>NC_142927.1:27860021-28502521 GCF_054131065.1 Drosophila arizonae
TGTGCTGGCAAGCAAGCCAGCAAGCCACGAGGCAATCTCGCATAAATCGATATAAATTTATCGATTGTTTTCGCCTGCAAATTCAATTTCCCTTTTTTTCTGCACCTCTCGCGCCGCGTTTTCATTTATTCGCCTGGCTTATTGGGTCATTTCTCATCGCTGCTCGCATTGTGCGCCCTCTGGCCCGCAGCGGCATCATCATCATCATCGGGATTAAACACGATGATGCTCGTGTTCATTATCGTCATTTAGAAGTGGCAATTGTGAATTTATTGCTTTTGGCTGCCCGCAAGCGTTTATTGATTCAGCTTGCCAATTATTGTGCAAATAAATTCCAAATTGCGTGCAGCAACAACAACAACAACAACAGCAACAACAGCAACCAGTACTACGATTGCGGCAAACTTTGCCAACGACAAAGTGTTCGCTTCATGAACTTGGCTAAATATTGTTCTGGTTCCTGTTGCTAGTTGTCCAAGTTGCTGCTGTTGCTGCTGCTGTTGTTGCTGTTGTTGCTGTTGCTGTTGCTGGTGCTGTTGCTGTTGCTGCTGCTTCTGCTGTGGTCATTGCCAATGGCCTGGCACATACATTTTTGTACTTTATGGGCAATTTCGAGCGTCAAACAAACAACAAGAACAAATGGCCAACAGCAGCGGTAACTCTAACAGCCAAGTAACGGATACACCCGCCGAGGGGGGGGAGGGACAACGACGAGGCGATCTAAGAGTTCTGCTAACAATGCGTTCCATTGTGTGGTACAAATTGTCACACAAAGTTCGCTGTTCGGGCTGCTAATGAGCGCAGCACGAGGAACTTAGAGACCAGGAAGCTGATGATGGCAGAGAGATGAACTGAAAACAAGAGTAATTGGAATAGAGCTGATCCTTGCCAGATTCGAAAGGAGGCTGCTAATGAGGCAGACGGCGTAGGTGCATGCCGCAGAGGAGGAGTTAGAGGCGATGAAGCTGGAGATATGTCAGCAGATGAAAAAGTTTTAAAAGACACGCGAGTCAAAGCAGGAGACGGCAGACAAGGGAAGGAATTCAAGATAAAACTTAAAATGAATGTCTAGATGTGCCTAGGTGAAACTGAAGACAATTAGAAGAGCCGAAGATGGCAAGGATATGAAAGGAAGAGTAAGATGAACGAAGCTGAGCATGGGCAAGGAAAATGGAAAGAAATCTTCAAGTGGATTCAGCTGTAGTGCCTTAAGTAGGAACTGGAGCAGCATCCACTAGCGAATTCAGCTAACACACATGATGCGGCTTATTTGAATAGCTAGCGAAAGAGTTTGGCTAGGAGATTCAAGCAGAGATAGACGAAGTCGAGGCCAGCGCTAGAAAAGGAGTTGAAGGCAGAGTCCAAGCACTCGCAGCTTGTCATTTGTTTGCTGACTTTATGAAAATGCCGGCGATGGTTGCTAGCCAGGCTGCCCAGGCTGCCAGGCTGCCAACAATGCCAGCTTCATCTTCGTCTGCCAGCAGCAGCAGCAGCAACAACAACAACAATAACAGTAACAATAACTTCGCCTGCAGCTGCTGGCTGAGGCTGGTGCAGCTCCTCCGGCTGTAAGTGCTGCCACTGCTGCTGTTGAGGCACCTACCCACTGGCAGCTGACAGACTGACAGACTGACAGACACTGGGATTAGCATTAAACATCAGCGGCACTGCCATCAATACGACTGGCGAATGGCCCAAGCAAAACCAAGCAAAACTAAACAAAGGCCAACATCGAACGCAGCGCCAAAGTCAAAGTCAAAGACTAAGACAAAGATGTTGCCGATGGCTGGATGGATGGCTGGATGCTGGGCTGGCCAGGCTGCTGTTCTCGCTGCTGGTCGCGAATGTTATGCAATTTTAGCTACTTAATGCCCATCAGTCAATCAGTCCAAATGTCTGTCATCACATTTATTTTTCGTTTTTCGCTGACGGCCTGCCGACTAGGCCTGAAAGCTGCCATCAGCCGCAATTCACGCACGCACACACACACACAACACAACACCTCGAGTGTAGGATGCCAAAGGATTATAGCCATTGGCTCACTCTATTATTAAACATTCTTATTGTAAATACTTATGCCGAATGAGGGGAAAAGGCCAATCTGCAGACTCAGAGTGAGAAAATTAATTATGATTTTCCGTTCATCTAGCTGCTAAAGATCTTCTACAGCTGCGGGCTAACAGAACTTTCATATAATCACGGCTTATCTGCAGCTATTAGCCGCAGCTTGGGCAGCAGAACAATCATCAGACGACACGAAATCCCCGTATGGACAGCCAGTATCAGAATTGATAGCATTCCGACCAAAATACACTCGTAGACAATTTGGCATAACAAATGATATTTAATGGTGTGTTAGATGCCGTTTTAGTCAGGGAGCTGCTGTGGTTCATTACGGCCGAGATTTGCACACTTCAGGCAGCATTTTGGGCATCCATTTGGGCAACGGCATTAGTACCGTAGGAAACTTGGCAATTTGCTAGGGCAGACTAGCTGAAAACTGAAAATAGAAAACTGAAAATAGAAAACTGTTGAGCAATTGGGCAATTGAATTGGGCAGAGAAGCGAAATACACATTTCATTTTGGCCATTAAGTGCACACCATTAGCGATAGCACACACACAACCACACACACACACTCACACATTAGGCCGGCGGGTATCGGGTGAATGGTTGGCCAAACTATCGGATGCCGGATGGCAAAATGGGGGCAGAGCATTGCTGAAGGAATGCCATCGTTGGCGAGAAAGTTGCGCCAGCAGCCATCGATCAATCGATTCTAAATCGATGCGATAACAACCCAGCGCCGCGGAGTCAACCAAATTTAGCAATTTAGCCATAAATGAAAGACCAAATTGCCAAGTTGGCTGCCGTTGGCCACTGCCTGACGGCCCGGCTGACTGGCAGTTTAAGCCTCATTAAAAACGCCCCAAATGCACCCGCTATGGCAGTGGCCATCCGCCGTTCGACAGCAGCTCCAACTGCAGCTGCAGCCTTGACTACAGCCACAGCTCCAACTCCAGCACCAGCTCCAGCTTCGGCTTTAGCTTTGACTTCATCTGTCTGTCGGCTGTCTGGTGGCTTCATTATTGAAATGTGCACATAAAATATGAGAAATAATTGCAATTATTGAGTAGGCCTTTAACAAGCTGCAAATGCAGCGCAGCCTCCGATCTTCACACTGCAACAAAAAACTTAACGCTTCACAAATCTCATTCCGATTCCTTGCTACACTGTTTCATGCTCATAAAGAACTATGCACAGAGTACAGTTGGGAGAAATTAAATATGTTGTCTGTCATTAAAAAAAAAAAAAATAAATAAATTTAATATTTATTTTTCCCTTAATTAAGCTTTTTCTTATCCTACACTTAAAAGCCTTTACGAAAGTTTGTATAAAGCTTAACTATTGAAGAGCTTAACTCTTGCTTAAGCTTTGAAAATGAATTGAATTCTTTGCTAAAAATAACCACAACTGCTTAAAGCTGTCATTAAAAACAAAAAGCTCGACATTTGCAATCTGGGAAAATCTCTTAAGGCGGACTTGAAGCTAGCTCAAATCTGGCTTACACCATCTTAAAGCAATGTTAAAGCTCTGCTTGGGCTATCTCAAAGCTGTCTTAAAACTATCTTAAAGCGAAAGCTCGATTAATAGCTTCGCTCTTTTGTTGTTGTTTTTCCCTTTTCTTTTTTTTTTTTTTTTTTTTTTGCACAGTGTGCGGCATTTGCGTTGCCATTTGTGGCACATGCAGCGCCCACGCGGCCGCCAAACCAAACGCTCAGCCTGCCGAGGTTCGCTGCTGTCCAGTGCTCCATGGCATTCGGTTCTTTTCAGTTTTTTTGTTGTTTCTTCTCTGTTTTTTTTTTTTTTTTTTTTTTTTTTTTTGTGTGTGCATGTATTTGCATTTTTCATTCTTTTTCCCCGCGCCATATTCGAGAGACGTGAACGTGGATGTGGACATGGATGCGGCTGCAGCTCGGACGTGGATGCGGACGTAGACGTGGATGTGGATGTGGATGTGAACGTTGTTGTGGCCATGGCTGTTGCTTTGGTTTAGTTTGTTTGTCAGACTCATTTGAATGCAGTCGCTATTTATGTTTTATGCTAAAGGCGGCCCCAGAGATAACACGCAACCGGCAACTGGCAACTGGCAACGGCGACAACACCAAATGGCTTCGAGTTTAGCTCACGTCTCTTCAGGTCTATAGCTCTTCAGGTCTGCAGCTCCGCAGCTCTCCAGTTAAGGCCATGCCAAACGAGGCTGGGCTGGCCAGTTAAGATTGTTACCTTTTGTTTGGCTTCAACTCGAAACTCTCGCCCAGGCGGCCTTTTATGGTGCGCCACATACAAAGCTCCAAGTATATATATATATATATCTATGCATATATATATTTATATATGCAAATAGATCTGCAGAGCCCTGCCCTGCCTTGCGCTGCCCTGCCTTGCCTTGCCTCAACCCCTGACCCAGTCGAAAAGTGTCGGAGCTAGCTTATTGAGTGATCCATGCAGTCGATGTTTATAAATCAATGGAGAACCAAAACGCACTTAGCACTAGGCAACTGTCCAAACTGACAGACGAACAAGCAGACAAACAGACAGAGGGAGAATGAAACCGTCAGGAAATCTGTTAATCGATTGTGGCTTGGCTGCAGCACGAAAATGTTTACGATCACTGATTATAATATTAACTAGAACCTGTCTGAATCGTTTATAGCCAGCACACGTTGTCATTCGAAATCCATTTACAAAGAGTCAATAAAGGAGCAGGAGAGGGAGAGAAGCTTATAAAAAAAGCCAACAGAAGGAAGAAGAATCTATTCATATAGAAGCTGTAAAGCGATCAAAGTGAAAGATATATATGGAGAAACTGTTATATAAAGGAATTATAAAAACACAATTGGAAGTAAAAGTATGCATATTTAAGGTCGGAAATATTATTGTAAATCAAATGTGATCAATGTGAGAGAAATGCATATTAAATCAGATTGAATTAAATATTTATCAATGGCAAATTGATTCAGATTTCGTAAATATTGATAGTTCCAGTTCCAGTATAATGACCAGATTCCCGTTAGCCACTTGCAATGTGGAATTGTCGAGAGAAATGCCAAATGCCAAAGAGTTGGAGCATCTTCAATGTTATTGAGTGATGCCCGAAAAGGAAGTGCAGCAACAGCTCAGCTGTCATTTTCAAAGTTTCAGAAAATGTCATACACACACACGCTCACACACACTTACACACATGCACTTCAAATAGACTGACAATGCAATGACTGCGTCTCATTTGCATATAGTCGCATCTATGTGCGCCAGCTGTGTGTGTGTGTATTTATGTATATGTAATTGCATCTATCAATACACCGACTGACTGGCTGGCTAGCTGGCTGGCTGGCTGGCTGGCTGTTGGTGGCCAAGGTTCTGTTTAGCCGGCATTAACGAGATCAACGAACTGCGATAGAGGAATTCAATGTCAGCGCAGGGCAAGGATTGAGGATCGCTGATCGAAGATCGACAAGATCCGAGGGGCTGGGGCCAGCCACGTTGACATTTGCATCGTTAGAGCAGTTGTTGCAGCGCTTTGTTGCTTCATTAAATAGATAGAGGGAAAATAAAAGAGTAGACGGCTAATAAGGCAGCCCAGCTCAGCAGTCAATCAGCAGGAGTAACTGCAACTGCAACTGCAACTGCAACTGCTGCAGTTGTTGGCCAAATGGCGTTTGCCAGTTGCCACAAACCGGTCAAAATTAACCTACTTAGCCGCACGGCCAGCTGCCGACTCTGTCGCCTTTCCCAAAATAATGGAAAAAACAAGCAGCAAAGCCCAAAACAAATCTTTGATACGTGCCCCAGCCAAGTCCCAGCGAAGATGCAGCCCGCAAGTTGTTTGGGAATTTTATAAACTTAAATTACAATTGTTGGTCGGTTCATTGCGGTAAATGTGTGCTTAAATGCATTTTTCGTGACTGCTCACGCACACATTGCTAGCTCCACAAATAGTATTTATTTACTTATATTTACATTTCTCTGAACAACTCATAAAAGTCTCCAATATAGCTCGAATGTCTATTGGAATACTCGTATTCGTCTTTTCCCCTGCATACTCGTACAATAGCTTCTTTTCCCATGTCGAGCTGGGTTCTGTGTAATTATAATGATAATTAAAATATCTGCGGCTTGTAAATCGATCTGCAGCTGAAGATCGTCGACCGTGGATCATGTGAAATTAGTTTCTTGCGATTTCTCCCAGCATGTCATAGATACGTGAACGTAGAAAACTCCATCCAACTGAAAAGCCTTACCTATATAGAGAAGAAATGATAAGAGGAGGAGACAAAGACAAAGCAATAGAAAAGCAGAACTCGCAGCTCTCTGCCAGAACAAGTATCGCATTTCGCGATTTCTAGTGCGAGTGCGAGTGCGATGTTGTCTGGATTGTTAGATGCCTTCATGCACTGCTAATGGTTGGCTGTGTTTTGAGGTTAACCGCGATGCGAAATTGAAAAGCGCCAATGGCAGCAGCAACACGTAAAAGCCCGAACCGCAATCAGGTCTAAGACAAAGCGTCAAAAGAGCACAAACCAAATGCGAAATGACTCGATATCAAAGTTCCCTCTCCAGCTGCAGCTGCTCAGGCCATCCAGGCTGCCCATTTGGCCAGGGTTAATTGATTATCATGGCTCCAGCTCCCGCCCCGCCGAGTCCCTGTCGCGTACATGGCGCGCAAATGAAGATCAGCGTCCGTCTCGAGTGCAATGACAAGCGTCACGAGATCAAAGCATATACAAAAAAAAATAAATAAATAAATAAAATAAAATAAAAGACAGAGAACCAAATTAGAATTTGCCATAGGCCAGTCGTCCGACTAACAAGCTACGTAGAGTGGTAGCAAACAGTTAACCAAAAAAAAAAAAAAAAAAAAAAAAAAAGAAGTGGAAGAAGAAGAAGAGAAACAAAATCAAATTGGACGTGACTCTGGCATCTACTCTGGCCGCAGCTTTGTCTTTGGCAGAGTCAACACCAAAAACAGGCCGGCAAATGGCTGGAAAATCAAGTGATTACTGTCTGGCATCACGAGTAATGAAACGTGACTCAAATCGCAGTTAAACACCCCAGCGACACACACACACACACAGAGAGAGAGAGAGAGGGGCAGAGGCAAATCCCCCAAACCGAACGAGCTAAAACACGAGGCAAACAGCAATTAGAACAGACCAAACAACCAAGCAACAAGACCAAAACTGGCAACTGGAGGAGCTGCCAGTTAGAGTGTGGGGGGAGGGAGGGGGGAGAGAGGTAGGAGATGTGAGGCTGGGCTGGTCACTGGTTAGAGAACTACATCATCAATGTCGTTGCATGTCAGCCATTTGGATAATGGCGACCATTTGGTGTCGAGTTGCTGTTGCTCCTGCCAGGCCAGTACAGGATTTCGCTAGCTGTTGTCTGCTTGCTATAGGATGTGCAACAAGACACTCCACATCTCTCTCTATCCCTCTCTCTCCCGCTCTCTCTCTCTCTCTCTCTCTCTCTCGGGGTTAACAAGAGCAACTGTTGCACCAGCAGCACAACACAAACAGGCCTCAAGGGAGGCAGCGCCGGAGCAGGAGCAGGCGAGGCAGGGTCACTCAATTGAACCTTTGGCTGGAACACACAATGTGCGCAGAGCTATCTATAGATTCGAATTAAAGTGGGGCCTGCTTGCACGCAGCTGAGCCAAGTATGAATAGTTAGATATGGAAACAGATATATATACATAGGTTTAGTATATACATATATGAGTGTATGTATATATCATCAACAGCATCAAATATGAATCAGCTGATTGACTCAGCCTCTATTTAAGCTGAGCCTGAGGCATATCCTTCTCAAGTGTTGGAGCCAAAGCACTTGGCACAACAGAAGCAATAGAAATGTTATAGCTCTGCTCGGAATCTGTATGCAGCAGCCCTTGGTATCTGGAATCTGGTATATGGTATCTGGTATCCGGATATCTGCTGCAGTTGCACTTGGCCCGTTGGCATTCAGCTACGGTTCATAGCCGTGGCTGAACGCTATAAATGGTAATAACCGCATAGTCCATATCCGTTGGGCAATGCCCATGAATTTGCTGGCTGAATTTGCATAAGGTAACCAAATACCTTGGGGTCGGTAAAAGGTTGGGCCCCGTTAGGCCCCAGCTGTAGCTATGCAAATCTGTTCAGCGTGTCCACGCCCAACTGCCAAATGCAACTGCAACTGCAACTGCAATTGCCAACTATACTTCTGTATAAATGTGTGTCTGTATGTGTGTGTGTGTGTGAGTTTTGGCCACGTTTCGCTCTGTTTACAGATGCAAAACTGACACTGCAACACCAAGCGCTGGCACTTGGTATGGCATTCGAGTAGCAGGAGTAGCAGAAGAAGAGCAGCTGGCTAAGACCATTTGGGTTCTTAGATATCATCTCACACGGCACGTACTCATAGCTACTCGGTGGTGTTTAAAATATTTCACTTTTGGCTCTGGCCCTGCCGCCCACCCCTGCTCTGCTGGCCACAACAATGCAGAGAGGCTGGCCCGCGTCTGGACGAGGCCAAGAACTGCGAGTCAAATGTAATTCATGGCATTAAAACGCAGAGGCTTCAAAATGGAAAATTGCCATGCATAACAATTTTTTGCCGCATACACATGCATACATACATATATATGTATATATACATTTCCTTTTTGTTTATTATAAAGAGCTGCAAAGTGCCCGTTGCTGGGCAGCGGGAACAATTTATGCGAAGCGAACGCAATTCGGTTACAGAGCTCAAAGTTAGCGTGAAACTGGGCCTGTTTGCCAGATTCGCCCGAGTTGATTATGCGTTAAACATTGTTCGTTTTCCCGGGATTTATAAGTTTATAAAGCCGTTAGCTTAGACACTGGAGCATAGCGGAAAGCCGCAAGAATATGCCAGCCTAGATTAGCTGGAACTGAACTGAACAGAAATGTGAGATTGACAGAACTCTCTGCGATTCAATGGGAACCTACTGGGCTCAGGCTATATTGTGGCAGATCTAAACAGATCAAAATATCGTATGGATCCACACAAAGCCAATGAATAACTGTAGATGTCCGCACAGAACTTCTTGAAAATTAATCTATCTAGCTAGAGATCTACACAATTCCATGAAACTTACACGAACCACAGCAGCGACGAACCTAACGATAATTCTGACTAACTGAAAAATGCTAAAAAATAACAAATATAAATATGTACATTGGACTTCCCTAATTTCAAATGCAGAATCTTTTAATGAAAAATAACATTAAGAAGAATTTTCAAACTTCATGAACTAGATATAAATATGTTAATTTGAAAATATTTTAATATATGAATATTATAGAATATTAGTTTAATATGGACTGAATCATTTATGAGCAAACTCAGAATCTATCCGTCCGTTAAAACTATATCTAGACTAACTCTAGTTAGCCCCAAGCCAGATCTTGCATGGAACTAGTTCAATTTGCCATAACTGAGCTCGATCCATATGTAAACTGAGTCGACGTCAAATATCACGCGGCTTCTTCTTTACGGATTATGCTGGCAAAGGCCAGGCCAATCGGCTCTGATCAGAGTCAGCATAACAATTGAGCTGGTTCGAGAGGTTGAGGAACTCCACTCGAGCAACTAATAACCGTCAGCTTCTATGTATTCTGATGGCCAACTGAGTAGGCAGCCAGAAGGCATAAGGCAGAAGGCAGGCAATTCAATTAACTTTCACTATGCGCAGCTCCATTATGATTCTGGCCAAGCAGCTGAACAGCGGCGGCTTTTGCTTCTAGCCGCTGCTGTTCAGCTGCTGTGGCTCTGTCTCTGGCTCTGTGGCTTTTGCTGTGAGGCTTATCTCATCGCCGGGGTCTGCGGCACGTTTGGAAGCGGGCCAGCGCCCTCTATACCCCATATGCCGTACCCTCTGCTCTCCGCCGCGCAGCCGCGTTCTGGTACGTGTCGTGTGTCATTAGGTAACGGTAATTTACCACGACACTGAAGCGATACGCGTTTGCCCTGAAGCAAAAAAACAACCAACAGAAAACAGCAGAAGAAGAAAGAAGCAGTAACTGTAACTGGGCAGAATGATGCGGGCTTTAGCTTAATTTCATGCTCATGCTTTTATTATGCCAATTTGCTGTTGTTTTCCATTTTATGATCTTATTAGAGCCGAAGAAGCGGCTGCCACAAAAGGAAGAGCTCCAGAGGAAACGTAGAGAAACCGGCAAACAAATGACTTAAGCGACAAACGCGCCGTCTAATGCAGCTGGCGAAAGATCATTTATCAAATAATCTAACAACATTTTGTTCAGCTTCAGCTCAGCATAAAATCATATCACTAGGAGCTTACATTTAGCTAGACATACGTACATATATCTGATATCTAAGATCTGCCCTATCAAGCTATAGCTTTGTTTTTCTTCGGGCTTTTGCCGCAGCCAATCGAAGTTTCTTTAAACTCTTTGGCTGTCCATCAATTTTCGCTTATTATTAACCTGTTCAACAACTTTTGCTTTTACTTTCAGATTCTACAACGAAAGCAAATTTCTGTGCAAAAAAAAAGGTAAGATCACAAAAAAAAAAAAAAAAAAAAAAAATGAAAACGCAAAAATGGGAAGAAAACAGACTTAAGTTATTTATTATTCTTGCATGTTTCGCATTTCATTTTCGTTATTTTTCTTATTTTTTATTTTTTCTGTCTCTCTCTGTCTCCCTCTCTTTTTCGGCTTTTTTCTTTCACTTTCAACAATTTCATTGATTTGCGCCGCTTGTTTCGCGACAATTAATTGGAGAGCAAAGCGAATTTATGATTCACTTGAATCACTTGTGTCGCCATGCATTACCATGCACATAACTCATTTAACATCTTGATGGATATGCGTCACCATCTCTCTCCCTCTCTCTCTCTCTCTCTCTCTGTCTCTCTGTCTGTCGCTTTAACGACTCGTAGATAATGGGAAAACGTTAGCGAAAATCGACAGCAATGCATAGCTATGCAAAGTCTTTAAGACCCAAGCTGTGCTGAGGCGTTGTTGAGGGGGTGTTGGGGGACCGTTGGTGTTGGACTGTTGGGCTTTCCTGGCGCTGTCTTGGCCATTAGCGACGACACGACTTCTGCTGTGGTTCGTTCTATGCCCGCTTCGCTTTCACCGAAATCATTTTATTTATTGAATTCTGTGCATGTCGAGCACGTTTGCACGAACGAAGCGACGGACAGGCCTTGTTTGAGACATTTGGAACATGTACGCGAATATGTGTTGGATAAAAAAAACCAAAACAAAAAAAGTCGCGACTGTCAAGGAACAGCAGCAGTAGCAGCAGCGGCGGCAGCAGCGGCAGTAGCAGTGCAGCCAAGTGCTAAATAAAGCAAAGTCTGGGCGGTGGGCGGCAGGGGGGGCGACAGGCGGCGGGCAGTGGGCATATGACAACGGCCGGAGCAGCACATGTTGGCATGCCAATGAATTTGAAGCCACGATCCCGGCCAATGTTGTTGCCCCCACTTCGCCTCGCCTCCGCGCTCCCCCCGCTCCTCTCTCGGCCCGCCAAGCTGAGTGGCATGTGAATGAGCCAAGCATTGGAACTAAAAATTGGTACACAGCGCCGTGCTGCCGCGGCCAGAAATTGTCTGAGGTCGTGCCAACAGCGATGCGCATTATAAATGTACAACAATAACAGCAACAGCAACAACAACAACACGGCCTATGAAAATGAAAATGAAAAGTTCTCAAGCGACAAGAAAATTTCAATAAATGTGAGCCGAAAGGTTCAATAGAAACCTTTTGACAGCGCACGTTGTGCTTTATATGCAGAACGAGAGTGAGATAGCGATAGAAGGAGGAGTGAGAGAGGCAACAAGCGAGTGGCAGTGTGGCAGCGACACAGGTTAACTATGTTGCTCTGCTCCACATACAACCAGAGCCAGAGCCAAAGCAAACAAAGCCAAGCGACAAATTTACAAGAAAAAAATAAATAAATAAACAAGACTTGGCAATTAGAGTCTAAAAAGAAAATAAAAGAAAACTAAGCCAAAAGAAATGCCAGCTGAAGTGAAAATCAGAGCAAAGAGCAAAAAATTTTTGACTTTCAACAAGTGAGCGAGAGCGAGAGAGTGAGAAAGAGAAAGAGATACAGGGGCAGGTGGGGTAAACCGCAGCGAAATGTTAAGGCGACTGAACAAATTGAATGCCCGCAATTGGGTTGTAAAAATAAACGCTACGACATGGAAAATTATCGATAAATATAACAGAAATATGTGAAACTTTTAGAAAGAAATATGAAAAAGACAGAAAGATTTTACAAATATGTATCGATATGTTATCGATATATGATCGATATTTTACCGATATGTTTTCAAATTTAATATATAACGGATTTATTCTTCAATTTCTAATGTAAACTTCTTGAGAATGTAATAAGAACAAATCGATAATCGATAAAATCAGAAGATTCAATCATATATAGGCTTAACAACTGCAAAGAAATGTCTTTAAAGTCTAATTAGATAATTACATTTATTAATTAAATAAATAATTACATTTTCTCTAAGCTATATATATAGCTGAGTTATCGATAAATATATGCACAGCGCCAGCTACAGCGCTTGACCGCAAAAATTCTTTTGCTGACTGACAGCCAGCTGTCTTGGGCTTAGGGCATGGAGCTGTGAATTGGGGGAGAGGGAGAGGGAAGTCGGCTCAATCAGCGCTGCGCATGCTGCACACGAAACTGGTTTGATTTGGCCGCCAAGATCGCGTCAAATGCCAAATGAGGCGCCCGGCTAAAAGAAAACTCAACAGCCGAAAATGCACTCGTATATCCGGCTGACCCAGAAACACTTACGAATTTGCATGACCAGGCAGCTCGACTCAACCCGAATCTTGACAGCGAACCAAAGACTCTCTTCCACTTGAGTATGTTTGTGTGTGTGTGTGTGAGTTGGCAACGCCGACACAGAACTTGGCCCACTTCCATGTGATGTGACCGCCTTTGGTAGCTTGTTGTCGCTGTATGTCTGTGTGTGTGTGTTGGCTTCTAATCGTTGCAACTGCAACACGCCGCTGTCAATAAAAAAGTAAAATAAAAAGAGAAAGAGTCAGCAGCAGCTACAGCTCGAGCACTTTCCAGCCAACGCACTTTCCCAGCGATCAATTGTCGCTATCTTGACACCTGCGCCAACTGGGCCGAGTGCCAACTGGAACGAGTGACTCTGGCCGACATTGCGTTAATTTATCGATTAGTGCGGCGATAAATGTTTGCTCAGACGTTGATTGAGTGCTGCTTGAAATGCTTATCGTTGAGTGCAAGTGAGCAAGCATTTATCGATAGCTCTCATCGAGTTGATTGATCTATCGAATGAAGTTGTTAGATTGTGATGCAGCAATTCTGTCGAATTATCTTGAAGGATGGATGGGCTTATGAGTCGAGAGGTGAATTGAATTGAGTTGTAAATTTGTTGCCCTTAAGCCGGTTCATTGGAATTAAGAGTTGAAGCCGAAGCGTAAAGAACCTATCGATAAATGCATGTAGTCTATTCATCGATAAGTGTTATACGCACAACATCATCAGCCTTTAGCCACTTTTTATTTCACTTGACAGTGAAACTAGAGAGTGAGAAAAACACATAATAAGAAAATCATTTCCGGCAAACTATGAAGTTCACTTCAATAAAAAAGACAGCAAAAGTACAGAAAGTGTCAGCATTCTATAGAGTTGGGAGTCTGGAGTCTAGCGAGCCGATTTGCAAAGAAACTCAGCCCAAGCTCTGCATATCTTCAGCGTTGTCCTCAGCAATTGTGCGTCATTAAGATGCTGCGTCTATGCAGCAGCCTCACGAGAATTGAGCAAACAAAATGCCAAATGCATTATCATTAAGCCCCGATCAAATCATGATGATCAGCCGTCTGATGATGATGATGATGATGATGCGCCTAATGACAGCCCTGGCAGTCGCGTTCGTCCACTTATTCCCTGCCCAGTTGATGCCGCAGTGCTGTTGGGCTGTTTGGGCTGCCTGGGCTGCCTGGGCTGCTGCTACGTGCGTAGCTGCTGCGGATTATGTGGCGACCTTTCGTGGCAACAATTTGCTGCCCAATTCAAATCGAAATCCCATTGTGATGGGCAGCAGCAAACAGCAGAGAGCAACAACAGCAAACAGCAATAACAATTTGAAGCTGCAACAACTGTTGCTATCGCTTGGCTGATCGCCTGTCTGCTCTCAGCGACTGCAGCGACAGCGATTGCGACTGAGTTATGCAGTCATTTCTCAAAGATCTTTAGTTGCCTGTTGCCCTGTTGCTGTTGCTATTGCTGCTGCTGATGTTGTTGTTACCTGATTTCCGTTGTTGCTGTATTCTAACGCTTATCTCAAGCGCTTAACCAGGTCAACTAACGGCAACGGCCTCAAGCTGTTAAAGCCAACTTAAACAAATAACACTCATTCATTCAGTCGCAGCGTCTGTCTCTCTCTTTCTCTCTCCCTCTCTCTCTCTTTCCCTGTCTCTCAGTCACCCTCTTCCGCTTGCTTCTACAATCTACTCTACAGTCTGACTCTCTCGCTGTCGCTCTCGCTCTTCCGCTGTCTCCCCCTTTGTAGCTCTCAATTTACGCACATTACGAGCACATTCAATTTTCTTATTGGATTTTCCCGCTTTCTTTTAATTCGGCTAAAAACGTCAAGCAGGGTCAGGGGCCACAAGCGGCCAAGGCGCAAGGGGCGGGCCACGCTTTGGAATGTTTTTTATTTGAACGAGCGGCGCTTTCATTTCATTTCATTACATTTCATTGATAATGGCAAATAATTGTTACAAATGCCCGTAATTTCTTTTTCAGCAATTCCAATTGCTGACATTGGCTTTCTAAGCCGATTTGCCTAATAGCGCATACAGTTAGGGCCCAACAGCTATAGCAATAGCAATAGCAACAGCAGCGGCAGCGGCAACAATTTTTAGGTGCCAAACGACGCACCCATTGATCTTGGCGCTTAATCTTCCCCGGCCACGCTCATCTTTTTGTTCGCTCTGGTCATTAAAGCCTAATAGCTGCCTAATGAAGCAGCCCCAGCAACAGTTGCCGCTGCCTCTGCTGCTGCTGCAAGCAGCCACAGCAATTTCCATTTGATAGTAATAAATGATGAACAACGGCAACACCAGCAGCAGCTGCATAGTTGACCATCAAAACATTTAACGTGCAAAAAAAAAAAAAAAAAGAAAAGAAAAGCTGTGCATATATAAATCAGCGCAAGTTTCTTGCCTAAGTCTTTCGTTTGCCACAGCAGCTGCAACCCGAGTGTTGTTATTAATGTTTAAGCAAACACATTGGCAAATGACAACAGTGTTGCTGCGATCAATCATGCCACAGCGTGTTCTGCATGCCATTACACCCATAGGGAATACCCTGTAAATGGAAATTACACCCATAGAGAATACCCTCTAAAAGGAAGCAAATGGAGGCTGATATCAATAAATAACCTTAGTATATAGCGAAAGTCTATACTATATCTAGATCGATAGTGTATAGTATATATAGGTAGTTAGATAGTTGTATAACTTTTCGAATATGAAGAGCAATCTTATGCAGAAAACATGCATATACTGCTTTAATATCGAATATGAACTGAACTATATTATATTCATATGAGTGGCTATACTTACAGGGCATCTGTTAGTCGATCATTCAGTTTGTCTGTTACCTTTGCTTTCGCACCATTGACTTAATCAAATGCGGCGCATGCTTCAACTAGCTGCCTCTTTCACTCTGCCCCGTTGCGTGCTACATTTTCAAGCCGCAAATGGGGAAGGTGTGAGTGTGCATGTGTGTGTACGAGTGTATATATATATGTGTGTGTGTAAAATGCCATCAAAATCACACAGAACATAATTCTTGGCAAACACAACACATACGAAACATGCACAATCATTCAGCATGCAACATGGCATTCCATTCCACTGCCAGTTGCAGCGTCACGTGCGGCATTTAGCTCCCATCCGCAAGCATCTCCTCCCGCCTCCCGCCTCCTGCCTCCTGCCTCCTGCCTCATGCCTCCTGCCTTGCGGCTCGCCCTCTATCCCGCTGTGGTTTAATTAAATGCTGGTTTTTAAAATTGCAACTGCGAAATGAGCCACAATGGGCCACTTAGTAGCACACACACACACACATGCACAGTTGGTCGCATTTGCTTATCGAGTTGGCTGACTGCTGCTGCTGCCTCTGCTGCTGCTGGCTGTGGCATGTTGCCATGTTGCAAGCAAATTGGTCATCTTCATGTGGCATCTTTAGCAATGCCAAAGTTGCCGTTGTTACACAGCTTCTCTCTCTCCCTCTCTCTCTCTCTCTCTCTCTCTCTCCCTCTCTCTGTCTCTCTCTCTCTGTTGCGCCGTGGCGCATTCAATTATTTCCATGTCCTGATTGTCTTGTCGTGCGGCCGCGCGAGTTTTGCATTTAAAAATAGGCCGCCACAACTTTAAATTGCAACAATTTTTAATGAGCTCTTGCAGCGGCTGCTGCTGCTGCTGCTGGTATAGCGCCAGCAACTGTTGCAGCTGGTAAAGTGTCAGGGCTTGTTGTAATGAGCCAATGCCTCGGCTAAAAATACACGCTCACAGAACAAACAAGCCAACAGCCCAGCAACTGCCTGCTCCAGCAGATAAGATAACATAGTTCCGTCTATCATAACAAGCTGTCATGCTGAACAATTCGATATGTATAGGACTTCTATATATATAGAGGCGCTGGGATGAGCTTTATTTAGCTTATGAAGCCTGACTGGCTGGCTTAAAGTCACATTGAAGTCACTTGAAGCTTCATGCAGACTGATCTCAATTGCGGAGCACAAAGAGCAAATCCAGTCCAGCCTGATGCTGAGTGAAAGCATAAAGCTGCTTTAATTCGAGTTAATAGATTTAAGACTGATTTTAAGACTGCAGCATATCAGACTTTAATCTGTAAACACATCAAATCTGAAAGCTTAAAGCTTTCACTATTGATGTATCACTGTCAGTCAAGCTTCAGGCTTACAGAAGGCTAATTAGGAATCTCGCTCTCTCTCTCTCTCTCTCTCTCTCTCTCTCTCTCTCTATCTCTATATATAACTAATAAACTAAAAGCTTGAATCTTAATCCATACACCTGAAAGCTGCTTGAAAGAGCTTTCCATCTTTATTATTCATATTCATTATTCATAGTTATTATTCATATTCATTGCAAATGCATCTCTAAAATGGTATTGATAGCCGCTGTAGTAGTGCTGGAAAACACTGTTGCAAAGAGCCGTAAGCAGCGTGAGAAGAAGTTCCACCCCACGTAAAATTCCCTTGTAAATCTTCTTAAAATAGCCTTCTCTTTGTCAAGTACTTAGCCAGGTAATATGATGCATTAGCCAGTTACAGAGCCAACTCTTTGAGCTCTTTGAACATATTTCATTGCACTTCATAATATACTTACTCAATTATCACATTGCCCAGTTACAAAGGCAGCTCTTCATGTACCTGAACATATTTCATTTCGTTTACTGGGAGCACTCCGCCGCTAATCACTTTCATTTGTTGGCTGATCTGTGCATTGGTTCAATAGATCAAATGGCCTGTCATAACATGCGTTCCACTTGTTGGCCCCAATGGGGGCAGATGGGGCAGGAGGTGGCGGCGGCGGCGGCATTGTTGTGGGCTGGGCTGGGCTGGGGTCAGCGTTTGCAATTAATTGTAATTTGTGAGCGCATTGAAGCCGCGTCATCATCATAATTGCCATAAATCATGCAACGCTGCACTTGCACCACTTGCAGCACAGCTTGCCCTAACTGCCACAAGTGCTCATCTACCCCACCCCCCTGTCAGCTGCATCTTCGTTTGCCGCATTCCGCAACTCAAATGCGCTCTAATGACTCCTGTTCTTTGTTGCCTCTGCTGCTGCTGCTGCTGCCTCTGCTGCTGCTGCTGCTGGCTAATGGCTTTTTGTGGCATAACTTCCGCGTACCCAAGCTGGCCAAGCTGGCTGTGGCAGCGGCGCGGCGTGGAGTCGTGCTGGCTGCCGCTTCCACGAATGAGCCGCGGCCCACACAGCTGATCGGAATCAAGTTGCCAAACATGCGCCCAGACAATTGAACGATCGATTGTGCGCTCCTCCACACCCACAATGCCAGCTACCCATCTCTCTCTATATCTCGCTATATCTCTCTCTTTCTCGCGCTGACAGCTGCATTTGCATGCTGCAGACAATCTGTTGGCCATTCCAAGAAGAATTTATGAAATGTGTGACCCAACATCGAATGCCCCTAACAGTCGCAATCGCAGTCGCTGTCGCAGTCGGCGTCGTCGTCGTCGCAGCGTGGGCAATGCCACACCCGTTTTTTAGCATTTTGTTGCCCGCATATCTTGCGCCTGCATCAGTCGAACGCGCGATGCACTTTCAAATATGCTTAGCCCAGACCAGACCAGCCCTCCGCCTCCTGCTAGCCCTCTCTCTATCTCTCTCTGCCACTGATCCATCTATCAGCGGCTGCTGCCCGTATCCCTATTTCTTAAGTGTGGCTAAACAACCTTGGGGCAGGCGGTGCTCAAGCTCGAACTGAGCCTGAGCCTGAGCCTGGCCACATCCTCAGCTCAGTTCAGGCTAGCATGTGATATCAACTTGTTATGCAATAAATTTCCGGTTCTAAGCCACAATAGCAGTGCACACACAAACATAAATAGCTTTTGCCAGCGGCAGGCAATCAGCCAGCCGCGTACCTGGTCCAGCGCCTTTCTCTGCACCTCTTTTTTCCGGCCAGTTTTATTTTATTTAGCCGTTTTTTTTTCGGTTTCGATTTGCACTTTTGGCATAAAATTCGCAGCGCTGGCCACTAAATTGAACGCTGCTGCCACTGCCACTGCCTCTGCCAGATGCAACACCTGTGGCACATCCCGGTCAGGCCACATTGTCCATGACAAGCAGCCAGGCAGCCAGTCAGCCCGTTTCTCTTTCTCTTTCAATCATAATGTGCCGCGCCTGATGCCAGCGATGGGGATGGAATCCAGAGCTGGGCTCGTTTTTAAGTGGGTGTCAACTTTACAAATTAGTAACGGCATTTAATAGCATATACATATGAAAAGACACAGCGCGAGAGAGAGGGAGAGAGAGACAGAGCGAGAGAGAAAGAGTAGAGCTGCATCTAGCAAACAAGTTTGTGTTCTAAGTCATTTGTTTTTCGCGCAATTTCTTTGGAATTATTTGTTAGATTATATATGAGTATATTATAATATACAATATATTACTAAATTATTTATTAAATTTATGTTCACATTTTTTTTATTTATTTATAAATATTTTTAATTTTTATTGTATAATTTTTGCTATCATTTCAACAAGAGATTTTAAATTTTATTTAAATATAAATTCCATTAAAATACGTAGTACTTGATTTGCTGACTTGAGGCCATATAGGAAGCAGGTGGCAGCTATCAGTAAAGGGATAATGAGCGGATGCAGTCGTGTCGTAGCCAAAGGCCATGCGAATCCTACTTGACCACATCCCTGACTAACATTAATTAGTATATTAACTAACATTACTCTAGCATACATCATTATATATTATGGGTAGCATACTTAGCCACATCCCTGACTAACTATAATTAATATATTAACTCTAACACATATACATCAAATTATATTATTATGGTCCGCAATTGTTGGATTGCTCGATGGGCTAGTGCCAGGTGGCAGATAAGAGCCGCATCCATTGGCATCCACAGCCTCGGGCAATGTCACAGCCTTGGCTCAGTTTCGGTCGCTGTCAATGCTAATGCAATTTGCCAGTCATTATCCAGCAGAGGCGCAGGCCATCCAGCCTCCGTTCGGCTTCGTACAGCCTGCAACTGGAATTTCGCATTTAATTTGCACTGAATTCTTGCCACTTACCTGGCATATGCATGTGGTCCAGGTGGCAGAGCAGAGCATTTAGCTGCACCAGCGAGAGATCGCTTCGAGCTGTTAGCTTCGCTCACGCTTTTCTACCATCTATTCACTCCTTTTTCTTTTTTAATTATAACTTTTAATATTTTCATGCACACACACACGCACGCACACACACAGATGCAGAGTCGGGCAAGATTTTGCTGCATGCAACTGGCAGCTGGCAGCTCGTTCAGGTGTTGCGCCTGCGCCTTGACATGTTTTGCGATGCTCCATTGTTCGATAGCAATTATTGCAATGCACTTCTATTGCGTTGCGAAACGGGGCAATGGAACTGGGACTCGGCGTGTCTATAGGCGAAACACACGCAAAGTCATGCACACACACACACACACACACACACACACAGAGAGAGGGGCATAGAGCTTATGGCAGGTGCTTCAAGCTGAACGCTTGCACGTTGCGCATCTTTAAACTGCGATGATTGAAAATTGCATAATTGCAACAAGCAGAAAAACGCACAGAGTGCGAGAGAGAGAGAGAGAGAGAGGGATATAGAGTAAAAGAGAGAGGGTCAGACACTGCGCACATTCACAAATGCACTCATTCACTTAGACACTCGCGTGTTGTGACAACAAATTGCAAAAATATGAAAAGGCCTCCATTTCCGCCGCCAATCGAGTGGACAGTCGGCCAACGGGGTGAACAGATTGCAACGCCAAAGGTGTAAGGCCCAGACATCCGTCTGCACACACACACACACACACACACGCACACACACACTCAATCACACGAGAGCCACGAATGCGACTAGAACAGTTTGCATGTTCGATACGAGTCAAGCCTTGAGTTTCGAGTGTTGGCTAAATGCAAAAAAGAAAACAAAGAAAGGAGAATAGCTAAATCGAAAGAGATGCCTGCAAGAGTAAGCGAGAGAGCAAACAAAAGGAAGTGAGTTAGCTGGAAAGTCAGCTGCATGTGAAGGTTTTGTTCAAGACTTTCAAAGATTTCTATTCGAATTACAATTTTCAGTAAATGCTTAGCAGTGTTGGCTAACACTTGAATATCTGTTTGGTAGTGCTGCGTAAATTGCCAATATTTAAGTAATATTTTAAAATCAAAACCGCAATCTACATCAAAACATCAACTAGTGTTCCGATTCCGCATTCCTATGACGGCTTTCAGCTGCTACCTGTAAACCCATAAATCTTTATCCACTCTTCACACTCTCTCACTTCAATAAACACATCAAGACCGAATACAACAACAATAACAGTAAATCGAATCTCTGATTCGATTTGATTGACACGAATAGCTCGAGGGGTCGGCTAACTGCGCTTCTCATAATTACATATTGATATTGAGATTTATATTTATAGAGCCGTGATAAAGCCTTCGCTTAGACCAATTAAAACTGTAACTCCTCTGGTGTTAACAATATGTATGTATGTATGTACGTATGTATGTATGTATGTATGTATGTATGTATGTATTAAAAGATTAGAAAAGAAAAGGCAAACAAACAAAAATGCCGTTGAAGCTTGCAAATTTCTTTTCTTTGATCAAAATATATTTTTTGAGGGTCGTCTCTCATTTCATCTTAATTGAGTTAATTGCATATTATTACTTTCACTGCTTTGTTCCATTCGCTTTATCACCGTTTTTTCTTTTTTTTTCGGGCATCTAATTTACCGTTTCTTCTTTCGCTAGTTCTGTATTGTTTCATGGTATTTTTATATGAACAATTATAATGATTCATTTATGTTTGATTCTTCTTCTCTTTTGCGGCTCTTTTTAACTTTTGCTCGTAAGCTTTTCTTTTTGATTGGGCTAACGGAGTGACCTTTGGCGGCTTTTCTTTTCGCCTTCTCTTTGCTTTGTTTCTTCTAACGCTCATCTAATGTTGCTCATATGTTGCTGTTGTTGTCGCTCTGCTTCTGCTTCTTCTTCTTCTTCTCCGTGTTCTTCTTCGACTTCATCTTCTTCCAGTACTATCTTGTAACAGGCCGTGGCATTCACTTGCTCAGCTGCCTCGTAATTAGAGGCCATACGCGAGGAGGAAGTAAACGTGCCTAATGATAACCTTTAGCTTGTTGCCTGCTGCTCAGCCACAGGGCGTCCAAGCTTACAGAGAAAGAGAAAGACAGCGAGAGGGATAGGGTGAGGGATAGGGGGAGAGAGAGAGGGCGAGGCGAGGTAGGGACAGGCCAAACGTAGTGAGCGCCCGTTCCCAGCCTCCCCCAGAACATTGCCATTGCCATTGCCATTGGGGGGCAAGCGTACAATTTTCTTGATTGCCGGTTACCCGGCTCTACACCATCCATCTAACTAAGTATGCGCCACTGACCAGGCCGAGCAGCAGCTAACTGAGCCAACAGCAGATTGGGATGAGTACACTCAAGCAGCCATACTCCGAGCTCTGTCCATGATCGTGGCAATACGAAAACCCACACCCATTCCCATTCCCATTCCCATTCCCATACTGACGCTCACAAGCCAAGCAACGCATATTGCACTCATATTTTACTTTTTATACCCTGTACTCATTCAAGAAGGGGTAGTATACATAACATGAATATAAATAGTTAGGGTTTCATTTATGTTAGGAGCAACGCTGCCTGAAAGCGATGATTCCATGCCCAGATACATCCATATAAGCGAAATCGATAAATATCGATTATTATCACTATTCCATTGAAGCCGCTTCCAGCTGCTCACTAGATACAAACCTGAAATCTGTGGCTGGTGCATCCATTTTAGACAGATCAAATAAGTGAAATATTTTATTGAAATTTCGCCCTCATATTATCACGCTCTATTAGCACCAGAGCATGCTACAGGGTATCTACATATCGTGTATGCTCGCCATTAGCACATTCGCTTGTTGTTTTTATCAGCGTTAGTTGCATTCGCACTGATTGAACGCTCCGGGTCCTGGTCAACGCCCACCAGTGCGTCAATGTGGTGCGAGCAGCGCCACAGCCCAAACACTGGGAGCATTTTGGTGGTGCTGCTGCGTGGCGCCACACATGCACATATGTTTGTATGCATGTATGTGAGATGTTGCAATGGCAGCAGCTGCCGTTTCCTGCCAGCTAGAGGCGACATTTAGCAGCTGATTCGAGCTACCAGTGCCAAGTGGCATCAGCATCAGCAGCAGCTACAACAACAGCAACATCAATTGCAATTACAGCCAACAGCAATTGCAGCAGAAATGTGGCAGCCACATTGTCGGTTGCAAGTCAAATTAGATGAGAGCTGCGCTTAAGCCAAGGACGCCCCAAAAATAAACTCAATTCGGGCTATAAATAAACCAAATCGTGAACTGTGCAGCAGACAGCACTTGCCATTTACTATTTACCACTTGCCACTTGCCAGTTGCCAGTTGGCTAGTTGCAACAGGCAACGCGGTGGCAATGACGTCAAATGCGCAACGCATGCGCTCTGCATTTTATCTGGGCAAGCAGATCGCTCGACTGTGGCCATGTAATTGGCTCCCTGTGCACTGCTGCAATTCAAACGCATTTCATTCTCAGCCGCAGCTGCTGCAGATGGGATTCTCATGCAGATTGCCAATTGTACAACACGAACTAGCAGCAGGCAAAAAACAGCAACAGCAACAGAGCTAAAAAGAGGCGACTCCCTACGATGCTGGTGGTGGCTGCTGTTGCTGCTGTTGCTGTTGTTGCTCTTGTTGTTGTTGCAGTTCTTGTTGCTGTTGCTGTTCTAGTTGTTGCCCCTGCTGCTGCTGCTCCCATTGCTGCTGTTGCATCTCTTGTTGCTGCTGTTGTTGTCGCTGGTTTTTTTAGCTTCTGCTGCTGTCGCTTTGGCTGAGAACACGCTACACATTCCGCGACCTCTGCTTGCCACCTATTTCATACATTTGTTGCTGCTGCTGCTCCTGCTGCTGCTGTTGTCGTTGTCGTTGTCGTTGTCAATGTTGCTCATGTTTGCCATGTTGCTGCTGCAACTGCTGCTGCTGCAATTGGACATGGCGGCAACGATTGCTCGCATTCGTTGCGCGCGCTCTGAGTTAATATTGTTTGTAATAGCCACGTTCCCTACGCTGTAATCATTCGAGAGACCCTCGTCCAGCTGCCCGCCTCGCCCGGCCTGGCCTCGGCAATAAAATAAATGCAGTCGTATAAATAATTGCGCTTGGCTGGCTGCCCACTTGCCTGGGACAGTTCAAAGCAAACAAATTGAATTGAATATGTTAATATAATTGCATGGCCCATGCCGTCCATCCGTCCCAGGGGAGCCAGGGAGCCCATCATTGGGGGCGTTTAAGAAACCATAAATTGAATGGCCAAATGAATGCTTGAAACGCAACGCCAGCTGCTCATCGGCATTGCTATCGCTAATCGTTATCGACACTCTGCTAACAACATCGTTTTCCACACAAATATGGCAACGCTGTCAATAGACTTCCGCATCTCCATTTGCGGGCACTCGAATGCAAATGAATACATTGCGAGTGCCACGTTGAGCTGATGAGCTGAAATAGTCTTGAATAACAAGTGAATTAAACAGAATTTTATGCTCCATAAACAATACGAGTGCGAGCCATGCCCTGATGGAGCTGCATTGGGTGCCTGGAAAGACTTTTTTCCCATTTGAAGTTTTATGTTTGCTTTGATCTAAAGCCGGTATTCCGGTATTCCCCCATGCATAAAGAAAAGATCACATATGATCTTACCAGGGAGCTGATCCTTCTAGTCTCTTTGATATATAGAACATCAGATATGATAATCTTATTGAAAATTAGAAAAAGCCTAGTCACGCGATTTACAGCAGAGATTGCAAATGGAACCAACAAGAAAGGCAGCTTAACCAAATAAACAGTTAGATAAGATGTTAGTTAGGGCTTTGAGCTCTCCGCAACAGCCAAGTCAACTCACGGCTCTCGACAGATAATACCCCAATGTATTTGCAGTCAATTGACAGGCCCGCCTGATTGATTCAACAGGCGAGTGAGCGAACGAGCGGATGAATGGTGATAATCGTGTGAGTGCGCACTCGAATCATTCATGCACTCGAGTCGTGAATTCATTTGCGCCATTAATGCGAATGAGTTGGCAAGTTGGCAGCTGGCGTTGGCGGGGCTTTCGCTTTTCAGTGAGCCCGCTTCGCCAGCCAGGTCAATGTGCGCGCCCCCGCATCTGCCCCATTTGTGGGGGTCAGCCGCAAAAAGCAATTTGCAGCACGCTCGACTGGAAGCCGCAGGAATGTCAGGCCCCAGTTTTTCTTCCAACTTTCGAGCATTAGAATTCGCTAAACCGCAAATTGTCGATAAGAGAAAGAGAAAGACAGTGAGAGAGAGAGAGTGAGAGAGGGTGGGTGGGGCAAGGAGGGGGGATGAGCGTACAAGTGGAACGCCGCTCCATGCCATTTGTAATTTCCGTCCGGGCAGCTCATTAAACGCTTTGCGAATGCAGGCAACGAACTGAAGACAAAAGTCTTGGCCGTTTGTTCTTATTGGTTCGCTGATTCGCGACTCGGTTAAGCGTGTAATGGAGCGGATGTATTGCATGGCTGTCAACACTCGCCGCCACCAAACGCCACCTGGCGGCCAAGAGAGATCCACAAGCCACGACTAATCGGCGTTTCTTCTTTTTCATTTCTTTCACTTGCAGATGCAAACCGCAGCAAGCAGCAGCAGCAGCGGCAGCAGCAGCCGGAGTCGAGGCAGCAAAACACACAGAACGATCTCTAACGGGATGCTGCTCCTCGCGCTGGGACTGGCCATGCTGATGGGTCTGCCCGGCCAGGCCGCGGCCCGCATGGCCTTCGAGAAGCTGACAGACTACGATTTCGCCGGCACCACGTACTACAGCGTCAAGAATCTGTCGCTGTACGAGTGCCAGGGCTGGTGCCGCGAGGAGGCCGACTGCCAGGCGGCCGCCTTTAGCTTTGTCGTGAATCCATTGTCGCCGTCGCAGGAGACGCACTGCCAGCTGCAGAACGACTCGTCGGCAGCCAATCCATCCGCAGCGCCCCAGCGGTCCGCCAACATGTACTACATGGTGAAGCTGCAGCTGCGCAGCGAGAACGTTTGCCATCGCCCGTGGTCGTTCGAGCGCGTGCCCAACAAGATCATCCGCGGCCTGGACAACGCCCTCATCTATACCAGCACCAAGGAGGCCTGTCTGTCCGCCTGCTTGAACGAGAAGCGTTTCATTTGCCGCTCCGTCGAATACGACTACAATAACATGAAGTGCGTGCTCAGCGACTCAGATCGCCGCAGCTCGGGTCAGTTCGTCCAGCTGGTGGATGCACAGGGCACGGACTACTTTGAGAATCTGTGCCTGAAGCCCGCCCAGGCCTGCAAGAACACGCGCTCCTTTGCCAATGCACGCATGGGCGTCTCAGAGGAGAAGGTGGCCCAATATGTCGGACTGCACTACTACACGGACAAGGAGCTGCAGGTGACCTCAGAGTCGGCCTGCCGCCTGGCCTGCGAAATCGAGTCGGAATTCCTGTGCCGCTCCTTCCTCTACCTGGGCCAGCCCCAAGGCGCTCAGTACAACTGCCGGCTCTATCACTTGGACCACAAGACCCTGCCCGACGGTCCATCCACCTATCTGAACCACGAGCGCCCCCTGATCGATCACGGCGAGCCCATTGGCCAGTACTTTGAGAACCAGTGCGAGAAGTCGGCAGCAAGCGCTGGCGCTGGCTCTGGCAGCACTCCACCCGGCACGCTGGACAAGATCGACACCCTGCCCGTCAGCCTGGACACCATCGAGGACCCCAACCTGACCAACATGACGCGCAACGATGTCAACTGCGACAAGACCGGCACCTGTTATGATGGTGGGTAATTCTAGCTACACCAAATGGAGCGAGGCTCTAATTGCATCTCTCTCTCTCTCTCTCTCTCTCCTTCCACCCTTAGTTTCCGTGCACTGCAAGGACACCCGCATCGCCGTACAGGTGCGCACCAACAAGCCATTCAACGGACGCATCTACGCTCTGGGCCGTTCGGAGACCTGCAACATCGATGTCATCAACTCAGATGCCTTCCGCCTCGATCTAACCATGATCGGACAGGACTGCAACACACAGAGCGTGGTAAGTGAAGGAGCTCAGTTAATGAATCGAGACAGCTGCCTACAATAACTTCATGAATGTGCTCCCTAGACCGGCGTCTACTCGAACACGGTGGTGCTGCAGCACCACAGCGTCGTGATGACCAAGGCGGATAAGATCTACAAGGTGAAGTGCACATACGACATGAGCTCCAAGAACATTACCTTCGGCATGATGCCCATCCGCGATCCCGACATGATTCACATCAACTCGTCGCCCGAGGCGCCACCACCAAGGATTCGCATCCTGGACACACGCCAGCGCGAGGTGGAAACTGTGCGCATTGGAGATCGTCTCAACTTCCGCATCGAAATACCAGAAGACAGTGAGTAGATCAGCTTGGCAGTGCCTAGCAGCCTGGAGCTCATTGCTAATTTTCCTCTCTCCTTCTCAGCTCCCTATGGCATCTTTGCACGCAGCTGTGTTGCCATGGCCAAGGATGCACGCACCAGCTTCAAGATCATCGACGACGATGGCTGCCCCACAGATCCCACCATCTTCCCCGGCTTCACCGCCGATGGCAATGCACTGCAGTCGACCTATGAGGCATTCCGCTTCACCGAGAGCTACGGCGTCATCTTCCAATGCAACGTCAAGTACTGTCTGGGCCCCTGCGAGCCGGCCGTGTGCGAATGGAACATGGAATCGTTTGAGTCTCTGGGAAGAAGGCGTCGTCGTTCGATCGAGAGGTGAGTATTCAATGAGTGTTAAAGAATGTAGACAATATACAAATATTTCTCTCTTCCTCTTTAGCAACAACACCAAGAGCGAGGACCATATGAACATTTCGCAGGAGATTTTGGTCTTGGACTTTGGCGATGAGAAGCGTGAATTCTTCAAGGCAGATCCAAGCACGGACTTTGCCAAAGGTAAATAACAGATCTAAGAGTAAATGATATAGAAATTAATGTCTTTGGGCGTTAGCTAAATGGATGAAACCTCTAGTTCTATAATTATATTTCTTTCATGTTGTCTCAAATTTTAAATTCTCTACAATATGCAAGCTCACTTTATATATCTCTCTTTCTTTTTCTCTAACCTAACCTCAAATACTAATTCTCTTACTATATCGGCTCCATCAAGTCGAACCTCTTTTTCTCCTTCTCTTTCGCTAACTCTATCTAATGAATCAACTGTCAACATCTTTCTCTATCCCGTCATTTCTTTCATTCCCATACACTAGAGAGTAACCTTTTCTAATCATTCCGTCTTTTTTGCGCCTGCAGACAAGACTGTCACCATCATCGAGCCATGCCCCACGAAGACGTCTGTGCTGGCGCTGGCCGTTACCTGCGCGCTCATGATCCTGCTCTACATCTCCACATTGTTCTGCTACTACATGAAGAAGTGGATGCAGCCGCACAAAATCGTAGCATAAATTAAGGCACAACAAAACACTGCAAGCAATGTGAAGTAAAGAGAGGAAAAAAAAGGAAACAAAAACCATACAGAACACAAATTGTCACCATTCCATACAGAGATATATACACAAACATACACACACACACATTCAAGCCTACTCTCTCACACGCTATGTCTATTTCTCTCGCCTATGGCACGCTTGTCAGCGCTCAGCGCTCTCTCACGAGAGAGAAACCGGCAATGAGAGCAACAGTGCAGTTAATTAGGAAACGGAGCCTTAGCTTCGGTTTGCAATGGAAAACGAAATTCTGAGAAATTGAAAACAAGAAACACACACACATAAACATAGAGCAGCTGCCTGACAAGCGTATATTTTTTGTTTTTTTTTTTTTTTGTGAGCATTAATAACTATATATACAATTTATTTATTTATATTTATTTAGATTTAGAACGTGAGTTAATTTGCAGCAAACTGGCATGGCGAATGCGCCAGCCTTAGCCTATTTTTATATAAACTTATTTTCTAACGTTTAGTAGACAAAGCAGAAAGCGAATTGCACATTTACATTTAAATGCGAATATTAATTTAACAAATTTTTCAAATGAAAAAAGAAATGAACGCGAAGGAGGAACGAATCGCATATGAAAAGAACTGCGAGCGCGTACTTTCTATAAAGTTGCGAAAGAGACGCTGAATCGTAAGGCCAAGTAGCAGCACGAGCGCGTGACAGAGACAGAGACAGAGGTATGGAGTGAGCTTTAAGCTCTAACGATCGTTCGCTTTTGTAACTTGTATAGAGACTGCGGCCGCAGATGCACATACTCACACACACACATATATACAGACACACACACGCCTACTCATGCAAGTCCTACTAATTTCCCATACACACACATATATACAAACGCACACACACGCACATACTCACATTTATTTAATTTAACAATATAAAATAAAAAACAAAAAATATATATAAAAAAAAGAGAAGAAATTAAGAAGCAATTAAAGGCAATAAAATCAACAAAATGAAAATAAAACAACAAAAACAACGAGCGATCAGAAATCAAGCAAAAAATAACTAATTTCATAGTTTGTACAATGAAATTGTGCTTAATTGTATTGCATTTATTTAATTTAAATCTATTTATGATAATAAAGAATGATAATACAAACGAAAATGCCTTATATCTGCCTTCAAAGTTGAATATCCTCCGATACTCAAATCTTGTTGGATTAATCACTTCGATTTCACATATCCAATTGGACTTTCCCCGATTCCAATCAATTCCAATACACAGGCGAATTCAATTCCCATATGAAAAACAGTGTCTTGTTGAAATGATTTTTAATTTATTTTTTAAACCAATGGTTCGTATTAAGTAAACATTAGTGACATAAAAAAAAAAAAAGAGAAATACTTGATGAAGTTCAGATATTTTGTTTAGCATTTGTAGCAGCGCCTGCAGTTAGTTCGATATGTTATCGAATCAGTGATGACGACAAATCATACTTATTTGAGTTCTAGTTTTCGTTGCGGGTGCGTATGCTGATTTGTTTGTTTGATTTTTTTTTTTTTTGTGAGTACGTGTGATTGGGTGTAGTTTAAGTTAGCCTGGTTAATAATAAATGAAACTCAGAGAGGCGACACCAGCTAATTAGAACTAGCCCTTGAGACTGGTCATGCCCGCACGCATCACCTCGTCGACGAGCAGCAAATTGCTGGCAATGATGGAGCAGGAGTTGAGGATCTGCTTCTTGACAATGTAATTGTCATAAACGCCGAGGTCAGAGGGTTTCATGGGCTCGCCAGTGGAGAGGTCAATACCGACCAGCTCCGGGCTCAGTCTATCCTCGACCGTCAGCTTAACAATGGTGTCCTGAGCATCGTATCCGCTGTTGACAGCCAGTGTCTTAGGAATGACCAGCAAGGCATCGGCGAACGCCTGCACGGCCAGACGGGCCTTGCCCTTAACACTGTCCTTATACTTAACCAGCTCGTTGTAGGCGCGCACCTCGAAGGCGCCAGCGCCCGGCACCAGAGCCTTGTCGCCAATGGTATTGTTGATGGCGCGCAGACCATCCCGAATGGCATCCTTGATCTGGGTAATTGTGTGCTTGTTGGGCCCCTTGATCAAAATTGTCACCGACAATGGATTCTTGCAGTCCTCTACGAACGTGTACTTGTTCTCGCCGAGAACATGCTCGTACACGGAGCCGGCATAGCCCAGATGCTCTTCCTGCAAATCATCGAACGAGTTCATGGCAGTGCCACCACAGGCAAGAGCCAGACGCTCCATGTTGCGGCGCTTAGCGCGACGCAGAGCCAGGATGCCCTCCTTGGCAAGAGCGTCCAGCGAGATGGGATCAATGCCCTTCTGGTTGATCAAGACAAAAGACTTGTTGGTGCCGTCGCATACGGCACGCTTCAGCTGGATGACCTTCTTCACGCGCTGATCAATGAACTCACGCTCGGCACGCACAAAGGCCTCACGCTCCGCGGCCGTTTTGTAGAAGAAACCCGAGTTGACCTCGGCCTTCTCGTACTCCAGCGAGACGTTGGCTGTCAGGATGTAGGCGTTCTCCAGGCGCTTGGGCATATCGGGATGACGTGCGCCATGGTCCATGACCAAACCGCGCACCAGCTGTGTGTCCGTGTCGGTCTTATGCTGCATCTCCATCAGCTCGACCATGTGCAGATCGATGGGTACCTTCTTATCGTTGGAAATAGTCAGCACGGCATCAACGCAAACCTCCGTCAGCAGGTCTGCAAGCAACGGATGCACCTTGGTCCTCAAACTAGTGTTGGCAATCTCCATCAGATTCTTTTTGTTGATATCGACCGGCACCTTGACATTCTCGAGCACTTCCAGTGCCTTGTCGCGCGCCTTCTCAAAGCCATCCGCCATGATGCGTGGATGCAAGCCCTCTGACAAATAAATGTCAGCCTGCTTCAGCAACTCGCCGATTAGCATCACCGTGGTGGTGGTGCCGTCGCCTGTGGAATCATCCTGTGCTGTACTGGCACGTGCAATCATCGATGCAGTCGGATGCTGGATTTGCATATCATGCAGCAGAACGTTGCCATCCTTAGTGATCTTGATGTCTCCAGCGCCGGAGACCAGCCTGCAAGAAATTATCAATTAAAGAACAATTAAAATAGATGTAAGGTTCGTGCTGATCAATAATATATTTAACATGTATCCTCACATGCAAAACCCATTTACTGACAAGTTTAAAATGCCATCTGGACTCTGATAAGAACAAATATTATCGGTTTATCGATGTTTATCTATCATCATGTGCGAATGTTCGAGAATCCAAACAAATTATAACTCCATATGTTTGCGTGAGCTCGCATATGTATTAGTGCATATGTGTGCGTGAGAGCGCGTGAGGCATGACAATGACAAAAAAACTGTATGAGCATCTCAATATGCAGACGCTCAGAAAGCAAATTTTGTTTGAACATTTAACATATCGGGTGTTTAAGCATAGGTTTCATTTAACAAATTATTTTAAGCATGTAAGTAAGCATGTAAGTTTTAAGTCTTGAATTTGTAGGCTAAATACGATATTGCTGTCTCAGTCGCTCGATGACGCATGCCGCTATGCGAAAGCAACAAGACCGATTTTAACCTCACTCGAGTAGCGGCCGCACAGATGTCCGAAAAAGTTTGTTAATTACAATGCTTACTTTGAGTAAGATTTGAATGCCCTATGCATGCACTAAAGTCATGCTTTAAATGCATATTTAAATTAATGTACTCACATTTTAACTGTGCCTTTCGGTCCCAAATTGGTTCGCATCACATCCTGCAGACCTTTGGCGGCGCTGATGTTAATTGCCAGAGCTTGTGCAGCACGTGCAAATTCAGCCTTTGGGTTCAACAAGCTGATGGAAGCCATTTCTGTATTTCAATTATCAACAAATATTAAATTGAAAGAATTAAATGCAAGTGCAACAAACACGCCGGACCAGTTGTTGAAGAAGAATCACAAAGCAGTCGATTTTGATATCACTGTGAGTAATTGCTACAGCCAATCGAGTACTTATGGCTCTATCGATATAGTAACCATAGGATAGTATGCTGCTTACACAATATGGGAATGAATTATATATTTCGTGTACAAAATGCTATTGACTAGGTAAATCAAATGAGTGTATCTTATGTACTTTTATCAACTTTTTTTTTCAAAGTTGAGTATGATTTATTACATTAATTATTATGTTTCTGTATGTACAATATATACATATCAGATGGATACTATCGATATAATTGGTAGGCCTGTCCGGTGAACCCTGCCATTCAGTAATGAAAACTAGCAAGTGGACAGCGCTAAATAAAAACATGTTTGCTTTTCTAGTTGTCCGAAAATTCTGTAATAACATTATATAGTCAAAATCTAAATTATGTGTTCCGCATGGAGAGTAAAAATGTGCTGCGCGTTATTTGTTTCCGCTAAATAATTGAAATGGCGAGTTTTTGGATCTGATGTATTTAGTGGGCCACATTCTGCCATATTATAAACAAATCTTTGATGTGACAAATATACATACACACAGCTTTAAATGTTTGTTAAACCATTTGGCTGGCATAATAAGGCTCCGATACCGATAACGATATACACACCAATACATAGCACGCATCTCTAAACGAAACTAATTCGGCGACAATTTTTTTTTAGTTGAAAGGAATTAACACAAAAAATTAAATCAGTGCAGTGCTCACACATATCCCGCGTGCAACGGGACGCCAAAAAACTAGAAAAGATACTGTTCGAGGTGGGATAATCAAACTCGTGTGGGACACGATGAGTGTGTTGGCATATCCACGTAAAAATGATGAGGAAATATTTCGTCAATGCACAAAGGATTGTGGCGTTGTGACGGCTACCGAGGACTTTCAATCGTTCGCCTTGTGCTGCATTTTCTGCAGCGAAAAGTTTCTCTACTTCGATGCATTCATTGGCCACATGCAAACAGTGCACATGGAGGACGCGCAGCGCACGATGGAGGGCTCTGGCTCCGCCACGGGAGCCAGCATGTCCTACCCCATGAGCCAGCCCATGGCGCTGGGCGTAGCCGATGACGATGATGCGGATGTGCAGCACGACTACGCCAACAATGGCATGCACCAATTTGATGAGATCGAAGACTTAACCGACGCAGACACTGCCCTGCTGGAGCCCCAAATGGTGATCAAACAGGAGCTACAAGAGCTGGACAGCAGCAACGAAGACGACGCCGAAGACATCGACGACGAGGAGGAAGACGCCAACAACCTCCCAGTGCCCGATGATAATGATAACGACGATGTCGAAGATGAGAGCGAAGCAATACTGCCCGAAAACGATGTGCCCACACCAAGCGCCAGACCTCGGATAAAGCTGAGAGGACCACCGCCACACCCAGCCCGGCACATGGTCTCCAGAATACATGTCAAAAGCGAGCCCCTGCCCATCGAGGGCGATGAGTCCATGGATGAGTACGGCGAAAACGAGGGCGAGAGCTATGCGGACGACAATTCCGGCGAGTATCAGGACTACAGCAGCAGCAGCTACAATGCGCAAGGCACCAATCCGCTGGCTGGTGAATCTGATTTTCTCAGCTACGACGAAATGGTTGAGGAGTCTTTAATTGGCGTAAGTCCTGTGCAGATCATGCACTGAATCTATGCTCTTATCCCATGTTCATTTTGTGATTGCAATTGCAGCGGGATCGTGAGCTGACCATGCACATCAAGGATCGCAAGATGATACAATTCCTGATACACTCGTACAAGCGAAATCCATTCCTTTGGGATCACAGTCATGCCCAGTTCCGGGATCGTGTGAAGCGTGCCCGCTTCCTGGACTGGATTGTGCTCGAGTTCAAGAACCGCTTCAACATCTCCCTGGCCAAGGATGCCATCACACGTAAATGGGACAATTTGCGCACCGTCTACAAGCGGGAATGCAATCGCATGGCACTCGAAAAGACAAATATCAGCACGCTGTGGTACTTCAAGGAACTCCATTTCCTGAACGAGGTCTACAGCTATAACTCGAAAATGTCCGATGCCGTTGTGAAGGTGAGTCCATCTATTGAATATATACATATATGTGTAACTCAATACTCCACGGCTGGTCTATATTAGCTACTGGGAACTGATATCGAGCGCACCGTAAATGATAAAAACAATAACAAAGCTGATTTGAATCAAGCGATCGCTTACACTCAGAATGAATTTCATGTACACTGACTATGAAATATTTCAGGTTTCCCAGCTAATTATAATATAAAATGTATCGATTACTGCATACATATAAAATATATTCATCATAATGTATCTGATCATAATGAATAACAGTTCAGAGAATTTTTGATTTCACACAGCTCAGATCTATAAAAGATTGTCAGTGCATAAGTTAATTTGAATTTATTGCCCAGTCTTTGTCACAAAACATCTTTCGTATTTGTAGCCAACTTTTATATAGAAATATGATTCATATTTGTTTTCTTTAATTATTTCAAGACAGATATTGTGCCCCATTAGAAACCAGTCTTAGACCGGTTTTGATAGTTTCACATAACAGATAAATAGATTATATATATTATTATATATAAATAGTGATAGAGATAGATAAAAAACGATTTATATTAGCGCTGAATATGTTTCGAGAGCAATGAAAATTTATAAAACTTGGGCAATAAGCTTATTTAAACTGATCAGTTAAATTTGCTAAAACTCTAATGAACGTTTAAAAAATTTCAATACTATATATATATATATATATATATATATTTTTTTATATTTTATATTTTTTTTTTTTTTTTTTTTTTTTATGAAGATATATAGTCTTAAGACCCATTTTAATTTTAATATTTTGCCTATAAACAAATTGATAGCTGATTTGAGTACTTAAGTTATGTAAATTTGTTATTTAATCTAAAACGTAATTAAAGCAATTGTAAAAATTAAATTTATAATCACTGCTTTATAATCACTGCAATTACATTAAATACCAATTTAATTTATATATACATCATTTTTATCTCTCCCAAAAAAAGAAGTAATACCAAATTTTTGCTAGTTTTATTTTTGTAGGATAATCAGATAACTAATTGTGTATTCGTTCGCAGGAAACGTCATACAGGCGTCGCTTCTCGGCCATTTGGAATGATACGTCGACAGCGAAGCTGTTGGTGATGGTGAAGCGTTATCAGTGCTTTTACAATCGGTTCGACCCGGACTATCGGAGCAAGGAGCGCCGGGGCGAGGGCCTGCAGCAGATGGCAATGGAACTGCAGCAGCTGATCGATGTGACCACCATACAGATATCAAAGCGAATCTCGCAGCTGCGCTTCGACTACTCCAAGCAGAAGAGCGAACGTCTGAATGCGGAACGAATGGGTCGTAAATTCATACCGAATTATATCTACTACGATCAGATGAGCTTCATGGACGATGACATACCGCCATTCAAGTGCCAGCATTGCGGCGAAATTGTGCAAACGCTGCGGGAACTGGATCTCCACATGCTCAGCCATCAGCCGAGCCTGGGCGGTGGCTACTACTGCAACGTGTGCAACATTCAGTTCAACAATGCGGACGAGTTCGAGAATCACAAGCAATTGCATCTGGGCGCCGGCCACGAGGTCAAATATAACTGCGAACTGTGCACGGCCAGCTTTCGGGAGAAGTCCAACTATGACGAGCATTTGCGTCGCCACAACGATGAGCTCTTCCTGCCAACATTGGCTCTGAACCACAGTATCCTGGACAGCGCCAGTGGGGACGTGGACGGTGCTGGCGGCGATGGGACATCCATTGTGGGGGCCGGCGAGGAGGAGGATATGTTTCCGCCGGATGGCCCGAAGCCGTTCGCCTGTGAGGTTTGCCATCGCACGTTCGCCTCGCCCGGCCATCTCAACGCGCATCGCATTGTGCATCAGGATGAGCGCGAGCGATGCTACAAGTGCGACTATCCGCAGTGCAGCAAATCGTTTGTGTCCCGCCACAGTCTGTTCGACCATCTGAAGCAGCACTACAGCAACGAGGAGTTCAAGTGCGACATCTGCGGCAAGATCTTCAAGTCCACCAAGAATCTGCAGAACCACAAGCAGATCCACGACAAAGTCAAGCGCTACGTCTGCCAGATATGCGGCTCGGCATTCGCCCAGGCTGCTGGCCTCTACCTGCACAAGCGACGTCACAATCGTCCCAATGGCACCACCGGCGCCGTTGGCGGTCGATCCAGCCGCACCACGCTGTGAGCGATCCGTTCCAGACCCAAGCGGTTATCCTGATATGTGTTTTGCCTCAGATAAAGCACAAGCACGCACACATATACACACACACATACATAAAAATTATTTCTAAATTATTGCAATGTCCTCCAATGCCAATGTTTGGCAGCTATTTTAAACGCGTTTTTTTCTTTTGAATAATGTATTAAATTAATTTTAGGTTTTTTTTTTTCATGATTGTAGAAAAACGATTGCTTTTAATAATTGTATTAATTATTAGTGTCAGTTAATTATTTAGTGCCCCCTTTCCCCTTAGCAACTTTTTGGCGCTTCCTCTGAACGAAGCGCTGTTCACAATTGTACTTAAAACTAAACAAGTATTTGCAAATTGTCCGCAACTAAGCCAAGAACTTTAATACATCTAAGACATATACTATATATACATAGACATATATATACAAACATACATACATATATTTAGAGATCTGCCGTCTTGCTCGCACGGCAGCCGAAATGCTCATTTTGGTGGGAATGTCAATGTCGGTGAATCGAATGCGATTTCTGAACAATTTTTAATTATTTTGTATCTGCTTAAAAGACAATTCCAGCAAAATGTGAATAAATATGGTGACTTTAGATCTTCGACTAGGCAACGAGGCGAACACATTCCACACTAGTTAAATGATTAATAAGTGTCAAAAAAAAAACAAAAACAAAAACAAAAAAACAGACCAGCAACAAGAGAAAACAAAAAACAAGTATTTCTTAAAGTATTCTATGTACAATTAAGTATGCATATAATCTATATATTTATTTTAAATGCGCGTGCGAGTTCATAAAATCAAAATGAGAACAAGAAAATGCAAAAACAACAAAATCTGTATTAACTGCAGTTGCGCAAGTGCAGGGCCATTTAAATGAAGCAACAATTTAACAAACAAGCAAACAAAATAAAGAAAACAGTTCATAAAAGTTTGAAAACAAAAAACGAAAAAAAAAAAAAAAAAATGAAAAATTAAAAAAAGCAACAACAGCAACAATAACAATAACAGTTACTAAGCTCAGCACTATTGCATTAACATAATTCTATTGATAATAATAACAATCCATACATCAAACTAGTTTTAGTTAACAAACATAAACGACTGAATCTGAAAAATACATTTACATACACATAATTATACACATACGTTTACATACATATAGAGATGTAAAAACGAAAATAAGTAAAATGTTGAGAGCCCACTACGGCTAGCCGTAGCTTCTATAAATCATATATTTGCACATTATATACACACACACACAAATATATAGAATTAATTTCGAATGCAGCTATTTATACATTATAAACATGAATTTGTTTACCAGCCAAAACGTTTGTGTACCTATCTGTAAACCAAAATCATTTAACATATTTATTTATCATTTATAGCGTGCAATCCTCTGGCGGCCGTCTGGCTGCTTCATCTCTGTTCAGGGACTTCTTTTTCTGATCTATGAGCGGAAGAAGAAGAAGAAAAACTTCATCACTCACGCGCACATGCATCTATCTGTTTACATACGTTACATACATTTGGCATAATAGCTCGTTATCGTCGATGTATATAGTTTGAGATGTGCATTTATGAACTGCTTGCCGCGGATGCCTCGACGTTGCTGTTATCGATAAGCGACTGCAATCGATTGCATGCGCCAAATCAAAAACGATCAATGCAAAAACTGCAATAACACACACACACACACACACACACATACACATAACAAGCACATGCACATACAAGCATATTAACATAACAAATATATAAATAGATATACATAGATATATATTATGTACTTTTATAAGACAACAACAAGAAATTCATACCTAAATATATAAGTTCATTTAGCACAATTAACAGCAACAAGCAAACATACAAATGTAAATGTTGTACCATCAGCAGCAACAGCAGCAGGCGATCAGCAGCAGCAGCCGCTACTAGTATAATTAAGTATTTTAATAATAATTGGCTTACTCATATGCTTTAAGAATTAACAGGCGCAGGAGATTAGCGACACCTGCGTATATCAATTAAAACAGAAACAAACATGTTTGTGTTTTCTTTAACAAAACTTGTGAAATAGTTAACAGCAGCTGTAAGAGAGATTTGTACACGAATTGATCCACAATTCGTTTCAGAGGCCGTAACAAAGTGCGCTTCCTTAAGCTATTAAACAACTATAAACAATACAAATACAAATACATATATACCTAACTACTAGCATATTTATATACATACATACATATATATATACATATGTACTAATTGATAAGCAAAGACAAACAACAATTGCAATACAAACGAGAGCAACAAACAAACAAAAAACATTTTAGGCGAGCACCCAGAGATTATCAACTCCAACGCCAACTTCTACCACATGTAAATTTCAATAAAAAACTACAAATACATATTTATTATATGAATTATCTTGTTTTGACAAATTCGAATGTATTCCAATCCCCAGCAATCCGTGCTGGAATCGAAATCAAAGTTTCTGCTTCTGAAACTCCCCTAAATGACGTACATCTTAAAAATAATCTAATCCAATCTTGTTTGCTAAAATATGTGCGAGCTCTACGCCCTCCCTCAAAAACTAGATAGCTGTAGATTTTTTATACTTCTGATTACCACCTTTATCTATATACATATTTTAATGTCGTGGAATCGGTTTTGGCACCCAAATCGTTCAGTTTGAGAAAATCAGAATCAAAGATAATTTGGTAGAATTCCCGCTTCCCGCTGTTTTTGAATTCTTCACGCAATCCGACTTTGAAAAAGCCCCAATTTGACGTAAAAAAAGCCGAAACGATATCAGTAGTCTTAACAGAGAAATGTCTTATTTGAGAAATGTCTTAATTGATTAATATTCAGGTAAGGATTCTTTTCACAACTCTTCTATGCGATTCTCGTGCATTAAAGCAAGCCTTACTGCTAGTTATGCTTTCCAAACTCTTTCCTTTTCTCACTCTCTCTCTTTCTCTGTTACTCCGGCTAATTCTTTTGCTTTATTTCATTTTATCTTTCATTTATCTCTTTGCATATTTATCTAAGTTACTCTCTGTTTCTATATTACTCTGTCTTATTTTATTCTTAGGTATGTATGTATGTAATTTGACTCGCAATCCTTCTACACGATTCTCATGTAATTAAGTACATTTTATCTCTTTCTCTCCTCTTATCACTCGCAAGTTTTGGTTGTCCTCCTCAACATTTTTTTTTTTTTATTTTTTTTTTGTCTGGTCTATTACTATCTCTCTCTCCTTCTATCGCTCTTTATTTCTGTGTCTCCCCCGATCAATAGATCTCTAAATTACGCCGAATGCAAATTGTTTATCAGCAATTATTGGTGATTGCGGAATATGTCCAAGTATCACTAATTGACAAAAATAAAAAAGTAAAAAGTGCCATTAATTCTGAAGCACGCTTTTTTATCCACACTATCAGCGAATGCGATAAAATTATCAAGCGTGTAGAGCAGTGATTCAATTATATCAGTTAATTATATTCAATAAAAAAGAACGTTTAAATACTGCTACCAACAAGTATTGCCGTTTTGGCTTATTTTCGGCCAGATCTTGCTAATTTCTAAGTGCGATTGCGAAAAAAATTTGGAAATCGCGGATAGCGGAAAATCTGGCCTATTTATTAGTTATATAATATTAGTTACCGATTAATAGACAAACTAACAAGCTGGCAACAATTAAAGGCTAACATCACAAGTTCTGCAATACTTTCATCTCTAACATATAGTAGTTAGATAGATTTGCTGTTGCGCTTCGCATACATTGGTGGAATGCCGAAGTTGAAGGGTCTTTAGCCAAGTCAATTTAATGAAGTGTTCAATAAGAAATAGGATGAACATTGATACCTTAAACTCAATATCAACCATAAGGTAAAGATTAAAGGAGTACAGCCTCATTAAAACAGAAACTAATATTTTTAAAATTTTACATCCGATGATGTTTTTATTACAGAGTTTTTCTAAACTACCTCAAATCGATCGCAACCAGGGAATATTTTATTATGAAACCGAAGAGTCTGTAGACTATCTATTGGCAGATTTATCATCAATGTAAACATTTAAAATGTATAATGTTACATTTTCTATTATTTTCGTTTTGTTTTTCATGAATATGAAATATTTGTTACAATATTTGTACGTGTATCTATCTATTACAATATTAAAAGAAAAAAAAAAAACAATTCTAAAATATTAGCTTATTTTTCAGCTGAGATTTAGTTTCTTTTTGCTTTTTTTTTTCCTGATTCAGCTATTTTTTCTCGGGAAAAACGGCAACACTGCTAAGCTTTAAATATTTGAAACTCGCCCTCTCCTTAACCTTAACTTTTTGCACTCGATTTCATTCAAGACCTGAATTCGCTTTAATAATTAGCGTCTGCTGATAATGCGCAACAATTAACAAATTCGAGAATTCGCGGACTTTGAATTTGTTTTTGCAAGTTTACAATTAGCAGCAATTGCCAGCCAAAAAATTTGAACGAAACCCCGTCAGGCCGCTTGGGCGCAGACGCACGATGACTCGTCTGTCTTGCATACGCGGATAGATTAGAGATGAGCGCGTCACTGGCACGAATACAGATCAGAAAGTAGAAGATGTGAAATGCTACAACAGTTGGACAAATGATATATGTATTTATGAATTATAATAATCATATATTATAATTATAAATATAAACAAACATATGTATGTATTTTTACGACGTTTCGTGTCGTGTTTCTGCTGTATTAGAAGAAATTTCGCTCACCTCTAATGAGATATAAAAGCAACTACGTAAAATCGTATATACTATATGCGAGCACCTAGAGACTACATACATGTATGTATAAACAGCAATGCGGCGGGCGCGTGCTCGTCTTGTATCTATGCATGTGTGTGCGAAAGTATATTTAAATTCCAAGGAAATTAGAAATTCTGGTAAACACATTAATCAGAATGTGGGTACATTGAGTCGATCGATCGTCGTCGATCGTCAAACCTCTGAGGCAAAGCAATAGTTAAGATAATAGTAAATGAAAGACAACAATTCTTGATATTTGTTCTATTTGAGTTACTCATGGCTGGTTTGACCCGCGATAACAAATTATATTTAGCCGTCGGCTCTCATAATGTATACAACAAAACATAACAAGTCAAAAAATTGAGGCTTAAGTTGGTTCTTCGGTTATTTTTCTTCTCCTTCATGTTCCAAAAGTGTTGACGACACGATGACTCTGCATCGCTGTCCTGACTAGAACTAGATTAGTTCACCATGCTCATTCACTTTGATGATGCGCACTTTCTCCTGGCGATTCGATAGGATCTCATCGATATTCCAGCTGCCTCCGCTGGCGCTGCTGCTGCCATCCCTATTGGAGAAGAGGCCCAGATTGTCCTTGATCAAGTGATCGACGGCACAGCCATCGCACTGGAGTATGACCACGCCACTGTTGTAGGCCTCCTCGCTGATGGTCTTCGTGTTGCGTGTGTTGCACAACTTGCAGAGGTACACGATCTCCATGCGTCGTTGCATACGCCGGAAGCGTTTCAACGTTGTCGGCGATAAGGAGCCCTTTGGCTTGGCTCCAGCGACACTGCCCGTAATCTCGAACGGCTTGGCCGTAAAGCGACAGGCGTCGAGGATGGAACGCGGAATGGATAGCGTCGATCGTTGGACTTCATTCAGCGGTTTGTCCGCATCGGCATCGGACAGCGCCACTGGTCCCTGTTGTGTGGCATTGAGGATCGCATTCTGTCCATTCTGGCGTAGATAGTTGAGGGTACGCGACGTAAAAATATTGCGCAATGCGTTCATTTTACATCGGCATATTCACGGTTATGATGGATACGGATATGGATATAGGTCATTCGATGCCAAACACACTGCCGATCTGCGCGTGTGAGTTATTTAGATGATACTAAGTTATTATTATCATAAACAAACGACGCAGTTTGCTCTGCCGAGAGCGACCACTGTGGCTACACCACCGCACGCCGATACGCGAGCAAGTGATGATACAACCGATAGTATCGTTAAATCAGCGACCAACAAGTTGGTGGTGGACGTGAAGTAAGAGCTTATAGACAAATGCAGTCGCATTCAGAGGTTCTATAGCTCAACTCATTGAGTACATTCATATAAAATATTATTTGATCTGCGTATTTTTATTAATTTAAATATTACAATTATTTTTATTATATGTAAACATTTTGATATTAGAATTGAGCGTTGCCAGTCAGCTAAAACACAAACTGCTTTCAAATCATAGAAATACTATCATTTTCGGCAACAATTTGGTATTTTGACATTCGAGATTTTGGCTGCACACATTTGTGGTCACACTTACTATACAGTGTACTGAACGGCAAGCTCATAGAAAAATAAACAAAAAGGAAGCTATCGAAATTGATTGAGCATGGGCGTAACCGTGTTGCAACCATATCCACTCCCAGAGGGCAAGTCTGGAGCCCACATCATGGACCATCTTGGCAAGCGTCTACTCTCGCTGGGCGCATCGCATGCCGGCCAATTTTTGGTGGACTGCGAGACATTCATCTCGACGCCGCAGCACGGGACGCCGGCTCGAGCAGTGCATGTGCTGCACAACTCCGAGTATCCGGCTTCCACGTTCTCCATAATCGACAATGGCACCGGCAAGCAAGTGGCCATCGTGGCCGACAACATTTTCGACTTGCTAATGCTTAAAATGACTTCCATATTCACATCAAAGAAGCAAACGAAGATTGAGTCGCGCGGCGCCCGCTTTGAGTACGGCGATTTTGTCATCAAGCTCGGCTCTGTCACCATGATGGAGCACTTCAAGGGCATCCTCATCGAGATCGAGTACAGGCCCTGCATCACGCTCTCCTATTGCTGGGAAATGATACGCGAAATGCTGCAAGGCTTCCTCGGCATCAACGTGCCCAAGGAGTATCCCACTTACTTCACCACTCAGACCATCATGAATGCCATGGGCCAGCAGCAGCTGCACGCCAAGCAGAACGACCTCTACGAGCCAATGGACACGGTCAAGCAATACCTCGAGCACTTCACCAACTACCGCAAACACGTCCAGATGCACGGTTCGATGGCCAGCTCCACTGCCTCCATCAGCTCAGTGATGCTGCCCTCGTCTGTTGGGATGGGGCGACCCTGATGCGAGGTGAAGCTGGAGCCGCCAGATACCACCTAACCAGCCGGCCAACAGCGGTTCTTTTCTATTTATTTTTATTTTCTTTGGGCTTAGATAAAGAGTAAAAACTGAAACTTTTTAATGTATTTATGTTCTCTTTTTATTATTATTTTGTATGTATCTGTAACACAATAGTTGTATATAATATATATAATAATATAATATTCATATATATATATATATATATATATATATATATATATATATATATATATATATATATATATATATATATATATATATATATATATATATATATATATATATATATATATATATGCGTGTATATGTATAGTAATATCCTATAATATGCGTATGTGCAAGTTGCTCTCTCGCACGACAATTTTTGCAAAGTACAGTTGCGTTCAAACCGCTTACAAATTATTAAAAAACAAAAACAAAAAAAAAATCGGAATTATTCAATTTTCAGGCAGAGCAAAAAAAAAATAATCTTACATTTTTATACAAAAGAAATCAAAGAAAAATTGTTTCGAAGTCTTTCCAAATACTCTCAAACTGTTATACAAATAAACGTAAGAAAACGATGGAAGCTTTTGCTGTTTTTTTTAAATGTGCATAAAATATATGTACAGTCTGTCAAGAAACACTTTACACAGTGGAAAAAAACTCAATTTTTTTACTTTATGTGCAAAAATAAAGATTTTTGGTTTAATTTGGCTAATTTTTTTTAATGGTTAACTGTTTAATATATATTTTTAAATTAAATTATAAAAAACAGAAACAAAAACAATAAGGGTATAACTTAAAAAACAACAAAAACTTAGATTACTCATATTTGACACTGTCAAGAAACTCTTTACACATTTTGTTCTCTTCGTCTGTTTTGCTCTCATTCTAAGAAATAACGGTGCTTTACCGTTAACTATGCTTTTAGAATTTCTGTATGCATCTCGATTTTTGTGTTTATTTTTCACTTTGTGCGAAATTTGGCTGAGTTCACATGCAAAAAGCAATTCTAATTTTGATTAATAATGCCTGGAAAGAGATTAAGTTTCGATGTTGTCCAATTGATCTTCTGGAATCGGCAGTTGGGCAAATCAGTTGCAGAATTAGTGGAAATGTTTTCCGTGTCGAGAAAAACAATATACAACGTTCTCAGTCGCGCGGAAAACGAGGGAAGATTTGAGGCAAAGGGTGTAGGTGGCCGAAAACGAAAGATTGCTGATCGGGCAAACCGCCTTATGATGCGAAAGATTAAAGCAAATCCCCAAATTTCGACCAGAACTCTTGCCAAGGAGCTCAAAGAAGAGTGTGACGTAGATGTGTCCCACGAAACGATACGTCAGGCCATTCTACGGCATGGGTATTCTTCGAAAATGGCACGTAAGAAGCCCTTGCTGTCGTCGACGAATGTGGAAAAGCGCTTCTCTTTTGCTCTTACTATGCTTAGGCACCCAGAGGACTATTGGAAGGACGTTATATTTTGCGACGAGACCAAAATAATGTTGTATTACAACGAAGGTCCGCCAAAAGTATGGCGAAAAGTGGGTACAGCTTACGATAAAGCGAATATCATTCCAACTGTTAAATTTGGAAAACTGTCGGTTATGGTTTGGGGCTGCATATCCAGCCAAGGAGTCGGTGAACTGGTATTCATTGAAAACACTATGAATGCCGAGCAATATCTTCAAATTTTGAAGGCAAATTTACGCCAAAGTGCAACCAAATTTGGCTTTATAACTGAAAATAGGCCAACTTTTAAATTTTACCAGGACAACGATCCTAAACATAAGGAGTATAATGTACGAAATTGGCTCCTTTACAACTGTGGAAAGGTCTTGGATACACCACCCCAAAGCCCAGATCTCAACCCAATAGAACATGCATGGTCCTATTTAAAGAAAAAGGTTGGAAAAAGGAATCCAACCAACCGTGGACAGCTAAAAGCTTTTGTAATGGAGGAGTGGCAGAAGATACCCCTGGAATATATCCAAAACTTGGTTAACTCGATGAAAAGAAGACTCCAAGATGTACATAATGCTAAAGGGGGCCATACTAAATATTAAGTTTTTTAAAATTAGCTATAATTAGTATTACATTTTAAATTTAGTACAATATGTATGAAATGTGTAAAGAGTTTCTTGACAGTGTCAAATATGAGTAATCTAAGTTTTTGTTGTTTTTTAAGTTATACCCTTATTGTTTTTGTTTCTGTTTTTTATAATTTAATTTAAAAATATCTATTAAACAGTTAACCATTAAAAAAAATTAGCCAAATTAAACAAAAATTCTTTATTTTTGCACATAAAGTAAAAAAATTGAGTTTTTTTCCACTGTGTAAAGTGTTTCTTGACAGACTGTATGTATTTATTCAAAGTGTATGCGAGCATTACAAAGAAGAAAAAATTGTGTAGTCGTTTATGTTTATAATTATAATAAGTAGATAATTTGTAGGGCTGAGTCTTCTCTCGCAACAAGACCGAATATTTGTTGTTTTGTTTTTTATGCTTAAAAGTAAGAAACTGCTCTTGCAATTTGTATTATTGCTCCAATGGTAAAAATGGATTGTGTGTGTATGTGTTTATAAATGTGTGTGTGGTTGCAACGTGTAAAATGTAAAATACAATCAAAAATAAAACTAACCGCAAATTTTGTAACACAAAGTTAAAAGAGATTTAACAAATCTGGAATTGAAATCGATGTGCCGGATTTTAAATATACACATATTTGAAATGTTTTCTAGGGGCCAAACATAAATATTAAGTATATCTGTGAATATGTGAATAATGCATTCATTTGTTTGCGTTAGCTGCTTTCTTCTCTTTTCTGTCGCATGAAAACTTAAACATAACACAATTATCGTAATATAATCTGTAACTTTTCATTTTTGTTTGCTTGCATGGATTTCTCTTAAACTTAGTTGTATATTCTAATAAATTTTAGTTGTGTGTTAAATGTCTAGTAATAATAACGGTGTCTCTGTGTCTGTGTTTCAGTTTGTGATTGTGTTCATGTGTATTTGTGTGTGTATAACAGTTTCGTATAAGTAAATAAGTTTGCAGTTCCATTTACTGCTGCAGCCTGCAGCCTGCAGCTGCGGCAGCGACGAAAATTGCTCTCATCAGCTTTTTTCGCGCGCACTCTTTCTTTCTCTCTCTCTATCTCTTGCTTTTCTGCACTCGCTCTTCGAAAGTTTGGTGTCTGTCTATAGGCCTGTGAGTGTGTGTTAAGTGTTTGTATGTAGTGTTTATTGCTGTTTCCGTTGTTGTCGTTGTTTCCATATTCTTTTTTGTTGCATTGTTATTTTACAAATATTTTTAAAATAATTTTGTTTATAGGTAGATATATATATATATGTGTATATATGTATGCATGCATATGTATATATTACTCATATAGTTTAAACGGAGATCAATTTCCGATTGATTGTTATTTGTAGTTACTTTTTTAGTTTTATTTTTATTTTATGTTCTCATTTTATTATTCCATGTGCAACAACAACAAGAGAAACAACTTTTTCTTTGTATACTCTTTCGCTCTCTCTCTCCTCTCCCTCCTGCTATCATTCTATCTTCATCTCTTCGGTTTTGTGTGTTAAGCTGTTGCTGTTGTTGTTGCTTGCGTTTAACGGTATTTTGTTTTGTGATATTGATCTTTTTTCTTTCATAATTTTTTTGTTATTGTTGTATGCTGCTTCGGCTGCGGCTCCCACTGCCCCAAATTGAAGTCATTCGATCCTTGCTATTTAGTCGTGCATAGGCAAAGTTGCCGGCTTAACGTGTCCGCCGTCGCCTTCAGAGACAAATCGTTTGCGTCCACTGTAATCAGAACAGAGATTAAAATCAATTGATGCAGACCAAAAATACTAAAAGTACTATTGAATTGCCTTTTCAGACTTCAAAAATTCAAATCAATATATCAAATCAATATATCGAATGCATTCATCCTTCCTTTTTAAGCATTTACAAATTTTAGTTTTATAGGCAACAAAATAATATTCTGATTTGCATTATTCGCTTTTTAAGCACACTTGTGCATAAAATATTCCGTGCAAAACCATAAAAACAACGCACATCACTCATTATGCAATGCCAAAAACAATTACAACAAAAAATACCACAATCACATTACGAAAATACATTTTGCGAATTTGGCAAGTGAGATCAAACTACAAAAACAACAACGAAAATGTCCTAAAAAAGCCCCAACAACAAATCTCGACGCGTTACTCGAATGAATTTGCAGCAGAGTTTATTCAACCGTTGACCCTTTTTACTCCTCTCTGAACGAAAAACTGCAGCGACAAAACAGCTGTGTTACGACTAGCCTGTGCATGTGTGTGTGTGTCTGTATGTGTGGGTGAGGAGGAGGTGAGGTGCGCAGATTGCACTACACAACTAGAAACTAGTTTCGCTGGTTTATCTGAAGTGCCGAACAGGCCAGTATCAAATTTTAACCTACATCAACTTGAAAGCTCTATTTCTGTTGCATGAATATGTATGTATGTGTATGCGAATATATGTAATGTGAAGCAAGCACAATTTGGAGACTGGGGGCGATCAACTATGGAGTATAGGCAGCAAATTATTGTTAGCTCATGCGAGCGATAGTGCGACAGATAGAAGAAACGACAAATGAAAGCACTAGGGTTATGTGCCTGGCTGTCCAATACTCTGTTTGCACATAATAGATATAATAATAATAATCATACTACATATACGAGCACAGCATACACCATACAGCACATCGTTTATAGGGTATTGAGGGACACGTTGTCACAGTAGCGCTCAAGTGTGTGAGCGTGTGTGTGTGTGCAATGTAAATGCTTCTGTCATAGTAGTTGGTGCTTTTTTCATTGTGGCTATGTTAAGTGCCAAAGAGCAACAGCCGCAGCCAAGGCGAATGCAAAATGCAGTTCCAACAACTGCAACGACGGCAGCTAAGCTTACAGCAGCAGCAACGACAACGACAACAACAACTGCCTACTAGCTTGTTCATATTGTTGCTGTTGTTGTGCTGCTTTTGTTTTGTGGGTGTGGCAGAGCAGGTCGATAACAGCGGCGACTGCAACTGCACTGGCAACGGCTACAACTACGACTACGGCTATAGTCAAGGCAGAAGCAGTCGCAGTCCCAGTCGCTTAGCCGCCATTTTTACCTTCTCCATGGGACTCACGATCTTGAGCCACATGCAGGTTGTTGCACCACCAACAAAATCCACCATCACCACCCTACCCTAACTATCACAGCAACTATAACAACTATTTGTGATATCAATGCCAACTTTGTTATGTTCTAGTAGTGTGTGTAAGTGTGACCAGCGCCACGCAATCGATACGCATTATCGATATAAACACTATCTCGCTCTCCCTCTCTCCACACACACGCACAATGTTTGACTGAAAAATTCTAAATAAATTGAAAACGAGTCACACGAGTTAATAAATAAATAATGCAAGTTGCGTGGCAAACAAATAACGAAATCAGCTTCATATCTTAGAAGTCAATAGTAAATAGAAACTACTTATCTAATATTCTATTTTTTTTCCCAGTATGACTACTGTTTACTCTATTGCGGTGATCATCTGACATATACAATGTGCATGTCGGTTTATGTATATCATGTTCAGTATTTAGATTAAAAAGTGTGTTAATAAGAAAAAATTGAAATAAGAGCTTTCGATATTTTTTCGCAGAATATTGAAATATATATATGTACATATGTATGTATGTAGATAATAATTCCAAACACATAAACAAACATATAAAATAAATACATACATATGTATGTAAAAATATATTTAGTTTTAATTTTTCCGCTAACCAAAACAAAATCAATAAAAATAAAACTTTTTTATACCTGTTTGGCCGCAAAATCTGATAAAATAAACATACACACATACATATGTATGTACATACATATGTTTTTCTTAAAGAGTATACGTAAGCTGATGTTTGTATGTACAAATATGTATATATATGTATTTACATATATACTTTGAAATAATAACTAACCGGCGCTGATAAACCGGCCCCTCAAACAACGCCTGTGACTGCCCCAACCTAACGTAGAGGCTGACGCTGTCGACGCCAGCAGAGCCAATGTTGCCTTGCAAAAATCAAACTGCGCAATAGAAATATCATAAACAAACACACACATACACACATGTAAAGTGAGAGAGAGCGACAGACGGCACACATACTTACTCACACGCAGCACAAAATTGAGAAAATGAGTCAAAAGCAAAAGGAGAAGAAAAACAACAGCTAAGAACGACGCAACGGGCGACACACAAAATAACAAACAACAAGTCAAGAAGGGGAGCCGCAAAATGCCGGCAAAAAAAAAAAAAAAAAACACAAAATCAAAAACAAGTTGATGGGGTGTCCACATTCATACATACATGTATTTGTACACATATGTATGTGCATTCTACATATACATACGTATCCATGCATATAGCTATGTATATATGTATGTATGTATACATGTGTATTTCTTTTATATACAGACATATGTATATGTATGTATACAAAGCTGAGAACAATAATAAAAACAGCAAGACTAAATAATGGGCTATATATTGTTGACGGGGGAGCCGCCTCTGACTGACAAGATTACGTAAAGTAAATTGTTTTTGTTTTTATTTTTGTTGTTTTTGCTTTATTGGGCTGACGGCTGCTAAACGTTGTTGTTGCTGTTCTTGCCGTGGCTTACAGGTGGGCCCGAACAACGGGCCCTGCTTGCACACAAACACACACACAATGAACGAATAAGTATATTGGCATGCCGATCATTCATACTACTTAAAAGGGGGCGTGGGGATGGGATGTTTAGTGTTTAGCACACCCACACTTACCGCGATGGCACATTGTTGATAATCTTGTCGGTTAGGAAGCCGGCACGATTGCATCGTTCTACAAATCGATCGAGTATTATATACGCCAATGGCACGTCCAGCACAATATCCGCCATGTCATCAAAGACGCGCATGAAGCCCTGCAATCAAAACCAATCAAACGAATATAAACATTGATATAATAAGTGCATACAGATGTACTAGTCATATCTATGTCATGTACAGACATGTGCGTGCTCGTATCAGGCAGAAATTAAAGTTTATTTTCACCGGTAATACTAGACACTGTCTAGTCTAGTTTGGTTTATTTCTAGATATCGTGCACTCACAATCTAAATAATCTGGCAACACTAGATGGTTTGATTACGCATTAAGCTGGCTGCGCCTCGATCAATGCTTCTCTCTCTTTGTGTTCGTTATTTATTACACTTTTTAAAACATTAGCTTTGCTTCTGTTTTACCTAAAATGTTCTATATTTTAAAATTTTTAACTTTATGTTTGCCCGATATTTTCTATATTTTAATCATTTGTTCGTATTTTAAAATATTATTTTCCTTCTTTTTGTTCTTCTATTTTCTATACTTTTAATTATTGTCTTTGCTTCTATTTGCCCGATATGTTCTATTGGTTTGATCGATGTTTCCCATATCCTAAAAAATGTTCCTTAGTTCTGTTTCCTCAACATTTTTACATTTACAAATTCTTATTTTTTTAATTTGAAAAACATTTCGCATCACTGTTCCCCCAGCTTCTGCTATATCTATTTATACCATACTATATATTTTAATTTATTTTTTGGTATTTTTCCAAAGAGGTCACAGCGTGACGATTAACGGCTGCATTTTGTTTTTGTATTTCACTAAATCTAATCTATTCTAAATTTAATTTGTTTTGTTTTGTTTTGCTTTTGGTTGCTCTAGTTTTAAAACAGGCGGTGGAAATAGATATGGAACGATTTACTGACCTGCTCCATGCCAGCTGGTAGAACCAGACACGTTAGATCGAGCGACTTGAGTAGCTCACACATGGCTTCCTCGGTGGTCTGGCTTAAGGATTCGAGTGTCATCACGACGGCCTCATAGACGAGCTCATGATGGTAGTGGGGCACCTCGAGGGCGCGCAGACAGCGCTGCGCCTCGGCCACGTCGCGGGAGGACAGATACTCCTTGAGCAAGAGGGTCATCTGTTTTGTGATGGTTTTCACTGGCCGCAGGGGTCCGCCCATGCCCCAGACGTTGTCCAGATGGGCCCACACCTGCTTGTGGAGCAACGCATCGGCCCGGCGCAGCGCCTGCTCGGCGTACTCGTTCATCTGCTGGTGCTCCTCAGGTCGACTGACGAACTTCGGCGGCATGCAGTCGTCGGCTATGGCTCTGGCCATGAAGTTGCCCAGCATGACTGGTGCCTCGGGTGTGTCCAGTATGAGATCGGGCAGATTGGCTAGCACCATGTTGAAGCCCTTCTCGATGTCCTTGCCGGTGATGACGCGGCCATAGAGATCTGAGATTAACACCGAGGTCATCTCCCGCTGCGAGTCCTTGTGGTCCATCGCAATCTCGACCAGGATGCTGGTGATGTATTCTCGCAGTGGGCTCTGCAAGATCTCGTCAAAGCTGACAGCCACCTCGTGGGTGTCCCCATGCTCGTAGTACTCGAGCACGATCGGCTCGGCGAGCTTGAAGAATTCTTCGGGCGTGATTTCGGTGATGACCTCGCGTAGCTCCACATTCCGATCGTTGACCTCGCTGTCATAGTTGGGATCATTCTCATCTTCGTACACCTCGGCCAGCGCCTCCGATCCGGGCAATCCCCAGACCCCTTTGCCGCCGGCGCCGCCTTTCTTGGGCAGGCCCCGCCCACGTGTCAAATTACGGGATCTTCGGCTATTCTTCCAGCGCCGATGCGGCACCACATAGCCTGTGCCGGATGGCAAGATGCCGTTGGCCAGCGACGACACCGTGGTACTGGCGATGCTCGGAAGAACCCCGCCTCCAGCAGTAGCGACGCCATTGGTTAGGGATGTGGCAGATGTACCGCTGCCACTACCACTACCGCTGTTCTGTCTTTGGATGAGGCGCTTGGCCTTTCGCTTGATGCGGCCATCATGGCCGTCACCCACGGGCAAGGGCTTCTTGATGTGATTGTGCCCATTCGAGGGCCCGCCGTTCAGCTCTACCGCCTCAATCTCGCCATTCAGTTCCCGCTCCACGGAGCTCTCCTTTGAGTCGGAGCCGCCATTGCTGGCAACGTCGCCGTTAGCTTTCTGGTTGGTGTTCGACTCCAGTTCCATTCTGCTGTTTTCCGATCTCTCACTTTCTTTATATACTATCCGCTTTGATCCTGCTTTGAATACACTCACACTCTCTCTCTCCTTTGCCTTTCCCTCTCTCTCGGGATTTTTCTCGCTGCTGTTTCTTCTTGGAATGCACAACAACAGTTAGAGCAAGAAACACAGTTTCTTTATGTATATGTATCGCTCACTCTTTCTCAATCTCTAGTTTGTTAATTGTACCGTGTGACCAGGTGCTACACTTTTCTCGTGCTCCTTGTTAAGTTTGCTTGCTCTTGATTTAATTGGTTGCTATAAAACACAAGGAAATAATATAACAAGAGTGAGATATTAGTGAACGTCAACTTAGTAGATTTTTATTTTCTTTGTAATACATTTACGTTATATTTAAATAATTGTTGACAATGAAAAGAATTATGCAATACTGGAGATATATGTATAGCCCAAATACATTTCCATTATTTTCCCCCTACCGATAATATTGCAATGTAAATGGATTATAAATTCAATAAAATGATTAAATCTGAAGGAAACAAATCCCAATGAATAACATCCCTATATGTTTACATGCATATGCAAATAATTCATAAAAAGCGATTCTTTACGTGGACAATGCATGTAAAGTCGCCCCAAAGTCTTGCGCCATCTATCCATACATATGTCTACGTACTAAACTACATACATATGTACATTGTTGTGATCACTCACACACCCGAACAAGCACAACAGGCGGCTGACTAGACTAGAAAAAGACAGCAATAGCGATACGGCGGCCGTCGCTTAAAAACTATAAATAAACAATATTGGCATTTATGTACAGAGTTATTTGTTTTTGTTGTGTTTCTTTTTGTTGTTACATTCGCATGCAAGTGCCGTGATTTATTGCAAAGAGACTGCCAAAATGATTGTGCGAGGCAAATACGAACATACTTGTGTTCGTATACATACATAAATATGTACACACAATGTATGTAAGCGTAGACTGTGTATGACAATGTTTATATTCATAATTATTTGCATTCATACTTTGTATACCTAAAGTCCGAGAAGCATATATGTATGTACATACATATGTATGTATATTTGGTGCTCACGAGCAATGTATTTATTATATTATATATACATATATATATATTATCTTACGACCAATATGTTTGAATGGATATGTAAATATATACGTATATGTACATATGTTCATATGTAGATATGTGAGATACGCATATCAAACTCTCACTGGCAGCCTGGACAATTTCAAGGTCACAAATACAGCAAGCATAAACGTCGCCGTTAGCTTTTCAACCCTCACAATTGACTAACATTATTGCCATCTCTGTTGCTCTCAATAAGTGAACTTTAAACGAAGTTTGTCACAGACACATTTATCGATATGTGCGGGGCTTGTCTGTGCACAGAGTATTGGATATGTGTACTAACAGAGATATGTCAATAAATCGACATATGTATGTATGTTGTGTTTGGATATAAACGTATGTACGTACGTAGAGAACAGCACCGTTTCTTTTAATTTTGTTATTGTATTGTTTTGTAAAACTGCACATAGATAGGCAGTGAAAAGAAGTACATATGTACGTATATGTACATTAACGTGAGTTTTAAATACATGTGTATTACATACATATATAATAAATCCTATGCTATTGCGTCGCATGTTCCTTCTCTTCAATACATAAAAGCACACACACACACACACACACATGGTTTTATATGCTGTAACCGGTTTGATGTTTGTTTTGCCCGGTTTAACCTTGAAAATGATTCCCCTCTTACAAACTTTCTATGTTATTGCCGCACTGCGTTGTTGTTCTTGCCTCCGTTTCGCACTTGTTGTGCCCCCTCTGCAAGCACACCCAAAACAAAAACCAACCACCGTTGCAATTCAGCAGGAGTGCCCATTTCAAAATTTGGCAATGTTTTTAAAATAAATACATAAATGCGTATGTAGATATATAAACATAAACACATACATAAATATATGTACATACACACATTATTGTTGTTTTCGTGCGTGCTTGTAATTGTTTTCGAAATTCTCTGCAAAGAGCATAAAACGACGCCTTGCCGAAATTGCGTCGCAAAAAATGAAGACAACTGCTGCAGAAGCGAATACAGCAGCAGCCGCAAGAGCAGGAATAGCAGCATAACTAACGTAGGTAAGTATGCTTCACTAAAAACAGTAACATCTATAAAAATAAGTACACACTAGCCACGACGATTGTATTTGTTTACATTATGGTTTCTCAAATTAATAATATGTAGATATATGTGTATGAAGCTATATTTGTGTGTATATTTGAATTCATAAAAAAAAATTAAAAATTGCATTCCATTATGTAATGTAGATGTATGTAAGTATGAATTTCTGTATGCAAGCATACATTAAGAACATAAACAACATACAAAAGGAAATTCGCAACAGTGGCAACGCCAATGATGACCCGCACATGGAAATGGAATGAGCTGGAAGTTTGCCGAATACAAATTCAACGAGCATAAGAGAAGAGGAAGAAGAAAAACAAGTTGGCGCGCATGGTTGTATTCTCGGGCCGCCCTCTCCACCCCATCAATTTGTGAAGCTGTATGTTTGATTGTGTGCGTGAATGCCGGTCGAATTTATCACGTACGCCATATACATATACATATACAACATTCGAAATCTAATTTTAAATTTAAATATATTGCATCAATTGGAAATGCAATAACTAATGTAACAGCCAATGTAACTTACAAATATATATGTATGTGCGCATATATACATATATGTGTGCATACTCTTTAACTGTATACTTATATACATACATTTCTATAGTACAAGTATTTTATTTATTATGGATTCATTTTCGCTTCGCGGTAAATGCCGGTAAAAGCCGGTTTTTGTTTGTCTCAAATTATATAATAATATATATATATATATATATATATATATATATATATATATATATATATATATATATATATATATATATATATATATATATATACATATAAACAAAAAAATATAAATTAAATATTACTCCATACATATCCACATGGGACTTAATTCTCACTTACCTCAGCGTGTGTACTTTTTGATTGCCTTTTGTTCTCTGTCCGTTTGCGTCCTCACACTCGCGGCGACAACAACAATAACAACGTCGACGTTGGGCTCAATGCAGCGACGTCGACGACGATGTTGGCGCGCCTGCAACTGCTGGAGCCTGTTTTGTTTTTGTTTGTTTGGCAACTTGCTTTTGGCGTTGAAAATCGTCTGTATGTATGAGGATTTTTGTGTGAGTGTAAATGCGTTTGCTTGTGTGTGTATATATGTGGTTCTGTGTTTTCTCTGCAACGCGTGGGTTTGCTCGCAATAGAATGCACACAAAATGCAATTGAAAAATACTTTTTGATTTTTATATTTGTTTCTTGCTTTCAACCATTCACTTTTGATTTAAGTAACTTGCAAAAAATATTGACGATCACGGATGCTATGGCGTTAATAGCAGATAATGTCAAAATGCCTATTCGACACCCTCGTAGTTAAGAGCTTAAAACGTGCAATGCACTCTTATACACACACACGTGTATGTACGTATGTATGAAAGAGCTGGATTAGCGCGCTGCAAGTCGGCGTCTAATTAGACTTCTCTTATCAATTCAATTAGTTTTTTTTTTTTGTTTTGTTTTAGTCAACTTTAAAAAAAAATTGTATATCAACTTTTCTGAAGTTGTAGCAAAATTCAGTATTATTATGTTTTATTTTTTTTTTTCAATAAGAAAGGTATTTGGGGTATAAGACTTGAAATATCCGTAACGAAGCGCACACGACAACAATTCCACTGAGAGTAACATCTGTTATTTGGTGTGACTGAGGGTTTATATCGGAGGGAAACACACTACTATTGCCAGCTCAAAAAAAAAATACTAAAAATATGCTGAAGATGTGCACAAGGGCTGGTCATATTGTTTTCGGCGCTGCCATAGTCAATATTGCTAGTGCGCGAAAAAAAAAATATATAAACAGCAGCGCATTTATGAACTTTAAATAAAAATTAAATGTATGTAATAGTAATAGCATTGTAAAAGATATATTATGAAACAATTATTTAAGTTGGCAATTATTTGTTGTGAATAGGAAAAGGTTGGCTCGATTCGAGTCAGTTTTCAAATTAGCATTGAGTTTCTGAAAACGATCTTCATCTTAATATAATCCTTGCGGATTGTAAGTAAGTAAAGAACCATCTTTAGTTTTTGTTTATTTTTTTTTTGTTTTATTTTTTTTTTGTTTTTTTTTTTTTTTTGATTATAGGGGTTTTGTTTTTGGCAGTTTGAATGTTTGATGTATCACTAACCAGAGAACACATAGACCGGACAAGTAGTGTAAAGCGTTTTGCACACTTTTTTTCGGGAGTTATCTCCCAGACACTTCGTATTTGCTCGGCTCCTCACTTTTTGGGTTCGGGCTACGAAAAAATACGAAAGCACAATCATTTCGCTTCATGCGCTCGACCGAGATGGTCGACTGTTGAACAAAAGATCCCTCTGCGCTGAATGTTTCCCTTGCTCTCTCTCTCTCACGATGCTCTCTGCTCTCTCAAATATGTATATGTATGTATGCATGTGAGCACAAGCAGCGCTCACAAATTGAAATTTCTTCGCAGCGAGAGCCCATGCCTACCCTTATGTGTGAAGAGTATACCGAACTTTTCAAACCGTTTGCCATGCGTTTTCGTTATTATTTGTGGGAAGGGTATGAAAGCGTTGGTGCGCATAATGAAAATGTTTTCACGACGAGCATGCACACACACACTTACAGTATGCTACATGTACTATGAGCATTTGTATGCCTGTGTGCGAAGCTCTTGCTGCCTGTAGCATTTTAACTCCCAGCATTTGCATTTGGTCGATCTTATGAAGTGCTCACATACATATGTATGTATGTATGTATATACATTTGATTGTGTGTACGCATGGGAGGCGCTGCTCACAATTTTGGGATATAACTTGTAGAAGCATTTGTATGCCTGTGTGTGCCTTTACATGTGCGTGTGTATGCCTGGGAGATGAACATTGGCGTGTGCCTCCCTCAACTTAGAATGGTGTGAACGATTTTGGGTTTTATTTGAAGAGGCGCGCTTATGTTTAAGTACCTGATTTCACTCAATGATCGTGGGTTTGCCTATCAGAATGAATGTTTTTTAAAAATGTGGTACCTGATTAATCCCAGTGGGCAAAATGGGATGTGTTTTTTGAACCCTTGCACTTGTGCATACATATGCAGGTCAATTTGGCACCTTTTTAAAGATAAAGATATGCAATTTTGGTATGCAATTTTTGTAAAAAGGGTCTATTTGACCTGTTTACCTGTATTCATATCTTTAAAAAGGTGCCAAATTGACCTGCATATGTATGCACAAGTGCAAGGGTTCAAAAAACACATCCCATTTTGCCCACTGGGATTAATCAGGTACCACATTTTTAAAAAACATTCATTCTGATAGGCAAACCCACGATCATTGAGTGAAATCAGGTACTTAAACATAAGCGCGCCTCTTCAAATAAAACCCAAAATCGTTCACACCATTCTAAGTTGAGGGAGGCACACGCCAATGTTCATCTCCCAGGCATACACACGCACATGTAAAGGCACACACAGGCATACAAATGCTTCTACAAGTTATATCCCAAAATTGTGAGCAGCGCCTCCCATGCGTACACACAATCAAATGTATATACATACATACATACATATGTATGTGAGCACTTCATAAGATCGACCAAATGCAAATGCTGGGAGTTAAAATGCTACAGGCAGCAAGAGCTTCGCACACAGGCATACAAATGCTCATAGTACATGTAGCATACTGTAAGTGTGTGTGTGCATGCTCGTCGTGAAAACATTTTCATTATGCGCACCAACGCTTTCATACCCTTCCCACAAATAATAACGAAAACGCATGGCAAACGGTTTGAAAAGTTCGGTATACTCTTCACACATAAGGGTAGGCATGGGCTCTCGCTGCGAAGAAATTTCAATTTGTGAGCGCTGCTTGTGCTCACATGCATACATACATATACATATTTGAGAGAGCAGAGAGCATCGTGAGAGAGAGAGAGCAAGGGAAACATTCAGCGCAGAGGGATCTTTTGTTCAACAGTCGACCATCTCGGTCGAGCGCATGAAGCGAAATGATTGTGCTTTCGTATTTTTTCGTAGCCCGAACCCAAAAAGTGAGGAGCCGAGCAAATACGAAGTGTCTGGGAGATAACTCCCGAAAAAAAGTGTGCAAAACGCTTTACACTACTTGTCCGGTCTATGTGTTCTCTGGTTAGTGGATGTATTTACAGTGAAGAGGTGCATGTTACTCGATATATCTATTATGGTTGTTATCGAGCTTATGCCATATCTATTGTTTACAATTTGGACGCACGTGCAAACGCTGAGGATAGGTTCTGTTTCTTTTTTGTGTTTATAAATATAATAAGAAATTATGCCGCCAATTGCACAGGAAGGAAATTGCCTAATATATCGCGGCAGCAATTTTCTGAAGCAGCGCCTTGTGCTGTCCTGCCTGAGTGGGAAACCAGTTAAAATTACACAAATCCGCGCCGACGATGAGCAAGCACCCGGTTTGCGGGAATACGAGATCAGCCTGATACGTCTGCTCGACAAGCTGACAAACGGCACAAAAATTGAATTAAATACCGCCGGCACCAGTGTCATGTTCAGTCCCGGTCTGCTGCATGGCGGTGCGCTGCAGCACGATTGCTGCGTGCAGCGTGGTATCGGATACTTTTTGGATGCACTGATTGCACTGGGTCCGTTCTGCAAGTTCCCGCTCCAGTGCACGCTGCGTGGCGTGACAAACAGCAGGGACTCGCCGTCGGTGGATCATATCAAAGGAGGTGCCCTGTCGCTGCTGAAACGCTTCCTCCTGGTTGACGAGGGTCTGGAGCTGCGCGTCGTGCGTCGCGGCGTCGCGCCCCTTGGCGGCGGTGAGGTCTTCTTCAGCTGTCCTGTGCGCAAAAGCCTTCGAGCCATACAGTTTCAAGAGCAGGGCATGGTGAAGCGTATCCGCGGCACTGTCTACGCCTGCAAGGTTTCCCCGGCGATGGCCAACCGTACCGTGGAGGCGGCCAAGGGCTGCATGCTGAAGTTCCTGCCCGACGTCTACATCTACACGGATCAAAATCGTGGCAAACTGTCAGGCAACTCGCCTGGTTTCGGCATTTGTCTTCTGGCCGAGACCACAGACGGCGTCTGCTTCGCTGCTGATTGCATCTCCAACACTAGAGAGGAATCGGTAAATGCTCACACTTGGAATTCCCACTTACAATTAAATAACATTTGATTTGCTCTGCAGGAGACGCCATCTATACCAGAAGACTTGGGGCGAGAAGTCGCCATGCGTCTGTTAGACGAAATCTATCGCGGCGGCTGCTGTGATTCTGCCTACCAATGGCTGGCCGCTCTCTATATGGCGCTCGGGCAGAAGCACGTCTCCAAATTCCAAACAGGTGCCGCAATGCCATTTTCATCAATGCCTATTACTCGACTAACACTCCGTCACTCCGCCCGTATTTCAGGTCCACTCTCCACATACACGGTGCATTTTCTACAGCATCTGCGTGACTTCTTCTCAATCACATTCAAGCTGGAGAATCCCGAGGCGGATGACGATGGCGAGGACGATGTGCGCGGCGCACAAAAAGTGCTTCTCACCTGCGTGGGCATTGGCTACACGAACATAAGCAAACGTGTTCTGTAATTTTTTTTTATAATCATTTAGATACAGATAAATAAATACATTTATATAATATGTGTACATATATGTATGAATACCGATGTCTATAATTATGAAATTATGAAATTAGCGCAAAAAAAGTTCGAATTGCAGAATTAAAAAAATTTCATCAGCATTGGTATTTCCTGTAAATGCTTTTGTAACATAAAATTGCTTAAAATTTATTTTTATATGTTATGCAATTTAAACAATATTTATTGAAATACATATGCATGTACAGTCTGTCAAGAATGAGTTGGCACACTGAAAAAAAATTGAATTTGTTGACTTTGGATGCAAATATCTAAGTCAATAATGCATAAAAATTATTTTTTTCAAATAGGAATATGTTTAATATTATTTCATTAATTTAAATATAAAAATAGAAAGCATAACATTCAATATGTTAAATAAAAAATCAACGAAAACAAAGAATACTCATAAATAACAGTGTCAATAATGTGTTGGCACTGAGCGCTTTGCACATCTGCTTTGCTCTAATTCTTAGAAGTAACGGTATTTTACTGTTATCTGTTGATATTTTCTGCATCTATGAACGTTTTCTTTTACATTTCTTGCCATTTGATTGTCAATTTTCGCTAGTTACGCATTTAAGCACAAATTTCATATTTTTTTAAAATGCCTGGAAAGCGATTAAGCTTTGAGATGGTGCAGCTCATCTATTACAACCACGAGATGGGCAAATCCGTTCCAGAATTGATGGACATGTTTTCTGTGCCCAGGAGAACGGTTTATAACGTTATAAACCGGGCCGAAAAAGAAAATAGGCTGCTTTTAAAGACGGGAGGAGGGCCGAAAAAAAAGATCACTGGACGAGTAGAGCGTCTTATTCTCAGAAAAGTGAACGCTAATCCGCATATTTCTGTAAGATGTCTTGCTAAAGAGCTGAAGCAAGAATGTGGCATAGATGTCTCACATGAAACGGTACGCAAAGCCCTCATGAGCCATGAGTACAGTTCGAGAGTAGCGCGGAAAAAGCCTCTGTTATCAAAAGCAAATATCGAAAAGCGTTTAACTTTTGCTGTTAACATGGCTTGTTACCCCGCAGAATATTGGGAGGACGTCATATTCTGTGATGAAACAAAAATGATGCAGTACTATAATGATGGTCCTCCCAGGGTATGGCGCAAGCCATTAACGGCTCTTGAAAGCAAAAATATTATTCCCACTATTAAATTTGGCAAATTATCGGTGATGATATGGGGGTGTATATCAAGCAAGGGAGTCGGAGAAATTGCATTCATTGAAAGCACAATGAATGCAGAGCAGTACCTCCAAATTTTGAGAGCAAATTTGAGAGCAAGTGCGGCTAAATTCGGCTTTCTGAATGGCAACAAGCCAAATTTTAAATTTTATCAGGACAACGATCCGAAGCATAAAGAACTCACTGTTCGCACTTGGCTGCTGTACAACTGTGGCAAAGTGATTGACACACCCCCCCAGAGCCCTGACCTTAACCCGATTGAGCATGTGTGGGCATACTTGAAAAAGAAAGTTGGAAAAAGGAATCCTAAGAGCCGCACACAACTCAAATCAGCTATAATTGAGGAATGGGAAAAAATCCCTCTTGATTTAATTAAAAACCTTATAGCTTCTATGAAAAAACGCCTTCAACATGTTTTAAATGCCCAGGGAGGCCACACAAAATATTAAAATTATGTTAATTAATCATATTTTAGCTTTAATTTTAAGTTAAGATTCATAGATTGTAAGTGTGCCAACACATTATTGACACTGTTATTTATGAGTATTCTTTGTTTTTGTTGATTTTTTTTTTTACATATTGAATGTTATGCTTTCTATTTTTATATTTAAATTAATGAAATAATATTAAACATATTCCTATTTGAAAAAAATAATTTTTATGCATTATTGACTTAGATATTTGCATCCAAAGTCAAAAAATTCAATTTTTTTTCAGTGTGCCAACTCATTCTTGACAGACTGTATTTATAATTATAAATATACATATAATAAGCAAGAGTGCTCTAGTTGAGACTGATCGACTAGAAGGTTGATTTAGCCCGGCAAAAAGCTGAAGTGAAAATTCTACGAAATGTCCACCTCTACATAACTGTAAGCCCTCATGACCTATATATTATTATAGCTAATAAGGAAATGGGATGAGTCATCTCAGAAATTGATATCCTATAGTGCGTATTGTCACGTAAACGATCAAAATGTCAAGACAAGATTTTGCGGCATACGACACTGCTACAATTCTACCCTGATTTCCCACTTGTAATAAGTTGCAGGGTATAAAAAAAGTTGAGACATGATAAGTTTTTGCTTAGCTATGCAAAACCAGGCCCAAGTTTATTATATTATATTATATATGTATACATATATATAAACTGTTATTTTTTATAAATAAAATAAACCAGATTGCGAAAGATAAAGGTATATTATTTCACTCTACATTTTAAAGCGAAAAATTAAAATTTAAGTGTGGCACTTACATCGATAACCAGCTCGTTAATCGACTGAAACGTCGTTGCCGAAATGCCGTTGCATTGTCATTATATGGTCACACTTTTTGCATTTAAATGGAAATTGAAAAGACAACTTTGTACAACTTTGTTGCAGGAAGCGGCGTTGCAATTTGTAATCAGTGGGCAGATCGGGCACAATCAGATTGGATTAGCGGGTTCAAAAACCTAAATATGGGTTGCCAAGGTAACCGCGATAAGCAATCGATGGCCCCTGTTGTTGTTTGATTGCACACTCAAACAGTTTTTTTTGGTCTAGGTGAGACGTTTGCGACACACACGCTTGCCAAGATCAGCAAAAATGGAAAAGTGCAAAAAACTAAAGCACAAAAATAAAATAAAATTGATAACGGCGGCAACTTCCTGCGACGTAAGCGCAGCTTAAGCGTCCACAGCTATAAAAAGCGAACGTTGAAGGGCAACACCTATCAGACGCCGATCAACGTTTGGACACCATTCATCTCTGAGTTAGCCCGATACGCCCTACAATATGAGCCTGAGACTGTGCCTGCTGGCATGCCTGGTTGCGGCCGCTTGTGCCTCCAAGAGCGAGCTGAAGCCCACCAACTGGCTGAGCGCCAATGAGCTGGAAACTACGCCATCCTTGAACGACGTCTCGTTCCAGCGGCTGGAGAGTATGCCCCTGCAAAAAGGCGCTCAGCTGGTGGAGAAGATGTGTAAGTGTCCATGAAGTGCATAGGTTGTAAGACGTTGCTAATTTGAGGCAAACACATCCATCCATCTAGATCACATCGCCCAAATCAACAACGAGCTGACGCCCAGCTTTGTGCCCAGCGCCAGTAACATTCCAGTGAGGATCATCAAGTCCAATGGCGATCGTGTGGATGCCAAACTGAGCAACTATGTGGAGAAGGCTTTTGCCCAGCCCGGCTTCGGCCAGGATGAGGTCACCATTGTGCTAACTGGCCTGCCCCAGACCACGCCCACCATCAAGAAGGCCATGCAGAAGCTGGAGCAAGCCTACCTGCAGCGTTACAATCTGCAGGAGCAGCAGAAGCACGCTCTCCACCAGCAGCACAAGAGCACTGAATACGAGTCGACCTCCAGCGAGGAAACAGCCGATGAGTGGAAGAATGCCCAAACCATTTCTGGCGACTTGATCGTGAGTGCATCACTGTTCGAATATAAATATATATGAATTGCGTCACTTACTCCCTTCCATTGGGCAGATCATCGACTTGGGCAACACGTTGACCACCTTCCAGCGTTACGCCCTGCTTGATGTGCCCGCCACCGGTGCCATGGTTGGCCACACCCTGATCGAACTGACCAACAAGGGTGTGCCCCAGGAGATTATCCATTTGATCGGACAGGGCATTAGCGCTCATGTTGCTGGAGCTGCCGGACAGGAGTACACTGGCCACACCGGCCACAAGCTGCGTCGCATCACTGGTCTGGATCCCTCCAAGATGCTGGCCAAGCGTCGTGACTACCTCGTCGGTCTTTCCCGTGGCGATGCCGATTTCGTCGACGTCATCCACACCTCCAGCCTGGGCATGGGCACGTCCATGCGTTGCGGCGACGTTGACTTCTATCCCAATGGACCCAGCCAGGGTACACCCGGCTCCGAGAACGTCATCGAGGCTGTCGTGCGCGCCACACGCTACTTTGCCGAGTCGGTGCGTCCCGGCTGCGAGCGCAACTTCCCCGCCGTCGCCGCCAAATCACTGAAGCAGTACAAGCAGAACGACGGCTTCGGCAAGCGCGCCTACATGGGCATCGATGTCGACTACGACCTGCAGGGCGATTACATGTTGGAGGTCAACGCAAAGAGCCCCTTCGGCAAGCGCGCCCCCGCCCAGAAACAGATCTCATACCACGGCCAGCGTCATGAGATCTAAGTCATTGGAGAAGGACATTCGACCAAAAACTTCGAAAACGGAAAACAACAAACTAATTTTACATTTAAGCATCAATCAATAAACGAGCATATTTTCTAAACTAGAATGGATAGGCTTTGAAATCGGACTAATCGTGAATCAGTTCACAGTGCCTCTGTAACTCACATCAAAAGGGCGTTAATCAGACTATAAATTGCTGAATTCGAAAGTCTTAGATGTATATTTTATGAGTCGGCCTAAATTCCAGAAGAATTCGGATACATTTCTAATACTGCAAAAATTAATTGATAGGTTTTTCAAAAATATGCCATAATTGTAACTAGAGAAGGGGATTTTTCTTTCCACTGTAGATATTTTGCTTTGTCAATAAGATATGACATATTTGTATAGCTACCTCTACAAACTATCTATCTAAATCTGTTCTACATATCTTTCAAGGCTATCAAGCGCTTTGCCATAGCAAAAACATTTGGATAATCTTAAGAAAGTCTACAAAATGTATATACCTCAAAACTTGTAAATTGCAATATCAATAGCAGATATCTCAGTAGCAATACAAAAAACAAAAATTTAAAAATATCCGATTGAAAGCCAATGTTATCTTCCCAATTATCACAAAAATCCAAATATTTTAAGACTAACGCACGCTTCTTTAGTGGTGAAAACTTATTGTCCAATATTTTTTTAAAGATCCCGAAAACCGCATTTCTTATCAGACTACCAGACCTATTTAAAAACAAATTTCTCAGTCACAAAATCTAGGTCCAATGTGTTTTCTTTCTCAAGAATTCGTTATGATAGGTCAGTGCCTTTCGGTAAGGTGGAATTGAAATGATTTGTTTTCTGTTTAGATGACGTTTATTTTTGATTTCATTTTGTTTGGTTAGTTGTACTAGTGAATAGTTTTGACATTTTGTTTAAATTTTCAGTGATTCTCAAATAATGAAATAATATCAGATCAAGAAAATCCATTTTCCTTGTCTGGCTTTAAAAAAAATAGCTGCGTTTCGCTTAGGATTTCTGGTTGGGCTTGTTGCTCTCCACGAGCAAAGGCCACTTTATAGCGAGGTCGCTTGAGCCAGAGTTATCCGCTTTTTTGGCTGGCGACTTCTTCTCGGCTGCGGCCGGGACATTGGTTTTGGCATCGCCGGCGCTGCTCTTGGCCCCATTATTGTTGTGCTTGAGTGGGGCAACTATGCCGAACGATTGGATGTAGCCGCGTGGACGATTGCGGCCCTGACGACGCTTTGCCTTCGAGTTCGGCGACAATGTCGGTATAAAGTTTTGGGGAGTTGCGCCAGCGCTGGCACTGCCACCGGCGTTGGCCCCAGCATCTGCCCTCATCGGCATCTCCAGCGACAGCTGGCTGCGATTGTTGTTGTGGGCGGCGCCCTCGGAGTTGTCGTAAGTGTAGTTGGGGAAGTTGCCGCCAGTGGGTAGGTTGTGATATGGGTATGGTGGATAGGCGTTGTTATACCACGGCATGCCTTGGCCAAAGTAGTTGGCTGCCTTCGGTGGATGCCAGGAGTTCATGTACATGTTGTGACTGTACTTCCTCTTCCTCGGGACACGCGGCGGAATAGCGCCATCTGGTCCATTATTTGGATTATAGAAGCGTATGCCATAGATCGACGGCATCACCTGCGGAATACGGACATAGAAAAGAATCCAAGTCGATCAGGAATTAAACACTTACAGCATCCATCGGATCATAGGAATCCTCTTCGGTCTCCAATAACGAATTGTTTGGCTCGAATGGTGGCGGTGGTCTGCCAAAGTCCACGGGTGGTTCGACCAGCTCCGTGTTATAGAGTGCGCCGTTCACATAGACATGCCGTGGCTGCATTGGGCAGTCGCCAATAGGCATCGAATTCGGATTGGCCTGCTGATCGCAATAGGCCTGATCATATGTCGAAGGCATATAGCTATAGTCAGACGTTCCTGGGTAAAAACCCTGCTGCTGCGGCCCTGGCGACATATAGCCCATGCTTGGCCCATTTCCCATATAGCCTAAATATGGAGCTTGCCCGTACGGATAATACGACTCGGATTGATCCTGATATCGGCTAAACGGCTGCTGCTGCGGCACAAGGCCCATGAAATTCTGCTGCTGTTGCGGCGACTTCGGCGGCTGCGGCTGCGGCAACAGTTGCGACTGCGACTGCGGCTGCGGCAGCAGTTGCGACTGCGGCTGCGGCATTTGCTGCGACTGCGGCTGTGGCAACAGCTGCGACTTCGACTGCGGCTGCGGCAGCGGCAACAATTGCGACTGCGGCTGCGGCAGCGGCAACAATTGCGACTGCGGCTGCGACAACAGCGGCGACAGCGTCGACTGTGGCTGCGGCTGCGACTGCGGCTGTGACTGCCAAATATTATACAAGGTGTTGGTATTAGGGTACTGCTCCGACTGCGACTGCCCAAAGTTAAATTGGAAGCTATTCTGCAGCGGCTGCGACTGCCCAAAGTTAAATGGCATGCTATCCTGCGACTGCCCAAAGCTGAGTGGGAGGTTGCTCTGGTTGGCGCTCTGCGCATGATTGTAGAGTTGCTTGATACCGTCGGTACCCCATTGGCTCAAGTTATTATAAAGCGGCTGTTGTTGCTGCTGCTGCTGGGCCCCAACGCCGGCTTGGTTGGCCGAGAGCCAATTGTTCAGATTCGACTGAACGGAATTAGTTGGTGGCACCTGACCACTGGATTGGGCTATTCCCGGCATATTAACACCACTTGCAATCTTTTGCTGGGCCTGAGCGTATAGCCATTTGAGGGCTTGCAGTTGCAAGAGATTGACTCCGTTAGCCAGTAGCTGAGTCGGCGCTTGTGGATTGTTCTCATTCATGGCAGTCACTAAGTTTAACACTGTTTTTCCTTGAAATTTAGCTACACGTGAGGTTTGGTTTGTGTTTTTGGTTTTTTTGGGGCAAAATGTTAAATTTCATATTAAAAAAGAATGCAATAGCATATTGGTCTACATACTTGATTCGATAGTGCGCTGCACAAATATATTTTCTTGACAAATTTCTTGATTTATGATTTCAACACGGAAATTGGAAATTTGATTAATTTTCGCCTTCCCGTACTTACTCGTTCGACAGTTCCCTTCAAACAGAAGGATTTTTGCTAGTGGCAGTTAGATTCATAATTCCATTTATCGATTTCAACTAATTACTCAATAATACCACTGGTCAGTGATAATACTAAATCTATACCATCCCCAAAGCCATTCGCGCAGCGAGCTTGAAAGCTGTATTAATCGGCAAGACTATTTAATTTTTTTTTTTTTTTTTTTTTTTTTTTTTTTTTGCATTATCACATGCCATAAAAACTGGCCATTATGAATTAATTATGATTGTTTTTCTTATTATATATGATAAATAAAATCGTCAAGTTTATATTAAAGACTATAATAATCAACAATTATATTATCAATAATTAATTATTTACATAAAACGATCTATTTATTTATAATTGTGTGCATGTATTTTTGATTTATTTTTATAAATTACTAATCAATGCTTCTGATATTATAAAAATAAACTAACTTATTTATTGGGCCTTGAAAAGTAATACCGCTACGTGAGCGGCAAAAGTAACAGCTTACTAATTTCAAACAGCAATTCAAAACAACAAAGCTCAAGCTAAAATTGTTCGATATATCGAACATTCACTGCGTTGAAAATATCGATACTTTCGATATGAATAACTAAAACGGGAAAAATAAAGACAAAAAGGAAACAAAAAGAAAAACAAATTTCCACACGAGAGAGAGCTGTTTTTATATTTACAAACGAGAGAGATCGAACGAATTCTGTAAAATTGCATAGAAAAAGCTGGTAAGAAAACACAGAATAAATACCCCACGTCTGTATGAGGGATAATAATGTCGCTGTGGAAATAAAATCAATATATTTAGAGCATACCGCTGAAGCGCAATGGGTGCGGAGCACTCGCAGCAGCGCGTCGAGGCTGACGGCCATGAGATCTTCGAGAGACGCGATCCAGCTGGGGTCAGTAGCATGGCCCAATCCTCCAGCAATCCCGCAGCTGTTCGAATGAGCGATGGCAGCGCCATGGCACTGACGGCGGCTGCGACGGCAGCCACAAACAAACGCAGGGGCGGCGCCGTACATCAGAGACAACAGCAGCAACAACAACACCAGCAGCAGCTCCTGCAACAGCAGCCTTCTGCGTTACCGCATGGAGCTAGCAATGGACCAGCTAGCATCGTGATTGCCAGCAAGCAAATCATTTCGGACACCGCATCGCCCACAAGCTCCGAGCTAAGCCGACCGCCTTCACCGTTGCTAAGCGTGTGCTCAGATCTGCCGTATGTCTCCTATACGGATCGGCCCATCGGCGACTCGCCCAAGATACGCAACCGACCAGCCCATATGCTGCAGCAGAGCAGTGCCAGTCGGGCCGCCGCACGCAAGTCACATCCTGGCAGCATTACCACAACCATCAAGCCAAAGCGGCCGCAGTCGACGGCTTCCAGTCACAATATCGTGATCGTCAAGCCGGGCACACGGGACATCAATGACGACATTGACCCGGATCTGCTGCGCCTGCGCAACATACCTCAGTTCCTGCCCGTGCTGCGGGAGTCGATCAGCTCGGCGACATACACACGAGATCCCGAAATTCTGGAGCGCTTGAATTCGCAGCATCTGCTGAATATATGCAGCCGCATGCAGACCCATTTGAATCTGTGCGCTAGCCATGTGGCCAGCGAGCAAAATCACCTCGTGGAACGCACTAAGGTGGTCAGCAACTCGATCACCACACTCTTCGCCAGCTTCGTCGATATGCAGAAGACGTACGCCTCGTATGCGGAACAGTTCGCTAAGATACGCGGCGTCTCGCAGCAGCTGAGCCGCTGCAATTCGCTGCTGCACGAGAATATCGCCAGCCTGGAAGCGATTAATAACTTCCTGGACGACGACGATCGGCTGGAGCCGTTCGTCTGGCGCACAGACGACAACAAGCTGCGCGGCGAGGCCGAAGGCGCCGCCGGCGGCAACAGCAGTCGTCTCTGGCGCCTCTAGATGCTGCCGCACTTCCGCAAGCTCGCTTCCAAAGACAGTTCGTTATTTGTTATCGGTCTAACTCGTAACTCTATGCTATGTATTTATTGTGCATATTAACTTTAAAGTTTAAACATTTATCGTATAAATAACTGGGCATGTTAAGAATGTTTGTTAAGAATGGTTAATCGGATTTCTTGTTGTGCACTCAGCTCGATCTCGTACATTTGCTGGGGCACGAAATCTGCACTACAATTGGAGCTGAGACCAAACTATGTAAATAATGATTTCTAAAAAAAAAAAATTATATATATATATATATATATATATATATATATATATATATATATATATATATATATATATATATATATATATATATATGTCATATATATATATATATATATATATGTCATATATTATATGCAATCAGGCAAAAGCAATTGATGTGTTTATCCACATATCCATTAGAAGTGTATTATAAACAAATTCAAACAATCAACAGTCGGGCGAGTTCATAAATAACAAAAATACAAATTCAACTACTAAAAGCTAATTAATGAGTAAAAAACATTTGAAACTTCATTTAAATTATACAATCAGCTCTTAACGTAAACAATAATATAACAATTTCGTCTAGTAACTCTTCTTACTTAACTCTATAGTACGAACTCTGGAAATTAAATGAGATTGCAATTAACAATTTTAACTGCTTTAAGATTAGTAGTGTTTGAATAGCCCCCGATTACTAGTTACGCCCATTTAGCTAAGTAGTCTAATTGCTTGATTAGCCAATGCAATCCTAATGCAAACGGAGACGTTGATAACAATTAGACACAAGTTTATTACACATGCGAACAATTAGCTATTAGGTTAATGAGCCTACATGGAACTGGATATATATCTTTATATATATATAACACACATACACTTATAATACAGACGGGCATGGTTCGCTTTAACGTTACGTTGACGGCTCTCGAGTTGAGGCCTTACTTATGATAGATAATATTCCTAAATACACATTTACATACAACATATACATTTCTTTCAATATTTGGCGATCGATGGCGTAGTAATGGCTTTGCAGAAACCGTTTCAGATGAAGATGAAGGCTCGAAAGGCTTACAACTAGGCTAAATGCCATTAACGGTTCAACACAGAAAGAGATAGCGACAGAGACAGAGACAGTGATACATTGAAACACAGACAGAAGCAGGGCAGAAGAAGATAAAGAGAGAAAAACAGAGGCAGAGCGCATTTTGAATTTGATCTCAAACACGCACCGTTGTGGCGCCCATCCTCAGCCGAGTAGACGCCTCAATCTGGGCAGGAGCAGCGTCTTGAATATGATCCAGCAGCACAAGAGTTGATTGAAGAGAAGGCAGAGCATTACAAAACCCTTAGAGACATAGAAGACAAGTGTATATATATAGCTACTCTGCCAGAAGAGAAAGGTATTGGCTAACTGTTAACGCTGCGCATAGTTGCTCCAATAAACGAGGAGCATGAGCAGTACGTTAGCACAACTTATATTCTAGAAGAGCTTCTGCATGTGGATGCGATCCTGAACGTTGCGTTCATGCTGCTGCTCCTCAATCGCCTTCAGTTCGCGGGCGACAGTTGTCTTCAGGCTCGCATCTAGACTCAGAGCATCGAGAAAGTCGCGGCGCGCCTGCGCCGGATTCCAGGCACCAGCGTGTGCCTTGGCACGGCGGAATAGCGCCTTTACATTGCGCGGATCAAGCGTCAGCACCTCGTTGCAGTGCTCAATCACCGCATAGTAATCGCCAGCAATCAAACGGCATTGGGCGTAGTTGAGCAGCAATGGAACCTTGATGTTAGCCAACTCCTGCCATTCCGCATCGTGAGGCTTCTCCTTGAGCATCAGCTGTTCGACCATGCCCACGGCGTCGCGGTAGCAAATCTCCGCCTCGGCGTAATTTTGCGCATTATACAGTCTGTTGCCGCGCTCCCGCAAGGTATGCGTTGCAAGCATTTTCTCATCATCGGACATTTGCCAGCGCTCCTTCTCGTACTCCTCGGGCAGCTCAATCGATATCAGTTCTATGGTGAACTCCAAGTCGACGGGCCTCTGCAACAGCTCGTCGAGATCCTCGTAGCCCATGCCCTCGTTCTGCAGTGTCATGCCACAGCAGTGGCGACGCTCGTCAGGTTTCTTGCCAATATCCCGTAGAGTTTTCGAAATGAACGGATATTGGGCACAGAGCTGTAAGTAAAATTAGTATCGAATTAATGAAATATTATATTGCTAATAGCTAACGGGTTGCTTACCGATTTGTGGACCGTGAACTTGGCCACCTCATTTAGGGACATTTTCTGCACCATGACCTCCCACACTTCCAATTTGAATTTCTTGCCCAGGACCAGCTCCATTGGCTTGTTAATTTTCTTGCTATCGTCAATGATTCGCACATCATTGGCCCGACGCGTTTGGAAGTGAAATTTAACCTGTAATATTTGTACACTGTCAGCCATGGCCTTGGCCCAGTTATGACCTGGATTTTGCTGGCCACACACAACTGTTGCCTCTATGTGATTTTAATTTTTCTTACCCTGGTGCCTGGCTTCAGTTCGATGTATTTGTTGCCAGGACTGATAATTTCCTTGCGGATGGGCTTCAAATTAACTTGCTCCTTTAATTCTTTATCCATTTTTGATTGGTATATGTTTATGTAGCTTTTTAGGGCTGGTTGGATTTATTTTGTTATTAGATGCAGTTTCTATTCCTGCTCGACAAAGGAAAACAAACTCCACTAAAGGGGAAACGCAAATATTCTAGGGCTCACTAGGGATGAGCAACACTAGGGTTTCGTTTGAAATCGATTAGTCTTTCACTATCGATAGGCGTATATTGCACATTTTATTTTACATTTTAATGTATATAACTACACTTAAAAAAAGTATTTTGCAGGAAAAATGGTTAACAATTAATTTCGATAGATGTACTTTATGCTTTGGTTAGAATCCGTTTGAGAATTAGAATGGTCATAATATATAAGTGAGCTCGGCCTTTGCAGTGTTTTAAATAATTTAGTTTGCATAAAATTAAATTTTTACCTACGGAATAATAATGATTCAAATCATTAAAACACAAATAATCATAATAATATGCGATATACTATAATGATAAAAGCGGAATGACATTCAAAAGAATAACGCGCGCTAGGGATGAACTGCAAAATTTGTTATCGAATGCAGCGAACAGAGTTGCCACCGTTAAGCCACATAGAGCTGTCAGCTTGTTCGAACTCTGTCAACTGGCAATTCTTTCATTCTGAATTCAAATTTTTATTTGGTCGCGTATAGCCTAAGTTGTCAGTTGTGTGCGCATGAACGGCTCTTTCTGCGACGCCCGCTTGAGCAGAAACCGCCGTTACGAACAGTTTAAAAATTGAAATCGAAATTGAATATTGAATAAGTTAAAAGCAACTTAATTGTTAGTATATTTCTCTTTGTATGCTCTAATTTTTGTTTGTGTGAGTGTGTGTGTGCTGGTGTTTTGTGTTTGTGCAAAAATTGATAATGAAGAACAAACAACAATGAATCTTAATTACAATTTTAACGATCGCATCACAATCAATTATATTTGTTGTTGTAGCAGCAGATACAAACTAAACATAGACAACATTAAGCATATATGTACAACATAGAAAAAATAAAATACAACAAAAAAGCTAAGATCTTGATGCTGCTTTTTTAGACCACCTGAACATCATTTCCGCTGGCGTGGGCGTGGGCTATGCTCTATATATAATCTCGCATATATCGTTCATAATTTATACAAAAATGACACATCAACACTGTTTTGTTTCATTGCTGAAAGCAAAAGAAACAAATCTATTGCAAATTCAAATTTAAATTTTGTCTGCCTACTCAATCTAAAGGTAGGAGAGACCAAGGGAGAGAGAGAGAGAAAGATCGAGGCAATATCAACAATATAGATTTATGCATATATGTCTATTTACACAAATACTTTATTGTTAGTAGTGTTAGTAGCCCACACAGCCCACACAGCAGTCCAAAAAACTTAAACAACAACAACAATAGGTCCAACTATTCTACCAGTTAATTTTTTTCGCTCTCACTCTCTGTCTCTCTGACGTTTGTGTTGCTGTGTTTGCTTGTGAGTAGGCGAGGTAAGACGGCCAGCAACTAGCGAACAACATTCACAGGTACAAACAACAACAACAGCAACAAAACTCTCAGCTACAGATGCAGATACAGATACATTGAAACACATCTAATAGATAGACCAATACGAATCTTTTTGCCTGCTCGCAGTCGTTCTACGAATTCCGCTTCGCGCGTATTGGCGGAGCGAACACAAACGAAACGTATTCAAAAATTTATTATAATATTTTAATTAATATTTAAACGGGAGCACGCGGCTCGTCTCAACCATTTTGAGCAACAGTTTTTTTTTTTTTTTTATTTTTAAATTTATATATATAATATTTATTTAAAAGAATATCATTTTCTTGACATTTTTTTTATACCTTTTTTTTATCTTACAAATGTGCCAAAAATATAAAAGTGACGCATAAGCTAAAGAAAAAATTAATGAATTTAAAAACAACGTTTTTTGCGACTAGAAAAATACCCTGTGTTTCCAGTTTTCGAATGATCTAATGCTAATTGGGCTACATACAAACACAAATACAGACGTGCATATAGAGATAAAGAAACACACATATTATACAATATTAATCAATTAAAGTGATTTGAGAACTTGATTTGAATTCTTTGACATACTCTGAAAATCGTTAAAAATAACTTGATTTACAAAATTATGCTAAAGCCCCAACAATAAAGCTGAGTTGAAAAATTTTTCAGTTTTACTCTCGAGCTTTAACCTTCACACACACACACACACACACACACACAGACACTTGGTTAATTATGAGCAAACAAATTGTAGTGTTGTGTCTTAAATATATAATAATACTACAATACATATATATGCACATATGTACATTACATATACATACATATGCATACGTATACACTCCTACATATCTTACTCAAGTTTGGCGCCTTAGAACTTCGGGTAGACTTCGCAGTCTTGCCTGCAATTGTTTAGCTAAAGATGCTTATTTTTATAACAGTCTAAGGTACACATGTGGATACACACACACACACACACATGCACATATTCGTGCACACATGTGTGTGTCGTATCTCCTCCACAGTATCTTTGGCATCGATATTAGCATCTGGCCCTCATTGCTCCGTCAGCGCACTCGCGATCTCCCTCTCTCAGGGGCGCTCTGGTGCCGCTGGCAGCGCAGTCACACTTATTTTTAGACTAGTGTTCGTGTATCTATTGATTCTGCGCTCTTTGGGATGCTTTCGCTTTTCGGCATTTAACGGTACAACCCAAGTAAAAAGAGAGCGAGCGCAGGGAGCGGATGATGAGAGCAGGCGCGAAAAGTTTCATTAAAAAGCTGCACTCGTTGATTCAACGGTTTTATTAGCGCCCAGTTAGCCCAAACATCGCTCAAGCTGAATGCGGTCCAGCATATTAATAAAGCGAAGGCATGTATGTATGTACATGTGTAGGCGCTTATGTATTTATTATGTACATACATACATGCATACATGTGTGCTGTCGTTGGCCAGATGGTGCGCTTACCGTAATTTAATTTTTCATTCTTGTGACGATTTGCTGTTACCTATATGTGTGCATATATGTGTGATTTCCGTTCAATTTAAATTCGGCAACCTGTTCTACTCCGTGTGTTACGTCAGCAGCAGCAGCAGCAGCAGCATCAGCAGCGACTGTTGCTGTGACAAGCGAAGAGAGCGCCAATGAAGGAATCAAAAACTAAACACATAAATAAACAAGAATTTGATGATTACGAACAAACGCACAAAATAACTGAACAAAAAACACAACCAAAAAATCTGCTCAAAAAACTTGATTTTTTACAAAATTTGTGTGTCTCTCCCTCTCTCTCTCTCTCTCTCTCTCTCTCAGTTCTTGCCACTGGCGGCTGCTTTTTAATTTCGCCGAGCTGAGCGTTTTCTCAACAAATTTCGGCCAAGGCTGCCTGCAAGCGACAACTTGAGATCATAAAATAAATAAAGCTTGTCTACGTATGCATGTATCTGTATATGTATTAGCTGGCATGTGGGTGCGAGCGCGTGTGTGTGTGTGAATTTGTGTTGACCATATGTGAGATTTGCAACGTTTAATGTTGAGTTTATTGAAATAGTTTACACAACAATCAGATCCAACAATAACAATATTAACGAAAATGCAATAAATGTGCAAAAAATCAACAACAACAACCAAACTCACAACTTAAGGCTAAGGCCAGCCAAGAGACGACAAACAAGAACAACAACAACAACAGCAGTAGCAGCAGCAGCAGCAGCAGCAGCAGCAACAACGACGAGGACGTGGATCACAACAACGGCCAAATCATGATCAGCAGCAGATGGAGTAGCCTCCAGGCACTGGTGCTGCTCCTCATGCTGACGATGCACTGCAGCCGACACCCAGCAACGGACGCCTACAACATCGACCTGCCCAGCTACGTGCGACATCGGCACGCCAGCAGCTCGATGTTCGGCTTCAGCATTGCGCTACACAAGACTCGCAGCAACTATGCGAACAATTCGTAAGTCCAATTCTGTCCATCTGCCTAAGCTTCTAATTCCAGTGAATACTCAATATAGGGTGTGATATTCAATCAATGGTATATAGAGGTATTCGCTTCTAATAATGCATAGTATATACAATATGTAATATTTGTATCGCAACAATAGAGATTTGGTCTCTCTGTCTTAGCTCCTAATTGGAGTGAATACTCATTATAGGATACGATATTCTGATATTATAATGATATCACAACAAACGAACTTCTATCTATCTGTCTTAGCTTCTAATATAATATACGATATTTAATATGTGATCATTCGAGTACAGTGAATATTCAATATATGTACAACAATCGAAAGTTTGTCTCTCTGTCTTAGCTTTTAAGGATATGTGTATATAGAATATTCAATGCATAATAAGACGATCATAACAATCGACATTTTGTCTCTCTTCTAATAATATATGGGATATTCAATATATGATAATCTTGTCATAACAGTCGAAATTTTGCCTCTCTCTATCTCTCTCTGCCGTAGCTTTTGAGTACAGTGAATATTCAATATGTGTACAACAATTGAAAGTTTGTCTCTCTCGTTTTCTCTAGCTAAGAAGCTAAGATAGAGAGACAGGTTTTAGCTTCCATTAATATATAGCATATCCAATATGGAATAATCCTATCGCAACAATTAAAATTCAGTCCCTCTGTCTGAGCTTGTAAAGCAATCCCTCAGTTCCCAAGTACAGTGAATATTCAGTAGGTATGTAAGAATATATCATATATGATATTAAACTTTCTTCATCCCAAATACAGTGAATATTCAATCGATATTTGTTCTCCCTGTCTTAGCTGCCTAAGTACAGTGAATATTCAATTTGTGTCACATTTTTGCAATTGCCAGCAGCATCTGTGGAGCATTCGATAATACAGTTTCAAAGTACAGTGAATATTCCCTCTATATATACATAGGAGTCTAAAGAAATCGAATACTTTCGTGCTCTTAACTTTTGCAACTATGCAAATGAATTTGTTAGACGTGCATTCCTGCATTTCTGCGAAGATTATGAAAGAAGTGGAAAATGTTTCTAATTTCCACAGATCAGATGAAGATGTGAAAAGCGATCGCAACTGTCTGTCAAATTATTCAAGAATTTACAGATTCACTTTTCTGGTTTGTCAACTCTACAAGTTCAAAGAAAATTTCAGTTTTGTTCGAGTTTTTACTTTTATTTAATTTTTGTTTAGTCGAATATGTCGAAGCGTAGACAAAAGCAATTATGTAAGTCGAGCGAACGACCTTCTGACACCCGATACAGGCAGAGCCCAGCCAAAAAAGAGTGACAGTGACATATGCATACCTAGGCGACATACCGAAGCGCACATGCGCACACACACGCACACACACACACACATGTATGTACATGTGCACATGCACACATACACACACTCACACACTCAGACAGAAAGAAATTTCAATGGCACACTGCGCATGCGCACCGGAAACAATCACGCATGCCAACCAGAAAAGTATCTTTGACTTCAGATAGGGGCTCCCCAAAGCAACGAGCATGCAAGAAAATGTCGACAGACACCAGAGAGAGATATGTATACATATATATATTTATATATGTGTATATTATATATTTTATTGTTCTTTTTAGGCAGTTGGCTTTGTGTTTGCAGATGAGAAGCTGAAGCTGCAGTTGCCGCTATCATCATAGCATTCAAGTGATAAGCGTAAATGGAGTTTTATCACTGCTCTGCAGCGGCTTCCCAGTCTCTGTTGCCACTCGGAACTCGAATCATGTGAGATATCGACACTGCCACTGAATACCAAAAATACCAAAAATGAAAATATTTTGTTTGTACGCGAGATTAAGATGTAATGACACTTTGGCTCGCAGCACGGATACTCTTTAAATGAAGGGCGTGGCGGAGTATAGCAAAGGTAGCTGAACATTTTTTATAGAAATTATGAACATATTTCAGATAGAGTCATATACAATTAATCTCTACTTTAGTCTAAAGGTGGATAATTTCTTAAGAGGTTTCTTTTGCCATACTTTATCAGATTATATTGTTGAGATATGAAATATATGAATGGCATAAAACTAACTAAGCAAAATTTTAAAGATATATGTTTCATAGACATAGAGATATAAAAACATTAGTATAAACATGCAATAGATACAGCGGGAGAGTCTTATATAGATACAGATACGAATACTAATATGAATAGAGATAAGATGTGGATCTGCATATGTAGATACAGATACAAATACGATATGCATAGATACAATTGGAGTATCAGCTGGAAAGCAGCATATACAAAAACACATATATATATATATGTACACACCTTCAGATATAAATAAAGTCTGATATTTAGATACCATTTTTATAGATATAAAAATATAGACTCCAACATGTAGACATATACAACTCTATTGTTGCACAACATATCTTATTACATATTCCTGACACCCTCTTCGAGGGTATAAAATCAGAGTAAAAATGCGGCCGGAATATGCTGACATGCAGCTCCGTATCGGGCACAATTGCATGTTTATTTATGTTAAAGGAAAGTTGAAAATCTATTGAATTGTCATATGGAGCAAGCACATCCAGCTCATAAACAAAAGATTATGCCGCAAATAAAAACAAATAGCTCATAAATAATGCGAGGGAGACAATTTGAAAGGCGATTTACTTAACAAATGAAGTGAAGTGACTTAATAATGAAATGGTCAACAACATATTATATAAATGTGCCAAACCCGTTCGTATTGCTACAAAAACTTCAGCTCTATAAATAACGAATTTCGACAGAGCTATATTTACGAATGAACTATGGGGGAGACACGCAAAGTAGGCGCCCACTCCTAGGCGATATTCTGTTGGTTGCATTTAGTGCGGCGTGTGTCAACACCAGAAGATCCTAAATGCCATTAATTTCAATCAGAGCCCGATCAAAATTTATGAGCGGCAGCGTGTCCCATTGCACTATATATGAATGTGTCTTGCTCCCAAGTGCTATTAAATAATATGTGCCATACAAAAACATATATGAATACATAAACACATACACAAACACTCGAATATATGTGTATATATGCATGTTCTGTGATGCTACAAATGGGGCATTTGGGCTGTGAACCGGAATGTTATTAGCCGAATGCAGCTGAGCCATGGCGAATGGGGGAAAGATTCGCGTGTCTCGCTGCCTTAAAGTGCCGGCCCTCTGCGTCGATTAGATCATGTATTCGCATTCGCATTCACAGTCAGATTCTTATGTACCCGATAGCCTATTGAACTTTGAAAGTTCGTCAACGGGAACGCTTCGGCCAGCTTCACTGAGCGCGTTAATCAAGTGCTCAGCTCAGCTCAGCTCAGCTCAGCTCAGATGCAAAGATGCCACATTTGACTTTTCGCACGTTCAGAGCAAAAGAACAAGAAGCAGACGCTGATGAGCAGAGATACGAGCAATGTATAGAGACGGAGGCGAGCTACAAGATGCCAGCTCCTCAGTCTACTATGTAGCTAGCGATAAACAGTATACAAAGACTGAGAGCGAGATAGAGAGAGAGAGGGAGAGGGAGCAAGCGAGATGTAGAGTGGTGGGGAGAGATGAGGGCAATATAGAGACAGCAGGCGGCACTTCGCACTGAATGCGTGTTGAAAACTGCAATTAACTGATGTTGTTCAGCTATACCCAATAGAGCGCTCAGCAGAACGGGTATATATACTACAAACAGAGAAAGTTGAGCAATGGCCATAAACAGATCTCATCAATATTTCAAAAGCATTATCACGAGTAAACGAGTTAATTCTGCTGAAGAAAATATATTCACATACATGTATGTATATACATACATATTACATGCACGTATATATATGATTATAAAAAAAAATATAATTATTATACAGATACAGATACAGATACAGATACAGATACAGATACAGATACAGATACAGATACAGATACAGATACAGATACAGATACAGATACAGATACAGATACAGATACAGATACAGATACAGATACAGATACAGATACAGATACAGATACAGATACAGATACAGATACAGATACAGATACAGATACAGATACAGATACAGATACAGATACAGATACAGATACAGATACAGATACAGATACAGATACAGATACAGATACAGATACAGATACAGATACAGATACAGATACAGATACAGATACAGATACAGATACAGATACACAGATACAGATACAGATACAGATACAGATACAGATACAGATACAGATACAGATACAGATACAGATACAGATACAGATACAGATACAGATACAGATACAGATACAGATACAGATACAGATACAGATACAGATACAGATACAGATACAGATACAGATACAGATACAGATACAGATACAGATACAGATACAGATACAGATACAGATACAGATACAGATACAGATACAGATACAGATACAGATACAGATACAGATACAGATACATATGCTACTTGGAGTTTAGGAAAGACTGTCTGCAGACAAGCGAGAAGCAACTCGTAACCCTTATACCCTACAAAGCTATAGTTCAGGTGGTTGTTTTAGTTTAGTCTTCCATTCAAGCCTAAAGACTTTATTAATATTAGCACACGTTACAAAATCGTTGTCTTATATCAGCTACCATTTAAGCTAGTCAAACAAAGAAGTTGTATCTTTATCTTTATTGCCTTGAGTAGCTGTATAATGATGGCTTCTCTGAAGAACTTGGACAATTATTGCACCTCTTGGGTAGCTAATGGGTATTGTCAGTGTCTGGGCTTTTCGTCTCTCTGTTTATGGGTTAGGTTTGTCTAATAATTAACACATATGTTTGCCCTCAGCTCAGGGCTTCAGGTGTTTGTTGAGTGATACTCGAAGGGTGATGCTCAGTGAGTCAGTGCTCCGGCACCCGCTACACCCCAGCTACGTCCGCCGACTGTGCGATCTGAAGTGCACTTAAAGCTGAAAATTACCTGGCTCCATCTCCATCTGCTGCACAATATAATTGTGTGTTAAATGTGCGCAAACAAAGCCGGAGGCTGTAAACAGCTTCAGGGCGATGAAGATTAAGGTGGAGCCGCAGTGGAGGCAGAACTTTGCTTCTTTTTCTCTTCTTTTCTCTTCTCGTTTATTTTGTTGTTGTTGTTATTTAATTTTGTTGCTTTGTCTGTAACAAGTTGTGGTTATTGTTAATAAGGCAAGCCATTGGCCAATGCGGTTTGCCCTGACGCATTGTCGGCGGCGGCAATTAATACGCGCACAAATATCCAGTGACTTGTTGTAGAGCAGCAGCAAATGTATCTGAATCTATGTATCTGTATCTGTATGTGTAGCTGCAGCTGTTGCTGTTGCTGTTGCTGTTGCTGACACAGTTAGAGCTGTGCGTGTGCTATTTACGGTCAAGTGTTTGCCACAAGGTTGGCCATTTGTCCGCCTGTCCGCTTCACCCAATTGGCCAAATAAGTCATCATCGGCCGGCCGAGCGACCGTTAGGATTGCCTCATCTGCAGGTGGCTGCCGCTTTGTTGAGCTGCCCAGGTTTCCTTATAAACTGGCATGCAGCATGCAGCATGCAGCATGCAGCATGTTGCATGGAGCTCCCTCATTAGCCTGGCCTCGTTCGCAGCGGCCAGTGCCAAAACTGGGTTACATATCATGCATATAGGGTGCGTCACAAGATCCGTTTGTAAACATGACATAGCTGTGCAACTACGCAGATGGCCTCTAAGATGAAGCGTATAATAGCTGATATCTTCAAACTTATCTCTCAACTTTTTTTTTTTTGACTGAGATATCGTGGGATTACACTGATTAGATAAAAAAGATATTCGAAACAACAAATCACAATTAGATAAAAAATATATTTGGTATCGAAATCACAAGTTGGAATTCTTTCTTTTTTCTAGCTGCTATATGCTATATATGTTGCAACAAGTTTATTTATATAGTAACTAGAGAGATGAGAAATCACTTGAGTTTGTCTTTCGCAAGGCGAAAGTTAAACCTTTTCTGATCGCTTCAATATCTAGTTATCTATCTGAAGAGGAGCCATTGCATAAGCAATTGCTTTTGGTTGAAATCGATGCTGTCGCCTCACGTCTTCGTGCGCTCTCCCCTTCGAGGTCCTATAAATGGACTCCCAATTGCCAACGACAGCTGCTGTCGGTCGGTCGTCGCTTTGTTGTGGTTATGAAATTGCAAACAGCAGCAATAGCAACAACAGCAACTGCAGCAACAGCAGCAACAGCAACAGCAGCCGCAGATAGACAATGAAATGTAATTGATTTCAAATATTTACTGTACTTTTGTACACTTTGGCATTTCGCTGGCATTAGCGAGTCTCGCTCAGTTGCCGTCTGTCTGCCCGTCCGGCCTACTGTCTGTGTGGCTGGCCGATCTAGCTGCCATTTAATTGATTGCCGCTTGACTGCAGAGTCGAGTGCCCGCAATGCAGATAAAGATCGGATCAAACGATGTGGGCTGTGCCGGAGTTAAGCCGCACAGCTACTGGGCCATGCCGTATCCTGTGTTCCACTCATTTGTACGGAAGTGTCAATGTGTAAAAAAGGTGTTGGGAAAATGCACACACACAGGCAGAGAGTAAGAGAGACAAATACACTCACACACACACACACACAGTCGCGCACAGGAGGGGGTGTGAGCGCCGGCGCAGCGCGTTGTCACGTGTGAACAGTTAGTCGTCTGTTCTTTCCCAGCCGAAATTCTCTATCCATCCATCTCTATCTGCCATCCAGCGGGAGAGCGTGAGAGCGTGAGCTCTAGAGAAATGAGGCGCGCACATGTTTAGCGCCGAAACGCCTGCGCGTTTCATTCGTATTGAAAAGAAAAGCAACAACAGAGCCGACGTAAAATGTCTCGAACCGAGGGTCACCTCGAGCCGAGGTACCCTCGCGCGCAGTCACTCGAAATGACTTAGCGATTTTGGTAAATTAAATGTAGCCCTTTCCTATAGTACTCCTATATGTAAGTATGTATGCACAGACAGATGGCATGCGTTTATATAGATACTAGTATTTGCGCTGTGCGCGGATAGTGCGTGCCAAAAGCAAATGCCAACGCGCTGCTCATGATTGCAATTGTCTGAGATAGTAAAAGTATTGATAAGTCAATGTTACGTGATCGCTTGAAGATCACTTTTAAAGATATTCAGCAAGAAATTATTTTTATATGTAAACTTTCATCGATTAATTCATAGTTGTTTATTGTATAACTTTACTTTGGTTTCTTATTTGAGTTTAAAGTGTTAATATTATAAGAACTAAAATAGTTCGTAAATCTCATAGGTTCGTAGAAGTTTCTATGCCCTTTATGCACTTATAAATTAAGTTTCTCTTATCTAAACATTATAAAAGAAAAAGTATTTATGTATATATTACTTCCTGTTAATCCAAAATTCTTGTTTTTTTTTTTTGTTAAGAGAAATTCCTATTAAACAACAGTAACGAAATAACTGCTAATCGCTGGTTATTTCAAATTGTCGGCATTGGATTATATGGTAATGGTTTAATGAGTTCATAGCGTATGATAAAATTACGATTTGGTTAAATGTAAATATGCATACATATATAATATATAGCATTAGTCACATTTGATGAATCAGAAATATTTGCAGATTTATTTCAATTGTTCACTGAATTATGTGGCATGGCGATAGATCGGTTGATATAAATTGAATTGTTTGGATTATTGTTGATACTCGCTGATCAACAGATGTTCGCTGTGGCTTGTGATGTACGCATACAGTTGGCACACACTGTATATTCATTCACAGCAAGGCTGAGAAGGCAGAAAACATGCGCAGCTTCACACGTATTAGGGGTATTCACTGTTGAGCTCGTGCTGTCCTGCCGAACGGATGTGGTGCATGTGTTGTGCCCAAGTCACAAGTCAAGAGTCGGGCACGTGAAGGCGCACACATGTGTACTTCCAACAACAACAACAAAACAAAAGTTTATTTTTAACATAATTTTTATTGCGGCTGCTGCACGCGACGAGCAAGAAAACACCGATCGATGGATCGATTTGGCATTCAAGGCGCGTTGCGGCTCACTCACGGACAGTTCGAAGGGTTTTCAATTTCTACTCGGTCTATCTCTCTTTCTCTCTCTCCCTCTCTCGTTCGCTGTCTCAGCTAGTACCTTGGAGTTCCTGAGAAATTGATTTTCCTTATGGCTTCCTCTTGAATTTCCCCTAAACATGCTTACGTTCTTCTGCGGTGAGCCATGTGTGCGGCAAACGTTTCGTTTCATGCACGACCTTGCGGCCCATTTCTGGCTATTGGCCATTTTTAATTGAGACATTGCCCAGGCTCCACACAATAAAAACAATTAAAGCAATTTTTTTTTTTATTTTATTTTATTTTTTTTTATTAATTAGTTTTTACTTTGTTGTTTTGGCGCCTTCACTCAGTGTTCTTGCTGCATTGTTCTTTATTCATGATGCGTTTTATTCGGTCTTTACACCCTTTACCCATTATACCCATTAAATGTGCTGGAACGAAGGTTCTGATGTCGTTTGTAATGGGCAGAATGGTATTTAATTAAGTCGGAGCTCCCTTTCCTAATCGATAACAATCAATATCGATATTGATATCAGGAATTAATTCCTTATATAGATATTATCTTTTTTACAGTACAGTCGAGTACCGATAATTCGAAATGATCAGTTTTTTTTATTTACACAGAAATTCAAATTATCGAGTATTATAGAATATTTTCAAGGTAATAGAATTGTTTTCGATTTACCGCGATTTTCGATTTAGTGGGGTACAAATTATCGAGGCTCGACTGTATTTGATTACACTTTGCATGTACTACATTTATACAGATATTGTTATCGTATTTGGTTACACTCTAGATAAGCTAGGTTAATAATTACAGGGTATTCCTTAGCTGTACACTCGCTGCTCTTTTTATTGAAATTCTTCTTTTTGTGTTGCCCATTTTTAATTGAAGCGCATTGATTTTGATTACTTTTGTGTACCCTGCTCTATAAGGTCCATTGTGTATTCATCTAGTTGTCTGTGAGTGTGAGCCAGTGTGTGTGTGATTTGCAATTGTATGTGTTCTGGTTTTGGTTCATTGCACACACACACACAGACAATGCTGACGCGTGCTGCTCTTGATTCGAAAATTGCGCTAGCCACGTTCCCCACAGCCATTGACGATTATAATATCTGGTATATGTATATAGGTTAGCATCCTATATCAATCTATCTATGTTAATTATATATCGATTTAATTAGACAACCTTAACTACAAACTTTAGCTTATATCAATTTTATGAATACGAGTGACTCTTGTTATATAGTATTTTATTTATTCGAGAGATAGAAGTCAATAACCTCTTGAGTGATATACAATCTGATGCATTATTCATAATATGATTTGGGCATTGGGCATTCCAGGAATGGAATTGCGAATCTGCCAAAATAATGAATGAATAAGCATATACATATCTACGATATGTATGTGCATATATATGTACATATATTGTGAACTAAGATCTTCAACTTTCGTACAAATGACGCACTCAATGTGATTCATTTACTCATTTTAGAGTTTTGTCTACAATTTCTAGATGCTCATTCATACATGGAATATGAACACAAATTTAGATTACTTCGGCGTAGCGAAGGGAAATTTAATTAAACCTGTTCGCTCTTGGCGCGGCGCTATATGCAATAAATAGTCATTAATTATATATACATATATATATATATATATATATATTATAGATATGTTTGTATGTGTGCATACGCTAAGCATGATCAAACGCTGTTTCTATTACCATGATGTCAGTGCCTTTACAGCTATAGATTGTAAGTCTGAAAAGCAACAACATTGTTTGCTGTTGATTATGAATGCTCTAGAACAGTTTTTACAAATGTTTAAAGCGACTTTGAATAGTGAATAACTAAGGCCGAGGGCTGAGTCCATTTGCAAAATATTCCATGTAATATAAATATATCTATTTAGAAGGGACATTTAAGATGTTAGAGTGTTTGTTATATAATTAACAAACTAAAAATATTTTAACGGAATGTGAACAAAGTTTTCTTAAATGAACTTGCTAGAATAAGATTTATAATAGATATTCACTTAAAGAAAATATAGTTTTCTTAAATTAACTTGCGAGATCAAAATTAATGATAGATTTTCACTTAAAGACTTATAACGAAATGAATTAACTTGAACTATGAATTCTTGTGGTTGAATCAATTAAAAGGAATTAAAAAGTAGAGAGAGAGAGGGAGATAGAAATGTGGTGGCCAGAGTCTTCAGCTGCCTGGCTGGGCCAAAGGTGGTTGTCCAACAGCGGCGCATTGGCCATTGTCAGCGCGCACCCTCGCCGGTGAGGAGTTCGCCCTAAGAGTAGTACATCATGGCACGCACATTGACAGCTGTCATTAGCATTCATTGCGGAAGCGCGGCAAAAACCCATTGAAGGGCCCCTCTGCTAGCTGCTGGCTGCTGCTGCTTGCTGCTTGCTGCTGGCTGCTGGGGGAGTGCAGTAAATGGGCCTTCATTAAAATTGAAAATAATAAAACTGAAAACTGAAAATAAATATCAGCAATAGCACAACTGCCGCCAGCAACGGCAAATCAAACACTTGAGAGTTGATTAAAAACGACCCGACGCCGCCCAGCCCTCTGCCCCGCCTCGCCTTGGGTTGCGCCCATATGCAACAATTTGACGTATGACTAAAACTGAAATCCGCACAGATGCGTCTCACATGAGAGCAGGCCGAACCAAGGCGCCCATAAATAAATGAATGAATGAATGAGTGAGTGAGTGAGTGAGTGAATGAATGACTGCTTGAATGTTGTAGCACTCAATCAAAGTGCATGAAATGTGAATAAAGTCTGCAAATGGATTCGAAATGAGGCACTTAAGTGTTGCTATAGGTCAGTTGGCTTTGATCCCACTGCCATTCGGCAAATAACCAAGCTGATCGCATAACAATGAATACCCTTTTGTATACATACAGACATGCATAGATATATGTTTGTGTATATGTCTGATGATGCATATTTCTTGATTTGTCAATGAAATTCGATATCTGACATAGCTGTATCTCTGTAAACAGTCTATATAATATACGAAATCGCTTTAGTATTGTGAATTGATGAGTCGAATATTTGTTCACTAGCAAATAAAGCTTAATTAGATATATTGCAATATATGTACTAATATGAATATCTATAGTATATATACGTATTAAAATATATACCTAATAATAATAATTTCAAACTCTAGCACTCAGACCATTTAATTATTGGATAATATGGCTGAATACTAGAGTCTGAAATTTCTTTATATAATAATCAGATATATTAAATGAGTTCTAAAATGGAATTCCGACTACAGATTCTGAATTTATATTTAAATTCATCTTAGCTAATTCTCTTTTTTTTTTCTCTATGTCGTTTTTGCGTTCAATGAGTAAACAAAAAATTGGCTTTGTGCAATGTCCGTTTTGTTTGATTTTTATCATAAAAATCAATTTCAATAATTAAATATAATTTTTTAATAAAAAATTACAAATAAAAGTTTATCCTTTTTTTTTTTGAATTCGCCATATAAGAAATCCTTATGTGTGTTTTTCTCTCTCTTCTTGGGAGTTCTTTTGACCCTCAATTTTTTTAAATGCGTAACTCTTATTTGCGGTCCCTGCTTCAAACATACATATATTTAAATCATCATTGAAGTGAAAGATTTGATATTTTATTTCCATTCACTTGGGTAGACTCTTAGTTTTTAAAGTGTAAATTTAGCAGAAAAATTCCTGTTAAAACATCAACTCTAAATTCGGACAAAACTCCATCATTTTTAACAGCTTTATTCTGGCCTAAGATAATATTGTATATCCATGTCTATGGGGAAGGCGTGACAATTCTGAAAGTTAAACAACAAAGCAGAGATTGTCAGAGCTCAAATTGCCAAGCTTTGCAGCTCCTTTCAAGGGATAAATTATAAGGGATGGATCAACTCGGAAGTTGGCTTCCTCCATCAGACAGGGCTAGAAAAATGAGTAAAATATATTTCTTAAAATATATATATTTATATTATGTACAATATTATGCATTATATATTACATATGTATAAAATGTATACAGACTCATACTATAGTAAATTTATACTAGTTTATTCAAAGGGATCAGCAAAGAAGGAATAAGGAATCCAGAAATACACAAATTAAATATATTTATTTTGTCTCTATACTGAAGAAATAATTTGCTTATATACAAAATCAAATTTAACAAAATTTATATACATAAATAATTTGTAATTTCGACTTTTGTGATTTGCTTGCATAATATTAATATTATCTCCATCTGATATCTGGAACTTTATTTGCAGTTTGGTTGTGGGCGCACCCAAGTTCGACACGTCGACGTATCAGGAGCACGTGGTGGAGGCTGGAGCCGTATTCAAATGTTCGATGAACGACGATGACTGTCATTTGGTGCAATTCGATTCGAAAGGTAAGTAGATGGCAAAAGTCAACATTAAGCAACCGAGCGATCGGAAAGTCTTTGGGCCTGGTCTGTGGATCTGGCGCCAGCTCAGAGAGCTTCCAAGCCTCAATTTCTGCCCAGTGTCTCCGGGCCTTGAGTCGTCGTCGACTCGTCGAGTCGTCGAGTCTTCAGCTCTCCCAGTCTCAGTCCCAGTCTTGATATACATTTCTTCTCTTTCGTATTGGCGCCAGCGACAACAGCGCCAAATGCAATTAGTTATTTATGGCTCACACGCATGCGCAGCGTTTTTCTTTAGTATGCAAAATGCGAATGCTAATATGCAAAGCAGCCACAACAGAAATTATACATATATATGTACATAAATATATGTATATATGAAAAATAAAAAAGAAAACAAAGGGAAAATTAACTGCAAAAATATGCGCACGGCTGCAGTTTATTATTTTTAGACGTTTGCCATTTCGCCATCCAGGCACTTCCTTAAGCGCAAACGGAAATTATAAACAGACGGCCTTTAAGACAAACAGACGCCCATTTTCAAGGTCCGCCCCGCACGGCCTGCCAGCTGCTGCCCATAGCCACCCCCACCAGCGGCCTCTCCTGCCAGAGGCTCCACGATTCCACGGCTCCACGACTCCTCAACTCATAGCAACGGATGCGCATATAAAAATTATTCGCTTTGTCGACGATGACGACGCCGAAGACGATATGGTCGATGGAAATGCCTCGAATGCACCGAAGTCTGGAGTGCGTGGAGTGTGTTTCGATTCGGCGCGGCTTTTAATAGAACAGATAGGCTTCTGTGTAAAGGGCTGCAAATGCATTCTTGATCGCATAAGTATCTATTGCGAAGCGTCATCAGTTTGTCCATTTAGAAAGCTGAATCAGAGCTGCAATCCCATTTACATATCCCACGTTTTTGGTAGCCAACATTTGCAAGCTCCACTGTAGCCGTTTTCGAAGTGTGTCACAAGTCGCTCGGCAACATCTCGAGGCATCTCAATCTAACCAATGTTTTAATGCTCGCTCCTTACTCTTATATCGTATGCTTGCTAACATATTATCAATATGCAAAACAAACTAACAGGAGTCAACAGGTGCTTCATTCAGCTCGCAGGTTGGTTCATTAATTCATTGACTTTTCAACGGACTATCGTTCAATTGGCGTTAGTCAACGAACTGTTCTAACGAAATGTATCTGAATCATGGCAAAACGGATTACTTACCTGCTCTTATGTACATATTTATCTATTCAAATACACAGATACCTATAATTAGCTGCATATTTCAGCTCTCTCATCAATCATTGTGCACCTATAGTTTGTACAGGATTTTACAGATTTTTGTGTTCTGAGCCCGCTGCAATTGTTGATTTAAGATATTGCGAATATTTATACGGATAGACAGCAGTGGGAATAATATAGTATATAACAATATTTTTGTTGAACAGCTCAGTCAGTTGAAGGTGTAATATATGTATATATATTCCTGATCAGCACAAGCTGAGCTCATCTAGTCACCTTTTCCTTCAGTCCTTATAGATGTTTTTTTTTTTTTTTTTCAACTAAAGTCAAAAGTCTTACATATACTAAATACTTTCGCAAAGTAAGTGTAATGCTAATTTGATACACCCAATATAAATATAAAATCAAGTATCTCATATTATGCTCTGAAAACATAAAAGAATAAAAGTTCTTCAATATCCCAATATTCCATGGTAAATTAACACTCTTAAAAGTTGTGGGTAGCACCTAGTCGGATATTCCCTATTATTATTAATATTATATAGAGATACAGGTATGAGCATATGTATATAATATTTCATTTTTTAGTTTTCTCTCTACTTTGGGTTTTCTTCGGGTATACAAATATTATATTGTATGATATGGTATGCTATATATATAATATTTTTTGGAGTGCATACATGCAGATCGAAATATCTGGTGAAATTTAAAATTTCACTTTTTTTCACTTTGTGTTTCGATTGAAGTTTTCAATTTCAAACGATCGCAGTTTAGAGTTGTTTTGTTCGTTAGATCCCAAGCATTCATTCATCAGGGCATCAGGGCTGCCGCTGTCACACATCTTTCATTCTCTCTAATTCCTTTCAATCATCACTCAATCCGCAATCCGCAATCCGCAATCCGCATTTGTAAGTACTTCAATCAGCATCAATCACGCACCCCAGACACAGCGCTGCACCTAGCACAAACACACTCACATATCTATGTATGTGTATATATGTATGTATTCATCTATGTCCGCACCACCCTCGGCAGGAGCCGCAGAATGAAACGAAAGCGTAATAAATCATTGCCAAACATCAACGGAAGTGGCCATTATGCCGTTATTTGCCAAGTGCCTTGTTTAGATCAACTTAATTAGTTTGCTTTTGTATTTTTTTCTCTTGCCCTCTCCTTCTCCCTCTGTCTATCTCTCCCACTCTTGTGTGGCCGGCTGTCCGCCCGCCTTTGCTTTCACTTTAAAAGACATCTGTATTAATTTCGGCAAATTTTTCGTTTCCGTCGTTTTTCGGTTTTTGCGTCGCCTTCTTACTTAAAGTGAGTGAAGAGGCTCTTTTAAATTTGCAGCACTCACTTTTAATGGCTTTGCGTTTGTTTGTTTGTTTTTTTTTTTTTGTTTTTTTTTTTTCTTTTTCATGTTTTAATTTTTTCCTTTGCCAATATTTCTAATTGCTCTCTCCTACCCCATCCACTGTAGGCAACAACAAGAACACAATGGGCGAAACAATCGATCGCAAGTCATATCAGTGGCTCGGCGCAACTGTCGCCACCGGACGGGACAGCGACTTGGTTGTGGTGAGTACAATATAAATATTAATTGAGATTCTGTCCTTCCTTTTGCCAGGCTGTTCGTATGAATGCCATCCATTCCGCTAGAAGCTAAAGATTTGAAGTTTTGAATACTTACCCGGTATTACCTTCGTTTTGTAAAGTAAATCCTAAATATTTGACAGTATAGCAATTAGACAACTAAAATGAAGACATCATATTTATATATTGTGAATAGCTCAATACTGAAAACTTGAAAAAATTATATTTTTGCTTTAGCTATGCCCATGCCATACTCATATACCAATTGACTCTAGAAATCGTTTCGGCTCTGGCAGAACAGCCTTATTTAGCCTATATACATATTTATTGGCATCATTGGCTCATTGTTAGAGATGATGTGAGACAAAGTTTCACGCTAGTCTCATGAAAGTTAATTAAAATAATGCTGACCATCACATGCCCACATGCCCACAAATTGGACTTGGGCTATCTTATCGCTCTTTGCTTAGTGCTGTAAAGTCGCAGTTAATGTGACAGGTCGAGCGAGATACATTTTCTGTCGACCTACTCGGTCAGCAACTGACCCACTGACTGACTTTGTCTGCCCGCTCGCCAGCAGCAGCAGCTGCAGCCAACGTCCAACGTTCAACGTCCAACGTCACTTCGCGTCCACACCTCGCTGTGGTGGTCGATGGTCTGATTGTTTGATTTTCATGCGCATTGATGGCATCATCGAGAAACGCGATAGCTCGTTAAATGGCTCTCTTATTAACAACAACATCCCATGGGCACATTGAAAGTGCAAACGCAGTCGGCCAGGAGATGCCGCCGAAACAGGTGGGTGGCCGTCCATTGAGCAGCCAACCATTGCCAACGTAGTTGGGTCACGGGGGGGACTGTGAAACTGAAACTTTCAGGTGATGCTAAAGAAAACAAAATCCAACATGACATTTTTTACGAGCGAGTTTCGCTTTTGATGTCAGCTGTCAGGTGGGTGTGCAATGCCGTTATGAAGTGAATGCGTGTGTGCGTGCATGTGTGCATGTGTGTGTCTTGTATACCCTGCGATTGTCAAAAGTGCATAAAAGACACAGATCGGTCTGTAGTTCGAAATAACCTTTGTAGTTGCTCGCAAAGATATCTTCTATCGTTCCATATTTAGATCCATCTATGGGAAATAATATGTTGAGCTTTTATTAAACTGCATCGAATTATTGCTAGTATATTAAATAGATCTTATGGCTGAGAAAGAAATATTAGAGTGTCTTTAGGATCTATCCTCAACTAGCTATCCCTAAGCAGAATATATTTTTAGAAAATTTTTCTGAGTAATTATTTGGAATAGCTCGGGCTCAACAAAAAAAATTGGCCAAGCGTAACTCTGGCAGATCTGTCGAGATAAAGCTTAGTACAAAATATATATGTCAAATTTTATTTTCAAACTTCATGCTTTATATATTACTTATAATTCAAACTCTCAATATTTCTTTATCAAAAAGATAAAGAAATATTTATATATTAGACATCATTTAAAAATGTTCTATTCTATCTCCGTCATAATTTAATATTCAAATATGCGAGTATATTTAGTTAGCAGAACCAGTCTCAAAATCAATATCTATATACTAAACTTAATTTTTCACGTTTACCTTTCCGTCTGAAACTTAAATTCATCTTATATAATAAAATATATCTGTTTAGTATTCACAGGGTATTTGATAGCTGAGCAAGATTATGTTCTACTTTGAGTTGTTTTGATTTGTTGTTGGGGTCTTAGCCACAATAACAAAGACAGCAAGCATTCTGAATGCGTTTTGATTCGAGTTCAATGTGTTGTGGTTGTGGTTGTTTCTTGGATTGCGTCAAGTAAACTAGACACACTCACACACACACACTCATACACATACACACAGCTATCAAGTGTATGAAGCGTGCGCCTTTTAAGGTGCGCCACAGTCGCAACTTTGGTTAATTGCGTTGGCGTTGTTGGCCAAGCCAGGCTAAAATGTAGAAGAAGCAGCACAAAGAAAGGAAACTTTACCACCCACCCAACGCCGGGCAACATTTGATTTTCACTTTAGTTCTCAATTAACTTTGATTTGGCCCATTTGATTTGGCAACCATACGAGCCGTTAACATTGATGGCCAGCCAAGGAGTCCATTGTTGTTGTTGTTGTTGTTGTTGCAGTTTGGCTTTGTTGGCCATCAGAGTCCAGGTCACTTCCGCCACGTGCGCACCCAGCGTTGACCTGGCCTTCAAATGCCCATTAACAGGCCATCGATTTATGTTAGCACCAGTGCGCAACGGGACTTGAACTACATCATCATAGCCGGCCAACAACAGCAAACAATGAACTCAACATCTTGCCAATGAGGGAATACCTCAAAGTCTGCCCAAGCTCAAAAGGCAGATTGCAAGTTCTTCAAATACTTTTGGCTTGAATACGAATAGAAGGATCAGTTCAGATCGGGTCAGGTCAGGTCAGTTCTGGTCGGGTTTAGTTTTCAGAAGTGAAATTCAGTTTGCAGGTCTATTTTGATATAAAATATTAGATTGAAGAGTTGGATCACTTCTGCAATACAAAACTAAATGTAGCACAAGCTAAATATGTTTAGGGGAACGTATTGCCTTACTCTGCGATTCTCATGGAGCAGCTTTGCATTATACTGAAGGCTGTCATAATTTCTGCTTTCAATTAGATCTTGTCTCTTGTTTTATCTCCCTCAACTGTTCCCTCTCATCTAGTTTAGGGTTATGTCTGAATATATTTGATTGATTTAATGCGCCTCGTTCGCACTTGATGTAATTGACCATGAAAGCGAATAGTGTCTGATGAATGAAGGCGTCTGCTTGGAATGGGATGCAAGGTGACATCATTGCCAATGGGTGACCGGCTGGGAGTGGTACACGATACGTGGTACGGGGAACGCGGTACGTGGTACGTGGTACATGCTCTATGTTGTGCGAGCGGACTGTGTGGACTGTGGCAGTGCTGCTTTGGGGGCAATGTGGCTTTGGGGCATGTGCCGCATGTCGTGCGGTCTCGTTTCATTTTTTGTTTGTTGTTGCGATTGCGACATGATCATCGACACGATCTGTGAAATTGCCAGCGCTATTTAACTCAGCTCAAATATGGCCAGGGCCACATGGGCGCTCGGGAACTCGGGAACTCGGGCGCACGGGCAGCCAGAGGCCATGGATTGGGTCGGCGAACGAGCGATCTGCGATCCTTGTTCAGAAAATTTTGCATTCGCAATGATAACGTCTGCATGTCGACCATGTCAAGCGTGTTGACTTTTGACTTTTGCCTGTTGTACGGGCCAAGCCGGCAAGGAACCAGCCAACATCGCTCCATTCTCTTGCCATCCGCGAAAGTGCAGTTTAATGTCTCAAAAATTTATCGCTGGCATTTCGGTATGCGCTCTGCGCTCAACATGGACAATAAGCCAGCAGGCCGGGGCCGCGATCCAACAGTCGAACAGCAACAAACATAATAATAATATTAATAATAGTGCGGAATATCAGACGGGGCTCGATGAATAGTGAGCAGAGCTATATTTGGCAATGCATCGACTTTGAGGCTTTGCTAAATTATTCAAGCCGATCAAATATCAATTCTCATTAAATTGACAGCCAAGACATTAGCCCAATTTGGCAGCCGTTCTACAATATCTAGATCAAGGAAGTCGCCCAGCCGAGCATCTTTGCCTTTTCTTGATATATTTTGTGTGATTCGCTGGGAATGAGTAATATTATTGCAGCTTCTAGCCGGGGCAGAGCACTGGACACAGAGTGCGCTGCAGAGATTTCCAGTTCTGTTCCATTCAGCTGGAAGCCATTTGCATATCTAATGTATCTGGGCGCAAGCAACTCAACACTCTGGGAGTCAAGTCTTATGGATTTTTACTCAATGCGGCGCTGATAATATGAGTATTTTCTTGTATTTTTAATAGGAAAGCACTATTAACTTATTGGCCGCACGGTGGGCAGCGGTCAAATGGGGCCAGGCTAGCGAACGTTGCCGGCTCCACGATGAAGTTGCTGTTGCACATTCTCAATTCAATTGAATTGTTGTTCAATGGCTGCGGTCCTGGGCCTCCCGCTTCCTGCCTCCAGCCGCAAGCCCCAACCACCAGCCACCAACCACCAGACTTCTGCCTTCAGCTGATTGTCTTTATTTCGCATTTTATGGCCGCACTGAGTGCACCTGAGAGGTGCTCCAAAACAGCGATCTGAATGCGACTATGCAAATATGCGACAGGGCTGAGCTAATTCAGGGCGTTGTACAGAGCCGAAGATACTGTTCACTTAGGTATTAAGGCTATTCGAGAAATTATATTTCGGAATAGAGCTGGGAAGGTTGTGCAAGTGTATGTTATGATGCAACACATTTGGTAATATCTATGATAAAGGAGAATCCTTGGGCAACATCACATCCAATTCATGAGATGAATCTTAATTTTAATCAATAATTGGAAAATTCGTATTCAATTATAAAACATGATAATAAATAAAAGAACAAAAATTATATGCTTTAAAATTTTAAGTACATGTTCAGAAGGAATCTTCAAGAAACTCTTAGTCTGAGCAAGATTATCGAAAAATCTCTATGAAAGGGCGATTATTCATATCAAAGAATTTTATATTAGTTACGAATTTGTATATAAATATCATACTATATTCGATTTGCATTAAAAATTTACTCCAGCTAATATTAGAATATATGTATCAATCAATAATTTAACATTGAATAACTATAATAGAAGTAAATTTATCGAATTTTAAAGAAACCCTAAGTCTAAATAGCTTTTGCTCTTTATCTTCATCAAACAACAATTTCGAAAATGAATATATTCAAATTCAATCTAATATATAGTCACAAATTATTTATCCAATTCACGTTCAGCTATCGTGTAATTTCTTTATATATTCTAGATATGTTTTAAAATGAATAAATCAAAAGATTAAGTGATATACATACATATATCCAATAATATATAATTTAAAACAGAATCAATGTACAATATATTGTATTTGAAAACATGCTTGGAAGAGTCGATTATGGGATGCCATAGCAATATTAATGTATGGGACTCATAAATATGTGCCCAATATTATGGGCATTATGCGTCCCTGGTTTTGCGGTCTGCGACTGTGATTTGGCATTGTCGCTTGCATAATGTGCGAGCATAGATTTCAAATTCAATGGGTATTTGAATGAGTTGGGCGTGGCCGCAGCGCCAGACTTGGAGCTGCGATGATGATGTGATCAGCATGCATTTTTGGCGAACGCGCGTCATTTCGGATGTGAATGCCGGGAGGGTGGAGGGGCGGAGCAGAGACACATAATGGAGGCAGGTGGGCGGCGAAGTGCGGAGTGCGGAGTGGCGTGGCGTGGCAAGCGAGCAGGAGCAAGTCAATAGAGCTGCTGGCTTCTGCGATCCTGCCACTGGCAATGCCATAAAAGGCACAATATGTATAAATTTGTAAAAGTAATTGCTGGCATATGTGCCACAGAGCGAGCATCAAACAATGCCACTCCGTTCCGTTTCGTACCGAGCCTAGTCGGGCCGGGCCGGGCCGGGCCAACTGCATGCCAGCCATATTTGGCATGGGCCATAGGCCCAAGTATTGCCAGTCTGTGTGCAGCGCCGGCAGCGTGCGTGTTTTATGTCCAACTGCCAGCCATTTATACATTATAAAACTATATGTATAAACCGACAGACAAATGGACAGACGCACAGACAGACAAACAGGCCGACTGACAGACAGACAGACAGACAGACAGACAGACAAACAGACAGACACGCCAATGGAGTTAGAGATGGAGACGCAGCATCAGGGTCGCAGCGTACCATATTCTACACATAGCATAAGATCAACCGTGCCGTACCGCACCCTGCAGCACCGTTTCGCCCAGTTCCGTTCCGTTTCGCTCCGTTCCGTTCCGTTCGCCTCCTGCGTCTCGTAATTCACCTTGGCCATTTTTGGTGTGCAGCATTTCATGATCTGCTTGATGTTGCCATTGTTTCGCATTTTCACAACTTCACATCGTGGCATTTGCTGCGGCTGCTGCTGTTGATGCCACCAAAAGCTAAATAATTCTCATGTTGTTTTGTCATTGTTGTCTTTGTTGTTTGCTCTTTTTCTCAATTTGGCTTTCTCTCTCTCTCTCTCTCTCTCTGTCTCTTTGCAGGCCTGCGCGCCGCGCTACGTCTTCCACACGATGACGCCATCGAGGGCGCTGCGCTATGATCCGGTGGGCACCTGCTTCACCTCGCACAACTTTGCCCAGTTCCACGAGATATCGCCGTGCCGCACAAGTAAGTGGGTCGAACCGAATTAGACCAGTCCAAATTACCAACCGACCGACCGACCGACCGACCGACCAACCTTCTCTGATTTGCGCCTCAAAGTAATTCGAGCTCGAGCAGGGAATCCCTTTAAACGCAAAATTTAAAGCAACATAAAAAGAATCACTTTAAAAGCGCGCAGGCCAGCGCTCCGCATATGGAAGCCAAGGCCAAGACAGAGTAATGGTATCTGCTTTAATGGTATGGCTTACATTAAGCCGATTTCGCAGATTCAATTCGGTTGCAAAACAGATTGCAGTTAAAGTGAATGTCGAAACGAATCCAAATCTGATTTTGATTTACAATTTTAAAAATATTTAAAATCAAATTTTAACATATTCAAAAAAAAAAATTCGAAGGGCTTTGAAATTTGACTGAATTTATTCTGATACCATTTCAAAAAAAAAGAAAAATTAAGATTTGTAAAATTTCTAACAATATTAGAATATGAAAATAATTCGATTTTTCATATTTAAAATTTAGTTTTGAGTAACTCTTTATTCTACGAATTTAATTGTTCAATTTTTATTTTTATTTTTTCATAAGATATACTCTACATACGATATACTACTTATACTTAAACATTACAATGCGATCGAACTTTCATAATTTTTATCTTTTTGTCCCTCTCTTCTCAGATACATATACATATATCACTATATGAAGTACATACCTACAATTTGCTTAATACTTACTATATAATATGTACAGTATATACTATATAGTATTATATGGTATTCATTTCTTATACCATATATTGCATAAATTTCAATCTCCTTCACATTCTCTAACAGCAACAGAAATGATCGAGTTTGATTAAATTAAAAATGCGCGCCATGATTTTCTTGGATTCTCCCACGTATTCGGAAATGTTTTGCAAACATGGAAGATCTAAAAATAAATATTTATGAAAGCGATTTGCTATTATTCTCGCCACAGTCGCACTTTGAGTTCAACTGCAACGAAAAGGTATTCCAGAATAAATAACTAAGGAAATAAATGTATTTCTGGATTCTGGCATGGCAATATTTATCTAAACTAATTTTTCAATACTCCAATGTTACCGTTAGCAAGATTTATGGCAGTCAACAGGCCGCGACTTGCAGCCCTGTACTAAAACATTGTCTATTAGTGTATTTTGGTGTCGTGAGGTATTTGTATCTGCGATCCCATAAACCAGGGCGAAGCAGAGCAGAACAGATCGCAGCTGAAGTGCATTATATCTGTTATTTTGGTTAGAGATCGGAACTGCCAGCTAATTTGTTTGCTTAGTCATGCTACTATATGTAGCAGCTATATATACATATACATATATATGTGTGCTTGTATAGGTATAGCCAGAGTCTGTGCGTGCCCCCACATGCAGCTGGATGTGTAGACACATGTGGCACGGCCACGAGCTTATTTTTAGCATCCGTAGCAAATGCAAAACATACATATACGAATGTACGTTTATATACGCACACACACATGCACAATCATTTTGTGTGTATACACATACACACATACCATGTACGCCTATCGCCCATTCTACAGTTTCAATTTGATCAGAATTAAAACTAATCAAACTGCGTTACTTAATTGCTATTATATAGTCTTATGACGATGACTATACGAAATGGGGTTTCTAATGAGTGAATATTGAGGCAAATTTAAATACTAGAAGAAGTCTCAACCGATCAATCAATATTAACGAATATCTTGACGACAACAGCTAATGAGCTATATTCATGCAACAAGTAGATAGAAGATATAAGATAGAATATGAAAGGAAAGGAAAGAAGATATATGCGAATAAATAAAATATGAAATATAAAAGTAAAATGTTAGAAAATAGAAAATAAATTATAATATTGTAAAATACTTATGACAGAGAATATAACATATAGAATAGAGAATTCTATTGCCTATAGAATGAACAGCAAAAATTGAAGATTGATATCAAATAAAATATATAAAATATATATAAATCTTATATTATATATATTAAAATATAGTAGATAGTAGATGGAATAGACAAGATATATAAGATATATGTATATACAATATATACATATACAATTAAAAATAATTAAGATATAGTTAAATTTATTAGCATATGTTACTCGAAAAATCGTTTCATTGTTGATTCTATTAATGAATTTGATCCACTGATCTATCTGCTGTCTGCACTGGAAGAAACTTTATGTTTTTCAATTCCTAGTAAATGATTTGAAGTCATACATATAAAAATGCTGTCAGCTAAGTTCTGTTGTGTATTGCCCAAAACGATTGAAGGCGATTGCTCAATTGTTTCTGTTGTAGTTGTTGTTGTTGTTGTTGCCAGTGATCGATCCAAGGCCAATTTAATGATTCCAAACGCATTGGCAGGCGCTGTCTGGTTCCCATTGGTGTTGTTGTTGTCGTTGTTGTTGCTGCTGTTGCGTTATTAATGTTGTCGTTCTTCTTCTTCTTCTTGGTGTGGTTGTTGTGAAATGATTAGCAGCAGCGGCAGCAGCTACTCATCACATGACAGTTGGCCCAGCACATTCCGACATCACTAAAAGCAATAAATACCAACTTAACGCACAAAATACCAAACTAATAGTTAAGACGAATCAAGGCAAGGAACAAAAAAGCAAAATCAAAAAAGAAGAAAAGAAATAAAACAAAGAGAAGGAGTAGAAAATAATAAAAATTGAAAAGAAAAACAAGAACGTTTCAGTCGGGCGTTACCGACTGCGGAATACTCATTCACACCCCATAAGTAATTTAGTAGCTAAGTTTCGCACTAATACTGTAGATAATGCAGTTTTACCGATTTTCCACCCCCTACTGGGCGTAGACACCTCATTTTTGGTCGTTTCTTAGAACGAGATAATGGTACCCTAACTGCAAAGTTTGAATGTTTACCCTCATAAAATGAGAACATTACAGGGTATTTTTCGATATGCCTCGCCCCTAAAGAGGCGTAAAAACTATTTTTATATAAATTTGAGGCTTCTAGATATTATACTTTAGGAGATATACATTTTTGCGGTTTGCCGCTCCCCCTGTGGGCGGACATATATCCGACAAAGCTTTTTGATCTTGGGTGATCAGCCCGAGTATATATACAAAATTTGAGGTCTCTGGCATCAATAGAGTCCAAAATATAGCAGAATTTAAGAAATCACTATATCTTCAGGTCCGATTTGCCACGCCCCTAATGGGCGTAGACTTATAATTTTGACTTTATAGAATCATAACATTAGCTGACACGCAAAATTTCAGCGCTCTAGCTGTAAAACTCTTGGAGATACAGTTTGATCCGATTTGCCACGCCCCCAATGGGCGTAGATATATCCGTCATAGCTCGTGATCTTGGGTGGTCGATGCGGATCTATATTCCAAATTTCAAGCTTTCTAGTTCTTCAATTAATATATGCCATAAATCGCATATCGGAAAATGCATTTTCCGATTTGCCACGCCCCTAGTGGGCGGATTCCAAATTTCAAGTATCTAGCTTCAATAGCGCCGAAATAGATTGCATTCATACGGACAGACGGACGGACGGACAGCAAGACGGACATTGCGCAAAACCAATATACTAATTCACTTTCGTGAATGAGTATAAAAAAAACTGGGTAAGCATGCGGACGAACACGCGACGGCAAAAAAGCTGCCCAAGAGAGCGACAATCGAGAATTGAGAATCGTTTGCCAAGTGCGGCCGACAGCTAAGCTGAGCCGATCTGAGCGGCTGTCCAAGTGCAGCCAAAGACCAAGCGTCCGAGTCGGAGTCGGAGTCGTCCGTGTCTATGGCTCGAGTCCCAGTTCGACAACGCGTCCAGCCCTTGCAAAGACTAATTGTAATTCAAGACGGGGGCGATTTTATTATGGGAATTACTACAACTGCAACGCACAATGGTCAAGTCTCTCTCTCTCTCCCTCTCTGGCTCCATCTCTGTGTGTATGAGTGTGTGTGTGTGTGTGTGTGTGTGTCAACTTTACCTTAAAAGTTGACTTATGCGCGAAGGTTGCTGCGCTGGCCACAGCAACAGCAACACGCCAGCAACATGCTGCTGCTGTCATCGCTGCTGCTGTTGCTGTTGTTGTTGTAGCTGTTGTTGTTGTCGCTGGTTGAACGTTCAAATTGAAACACTTCGGAGACAAATTGTTATCGTTTAATTTGATCAAACGCACGATCTGACTGTTGATTTTGTGCTCAGCTGCAAAAAAAAAAAAAAAAAAAAAAAAAAAACGAGAAGAAGGAAAAACGTTGCCGGCAGCGCGATATGTTGCTGCTGCTGTTGCTGTTGTTGTGGTTGGCGTTGCCGCAAGCATTGCGTGATTTTTATTTGGTAGCAAACATTCGCCGACAGCACAAACAAAGCAAAGACGGCCAACAAAAGGATGTGGGACTTGTGGTCACCTTTTAGACTTCAACGCAATCCCCATTCCATTTGCTCGGCCCCATTGTTGATGTTGCTGTCGCTGTTGTTGTTGCTGTTGCTGTTGTTGTTGTGGCCTTTGGGTCGCCTGTCTGCTGTTTGCTTTTGTTTGGCGATCGGCCGCTGTAGTTTATTGTATTTTCATTTCAATGTCCATCGTCTGGCTGAGAAGCTGGCTGAGTTGGCACAGCCAGCGCCGCTGCCCCAAAGCGCGCGCGCCCTCTCCCGCGCTCTCTAATCCTTTTATGTTGCCAGTCGCCTGTTGTCTGTTGCCTCTTGCCAGTTTCCAGTTGCCACTTGGCAGTTGGCAGTTGCTGCCCTCATCGCCTGACAAATCACTGGCGCAATTTATAGCATTGCTCAGATAATTATTGCAATTGATTGGCCCGTTTACTGCCTGCAGCATTAGACACATTCTACGACATAGACATTACAATTCACATTGGTTTGAATCAAGTCTGATCTACATTCTATAATCTATATTCTATATTCGATATTCGATATTCGATATTCTATATTCGATATTCTATATTCTATATTCTATATTCTATATTCTATATTCTATATTCTATATTCTGTATTCTATATTCTATATTCTATATTCTATATTCTATATTCTATATTCTGTATTCTGTATTCTATATTCTATATTCTATATTCTGTATTCTGTATTCTATATTCTATATTCTATATTCTATATTCTATATTCTATATTCTATATTCTATATTCTATATTCTATATTCTATATTCTATATTCTATATTCTATATTCTATATTCTATATTCTATATTCTATATTCTATATTCTATATTCTATATTCTATATTCTATATTCTATATTCTATATTCTATATTCTATATTCTACTATATTCGATATTCTATATTCTCATTCTATATTCTATATTCTATATCTATATTCTATATTCTATATTCTATATTCTAAATTCTATATTATTATTCTATTCTCTAATCTATATTCTATGTTCTTTTTTCTTACAGGCAACTGGGGCTATCATCGTCAGGGCTCATGCCAAGCTGGCTTCAGTGCGGCTATCAACAGTGTAAGTACCATTTAGCAGGGGTATTGGCCATAATTCAAGGATTCAAACAGAAGAGAGTTAGATAGATTTGCGTTGGCATCTGGTTTTAGCTATGAATGGGGACTGGGAACGGTACGGGTGAGTGGCTCTGGGTCTGTGGTGGCTGTGGTAGACGTGGGCACGTTTAGTTGTCACCTGGTTGGAATCGTGGCATAACATTTGCATACACAATCTTAAGTATTCGCATTTCCCATTTCACATTTGCAGAACGGATCGCGTTTGTTCATTGGCGCACCTGGCAGCTGGTACTGGCAAGGTAAGTCAATGTTTCATTGTTTCTCTTCTCTTTTTCCTTTTTTTTTTTTTGTTTACATTTACAATGAAATAAATATACTTAAAATGTGCAGTTTTATTTGTACTGTATGTATTTCGAAATTAAATTGAAATTGAAATTGAAATATTACTCGTAATACTTATAAATACAACAGCTCCTATCCATTGTCTCTTCAGTTATAGTTAAGCCTTTAAGTATTCATCATAGCCAAGATATGAGTCACCTCTCCAATATCTCCTTAAATACCATGTGCGTAGCACCCGTAGCTCTTGGTTTGAACTATTTACTCTTGATTTTTTATTTCTCCAATTATTTAATGTTTCTTTTATTGATATATAGCTGCAAAAAAATTTAATTTTTAGTTCTTTTCCTCCTCCGATGTACCTTATGTCCCGGTTCCTTTTTGCATACAAAACTCTTGAATTAAATTTGTGTTAATTTCAGTTTCAGTTGTGTTTTTAATTTTTTTGAGCATCTTTAGAATTTAGATCGTCCCTAACCTAACACAAAAATACAAATGAAAAGAAATGCAATAATCCTACAGATAAAACTAAAAATAAGCTCGAATACCCTAATCGATTTAGTATTTAAGCGAGCCTCAAGGGTTTACCAACTGAAACTTGTGTATCTAACATAGATTACTGGAACTCAAGAACTAGCCTTAGGCCATCTATCTATTGGATGATTTAAATCTAGTTTTAATCTTAATGGTTAAGCAGACATATACGGGCGGAGCTCGAAAACAATCGATAAGAGTTCGATATACACTGAATCAAATGAAATGGAACTATTTATCGATAGTTTTCGAGCTCACGTTTATCGTGTACCTTTGAGGTACGTCTCAATCCGATTTAAGTACCGTTAGTGTTGTCGAGTTGTTGCTGCTGCCGTTTTGCTATGATTGCCATCCAAATTTATGACTTAAATTGGACTTAATCTCACTTAGTGTTGTCGCTGCCTGAAAGCATAAACCAAACCAAAATTGAAATGGAAAACCCCATTTGGCTAACTAAATTTGAATAACATCCACAGCTCGACAGCAGCTCGCAGTGCCGCTGATAACTAACCACAGACATTAAGTATAGTCGTGTAGTCAATTTAAATTCGACCGATTATTGAAAATTGATTATTGTACTTTATCGTAATATTCTATTTGCATTTACTGTATCGTATAATATATATATATTTTTATATATCTATTACCGTAAATCTTAATCGTAATCGTGAACGTAATCGTAATCGTAATTGTAATCGTAAACGTAACTATAACTATTTTTATTTTAACAGTAACTGTAACGATAACTATTATAACTGTACCCGTACCTGTACCGTATATTGCGTCATAATATCCTATTTGAATTTTTAGTCAAAGTTTCTTTTTTTGTCTCATTTTGATTAATATATGTATTATGTATTATCTTTTTTATTCTCTCTCTCTCTTTTCTTTTTGCTCCTATTTACACACTGCCTCGGCGCAAAATGCATGCAAAATTTCAATACGAAACCAAAACCAATAAAAACAAAAAAACTCGAAAATAAATCATCTATGCATTCTGTACCGAACGCCATGACCTGTGTCTGTTGTTCAACCCAACCACAACCACAACCTCAACCACAACCACAACCAATAAAAAAAAAAAAAAACAAAAACAAAAAAACAATCGAAACCAAACATAAAATACACATCACACCTTACAACTTGATATCAAACTTAAAACCAAAATACAAAAAAATGAATACATAAAAAAGGACAAACCTACTCAATACCGCCCGATGCCGAGTTTCCATTTAAGCCGCCTTATTATCAGCCCTTCGGCACTGGAGGTAATAATAAAAATACGCCAATTCGCTTCTCACACTGCAAAAGTCAGAAAAATATAAATAAAACAAACAAAAACCCAGCCTTATATATAGAACATTGATCAACATTAACACTAAAACCAAGTGAAACAATATAAACTGTACAAACTACCTGAACTGTCAGAAATGACGCAAGCTTCTAAAACCTCATTTCAACCCACATAAAATGGTGTGTGATAATATCTACTGTTATATCAACTGCAAACCGAACTCATCTGCTGGCGGGCCAGAGGCTGTCAAGTCGGGTCAGATAGATTGCCCCTGTTCACGATTTGACAGCGATCGCCTAGATTTCTAGCACAGCCCCTGCGCTCTGCACCCCACGCCCACGCCCACGCCCATGCCCATGCCCATGGCCATGCCCACGCCCACTCATCAAAAGCTTCGCTAACAACGAGTGCAACGAGACGGCATCGAAAGTCGCACAGAAGCATTCCGCATTGCCCGATCGCCTCGTCACGCCACAGACAGCTGTTGTCATCACTAAGCAAGCGCTTCAATTAATATGTACCTTTTGAGTACCTACCATCTGAGTGGTACGCCCATGTGTGTACCTATATTTTAAGGCGGTGCAACCATATTGCAAGCATAATCATAGTAATAACAAATGAACGGTTAAGGCAGGAGCTGCTTAAGTTTGATCACTCTGCTACAATGCGCAGCCAACTTAACATGAATGCACATTGCGATAGTTACCGATACTGTATGCTGTTTAGAGTTGCCAAAATGGGCAGCACCTGTTAAGTGCTGCCAATTTAACAACCATAAATGCATAGAGTGCTGCCAAATGGTCAACTTTTTCCGCTTTACGATATTTCGACCTTTTCTCTTTAATCATACTTTTCGATATATATTTTGAGAATTGATAATTGGTAATGTAAAATTCTGTTTAATTTTTCCAAACTAAACTATACGTTTATCGACATATGTACTATATGTGATTCTTACAGATATCAGCTTTCAGTTTTTTCGATGTCAATTTTCCATAGAACTATAATTAAATTGACTGTTCCTTGCTAATATTGCATTCTATATGTAGATATATACTTACCTATGTACGCTGCGAAGATCGCATACATCTATATTTCGAATATGTTACACACATTCTAATTTCTTCGACAGAGACTAAGTCTACTAATCAGTCAGATTGCTAAATATACGAGCTGAAGAGTTGACATTTCCGATCTATCACAAGGTCCAGCATTGACACAGATGTATATGTTTTTCTATGTTGATGGCTTGTCAGGTGAAGTACCTGGTGTCGCGTATGATAAATATTATAATGGGAAAACTAAATAATGTTTAACATTATGTTTAGGTGGCTGTCATTAAAGTGCAATATAAAGCCGATCTCTCTCTATATCCTCTATCTCTCGCTATCTCTCTCTCTCTCTCTCCCTCTTGCTTTAACCGTTCCACATCTTATATCTTAAGTTTTTGAATTTAAGTTTACTTGAAAATGGCTCGGAATTTTGTTATTTTGGTCTTGCATGTGGGATGTTGGTCTGTTACTAACCCATTCCCTAGGGCTGAGCTAGTCAGCCCTCTTAAAGACGCATCGCATGCTAGTCACCGCCTCACCTGGTATCTCGGTACTAATCTATATTTAATGGTAATATAACGGTAGTCTGCTTTAGTTATTTGGCAATCGTAGTCATGGTAGATCTTGAGAATTTTTATTTGTATTGCATTGCTCCTCATTGTTCTTATTATTATTCGTATTATTGTTTTTGTTTATTATAATTGTTGTTGTTGTTGTTGTCATTCAGCATGCCGCTATAATCGTAGCTAATAATACCAACACATCTCACCCGAAAATTGATCTGAAAGACGGTCTGGCCCAAATCGAATCGACCGAATCGCACTCATCCACTTCACCAACATATTCACAGGTCAAGCGATATCCCAGGATGTGACCAGGCCCGAGAACCAGGTGTTCTCCACGGCGGAGAGCTCATCGGCCAACGACGATTCGTACCTGGGTTATTCTATGGTCACTGGAGATTTCGATGCAGATCGCACTGAAGACGTTGCCATTGGCATGCCGCGCGGCGCCAATCTGTCCGGCAAGGTCGTCGTCAATCGCTGGAATATGGCCAACATCATGAACATATCGGGTCACCAGATTGGCGAGTACTTCGGCTATGCCCTGGCCAGCAGCGATGTGGACGGCGATGGACTCGACGATCTGATCATCGGTGCGCCCATGTACACGGAGCTGAACAATGTCGAGGGCAAGTACGATGTGGGACGTGTCTATGTGGTGCTACAGGGCGGCGTATCTCAGGTAAGTTTGCGAATGGTACGAGCTCAGGTTGGACTCTGATATCCTTGTTTGTCTGCAGTCGGATCGCTGGAATAAGGAGTTCATACGAGAAGGCTTTCAGACCAAGGGACGCTTTGGCCTGGCGCTCACCACGCTGGGTGATGTCAACGGCGATGGCTATGGCGATTTTGCAGTGGGTGCACCCTACGATGGACCCGAGGGTCGTGGCGTGGTGTACATCTATCATGGTTCAGCGCTAGGTCCCCTCCTGAAGCCCTCGCAGATCATTAAGGCTGAAAGTCTGGTCGAGGCGGCTCCATACCCGCGCACCTTTGGCTTTGCGTTGTCCGGCGGAGTGGACATGGATGGCAATACGTATCCTGACTTGGCTGTTGGCGCCTATGCCTCGGATCAGGTGTTTATTTTCAAGTCGCGCCCAGTGGCCGCTGTCAATGCAGAAACGGTGTTTGCCAGTGCCTCGAAGCTGATCAGCCTGGACGACCGCACCTGCCAGCTGCAGCGCGATCACAAGATGGTTCCCTGTATGCCATTGAGCACCTGCTGGAGCTACACAGGTCGCTATCTGCCCGCGCAGCTGGACTTTGAAGTCTCCTGGCTGCTGGATGCGAAGAAGACGCGCAATCCCCGCATGTTCTTCCTGCGTGACGAGGGCAAGAACATCCGCAACCAGACGATCCGACTCGCCTACGGCCAAAGGTATTGCCTCAACGAGACCGTCTACCTCATGGACGGTGTCCAGGACAAGCTGACACCCCTCGAGGTAGAGGCGCGCTACAACCTGCGCAGCAGTCGCCCCATCGAATCCCGTTCCCGGACACGTCGCGCAGCCCTTGAGCCGGTCATCGATCAGAACCGCGAGATCATTCTACGCGATGCGATCAACATACAAAAGAACTGCGGACCGGACAACATCTGTGAGCCCGATCTATCACTGACCGTAACGTATGTTCACTGGGGGCTTAACGCCTTCTCCCCCTTCTCCTTCTTCGTGATCTAATCGGTTTCCTCTTCCTCTTCCTTTTCTTAGGGCCGTCGACAAGTATCTGTTTGTGTCCGGCGAGCCGCTGACCATTGAGGTGCTGATCAAGAACAATAACGAAGATGCCTTCGAGGCTGCATTCTACATGATGACGCCCAAGGACTTGCAGTTCACCAAGCTGCAGCAGCTGGGCGAGAAGATCGACATGCCCATCACCTGCTCAGCGCCCGATGCCAGCAACAACTACACCCTCAAATGTGACATTGGTAACCCGCTAAAGGGTGGCAATATGGTGAGTCCTACGACGCGGTAATCCTCAGCGGTCATCTCTAATCCATTGATAATCGATCAACAGACTCACTTTGCGGTCAGCTTTGTACCGGCGGAGAAGCACACGAAGACGTCCAGCTACGATTTCTATTGGGTGGCCAATTCCACAAATGTGGAGCGCAAGAACTCCGAGTACGATAATGTGGGCAGCAAGAGCATTGGCGTCTGGGTAGAGACCGACCTGACCATCAAGGGTACCTCGCTGCCCGACTACCAGGTGTACAAGGCAGCCGACTACAAGGCACCCGGCAACGCCACCACCGAGGACGAACTGGGTCCACAGGTGGTGCATATCTATGAGCTGCGCAACAACCTCAGTTCCTACATTGAGGGCGCCGTTGTGGACATCTACTACCCCTATCAGACCGAATCTGGTGATCCACTCATGTACATCGTCAATCAGCCGGAGACGGGCGGTAAAATCCGCTGCGACAAGATCGAGGTTAACGAGCTGGGCCTCAAGCTGAACGAGAAGCAGAAGAACAAGTCCTACCTGCATGCCCAGGGCGCGATTAGCAACTCTGTGCCGGCGACATGGGATGCTTCGGCTGGCAGCGAGGGAGCTGGCGGTCATGTGGAGATCTCGCATGGCATCCAAACCGGCAACACGGTTGGCGTCACCGTCGGCAACGACAACCAGCGCAGCCTGACACCCAAGCAGAAGGAGCTGCTGGAGCGCGAGGACGCCCAGGACGCGGCAGGAGACGCCTCCTTTGTGCATTTGGATCGTGCCAATCAAGCGGGCTCGAGCAGCAACCAGGAGGCGAACATGAATCAGAGCAGTGGCAGCTTCTCAAGTGGCGGTTTCATTCCAGCTGCGCCCAGCGGCGAGCTGCTCAGCCACAGCACCCATGGCCATATTCAAATGGCGCCGCCCCAGGTCACCTCCAGTTCCAGATCCAGCTACCAAATGCGACCCCAGCAGCAGCGGCAGCAGCAAGTTTATCTTGCTGGCGGCCCAGTGGACAAGTCGATGTATGGCGGACGCAATGGCGACTTCCATGCGGGCACCCTTGATCTGGGCACCTTCAACCGCGGCAACGTGGACAATGAGCTGCACAATAGCCAGGTGCAGTACGGCCAGCCGGCGGTGCAGCGGCGTGTGGTGTATAGCTCTGGTAGCAAGCCGTACTATGGCCGTGAGAACGAGGACTTCTACGACGAGGACAATCAGCAGCAGAAGGCGTTTGGCCAGTGGCACAGCTCCAGCTCCAACTCGAACTCTGCGCCTCGTCGCTACAGGCGCGACGTGCCTACTACGATAGAGATGCGTCTGGCGAATGGCACGTCACCCTGCCTGGGTGTCCAGTGTCGTCGACTGCGCTGCTACTTGGAGAATCTGGGCTATGAGGATGCGGATGCGGCCTTTGTGGCCATACGAGCTCGTATGGTAGCCACCACCATGGAAAAGCTGGCGCCCACTGTGCCGTTGAATGTATCCACGCTCGCCGTGGCGAACGTGACCAGCTTGCCCTTCATTGGCAAGCCCAAGGAGAAGATATTGAAGACGCACGAGATCTTCTACAAGGCGCAGCCAGAGCCGCAGCAGGTGCCCGATGTGGTGCCGCTCTGGGTTGTGGTCTTGGCTGCATGTGCGGGTGCTCTTATCTTTCTACTGCTCGTTCTGCTGCTCTACAAGGTGAGTGCTTAGTCAATGCACCAACCAACTGTATTTCTTCTATGTTCTATGTTTCCCTTCCGTTTCATTTTTAGTGCGGCTTCTTCAAGCGCAATCGGCCCGCAGATCATTCGCAGGAGCGACAACCGTTGCGCAACGGTTACCATGGCGATGAACATCTGTAAATGCGTTGCATCCGCAGCAGCAGCTGCCGAAATTTAAATAACAGAAATACAAAAAACAAAAAAAAAAACACGAACAATTAACATCTCACTAAAAAAATGTACTAAACACAAAAAACAATGCAGCAGATGCAAACAAACAACGGTTCTAAAAACAGCAACAAAAACTCTACTAAAACATCGAACGCACTTAACCAAGTTTCAAACCGCGCGCGCGTTTTTAAAACGCGTGCCAAAGCACGACAACAAAAGCAAAAGAAAATGAAGAACTGAAAAATCATGTGCGATGTTGCGTTGATTTTTTTTTGTGAGAAGAAACGAAAACAAGTAAAAATTGCCTAGTCACGAATTAAGAACTGTCGAAAGCGAAACGGTTTAATAATATCATATTATTATTATATTTTTTTTTAATTCGACTATTTTTTTCCACGAAGTTTGCAAATATTTGAGCGAATGAGTTACAAGTGCTATATGAATCTCTACTAAAGATAACTAAGTATATTAAGTGTATGTGTGAATGCCTGAGCGAGAGAGAGAGAGAGAGAATGTGTAACTGAAATAGTGTGTGTGTCCATGAGTGAGTGATAAAGAGAGAGAGAGAGAGAGTGCATGAGTGATTTTTGATTTTTTTTTTTAGCTAATATGAAAAGAGCAGAAAAGAAAACTAAATAAATAAATGAATTTTATTTGTAAACACAAAAAAAATGCTGCCCGCAGAGAAGCTGCCACGCCCACTGGCCGTAGCATAATTATAAAAATAAACTAAAATAATAGGTGCTAATTTACTATGTTTGTTTGCTCTTTTTTGCCACTTTTCAAAACTTTTTTTTTGCGTGCGAGTGAAGTTATTTTTGAAAATACCTAAATACGCGATATGATTGTTTTAAATTGATTTGTCAAACTCAAAGTTTGAGTAAATTGAAATTGAAAACAAATACAACTAATTCGATAAATTTGTGTAATGTTATATATTTCCCCTTCTTTTCTGGTAAAACTCATTGTGTATATACTAAAAAACAAAAAAGGAAAACAAAAAACATTTAAGACGTTTATTTAATTAATAATTAATTATGCATTTATTTCTATTCTACACCGCAAGAAGCAAGAAGAAGACCGACTTCTTTTGGTGTACTCTCGAAATGAACAATGGGCAGGGTATCCGCATAGCTGGTTATTCCCCACAGCCTGTCCCCCTAGCTATTCAGTTTGTTATTCTTCTAATTTTAAACACAACTCGCTATTGTTTAATTTATTAACTGTACTTATAAATGCGTGTGTTATACATATTTTTTTCGCTAATATTGTATTACATTTAATTCTTTATTATAAATTTATAAATAAAAATTGCGCTCGAATTGTAAAAACAAATACAATGTTGACTTTAAATTTGGGTATAAGCTTATACATAAAAAAAAGGACACATAAAAAACAAATTCAAGAATTTAATTCAGTAATGAGTAACAATATCTGTCAGCATTTGTACACTAGCATTTTTCTTACGTTGTAGTTATCGTTTGAGAAGTTGGCTCACTTTGCGTTTACGTTTCTCTTTCTGCGCTTACGTATTAGCGTTGATTGTGGGGCTCGCGTATTAGCTAAGCAGCGCGCCTGCAAATTTCGACAATTTTGTTTTAAATTATTATTATTTATTATTTTTCATTATTTTATATTATTTTTCATTTTATTTAGTTAGACATTGCATGTAAATATAATTTATTTCAAATTAGCTTAAATTTAATACAGCATGCATCATGTTTTTTTGCAGGTAGCGCCATCAGCGCGTAACTGCATTCAAGCTACGAATACGTCGCACGATACATAGAACGGTAATTGCGGCGTTCATTTTTGTTCTACATTTCACTTTAGTGCTCATTGAGAAAGCAACGCAGCGCGACGTGTGCTACGCAGTTGACGAGAGTTTGTAGGTGGTTCAACCAGTGTGCGCGTAAAACTGTAATTCTGTTTCTTCTTCATTCTACTTTAAATATCAACGAATATAAGATTCTTGTTTTCTTTTTCGGATCTTGTGTGCGTTTTTTTTTTTATTGTGTACGTAGGTGTGTATAGAAAGTGCATGGCTCTGTGTGAGTATCTAAGCTGAGCGCGGCTGCGAGAGCTCAATAAATTGTGCCAAATTTGAAGAGAGAGCAACAATAAATGCAAAAATAACTGTTAGCGTGTCTTTAAAGTGCGTCGTGTGATATGTTAATTGAGTGTTGATAAGTGTTTGCTGATTATTTTTGAAACAACAAATATAATTAACGAGAGTGAGAGCAACAACAATAACAACGAACTCGTATATCAAAGGTAAAAGCAAAATTCTTTAAGCTGAGCTTCAGATGGCGAGAGAATGTATGTATATATATTTGTGTTTATGTGTGTGTGTGTGTGTTCTGGAATGCAAGAGACAACAAAAGTACAAATGTGGAGTACATTCATTTCAGAGTAAAGAGAGCGTACTTCCAAGCCGTAGTTAACAAGTCAAAAAATGTGTCGGTGTTTGTGTGAGTTTTAGTTTATTTTATTTTATTTTACTTTTTTTGTGAGAAATGCCGGCACAACCGGTTCGGCAAGTCACCAAACCAGCGATAAGAACAAAAAAAAAAAAAAAAAAAAAAAAAAAGAGAGAAAGAAATAAGAAGAAGAGCCGCACGAGAGGCAATGTCAATGTTACGAAGATCGCCACGGCAGCAGCAGAGGCGACGGCAGCGTTGTCTCGTTTTCATTGCTTGAGATGCTGTGCTGCATTCTATATATTCCCGCAACAACAACAACAACATTGTATAGTTTTTATAGCTTGAGAAGCCACGCAGCATTTAGCTGGTGGTTGTTGATGCTACTACCAACCACCCACTCACCCAGGACACATGTGCACGTATTACAAAAAAAATGAAGAGAGAAACGCAAAAATTCCCATAATTAATGCGTAACAGCGTTGACGTCGACGTCGACAGCAGCTGCGTCGTCAGCGATCAGGGATGCGCAATAACCGTTCACAGGCGACCCATGCACATGCGCGTGTGCATGTACGTATGTTTGTGTGTGCGTGTGTGCATACAGATCTTTGCTCAGCTCTGTCGGCGTTGACGTTTCCGCTTCTTTTAGTGCTGCTATTACTTTTACGCGCATTCACGTACCGTTAACTTTTTTCCTCTCTTTTTGTGCATGTGCAAGTGCTGCTTGTTGTTGTTAATGTAGCTGCGTTTGTTTTTGCCTTTGCATTTGCGCATTGTGGCGCTCACGCACGACTTGAACCCATCGACTCCTCCAACCCCCCACACACATAGCTCGTTAACTGCCGTTACCTTTTTTCACCCGCATCATCGCGTCGTTTATACACGTTGCTAGTTCCAATATCCCTAATACCCTTACAAACTATGGTATTAACAATTATATAACGAGATATGTAACTAAATTATAAAAATCGAGTCGATTTGCAATCGATGCATATGTAAAGTATGGACGTCTTTACAATGGCAAGGGTATTTAATTTTCTTTACAACATGACAAGGGTATTTAATTTTCGGTATTAAAAAATCAGCTGTAATTTCTTGTGTTCTTTTTGCAGTTGTTACAAAGCTGCTGCGGGCAGAGTTTACGGTTATTGTGTGCAAACCTAACAATATATGTATGTTTGTTGCGAGCTGCGTCTGCCTTTGTGTGTGTGTGTTAGTGATGTACATAAATATGGCAACTAACCGCACCTTTTTCCGTTAAACGTTTGAACTTCTGATTTACGCTTGAACTAACAGCAAAGTCGTCATCGCTTTCACGTTGTTTCGTATAAGCGTATTATCTATATATACATATGTATATAATGTATGTATGTAAGTTTGAGTTTGTGTATATGTACATATGATTCCATGTATGCAAAAAAAAAAAAAAAAAAAAAAAAAAAACTAGTAAGAAAGCTCTAGTCGAGACTACTCGACTACGAGATCCCCTGAACCCTTGGAGTAATAGCTATTTCAATAATTTTTCGCGTCTTTCAGCTTACACAAGAAACACGCACACACACACACACCCACAGACGCACGCACGCACGCACACACAGGCATACATACACACACATACATACATACACATACACACACACACACACACACACATACATACATACATATACACACACAAGCATAAACACGCAGTGAGCGCTTACTATGAGAAATTAATTGCCTAATAACTTTTTTTGTGGACGTACGATCTTCATGAAACTTTCAGATTATGATTATAACATGGATACGCATGTAATTGCCAAAGCACAAGTCTCTAGTATTTGAAATACGCTTTTTACAAAAGTGAGGGTGAGGGGGTGAATTTAAGGGTGGGGGTAAATTTTAACAAAAACCGAAATTGTATAAATTGCATGTAAGCATACATTAAAAATTTGGAGACTCTAGCAATAAAGGTGTAGATGATATAATTTTATAACTGGTTTTCGATAGGGCTTTTTATCGTTAAAAAAAAGATCGGGATGAGTTATCGATTTTTAATGATAAATTTTATATGCGCGCTGTAATTACGGACATTTTAAAAAAAATTTGAAGTCTCTAGCTCTTATATCTTCTGAAATCGACGCGTTCATACATACGGACAGACGGACAGACAGACAGACAGACAGGGCCAAATCAACTCAGCTCGTCGCCCTGATCAAGAATATATATACTTTGTGGGGTCTGCCACGCCTCCTTCTGCCTGTTACATTTTAACAAAACCATTATACCCTGATTTCCCATTGAAAATGGGTTCAGGGTATAAAAAAAAAAAAAACAAATAATTAAATATATACATATTGTAGGAACAGTTTTGAAATTGGTTGGAAAATGAAAAACCTAGCTTGCCAACAGCTGCGATTATTTTTAGCATCGTTACGCTACATTACGTTACGTCGCATACGTTATCTGTAAGCTGTCCGTTATAAGAATCGGCTTATTTAACTCTGTAAATTTGGGAATTGTTGGGATATGTTTAACAGGCAAATCAAGGTTTGGCCGACCCATAGGGCATGTCTGTTCTTGAGCAGAATCAATATTGCAGACTTCTGTCGGTATCGATATATTAAAATTGAGTCAAGATTTTCAATAACTAACAAACTTTCTTCTGAGTTTGGTAAGAAGTGGTATGTACATATAGAATATCACCTTATATATACGTTTGCAGGGTACCAGCTAGTCGTGTACTCTCGAGCAGCTAAGGTTTTGAATTGGAATACTGATATTCTTTAATGTATAGAACCATATTATTTGATTTGTATTTACCTGTTTATATTTACCTAAGTGCAAATCAGGTGCAACATATTTAGTATACACTGTACGCGTGCAAATGTTTGTCTATATACATATATATTTTTAAAAAGTATTCTGCTGCACATTGTCTTATCAGTTGTCGCTGATCAAACACATTCACATTTACCTTGTGCACAACTGAGCGTAAACAGCGCAGCTGGCGGCGCTGCTGGCGTCGCTGCTTAGCGACTACAACTAGGCTGACAAATTGTTGACACATTTAATTTCAACAACAGCAATTCAGAGCTCTGCTTGTTGTTGTTGGAGTTGTGCAAGCCAGGCTGGCTGGCGGCAAGGTTACTGACGGGCAGAGCTGCCCAATACAAATGGCAAATTTGTAGTTTGTGCTTATACCCAGCACTCATTAATAACGGGTATACCAAGGCCTATGCCTGTGCCGCCGCCCCATATTGAATAAGTTGATCATTCTCTCTCTGTAAGCTATATGGACATTCTCAATCTATTCTAGATTTTCTTGACAAATAAATATTTGATTGCCATATGAAAGTCAACACAGAGATACCCTGTAATGCTGAATATTGCCATATATGCTGAATATTGTCAAGTATGAGAATCTTTTGGTGGAATATTTGAGGGTTGGCCCTAGACTTTAGTAACAAATAAATATTTGAATGGCATGTGAATGAGATGAGATACCCTGCAATGCAGTACATTGCCATATATTAGTATGGGTACGATACAAGTGTTTTTTTGGTCCCAGATTTAGTAGATGATGGAATGTCATGGGATACCCTGTAATGGTGAACATTATTATATATGTATATTACTATGCGCATGGACACATTTATCAATGGGTATTTGTTGGTCGTGCATTCGAGGCAAGACCGCGTTTACTTGTTTTTGTTTGTTTGTTTGTTGTTGTGTCAAGTATCTTGAAACATTTTTTAATAATGGGCGACAATGTTCGGTGCGCCATTAAGCCAAATTAAATGTCAATAGCACAATAACGTACAAGACAGCAACAACAACAAGAACAGCAACAACAACAAAGTGAAATTTTTATGGTAGAGCATCAAATGAAATTAATATGATACTATATCAGCGATGCTTAACCTTAAATACTCTAAAGCGATTTTCTAAATATTTTGAAATAATAATTTTAAAATATGCTCAGATTTCAAAGATCTCTTAGGGAATTCAATCTATTAGTCATTAAAAATAAAATTAAAATTAAAGAAAATGAAATTAAATAAAAATTATAGTTATCCGATTGATAAGAGATAACTCTCTATCCGATTTTATGTATTACAAACAACCCAAAATACCCTAAATGAAGAGTATTTAATATGTGGCTAGTTGGCTTGGCCAGGTGTTCGGCAGATTCAGTTTGACAGGTGTGCAACTTCAACAGCCAATTACACACGCCGTCAAATTGAATTTCCATGCCCAAATTGATTTACTATTTGAGTGAATGTTGTTGCATGTTAAACAGTGTAATTATTCATTTCAAATAGGTGTCCAAATTTGCAATCAATTATTTATTTATGCTCTGTGACCGCCAGCAATTTGACATAATTAATCAAATTTTGTCGGCTTTCCATGGAGCTCCACTAATGCCCGCCATTTAAGGCAGGCCAAATTGAATCTTGTGTGGGCTTTTATTTGTTACTATTCGAATCTAGGTGTGTGCGTGCCGAATGTTTGCTGCTCGAAAAGATACTAATTATCTTACGAACAAGATAACAGAAGATCTGTGACCTGCAACACGACCTAACTATGCATATGTGTCTTCTATTTTATATTCATATATTATATTCATATTCACAACATCAAGAGATTGAAGCTAGAAATTAAAATACTCGTTGGTATTTTTGGTTTTATAAAGTCTTAAAATTAGTTCAATATACCCGTTAAGGGTATGGCGAATCTGGAATGCTCTATCTGAGGTAAGAAATATGTTGTTATAGTAAATATACCTGTGCCAATTAGAGCATCGCTTAACTATATCTTCTGCACTTTTACTACTAGAAGTTGCGAATTTAAGATCTAAATTACTGTTGACCTTTGATATTTGGCAGTTAAATTAATGAAAACAGCCGTTTGAATGAATGAATGAAAGTAATAGTATGATTTTCCTTTTTTACATGAAGCAAGAATCAAATTGTTCATAAAGCTTTTAATTATTATTTTGCGGAAGTTTATTTTGACTGAAAGTGTTTTATTTTGAGAAAGGGTGAGAAAGGGTTGAGCCCTGCACTGAGTTTCTTTAGCTGCAAAGGCAAATCATAATAAATATGTATATATCTCTTGATTTTTGCCTATCGTCAGCAGCTTCCACTCGTCTGGTCTCTATCCTGAGAACTAGCTTTAGGGCGAATCTCGAATTGCGTCGCAAACTGCGTCACGAAAGCCATCAATGGATGGATAGGGGATGGAGCTGTCAGCACCGGCAACGCGGAAGATAATGCAAAGTGCGCAACACGTAAATGGAGTGAAACCGCTGGGGTGGGGTGGGCAGGCGGCAACGGGGCAGCAAGTGTGCGGCAAGAGCCGTTTGTTTGTTGTTGCCTTAAAGAGTGCAACGCAAAAGCAAAGCCAAGCAGGAAGCTCACTCGGAATGGGGTATAAGCCAAATTTATAATGCGAATCAAGCATTTTGGATGGGACAGTTGCGCGTTTAACCATCCAATATATGTATCTCTTTCAATTTCTCAATAAATGTGTGTGCGTGTGTGTGTTGTGGCTTGTCTTGGAGCGTCGTGTGCCCATTATTCAAAGTGCCGCAGCGGCACTTTTGCTTTGATAGACTTCGCCGCCGTCATCGGCGCGACCCGTTTAAAATCATATTGCATTTGCATTATTTATTATTGTTATTATTATTAGTATTATATTTTGTTTTCCGCCATAAATTTTGCGCTATGGTCAGCTAAAGACGCAAAGTGCGAAAAAATCGTAAGCATAATGAATATATGTAAATAAACAGCTGCAAAATTGACTTTTTGAAATGCGGAAACCAAAAATATTGGAACAAATTAGAGATGCATAAAAATGAATTTCAAATGTGTGTCGTATATGGCGGATATGCAAGCGATTATAGTGCCATAGACATTGATTCAATATGATTTCCATTTTTCAGCTAAAAATAGTTTTCTATTATCATACTATTTATAGATATTAGTATTTATAGTAGACTTATGGTTATCATATGAAGCATATATGAAATTGAGCTTAGCCTTAGTTATAATATAGATATAAATATATATGTACATACATAATATACATTTTTAAATTGTGTCCTTTTTAAACTTTTTATATCCAGTACTGCTATTTCTATGAACGGTTGATTATCAATGTCTTGTTTAAGTGGTAAAACTAAAGAATATCTGTCAAAATGATTTTTTTTTTTTTTTTTTTTTTTTTTTTTTTTTTTAAAGTAATTTGATGTATTTTATTTAAGTTTTGTATAGTGCACCACTAATATTTTAATGAGCTGTATGAAGCGCTGGAATATATTTATAAGCTCGATCTATATGATCTCCTTGAATATGTAATCAATCTTTAACATTTAGCTTATGCAGTTAAGCAAATGTTTGCTTGGTTGACAAACAAATGCAAATAGCATTAAGATGATAATACGAGATGATATCATGCTAAAAGCAAACGCTTAGAAATTCACTTGCATATGTACATATATTTATATGTATATGCAAGTGTGTGTATGTGTGCGTGTATGTGTTTATGTATGCATATTTGCTTTAGACTTTAAACTGACTACAATAACTTATCTGACTATTACTCAACCCGATTGCGTTCGTCCGCCATTGTTTGGGCCATGGCTTTTGATGAAGTGGGCCCTTGGGTCTAGAGAGACGTGGAAAGAGGTGGAGATAGTTGATAGCTGGTCGCGGTTTCATTTACAAAACCCTCGCAATTATTACGTATGCACCATATTCATTTTTAATTAAAACAAATGAATGATAAAACAACAACATATGACTTGGGTTCGGAGGGAGCTCGAGGTTTATTCATTTTCATGTCGCTTGGCCAAATAGTTATCTGAGATTGTCGCGCTCACTCCGAGATAGAGACATTCTTTATTGCTTAGTGCCAATGGGCACTGAGTAAATGAGTAAACGACTAAAACTGGTCCCGAATTAAGCAATAATCGCTGGGACGATAAGATAGCCAGCGTTTCAATGCTTTTCTTCATTTTGTCGCCTCATTTTGGGCTTTGTTTCGGACTGCTGGCCAGCTGGACGTAATCCAGCCCAAGTTTCAAGTTGACCATCGCTTATCACGATTACAGGAGCTTTGCGGACAGTGATATGATAAATCATCCAAGTCCGACAGAAATAGTGCTGGCCATCGATATTGTTGGCCCGTCTAGATTTCCCGAGGCATTGTTGTATAGAGTTCGATGTGTTGTATGCCCTGCAATTGGACTGAAAAGCTAAATTAGTCAGTGTTAAAAATAGATACCCTGTGTATTATTGATGTATGTATTTTTGATCAGGGAAGTTGGATCCTAATAATAAGGTAGACCCAAGCAAAAAATCTTTATGTATATACCAATTCATCAGACTATGTTAGACATATGTACCCTATAGGCAGTTAAATTAGGGATGTTTGATTTCTAAGATGAGATGCTCACATTTCATATAAGTCTTAAAGGTCTTTATCTGGATAGCCATTTTCTTATTTCATAATAATATTATTCATTACAACAAATTATGGAATTTACTTTTTCCCAACTGTTCCCCCTCTGTTAAGCTGGCGATCAAATTAAAATTTTTAAGCTATTTTAAGCTCATCACAATTGCAGCGTATCCGCCCAAGGTGTGGCTACAATTTGAACCACTCATGGGCTGGCGGATTTTAAGAAAATGTGCGCAATTCGTGGCAGGAGGTGCGAAAATTTTTAACACTAACCTAATAAACCAGGAGTGGGCAAGATTTCTATGTCAATGGGCAATTATAATTATCAGGGAGAGGAAGAGAGATAGAGAAGAGAGAAAGATCATGTTGAATTTGTTCTTAATTAGCTGCCAATTGAAATTTATGTACATTACATTCGTGACTGAAATAAAGCCAAAATCCGCTATATATAGGTGGTTTTATATCTCACCAGAGAAAGATGGAGAGAGAGAGAGGGAGAGTGTGTATTGCCTGAGTTGGCCCGCAAATTGGCAGCAATTGTTGTCAATTTAAAATTGAAAAGAAGTCAAATGTTGACAGGAATGCACAAGCTATATATAACAATCTATATATGTGTATACATATCTATATAGACGTTTACATATATCTGTTAAGCACGCATCACATAGTACTCGCTCGCACATATCTGAGCTGCCGAGTGGGCGCTATCTTCGTGCGATATCTGACTTATCTGAGATGCTCCATATCGTCTTTTGAGTGCAAGCGAATGTTTTTTTTTTTCTGTTTGACTTGTATATCATGTCTCAAGGTAATCTTTTGATAATCAAGCGCTACGGCAAGCTCGCCAAGCTGATAAGATGCGAGCAAACTGACTGAGCAACTAGTCGAATATATATGACTATAAATTGCCGTATATGAACATATATAGTAGAACTATATGCCATCATATAGCCGTAAATATGCCCATCTACTTTCGAGTGTCTGCGATTTCAAATGATTTATTTCCGTTTCTATATTTTGCTTGCAGCTAGCATAAAATGCGCTTAAATTAGCGCAGATTTGGAACAGCAGCCGGTAATCGCAGTAGACATCTTTAGTTGACTGAGTGCCCCAGCGACAGCATGGCCCTGAATCAGGGCAAGTACAAGCCGACAATCTGTGCCATCGACGAGGTGGACGATCGCAGCTACAAGCTCCACACGGGCAACGACGATGAGCGCGTCGGCCACGGCAGCAAGCTGCAGATCGAGGGCAGCGAAACGGCTCCACTGACCACCAATCAGCAGAAGCTGCACATGGATGATGCTGGCCTGACGCCCAAGGAGTTGGAGGCGGCGCGCAAGGAGGCCCTCAGCGAGGTCAGTGGCGCGGGGGGCGGAGTTACGCCCACAGCGAACACACCGAACTCGACGCACGCATCAGCGAATGGACTGAGAGGTGAGGCAGCGACACCAATAAAAGCGGTTAAGATAAATGAAAAGAAAGAGAGGGAAAGAGAAAAATAAAAGATTAATTCACTTAACTAATATAATCAAATAATCAATGTGTTTATATTTGCATATGTCATTTAAAAATAAGTCTTTGCAATTCGCATATCATTAAGCACACATATCTAACTATAGATACTTTCGAATTGTTCTCCGATTTAAATTGAAAACGAAAAGTCAGGGTAGAATGGTTTTATTAGATGTGTTTATCAGGTAAAAGAAGGCGTGGCAAATCCCATAAAGTATATAGTATATTCTTGATTAGAGCTACGAGTTAAGTCGATTTAGCCGGTCCGTCTGTTTATCCGTCCGTATGTATGAACGTCTGTATCGAACTCAGAAGATGTAAGAGATATTTTCCTTTATACTTATATTGTCCGACCGTCTATCCATTAATTATCTAGATGCATGAAACGTCAAGTATATAATATCTGTGAAATCCGAGGATACAAAAATTAGAATGAATATACAATGCCTATTGGTTATTCTAAGGCTTCTAGACAGACCTAGACTTTTACAGTGAATGAGTATTACGAAGTCGACTCTTACTATAATTTCTACAAAAAATGCTTCCAGGGCATTGTACTTCAGATACTTCAATGTGGAGATAACAAAAATAAACTGAATTATTTTAATTTTTGGAATTTTGAATGGAACTCGAGTACAACAATGTATAATCTTAAAGTGACATTATTTCTTGATAACACTGTAGAAGAAAGATAGGCTTTTGTTTGACTTTGTAAGAAATCTAAGCAATAAACTTTGAATTTCTTGAGGAGAACTTATTGAGGGACCATAAACCTAAATACATAGCACAACATTCATCATCGTGATCATAATCATATTTTCTGCACATATCATCATTGCATGCTGCGGTTCATATTGCTGGATATATGTATAGCCCTGCTGCTTCCAGGACGGCGCTCCTTCGATGCACTGATGAGCCTGTCGCGCAAGCGCCGCATCCTCTACGTGGCCACCGCCTGCCTGTGCGCGCTGCTGCTCGTGATTATCATCATGCTGCTGGCGTTCTGGCCAGAGGTGCCGTTCCATTTGCGTGCGCCGCTCTGCCTGCAGCGCGAGTGCGTCGAGAGCAGCCGGCAGCTGCTGCTCTGGGCGAACACGACGAAGAGTGCCTGCCACGAGACTTACGACTGGGCGTGCGGCAACTTCGCCGACGAATACGCCAATGGGGACTACTATGTGATCAAGCGCGGCGAGTGGAACTACAAGACTTACAATGAGTATCAGGGTAAGAGCTGTGCTGCAGTCATTCCGAGCCAATTGATTAAACTCCTTCGTTTCATGCAGAACTCAACGAACTGAACCGCTTCATATCCATGCTGCCCAATGTCGCTGAGCGAGCCTACGCCGTGGAGTCAACCATCAGCAGTCTCTATCGCAACTGCCGCGACATCGATGCCCTGGACAAGAGTCAATCGGATCTATTGCTCAAGCAGGCCATCAAATCTGTGGGTGAGTTGCCCAAAACGACGAGAACGTGAAATGCTCTTAGAAGGAGCCGAAGGAAATTTTTAGCTTTTGCTGGAATTGAAGTTAAAGCTGATTGATTTAGCGATATTTTAGAATCAGAGAGCAGTTTTATTAGGAAGCGCAAAAAAAAAAAAAAGATTAGATTAGATTATTGCAACTAGTGTAGAAAAAAAAATTTGTTAGCTGCTGCTGTAGCTCCTCTAGTGGCTAGGCGGCAGATATGTCGAGCTCTGGCTGCCCTTGCCCAGGTTGGTGGTGGTGGTGCTGCTGCTGCTGCCGCCGCCGGTGCTGGTGATAACGGCCTGTCCGCTGGCATGACCCAGGCTGCCAGCGCCGCTGCTGGTGCTGATGAAATTCTGGCTGCCAGCGGAGGCAAGGCCACCGGCTGAGAAGCTGACGCCACTGCTGCCAGCGTCGAGGATGCCAACGACAGACTGGGCAGGTGCCACGCCCCCATCGGTGTGCTCCGAGGTGCCCTCGATGCGATCGTACTCGGCTGTGGCGTGAGAGAGTGTGTGTGAGAGTCGGAGATTGGGAGATGCTTATCGGATTGGACTTACCCTGAATCTGTTGCTGGGCATGGGAAGCCTCGGCGTCGGTCTTGTACTTGATGAAGAAGACCTCTGGCTTGCTGGGAATCGTGGGCGCCGGTGTGGCGATGTCGTTGACCTCCAGCGTCGAGTCCTTCTTGCTGAGCACATAGATGACGGTCTTCTCTTCCTTGGGCGCGTACTCGGCCGACAGCTTGACATTGGCGCTGCTCGACGATGGCGCCTTAATGAAGATGACGCGATAGTTCTTCTGCGGACGGCCAATCACCAGGTGCTTGACGCGCTCCAGATTCTCGTGCTCCTCGGGAGCTGCGATCGTAATGAACTGTTTGTGCACAATGGGCGCCTCGAAGGCCACCTGTTGGTCCGCCTGCTGCTGCTGCTGATAGCTGGGCGCCTGATAACCAGCCAATCCTCCAAAGCCAATATTGGGCGTTTGACCGAAGCCGGCAAAGTTGCTTGTGGCACTATTGCCAAAGCCGCCACTGACAAGGCCAGAGGAGGAGGGTCCACCACTTGTAATGCCGCTGCCCTGGGTGTAAGTGTTGCGGCCAAAACCCGAACCGGAACCGGAACCGGAACCAGAACCAGAACCAGAACCGGATCCAGAGCCGTATGCGGAACTGGAGCCGGAGCTGGCGCTGCTCAGCAATGAGCCAACGCCGGCGCCATGGAATGCTCCCAGTGGTCCATAGGTAGACACACTCTGAGTGGTGCTCGGTGCGCTCAGAAAACTGGAGCCGTGTCCCCCACCGCCCGTCGTGGTCAGAGTTCCAGAGACGCCGCTGCTATAGTTGTAGCCCTGAGGTTTGGCTTGAGCCAGGGCGCAGAGCGTGCACAGTGTCTGCAAAGCGAGCGTGTGAGAGAGGGAGAGAGGGAGATGTAGTCGGTGTCAGTGAGTGTGAGAGAGACGGGTGTGTAGGTGTGTAATCCTTATGTGTTATCCATTAAGCCTTACCACAAATAGACGCATGCTGGATTCAGATTTGGTTAGGCTTCAGAAGCTTCAGTTGATTAACTGATGCCGCTCCTCGCCGCCGTTTGGGTTTTTATAGTCGCACATTTGGGCCCCGAAGCGATTCCCTAATCAATATACTCAATATTCAATATGAATTCATATTTCTTCTGCTGTTTCTATTGTTATTGTTGTTGCTTCTTGTTTCTTCTTCTATATGATGGTAGCTAATTAATTGCTCAATTATTTGGCTATGCGAACATACCTCTGACATTTGATTTGACGCTCTCTTGCTCGCTCTCTAGCGCGACGCTGTTCTCCTCTTGCTTCCTTTAATGTGACCTGTTGTCTGATAGCTGTTGTTGTCGTTGTTGTTGCTACTAATCTTGGCGGCCATAAATCAATGCTTCAAGTGATCAGTTTGCAACTCTTCAGCGACTATTGACAACGCATCACCATAAGCTTAAGCAAATACATTGATAAATAATCGGAAAAAAAGAATCACTCGTTAATTTCCGTTGCATTTTTGTCTTTGCAGCCAACTGTGAATTCCTTGAGATCACGAAATGATCGATTCGTGAATTAATTTATGCGTCGAGCTCGAGCTCATCTGGTGACGTCTACTCACAGCTAATGACTGAAAGCCCATCAATTGTATCATTATATTCTCATGTGGGGGTTAAATTAATTAAGCCAAGCCAGATCAATGTCTGAAATGGGTAGAGTAAATCATACTAATTGCAATTCAAATGGGATCGGAGTCGATTCTTACAGGGTATCTGATAATCGTGCACACTCTCGGCTGGGCGTCCTTTGATTCTCTTCTGATAATGTTATTAATGAACGCAATTTGTCTACTGTCCATGTTCGAAATGTTCAACACAACAAGTTCTCTGGCTGCTATACAACTTTTTTTCCATCTAAACAAATTTATTGGGATTTTTCTTAGAGACTATAGAGAGACCAAGCTTCCGCAATGGGATACTTGTTTGACGTACTAAGTATTTAATTATGTGTTAGCCCCCAAGCGAGAGCTCGAAATTCGTAGAAATTCGTTGGCTAAAGCATAATTACGTAGATTCTAGACTGCCTGAATGGGCCAAAGTTTGATGATGATGATTTTTTTAATGATGTATATTGAATGATGTGTCTAAATGTGTACAAGATTCAGAATGAAAAGTCTAAAAATAAAGACGCCCCCTCTTAAAGTATTCAATTAGTATGTCTAGACAGGGATTTGAAGTAATGCTGAGAACTTTTGAAGTACATATATAGCATTTGTAATTAAGGCTTGAAGATATTCATCATCATATCATATAATTTGACAATTTTTGTATTAAGTATACAGGAAATCTACACACCTTATTATGTCTCTGCTTTAATGGGTCTTTCAATTACCACATATATTGATATTTATCGATAACAAAGTTATCGATAAAAACTAAACTTGATAAAATTGAACTACCTACAGCATACTCTTTGTAGCTTACGAGTTATATGCTTAAATCGGAGCACATAACTAGCTACCTTTTAAATACAGATACATAAAATGGGTACGATATAATTATAATTATTAAGAACAAGTCTTAACTCTTATATTGTCTGAAATCGACGCGTTAAAACATATGGACAGACGGACAGACAGACAGACAGACGGGCAGGGTTAAATCGGCTCAGCTCGTCACCCTGATCAAGAATATATATACCTTGTGGGGTCTGCCTCCTTCTGCCTGTTACATACATTTCAACAAAACCATTATACCCTGATTTCCCATTTTCAATGGGTTCAGGGTATAAAAATGCAACAAGTGGGATCTGAGCATTGTCGAGAGAATTAAAACTAGAAGAACCTTACATGTTATTAGCAACAGCTTTGCAAATATAACTAACTATACCTGTTTCAGTTACTTCCTGCAAAAGATAATTCACCTAACTTGACTTGTTTAAAACTTACTTCGAATCAACCAAATCTTTCAATTCTCACTATCGAAAATGAAATTGCTGCAATGTTGGATTACGAGAATATAATATGCAGATTGAAGCGATGAAAGCTACAAAAGTTAACTTAAAGTTTAAGTTTGTTGATTTCGATCGGAAGAATTTTTCTTCTCGTGAAGAATTTTTAGTTTTTGTTGTAATTTAGAAGTTTAATTTAAATTTTATGTTTGTTTTGAGTAAAAAAAAATATTTTGGGTAAACAAATTTTTCGTTTTGAAATTCGCAGCAAAGATCGTTTTACCGCCCTAAATCAAATCAATGCAAAGAGCAGAATTTAGAATTATTGCAGATTTAAAATATAATAATTCTAGTAATCGTTTCAATATATTTTGTTGAAATTTTGTTTGCACCGTAGTACAAGTATTTTGAAAAATACAAAAAATTAATTAGGCTTAAATGAGCGTAAATGGTGCAGCTGAGCAAATGCCAGATCTTTCTGGCCCGATCGACCCAGCTCAATGTATTTCAATGAAGACGCCACACTGGTCAGGCTTGTCTGGGCTGTTGGCAAATAGGCCGGTCTATGGCTATGTTTGTTAACTGAAGCATTTCCATTTTCATTTGATAAGACTAGGCTGGTGGCTAGTGGCTAGTGGCTGGTGGTTAGTGGTTGGTGGCTGGTGGCGGTATGCAACGAAAAGATGGCTCGATTATATTGTGTCATTTGTATACTTGAACTGCGACTAAAAGCAGAAATTCCAAACGTCGTCGTTGTCGCTGTCGTTGTCATCTTATTATTTTTGTTTTTTGTATTTATTTATTTATATATTTATTATTGAAAAATTTCATTATAATTGGCATAATTTGAATGCGCTTTGGGGCGAGCTTTGTCGGTTTGTCGGCTCGCGCGGCCGATCTGGCAGTTACTTAAGACCACATTTTATATGGCTAAAATGTTATGATTTATGCGCGGTAGCCACCTTGAAATAAGCCGATTGAATTCAGCAGCCGCAGCCCACAAAAAAAAAATAGTTATTAGCCAGACGGTAGTATTTTCAGATGTTCGAATCTATATCAATTAAGTCCATAGTACGGCATTTGCCACTGCACTGTGTGCGTGTGTGTGTGTATCGGTGTGAGTGTGCTTCAGCCCAAAACGAATGACTTAGAACACAAACTTTTTACGTCAAGCCAATTAACGCATTGGCCTTGGAATATGGATTGCATAACTTTTCCTCTATTGTTTCTTCTTTTGTATATATGTATACACTTTTTATGTTGTTTTTTTTTTTTTCTCTTTTTTGATTTTGTTTTAAGTTTCTTATGCATATTTGAAGATTAATAGCTGCCGTCTTGTGCGGTTCGGTTCGGCTGCCAATCACAAAAAGGTCGTCTAGTTGATGTCCAGATATGGCCGCCGCTTCCACAATCCCATTAATTAAATGCAAATGCAAATAAATCTACACGAGCTGCTTTGCGAATCAGCCACCAAAATAAAGAAGATGCATTGATGTCTCTTTTTTCCTATCTTTTCTTCTTTTTTTCTGAATTTAACTATTTGCAAAATTTATGTAAATCAAACTGAAATTCGTGGTTTGGCGATCCTCGACGAACCGCGAATGCCCTCTATCAACATCTTCATGATAATTAATGTAAATACGAGCAGAGGCAGGGGCAGCAGAGAGAAATGAACTATGAAAACATACATAGTCGTATATCTGGCACCAGCCAAGCACACACACGCACACACACATATACAGACGTCTTAGTCTTCCTTTAAATAGATACAAATAAATAAAAATAATGAATAGTTTATTTAGGTTTTATATTTTTAATATGATATTTATACAATATTCAAAATTACACTGTCAACAATTTAATACTTAAAATACAAATTAGTTGTTTGTTCAGAAATATCTGTGCATTTCTTGTTCTTCCTGTTGTGCATATGCTTCGCATTGCCCAAAGCCGCCTCGTTTGGCACAGGGTCATAGCACTTTGGCAAAAAGGAAAAAAAAAACAGACAAGAAAAAAACACTTTTTTATATATAAAATTTAAAATAAAAACACAAAAAAAAAAAAAAAAATACACACATAAACTATAAAAGTTTGCAAAAAGTATGCGAAATCTACAAAAATAAAACACTTTGCGGCTGTTGAGTTGAACATTTTAATTTACGCGTTCGCGATTTTTTTATGACGTCTTGTTTGTTGTTGTTGTTGTTATTGGATGAGTGGGGATTTTATTTGTATCGGCATTGTCTATATATTTAACGCTTATCACTTTTATGCAAATGCTGCTACCCGGCAATGTTAATAAGACACTTAGTGGTGCGCATGGGACGATCGTTAAATTGACACCACCCAATCGCCTGCAGCACCACACTCACATGCATACACGCACGCACACTCACACTCATATGCACACGCTTATGCGCTTTAATGAAAACTCTTTGTCGGTCGCTGATAGTCGTAGCCCAACTGAGCCGCTTTGACTGCATCTGTTGGTGACTTTGGGGGCTCCAGGGCGCCAATCACAGACTGCACTGGCGCCACGTAGGGCGCTGCATGCTCCGAGTTGCCGCCCAGCACGTCGTACTGCGTCTGTATCTCACGCTGGGCAGCGGCTGCCTCCTCGTTGGTCTTGTATCTGATGAAGAAGACGTCGGGCTTGGTCAGGGACTGCAGCTGCGGCTTTGGTGGCTCTATATCTTGGGCCTCCAGCTCCGGCTGCTTGCGACTCAGCACATAGATGACCGTGCGCTCCTCCTGGGGCGCCAGCTCGGCCGTGTACTTGAGAGCCTCGTTCTGGGTATTGGGCGCGCGGATGAAGATGACGCGATAGTTGCGCGTGGCACGTCCGATCAGCAGGTGCTTGGTGCGTGGCTGCAGCTCCTCCGGGTCCTCGGCTGCCACGATGCTGTAGAACTGCTTGGTAATTAGCGGCGCTGACGTCGTAGGACTCTCCCCAGCCGCCGGTGGCAAATAGGAGCGCATCGGCAGGGCCTGGCAGTGGCCAAAGAGCTCCAGCGAAACGAGAAAGATGACAAAGCCCAACATGTTGCTAGCGGATGATGCCCCGAAATGTGTGTGGCAGTGGGTGGCCACAAGCCGTATATATATATATTGGGCAGAATCTTGAAGTGTTTTTTGCACACAATTCGGGGCCCAATTAGCCAAAGACTTTGGCAACGAACTTGTTGCAAATTAGTGAAAACAAAGGAGCCGTTAAAAGCGAAATTGTTACAACATTTGACTGCCAAGATCTAGAGATTATTTTCGTAAGATTTGCACATTTGTATTTGAGTTGCGATTGGCATAGAATACATATATTTCCGCTGCATTTTGTAATACACATATACAAATTTTTACATTTCATAAATATACATATGTATATGTATATGTATGTCTTTATCATAAATTTCAGAGATCATAGTTTTGGCTCATTTATCTTTTATCGCTGCGCGCATAAACATCTTGTTTGGCCATTGTCCACAGTTTATGCGGCATCATTCAACGCCCCCACATTGCTTCTTCTTCTTCTTCTGTTGCTTCTCCATTTTTTGACTAATGGGCAGCTGGTGTGATCTAATCTGCGCTTCACAGCCTTTGCATTTGTTCAACATTTCAAAGTTTTCTTTTTATTTTGAATTTTTTGTGCGTTTCGCAGCCTCGCAGCTGATTAGTAGATTAATTCATTTTGGTTTCGCTCGCGTTGTTGTCAACAAGTCGAGACAATTAAAATATCAACAGCGATATGTTTCTCTTATTTGTTATATTTGTGTGAGAATACGACGAGTTGGCTGGCTTGACATCAATTTTGATTTCGGCTTCGATTCAGGCCTCGATGCGCATCGATTTGCATAAATTGACGCGTAATTCCCACACTTTCATGTCGCATTTGGCAAAATGGTACAGCTAATTTGATTTATGACTTGATTTATTAAGAAAAATTGCCTCTGCCCAAAGCCAAAGCCGCCAGAAATCAGAAATCACTGATAAAGATGTAAATGATCTTGTACGAAGGTTGCTCAAGGGCTGCTCGCTTGCCGCCTTCGACCTAATGAAACGATACAGATTTGGACTTGCCATAAATGAGAGTATCTCAAGATTTGAATAATCAATAATAATAAGTCATTCAAATTTCAGAAACAAGAAGCAGAGACTGAACATTTGACATGCCGAATGGAAATTGAAGAGACTTTTCTGTTAACTAAAAATATATATTACAATTTATATATGTATTATATAAGTATTAGAGCACGAGTTATTTAAATGTAAAAATATATAAATCGCAATACTCTTTGATGGTATGAAGTTTTGCATCGATCACTCAGTGATTTCGTTTGATGACAGCAGATGATCTGATTTTTTTTTAGTTAATCGCTTTACCGTTACTTATTTAAATAACTGATATAGTAAGGCATGTTTGTAAAAACTTTGTTGGGGCTTGCGAAATAGTCTTGCTTTGGTGGATGGAAGGTTGAAAGCAGCATATAAGCCAAATATTTTAGTGTTTTACTATCGAAAGTGTTTACACACTCAAGTGAGGCGAAAATGATGTGATGTTTTATGTAGGAGCTCTGTTAACCCAACGCCAATGTCAAAATTGATTTGCAAAATTTGCAAAGTTCCAGCAATTTCGATCTTCAGACTGGAAGGTCTCTTGAGGATGAAGGACCCAATAGCTCACTTGATAGTAGATCCCGCCAAACTAGTAGATTACTAACTAGGCAATGGCTAAATGGGCTCAATCGATGGCTAAGGAAAGTGCGAGCAGCTCAGAAGGGACAGCTGAAACCTTGATGCACGTAATGCATTGCTCTGGTGGAAGTCTGTCTATAATGGAATATCGGAACAAGGCCTGTCCAGTAAAAATTCTGCAACTCTACGGAAAGACATCCCTGATGGAGTACTTAAGATCTCAACTCTAGCTTAATATCTATTATTATTATAATATACATACTTATATGACAATCAATACTGCAGATTGTCAATCCTGAGTCCTACATTGCATTATTGTTAAGTTGAGATACATCAATTGTATTTGATGGACTCGACGCTTATTAAAAACAAAACAAAAAAATATATATAATAAATTAAAATGCAAATTCCAGAGTTGATTTAACTGCATGTCAACTGCTGACAGCAGCTACTATGCGCGATCTGACCTACATATGGCTTGTGATGTCAACATTTATGTAGCCATTGATCTATCTCCATTCATATCAGACAATAACAAAATATCATTAGTCTGGCTACAATCGCTAATGTTACGATCATCGTTTAATGTGGTTCAGCTGATTTGAGCCAAGATTTGTATTCAAGCTGCACTCAATTAGGCCACATTCAGCGGTTAATGGAGCTCTTAATCTATCCATCTGATAAGAAAATAATGTTCCAATGTATTCTCTCTCCCTCACTCGCTCTCCATCTCTCCCTCTCTCTCTCTGGTTGAGCTCATGCATATTTATGCATTTGGCCTGCGTCGCAGCATTAAGATCGACGTCATATTTTGTCATGGGGCGTCAGTTTAACGATCGCTCGAAGTAAAAGATGCGCTGTTTGATTCAATTATAATTAACTTTGATGTGCTTATTTTGATTTCTCACTTCATTTAGGCTAATATTGAGGTAGTTTGGGCGCCGGGCCGCTTTGTTGGCTGTCGAATTGTTTTTTGGACGTTGAATTGTTGATTTGCATTTGAGCATTTTGCTTTTTGGCCGCTTCGGACCTTTATTAGCCGCTTGGCATGATTTGAGCAACATTTCAATTTATTTATGGCATTTTTATTAATTTTTTAAATGGCATTTTATAGCGCGGAAACTACGCGACCTTACCCCAAAGAAGTGTCTCTTGAAAAAACGTTGCGTACTTCTTTATATATACATTTTATTTATTTATTTTTTTAAACAATAACAAAAACAAAAAACAAAAAAAAAATATATGTGGTCGAAGGAAACAATGTGCTTAAAACTAAACAACACATAACAAGCTATTAGAAGGACTGAAGTTTGTGTGCGTGCGTGGGCGGGGATTGGGTTTGGGGATAGAGGGCGTGGCGTGGTGGTGTGGAGTGCGGGCGCTTATCGCTTCAGGGCACTGGGCAGATACTGGGAAGAGGGATTAGTGCTGGGGCGATTGATCTGGCGGTAGTTGTAGCTGCCATCGGGATTGAGGCTGTCGAGGCTGCCGATGACGGAGGTGATCGGGGCGTTGTTGTCCTCCTGGAACTCGTTGGTGCCGCCCAGCTTGTCGTACTGTCCCTGGATCTCCTTCTGGGCTTGGTTGGCCTCGTCCTCGGTCTTGTACTTGATGAAGAACACCTCCGGCTTGCTGGGCTGCGTCGGCGCTGGTGTCGCAATATCGTTGGCATCCAAGTCGTTGCCCTTCTTGCTCAGCACATAGATGACGGTCTTCTCCTCCTGCGGCGCGAACTCGGCCGAGTACTTAACGTTGCCATTGTCGCCAGCTGGCGCCTTGATGAACACCACGCGATAGTTCTTCTGCGGCCTGCCGAGCACCAGATGCTTCACCTTGTTCTCGTTGCCGCGCTCCTCGGGCGCCGACACCAGATAGAACTTCTTGTTGATGATGGGCGCCGGCGTGGTGCTAGCTGGCGGCAGGTACTTGTCGCCGCCTCGATGTACCTGCTGCAGCTGGCCCACCGGGCTGGGCAGCACCAGTTGTCCCCCGGGGTTCGGGAGGCCCGACAGGCCAATGCCGCCCACAAAGAGATCGCTAGTCTGCGGCTGCTCGTAGCCGTACTGAGGACGTGCCTCGGCCAGGGCCAGCAGAGCGGCGACGCAGCCGAACACTAACTGAGCTGATGTGGAACGCATTTTCGAATTGGGTTCGTTTTGGTGAGTTTCTGTGAGTTATCCTTGTGGTAATCCTTGAATGCTTGCTAGCTTGGTTGTCGCTATCGCGTCGCGTTCGTTTGAGCACGTTTTGCTTTGGATTGCTTGAGGGCAATGGTTGCATTTCTGGTCGCTCCACTTGGCTTATATGCGCTGCTTTCCAGATCGGCTGTGGCCGCTGGCTGCGCTGTCGGCGCCATCAGTTACCAGCTTGTTGTTGTAATTTATGTAAATCAGCATAATCAGCATCATCAGCAACATCAGCATCAGTAAAAGCATCAGCAGGGGCAGCGGCAGTCGAGCTGCTTGTCGGCTGCTTAGCTTGGCACATGGCAATAACAATTTGAACATGTCCACAGAGTTGGCTCGCTTTCAAGATAGGCTCGAGCAGCGAATGCTACCAAAAATGTATTCAAATCTCTCAACTGCATGTTGAGTCAGCCACAGGCAGTGGGGCGTGGCTGATTCTGATATGCGCTGCGTAGCCATGGTTCACATTTTGAATAGAGCTCATATATCTCGTATAACAATAGCCACTCGTCTCGTCTCGAATAACATATATAAACATATATAAATATATATGTGTATATATGTAGCATCTAGCATATGTATCTGTTTCTATCTCTATATAATTTTGGCAGCTTAGGCATTGAACTTGACTGCGCGCTGCGCTGGCCTCACAGCTGAGTAGATTATTAATAGACCCATGGATATACAGAAAGTTTAGTTTTTTTTTGCCAGTTTCTGTAGGCTTTGCTGGCCGCCGTTTGCATCTAATTAAACGGCACCTGAACGGCATCAGTCTTTGACTCTAGGCCTCCAAAGCAATCGGCAAAAAAAAAAAAAAAAACAAAATGTGTTTAGCGAAACTAGTTTGCTGGGTTTTTCTTTGGCCCAGAGCAATGCTGGCCTGCCCATCACATTGCTGATCGATTAACTTGCAAATGTGAAACACTTAAAAGATGGTTTCATACATCTCAATATGAATGGCGACGGACCATCTGATTGAATACGATCAATATGCGAACCAAATGGGCATCAAATATGTCACAAATGTGCTACGCAATGTGTCTCGATCTGTGCATATATAATATATAGAATGTATCTTACATATGTATCTATCATATTATATAAACTAGACAAGGCAAAAAAAAGTAGATCAAGCCTTGATATCTCTGAACCTAGTTGATTTTGAATCTGATTGAAATGTTTAAAGCACGAAAAATTCATATGAGTAGGTAGAGAATGGAGTCCCTTCGTATAGTACCTGGCATAAATACTCTCTCTCTCTCTCTCCCTCTGTGTGTATCCATATCTATATCATATATCTATATAGATAAATGTATATAAATATCAATTTCCTGTGCTGTCTCTAAGAAAGGGGACATCTTATACACTTCGCGTCATCAGGTTAGCGCCCCCCCTTACACTCATTTTCTTTTACGTTTTTCTCTTTGCCTATTGCACGCAACTTCTTGGTTTTTTTTTTATTTCATTATCATCATATGAGATGTCTCTCATACCAAAAAAAAAAGCGCGAGTGAAAACCCGTTATGTTTTATGTTTTATTCTTTTCTATTTTCGCAAAAAATGTGTGCACTTATTTTGCGTCATCAGATTAGCGCCCCCAAATGCAATTGTAATTATCTTGCTTATTTTGGCAATTACACTCACCAAATTTTTTGTGGAGCTCAAAGCATTCAATATATTTATAGTATGGGTAAAGAAACAGTTTTATCTTTGGTTGAAAATCAAAGATTGAGGCATACTTTGAATCTAGACTATGCAACCAAAAAATTGCTGAAAAAACAGGAAAAAACAGAAAACTAAGTGGCAATTTTCTTACAAATAGGGAAAACTATGGAAAAAACTGTATAAGCGGCAATAATCAAGCGATTTCAGAAGGAAATAGAAGAGCATTAGTTCGGGAAGCTTCGAATTCCCATGAATCGACCACCAAGATTAGGGATAAAATCGGTGTTAAGACGAGCTTATCAACGGTCCAAAGAGCAATTAAGAAAGTTAATTACTTAAAGAAACAGAATGTAAAAAAAAGACACCAGTCGATATGCTGAGAAAAGAAATACGCATTAATTTTGGCCGGGCGAACATGACGTGGTCTATCCAATGGCAGCATGTTGGCTTTTCTGATGAGAAAAATTGAATTTGGAAGGAACTGATGGCTAAATTTGTTATATCCATGACTTACTCATAAAAGAACATAATTTGGAACGGTTTCCAAGCCGTTGCGGCGGGGGGGTGGTGTGGCATTGATGTAGGGTGCAATATCTTACTACAGCGCTTGTAGCTTACAATTTTTGACATCGCGCATGAACGCATAGGACTATAACACCGTGTTTAAAACTGCTGTTCCGCATTTCTATAACCTGTCTGAAAACCGGCATTAGATTTCCCAGCATGATAATGCTCCAAATCCAAATCCAAATCCCTGAAGTCCTGGATTCAGGGCCAAAAAATTGATCTCATGGAGTGGCCACCATACTCACTCGACCTTAATATCATTGGAAACGTCTGGGGATGGTTGGTCAGGAAGTATATGAGTCCGGAAAGCATTATAGTGCAAAGACAGAGTTAATCGAAGGTATTGAACACGCTTGGCCAACCATATCCTTGAATATTATTGAACAACTTTATAATTCCACTCCTAATCGAATTTTTGAAGTAATTTCAAACAAAAAACGGCACTACGCACTACTAATATTACTTAAAAATAATAATAGCTTAAAATACGGTGTTATTTTTGGTCATTAACTTAAATAAATTGAATTTAGCGCAGGGGGCGCTAATCTGATGACCAAATTTTTGTTACATGTTTTTTGTACATTTTGCAAAAAAAAATTATTTAAAAATAATCCTTATTGTTACAGTAGCCATTCTTTTTGTATTTTAAAGATAAATAAATGGAGTATAATGTGAAAAAATTTCAAAGATGGAGCTCTGATAGTTTAGATTTTATTTAGCTTTGAGGTTGAGTGTAAAGGGGGGCGCTAACCTGATGACGCGCAGTGTATATCGGTATTTTACACAGTGCCAGATCAATCATATTAATGTCATGGGCCCATGTGCTTAACATAGAGATCAATATCCTAGCGATATAAATGAACTATCTATTATAGAAATCATATACTAATATACTTGATTTTGACGAAGGCCCTGGAGCGTTGTTCCCTCTGGGCCCTATGATAATCAACCCCTAATCTGCAGTGGTTTTTACACTTCCTTCTATGTTTGTATATATAAAAGTATCCCATGTCCTTTTTTTTGCATCTAATCTTATCTCTAAGTTTTTCTATCTCCATTTGTATCTGGATTTTTACCTAAATGTACATCGGCAACTTTTCCATCTATCGGTATTTATATCTCTATCTCTGTCTCTAGCAATATTTGTACTTCATGTGTATATCTTTCTGTAACTCTATCTCTATCTGTATCTGTATATTTTCATCTATTTTCATCATATTTCTCAATTTGATTCTCCTGTATTTCTATATTTGTATTTCCTTCTTGAGCTCCATCTGCATTTGTATCTTTTTATCGACTTTGATCAGTACGCTTTATCTGCATTTTCTTCTCTTTCTTCATCGGTAGCTCTTCTTTAGTTCTTATCTGTTTCCGTATCTTCTCAATTTTCATCTATATGCCTCTCTATATCTGTATCTTTTTATACCCTGAACCCATTGAAAATGGGAAATCAGGGTATAATGGTTTTGTGAAAAGTATGTAACAGGCAGAAGGAATCATCGCAGACCCCATAAAGTATATATATTCTTGATCAGCACGACGAGCTGAGTCGATATAGCCCTGTCCGTCTGTCCGTCCGTCCGTCCGTCCGTCCGTCCGTATGAGCAAAAGAATCTCAGAAGATATAAGAGCTAGAGAGCTGAAATTTGGCATGCATACTCGTGTATACCATAGGCAGTACAAGTTTGCTTTATTTTTTCGATAACTCGTCCGATAACTTTTTTATCGAGAATAATCGAAAAATCGACTTGGTTTTTTCAGCATAATTTTAACACTTTTAGACCTGGAGACTTCATATTTGGGTTGTATATAAAGTTAGTGGATACAAAGATTTTGTAATTTGCAGATTTTGGATACCACGCCCCCTTCTCCCCCAATTTGTAAAAGTACTAGTACTAGTACTTTTCAAGTACTAGAGACTTGTGCTTTGGAATGTACACATATTTTAACCATATGATTACGCTCTGAAAGTTTCATTAAGATCGTATGTCTACAAAAGAAATTATTCAACAAATAAATTCTCATATTATTGCCCACATTGCAGCGCAGCCCAAGCGCAGTCGCTGCTAACTGCGCAGTCAGCAGAGCACGTGCTTATAAGTGCATGTGTATGTATGTGTGCATAAAAGAAGTCCAGACTGATTAGAATATCAGCTTGGAGGGTTCAGGGTATCTCCTAGTCGAGCAGTCTCGACTGGAGCCTTCTTACTTGTTTCCAATTTGTATTTTTATCTGTATCTCTCTGTACCTGTACCTTTTTCCCGATTTGGATCTTTAGGCCAATCTGTATCTACATATTATATTTTTCGTATTTGTATTCTTCATCTGTATGTATATACATATGTATATCTTTATCTTTCTACACTATACATTCTATGTATATTATCTATCGACTTCGGCTTGACCTCCAGCTAAATATTATGGCAAATTGAATAATCGAAATGCGTTTATAATTGACTATATAAAGCGTTGTTTGTCATGGATTTTCCATAGCTCTGATCGGATGCTGGCCAAATGTCCAATTATGTTATTCTTCAGCTGTTAGTGTTGGCGATTGCCGTAGATGGTGGCCTCCTAAACCAATCAACAGTAAACAGTTAACAATAGGCCGATGAGTCAGTCAGGCGACTGGCGGGTGCTGAAATCTATAGAAGGGAAAGAAGCAGATCAAAGGCTGACGCAGAAGCAGAAGCAGAAGCTGCTGCGACACATTCACCTCTGGCTCCGTGGAGGTCGCTAGAAGAGCTCATCATATTGCATAATTTGTCGCAAAGCTGAGCTCGATCAGCTGATGGAGTGCTTGATGATTGATGAGCATTGATTGATGGTCGAGCATCAACTTGAGAGTGCGACAGATATCTAGCGGCTGATCCACTAATTTAGTTATAAACAGCTCGCGCTCCGCTGGCTCAAAAGCGAACAAAACGATAATTATCAATTAGGCATTCCATATCCATAATTTCATATCTTCTTTTATATGTATATGTGTTTATTTTTTGGATGTCGCCGAAGCCGTAGCCGAACCGAAAGATCCGAAAGACGCCAAAGCCTCTGCGAAATAATTTATGTAACTTTTTATAAACGCTGACAGTAAAAACCGAGGGACAAATGTTCGAGCGCAGACTGCGCTGGCCGCAGATCGTATCGCTTTATTTAGTAGGTGTGATTATCTTTATGCAAAGATCGCGACGCATTAATATGCAGATGCGCTCAGATAGGGGAGATATAGATGGATGCTGATACCGAATACCAGGTAGCATCTGCCAGCGATGTAATCCATATATTTGATCATAAATTTGTTAGCGCACTGTGCGTGTGTGTGTGTGTGTGTGTGTGTGTGTGTGTCTTGTCTGTATGTATGTATAGATATATCCATATATGTATATAGAGTTTGTAATACTTTCTGGTATTTTAATGCGTTGCATTTGTGAGTTGACCTTGCAGCGCGTTTGCTCTACGTTTCCCTTTGTGATACAGCTTTGTTTTTCCTCCTCTTCCTCTTCTTTTTCTTATTATTATTTATTTATTTATTTATATTTTGTTTTTTATATAAAGACGCTAATTTATTTGCCATCGGCTTTTGGTTGGTGGTCGCGCCATCTCCGGCAGGGGCTAGGCGCCCCGTTGGTTTTCTATAGTTTTCGATGCAGTTTCAACAATTATGAAGAGCTTGCCAAATAGTTGAGACCAGATCAAGCAGGTGAGGCAGGCCGTCAGGTGTCTTGTGTGTCACCTGCTTCTGTAATTTGTTAATTATATTAAGTTTTTATAATTAATGCTGATGCCCGGATCTTAGATCGGGAATCTCCCAACTGTATGTTCTTCACTTTCATTCAAACCAATTCCAATAAAAAAAAAAACTTTACCAGCCTTTGCATTTTTTTTGAATGCTTAAAGAAATCCTTAAATTTTATTAAAAAAAAAATAGAGAAAAAAAATAGTTTTTCATTTGTTTTGCATCAGTCGCAAAGGTATCTAAAATGAATATCGCAAGAGTCAAGCTTAGCGTATTCTAGCCAAATAATCGCCATGGATTATTCAATCAGAATCAAGAGTCGGGCGCGTGTTGGGTCCAGGCAGCGTCCATCGAGGAGCTGCCCGGCGGATTGATTGGGCATGTTTGGTTGGGATAGTTGGGATGCAGATGGCACGTCTAGTACTTGACGGATCTGATGGGCTTGGCGGGCAGATATGAGGTCTGGATGCTGGTGCCTACATTCGATGAGCCGGTCGCCACTTGGTTGCCATTGGCGCCAGCGTTGATACCGATCTGCAGGTTATCGTTGGAGGGGCCTAGGCCGACACCGACACCGCTAATGGGAACGCCACCAGTGCCAACGATGTTGACGCCGCCGCTGCCGTCACTGATCACGCCGGAAGAGCCATTGTCGCCCAGGGCGTTGATGACGGAGGAGGTGGGCACAATGCCTTCATCGCTGAGGCTGGAGCTGCCGCCCAAGGCATCGTAGTTGGCTGAAGTGCAAGTAGAAGATGGATTGATTAGAGTAACCCGCGTTGCCCACAGCCTAGACTACACTTACCCTGGATGGTCTGCTGGGCATGCGCTGCCTCCGCCGGAGTCTTGTACTTGATGAAGTAAACCTCGGGCTTGTTGGTGACGGGGCGCTGTGTGACCACCTCGGCGCTGACATCGAGTGCGTTCGATTTCTTGGACAGCACGTAGATGGCGGTCTTCTCCTCGACTGGGGCCACGTTGGCAATGATCTTGGCCTTGCTGGTGGTGGATGCGGGCGCATTGATGAAGACAACGCGGTAGTTCTTCTGCGGCTTGCCCACGTTCACATAGCGGACGATCTGCTGCTCATCGTGGTCCTCGGGCGCGGTGTGCAGGTAGAAGTGCTTGCTGATGATGGGCGGCTGGAAGTTGGCCAAGTGGCTGATGTACGCCTCCTGCTCCTTGTAGTTGATGACGGGTCCTGGCCGGATGCCAGTCAAACCGATGTGATCGTTGACCACGCCGGTGTAGATGCCGTTGCCATTGGCACTGCCAGTGCTGATGCCGTTGGAGTAGCCGTTGGAGTAGCCGTTGCTGCTGGTGTACTGAATGCCGCCCACTTGAGCAGAGGGCACGAAGCCGGAGTTGACCCCACCCGTCACCAGCTGACCCACAGAGGGTATGTTGTTGTAGTAGGTGGTGCCCGATGCAGTCGGCTGGTACGAAGTGGATGTCGTCACCACAGGGCCGGACACCAGGTTGTCGTTCTGGCCAATGTCGTAGCGGTAGGCCTGACGACTGAGATCAGGACGCGCTGCTGCCCAGCGACTGCAGCCGAGCACTGCAAGGCAGGCCAAAAACTGCAAATGGATTGCGGATCGTTGGATCATTTGCGTCTACTTGCGCCTATCCAGTTTATCTGCCATCGACTTACCAGAAATTTGTTCATGCTGTTGGACAATGTGGACGCGGTCGGATTTGAATGAAGCTGAGCGCTGGAGGAGCTGCGGTGAATTGATGCCCTGTCTGGAGACAGCGCTCAGTTTATATAGAGAGTGTCGCTGCTGGCCTTTAATTGAAGTTAATTAATTTGCTCGCATTGATTTGCAATAAATTGTTAAAATGAAATATAACTATAACACCACACAAATCCGGCTAGCACGGACCTAGAGAATGAGGCTTTGGGCTTTTATTTCACTCGTTTCGCCTCGCAGGCGCTAATTAATGCTGCAAACACAGCTGACACAATCGCTCCCAAATAGTTGATCCAATGTCGCCATCAGCTGGCTGATGCCACTTGACGCTGTCCACTGATTCAATCGGATCGATCTGGCGGATTCCCACTCTGTCTCTGTCTCTGTCGGAGTCAATGAAATTGATGACTTCGGACTTCTGATAAGAGTTGAATGGAAAAATACTAAATATAAAGTCGATAAAGCATTCATGCTATAGATAATGTACATATTAGATAAAAAAAGTTCTTTGGGTTGTAACGATAGAACCAACATAATTTAGAATTTTATTATACCGACGCTCAAGAGGCCGTCGTTATAACCGGAAAACGGTACATAGGTTCACTCATCTATGCTTGATTTCTTTTGACATATTGTGATTCATTTATATTATTTTATTTGATCTACAGGGTATCTGACTAAAAAAGTATTTATCTTGATTACCCATTTAACTTACAGTTACAACATACAAACTCAATTAGAGAAATTAAAAAATAAAAATGATCGTTGAAGGGTCGTTGGAATCAGGTTAGCAGGTTTATGCTTGAGTATCTTGTATAGGGCAAAGATTTTCCTCAGTCAAAAGCAATGGTATCGCTAGCGATAACTAGCGCCGTCAATATGCTCCTGCTTGAGGCCTTGGGCTGATTGACGATCTGCCATAGCAGATAGTACCCTGTCATGATTGACATCTTGCGATGATCTTATCTTGGATAGAGCATACAAATGTTGTTGTTATACAATGCGCTTTCATTTGTTTTTATTAATCTGATACTTGGACTTTTTTTACGACTGCATGATGGTCTGAAATTTCCAAGACGTTGCAGTCAAACATTTTAGCGCTTTTAATTGCTATAAACCCAAAAATATACACACACACTCTCACACACAGGCAGCTCGTAATGCTCTAATATGTATGAGTGGAAGTTGTCATAAGTTGTGCCAAATTTCATATTTGGTGCTTTTGTCGAATTTCATTAGCGCCGCTCGATGTTGCCATCGTCGGTAGAGGCGCAGCAGGAGGGGCAGAGGGAGCGGGTAGCGGGGTCATTCCTCCGGATATTGGATTACAGCATGTTAATAACTGTCTTCCTCTTCCCATTGCTTTCAGGTGGCTGGCAGGCGATTTCGGCAACGAATCGATTGCAGAACTGGGAGTACAAGAATGCCCTGAAATTACTGCAAACGAAGTTCGGGATCTTTCCCTACTATCGGGTCAGTGTGGAGAACAGCTACAATGTGCCCTACGACTACGTCATAACCCTGGACGAGGGCGAGGTGGGACTGCCGGACAAGTTCTTCTACGGCCCGGACGCCGACGAGGAGGTCGTGCGCGGCTATAAGCTGCTCCTGCGCGACTTTGCCATCAATATGGGTAAGCACTCAAATAATCAGAGCATCAGAGAAGTCAATCCCTAATGCAACGTGCATCTCATTCCAGGCATTGTGTCGCGCGAGGCAGATCTGTTTGCCGATGACATCTTCCACTACGAGCGGCGCATCGTGCATCACATCGAGTCCGCCAAGGGGCGTGGCGAGCGGCAGCAGAACAAGCTCATCCGGCTGGCAGAGCTGAAGAGCATCGCGCCATCGGTAAACACTCAGCGAGTCACTGTGTTTCCCCAATTACTATCGAAAACTAGTTTCAAATTAAGTTGGAAGCGTACTAATTGATTTAGGCATAGATCGCACTTTGGCATTTCAGTTGCAGAATGTTCTCTCAACCCGCTGCGGAACGGGTTTATATAACCCGTACAGATTCGAAGCTTGCCCGTATTGATTATATATTTGTTTGCCCAGACGTAGTTCTTGTGATCTAATTGTCACATATATATCTATCAATACATACATATAAGACCATATTGATTACTTCGACCGCAAGGTGAAAACATGTTCGATTCGGCCTGAAATAGATTTCTATGTCGTGGCTGAATAAATTTGTTAATATTATAATTTTATAATTTTATAACTTTATGTCTGTACTGTCCGTGAGAATCTCGAATCGTTAGTCGATATTTTCTTCCTCCACTAACAATCGTAACAACCCTGTTCGAATGCCCCACTGAGCCAACACTCATCAATAGCCGGAACTACGTTCAGCAACAACTATTTTTGTCTATCTCTCTCTCTCTCTCTTTCGCGGATTCAATTTTGATAGCTGCTCTGTGCAGTCCTCTACTAATACATAGCAGTGGAAGATGATGATGATGATGACGACAAAATTGAAACAAAATTGGGGAAACTTTGAAAACAAACTCTTTACGCATCTCGCCATAAGATCATAGAAAAGCAATAAATATGTTTATAGATAGATTTTAGTTTATTTTTATCAGTTTTATTATTATTATGTTTGTACATCTGTTAAATTACATTTTGAGTCATAAGAGTTAAGTATTCAATATAATTCACAATAGTCTTCCTTTCCATAGAAAAAAAATCAGAATCTCTATTTTAATGGTTTTGTCAAAGTTTACACTTGTAACAGACAGAAGGTGTAGTAGACTCTATAAAGTATATATATTCTATTCTATTCTATTCTTAATAATATAAATATATGTTTAATGAACACCTATATATGTTATACATACAAGTGAAGTTAAGATATATTGAAGAACGCGAATCGATCCTCTTTGTTTTTTATTTATTTATTTATTTTTTTTTTTTTTGTTCACTGAAGGACACGAGTATGTTGATAAAGTACAAGACTTAGCCTCGTGCTACTCAAGAGAACTCATGCGAACAAATATTCTCATATTGGTATGGAAGCTTTGTAGTTGGTCAATTTTTTGGGGAAACACATTCTTATTAACTAGCCCAGGGCGGGCGGAAAGCAACTGTTTTGCCAAGGGGCAGAGAAGAGAGGAGGAAAATAAAAGATAGTAGTAGCTAAAGAAAGTGAATGCGAATGTCGAATGCATTCAAATGCCAATTGAAATTTTAATTCTTGTTTCATCGTGCGTACGGGAAAAAGAATAGCGCCATTGGGGTTTCGGTTCCGTCTTCACTCAATTCAATTAAATAAGAGTCCATTACATTTTACGTATGTCTAGAGTTAAGCCATGCAGGTCCCTAATATAGAGAGATATTCTTGACATACTTTATAATAGAGTTGACACATTATTTTATATATCCATCAATCACTGTCCCAATCTACCTTTATATATCCGTCTTAAATCTCTTGTCTTGTTATTGTCACAGCTGCCCGTTCTGGAGTCGCTGCAGGCCATCTTTCCCAACACGCGAATCAGTGAGGAGACGGAAGTGTTGGTGCGTGATGTGGAAGTGTTTCACGAGCTATCCACGCTGATCTCCACGTCGGACAAGAAGTATACTTGAGATATATTCTCCAAAATGGAATATATTTATAATTGTTTCCTTTTTGTTTGCAGGCCCATTAACAACTTCATCATCTGGTCGCTGGCGCGTCAAATGTTGCCGCACCTGTCGAAGGAGTACCGCACGCTGGCGGAGCACTTTGATCATGCCATCTATGGACGCACGGCCAGTTATCCACGCTGGCTGTTTTGCAGCAAGGTGGTGCGGGATTGGGTGCCCTTTGCCGTGGACGCACTGCAGCAGCAGCCGCCCAAGCAGCAGTTCGAGGGTGCGGGGCGCGTGCGCAGCAACGAGCCAAACGGCCTCAACAAGACGACTGGCAACGAGAAGTTCCTCCAGTTGATGTTCTACAGCTTGCGTAACCAGCTGCAGGATTCGCTGGCGCAGGCCAGCTGGCTGGAGCCGACAGCGCGACAGTTCATGCACAAGAAGCTCGCCGAGATGCGGCTGCAGTTCGGCATACCCAACGAGGTGCTCGAGCAGCCGGACTACATCAGCAACTACTACAACGATCTGCTGCTGAGCAACCTCAACTTTGTGGAGCACTTGGAGTCCATTTGGACCTTCCGCCGGTCGCGCATGGAGAACAAGTTGAAGACCTTGGGCATGCTGGATGTGTGAGTGGAGATCTAGCTTGAGTGCACGTACTCGGATCTGGTTTAATCGAAAGGCTTTCTCTTTTCTTTTTTGTAGCATTGTGTCCGAGATGTACACGACGGATCATCCACAGCCCATTGCCTACTCGAACAAGCTGAACATGCTGCTCATATCGCGCGTGCTGGTGAACAACAACTACTACGACTATCGCTATCCTGTGTAGGTATTCCGCCGTTGGTTACCTAGTTCGTCAATCAACCTCTTTCTCTCTCTCTTTCTCTCCTTCCCGCACCGCAGGGCCGTGAACTTCGCGCGCATTGGCACGGACATTCTGGAGACGCTGATCAACAATTTCCCCACCTTCCTGTTGCAGTTCAATGCCCAGAGCACGGACATAAGCGATGCCGTGCCGGAGATTGAGTATGCCAAGCCGGATATCAATTGTCTGTCCGCCGGCCAGCCGCCGCACCTGGTGCATGAGCTGCGCACGTTTTCGCCGGAGGCGCTGAAGAGCTTCCATGTGACACTGAGCGCCGCTCGGACGGCCGCACGAGCGCTGACCACCTTTGTGACGGCCATCGATGCTGGCACGGCCATACAGGGCGCCGGCATCGACCAGGCGGTCACCTACGAGGCGCTGGGCCTGACCCGGCGACTGCGTGTGCCCGGCCTGCGATCCTTCAACGAGAACGAACTCTTCACGCTCGCATATATGCAGCAGCACTGCAGCACGACGATTGCGGACAAGGACTACGCGCGCATCAAGCCCCATGTGGAGCGGCAGCTGGCCGAGCGCTATCTGTAAGTGTAGCTGGGCCCTTAGCCTCTCATTGATCTGCTCACTAATCTCTTGCTTTCTCTTTCCCCCTATGTCTGTCTCTTTTGGTTTGGTGCAGCTTTAATGCCACCTGGCAGCACATTCAATTCCTGCCGCGCTCCACGAACTGTGCCGCCTCCGAGGTCAGCTGCTCCAATCTGCTGTGAGGGCACAACTTGCCGCATGTCCCCACGGATACTGTGTGTACAATTCCTTAGCTCAGCAACGTATTTATTGTACTTTTTTTTTATACAAACAAGCACACACACACAAACATAGGCTTAAATATATATATTTATGCATATACATATATATATACACTCACAGGCGGACACACAAATCGCACTAAGCATAGTCTGTAATTAAGTTAGTTTATGTGTAATAAGTAGCCATTACTTTTAAAGACACAGCATTTGTAACACACACAAGACAAACCACTATTGACATCACACCTACATACACACACACACCCACACACAAACACTCACACCCATTGACACTAGCTGATTGTGTACTCTTGAAATTGAAAGACGAAAAAGACATATATGCATGGCTCCGATCGACGGCATATTCCATAGTTCTAAAGTGTCTATTTTGTAATACTAGTTACTAGTTAGTTGCTAAGTGCATTGACCGCAACTGTATAAATTGAATTTAATTTCCATACATTTGACAAAGTAATTAAATAATAAAACAGAATGCGAATTTTTCTAGACATCGAACTGCCTTTCTGTGCTGCATATCTTCGGGCGAATTGAATGTGACAATTAAACACATACTTATGGGCAGTTTAGTAGAACTATCCTCTCCCAACATCATCTATGTATAGTGTGTGTTTAATTGTAATGATATGAGGCATTATAAATAATAACTATAAAGGTGTATCTCCAGTTTGGCTTCTCTTTAAAATTTTAATATTTTTAAGCATACTTTTTGAATACCCTAGATCCATTGGAAATAGAAATCAAATATATAGATTTGTGAAAATGGATGTAGTAGGCAGATGAAGGTATCGTGAATTTAATTAGAATTCATAGACTTTTCCAATGGGGTTATTATGTCACATAATTTATGTGTATCCACCCGTTATTCTTGATCCGAGGCATTGGGTCGGTGCCATCGATGGCCGTCCTACTATCGATGGTGCCACACTACCGATAGTGTCATCGCTAGTTGTGTGCACACATCAAGCGTCAGGATAACCGGGTTTACTATTTATTCATCCTTTAAAACCTTTAGGGGTAAACTACTTGTGGATTTCGACAACATCCGTGGGATAGGAGCTAGGATTCAGCGGGGCAAACGTCTAGGACTGTAAGACATGTTTTTTTTTTTTTTAATTTATCCGTACAATGCACTATGGGAAAAAAGTACGATATTTTGGCATTAATACAATTTTTTTGTTGTCTCAAACCGCTAAACAAATATTTTTTCCAATTCTAAATTCATTAGATAGAATCAAAATATTTTTGTTAAATTTTTGGGGACTACCCCTATTATTTGATAATTTTACAAAGTCAGCTGATTCAGCGCTGCATTGCAATGTGAAAAAGCGCGCCAAATAGATCGCAACTTTTTAGCTGTATAAAATTTATTTGTTAATCGCATAAATTAAAACTTAATATGGAAAAAGTTAATAAAGGTATATATAATAAGTGTCCGTAGTGATTTTGTATACTTCTGTGTTTTTGTGTAACTGTGCAATGTGTTGTTCATGTGTATTTTTAGCTTAATCCTAACAAATATGTTTGTGTTCTGTGGAGTATAACTTTAACAGTCCTCGCTAGGCCTCGGCAGTTTTAGCTGAGGGTAATTAACTAAACCATATACTATAAGGACCCATTAATAACTTTTGCCCGTTTTTGCCCCTTTTCCCGAAAATTGACATGTTGTAGTTGCGCTTGAGTTTAGACGCTCAGTGCTGCTGGAATTTTGGAGATGCAACAACCGCCAAAACGACGCTGTAATATCTTTTATTGCCGAATCTTTTAACAACAATGTGAACGAAGATCTTGAAAAAATTATCCAAAAAGAAGTCGAGGAATTTAGCCAAGCCGACTCAAGTATTGCATACTAAAAATATTAACTCGTCAATCTTTAATGTTAAAAGCGAGAATTTACAGTATGGAATTAGCCCACTTCACGCGTGGATTAGAATTTTTGAATTTGTTTTAAATGTTTCCTATAGAATTCATATAAAAACGTGGTACGTTAAAACTATGGACAAAGAGCTTGTACAGTTACGCAAGCAACACATTCAAGAAAACTTGTGGTCAGAATTAGGTCTTAATGTAAGTAAGCCAAAACAGAACGGCAGTGGTAGTACCAATGATGACAATACTGCTAGGAGAGCTTTTTATAATACTAAACTGTTTTCAGATATTTTAAAAATTGATTATGAAATTATAAAGAATTTTTTTTATAATATTAATTGCAATATCTTCCGAATTTAGAATTAATGTCGAAAAATTTAAAGACTTCTGCGCCCACACTTTCGAGCTTTACATGAAATTGTATGATTGGTACCCAATGTCACCGACAGTACACAAAGTATTGGTACACGGATACCAAATAATGAATAAATGCATTGTTCCTGTCGGAGTGCTTGGAGAGAACGCATCTGAAGCCAGAAATAAAATATACAAGAATGACAGAAGATCTCATGCAAGAAAATGCAGCAGATTGAATAACATAAATGATGTTTTCAACAGAGCATTAGACTCTTCGGATCCTCTATTATCAAGCCTTTGCCTAAATGAACGCCAAAAATTAAATTAAAAAAGGAATATTCCGACTGAAGTCGTTGCACAATTTGAATCTCCCGACCATATTTTGAAAAATCATGAAGGTGATTCAAGTGACGAATGGACAGAAGACGAGGATATTGCATTTAATATTGAATTAGAAGAAGAATGAGACTAATTTTAGTTCAACAATATGAAAATATGAAAAGAACTGTCAAATTCATACTAACGGCAAAAAATATCAAAGAAAAAAATTATAGGGGTCAAATCAGGGTCAAATTGAAAAAACCAAAAAAATCCGAAATTAAATTAAAGTCTGAAGAGCATCCACAAAAAATTTCATATCTCTAGCTCATTATTTGGAATTAATGCCAAAAAAATGGGATTTTTTCCCATAGTGCAATGCAATTATAGTAGCTTAACAACACAGTTAGAAAATAATATAAAGAGCCTAACCTTCTGATATGCACAGGAGGACTTATAATAAGACATGGGTGAAGGAGGAAATTTGATCTATATAACGTCCAGTAAAAATTAAAGCTTAACAAGTATAATTTAAAAAAAAATTTTAATTACACTTGTTTCATATTGGGGACTATTGAGTCACGACGCCTTGTCAATACTCGCCCACTTTCGATAGCTTACCACCCCTAATACGAATTTCATAGCACTTTATTTAGGCTTGGTATATATTGGCTATGTGTCTGATATGTGCTTTAAAAGCCAAACTTGTATGAAAATTGATAAAATAATTGAACTTAGTGGCACTCGGAATTTTTAATCTCAGTAATGATGAGCAGCAGCAACACCAAAAGCAATGGAGGTCACGTCAAAGGATGACGGTGTCATCCTGTAGGTTAGCAGAATGATTCCATTCTCAATTTATGTGTTAAATTCAGATGTAGCTGTGTACGAAAATACGGGGTTGAGTCAAGGAAGTAGCTGAGGATGACGTCTGTTCCTTGGGCAATTGGTAGGTCCCACTTATTTCTACCAGACAGCCGATCAAACAATCAGACGATCAAACGCCTGCTGAATATCCAGGAACACTACAATGAAGTACATCTTTTCCTAAAAGGCGTTGAGTATGTGGTTTAACCTGTGCACTTGCCGTATTTGGCATTAACTATATGTTTATATTCATAAAAATGAGTTAATCTCTCGACTATCCACAAATATGTCTTAAATGAAAGCGTAGCTCAAATAGAAGCCAGAATAAATAAATAATAAAAGTTATTTAGATCCTATGCATAATACATCCGATTATTATAGCTACACACTGTCTACTGTCCTAATTGGGATTCCATATTGTCTTTTGAGCATAGGATTCGCCTCGGCTAAGACTTCAATTCACAATGTTCGTATCTAGGCAAAACTAATTTAGATCGAATTAATAGTTCATTTTAGACGGTTTACCAATACCACATAGAAGGAAGGGTCTAGTCTTTTTTCCGAATGCATTAAATAGTTAGTGAAAAGTTTTGGGTCATTTAGGTTTTATGACTTTTGCAATTGCTTTATTTTAGATGAGGCACAAACTGAAATGATGATATATATATATAGATGTACATAGTCATGTACATTTGGTGCACGTACAATTTGATGGCTGCTTGATTAGGAAGTTGTGTTAACTGATCCATCGGCAGCTGAATTAAAGTTAAGCCGGAAGCTGGGACCATTAATCGGTCTGATTGTTGGTTGTGCGCGTCTCCTTATCCACGAAGTCCTTGATGAAGCCGGCGATGCTGCGATGCAGCTCGGCGTCAATATTCCGAGTCATTTCTTCAACCAGATTGCTGCTAATGCTGCGTGGATGAGATGTTAGATAAGAAAAAGCGAGAGAGAGAGGGAGAAGAGGATGTATTTACTTGGAGTACAATGTCCAGGGAGTCAGGCAATTGGCATTGCCGTAGAAGCTGCTGTTCTGGCATTGGTTCTGGAACTGGCGACGCTGCTCCCGTGTGTCGGCCAAGTCATTGTCCAGTTCCTGGATGGTCCCCTCGGTGCCAGAGGGACGTGGCGTAGCATCAGTGTCATCATCAAAGTCGCTGTTGAGCTGTAAGATAAATTCTTGGCCTTCATCCAGGATGTGGTCTGAGCTGTAGTCTGTTTCTTGGCTGCCAACTAGGGTTTCCTCTTCGCTCCTCTGAGGCAGCTCGGCGAGTTCCAGGTCCAGGTCCAGCTCCATGTCGGCGTTCAAGTGCACTGGCTGCGGGTGCTGTTGTCGGTGCTGCCGCTTGGGTGTCCACATGGTGTCATTTTGAGTTTGATGCTTGATTTGCTTGGCCTTCTTCAGCATGCGCTTGGTCACCTGCTGCTCTGCGCGCTTATGCTCGGCCATGCGCTGCTGGGCACGCCACTCGCTGACCTGCTGCTTCTGCCGGTCGAGCTCGGCACGCTCGTCCAGAGCCTGGCGCTGCCGCTCGTTCGGCTCGGGCATCATTTCGGGAATGTCGCCGCGCTGCAGCTCCGATTCGATGAAGTCCAGCACATGCTTCTCATCTTTGAGCTCCTCCTCGAGCGTCTTGGACAGGAAGAACTTGCCGTTGGGCGAGCGCAGTATCTTGACCTCCTTGTAGCGCAAGTCGTCCGGCTGCAGCTGCTGATGCAGTCGCTGGCGCTCCTTCAGGTAGCGATGTCCCTCCCAGAAGCGCTCGCAGTACGGCGAATTTCCCGGTGTCAAAGCCAGCGGTCTGCGCCAGAGAGGGAGAGAGCAGAGAAAGGAGAAGGGTTTAACATTCGAATTGGCGCTAATAAATCAAACCCGAAGTCGAAGTCCCAAAATAATACGCCGCTTGCCATTTCGATGATTAGCACGACGCCAAAGCCGGCTAATTGCATCAGCTTGGCACGCTGCTGACGTCACGGTCGCACAGAGCCCAACGGACTGCTCCATCGGATATCATATGGGCTGTCGACACGCAATTCCTCCCCCCTGAGAGCAGTTGCTCACTTGTCCCACCCAACCCAGCGCTCAAGGCCAATGTCAGAAAATAACAGAGCGTCATCGATACCCTAACTAAAAGGGGTCGACAGACTTAGCTGGATCATCTTTGATATAGATAGATATGGATATAGATATATATGTAGATCATACATTATGTAGATATATATCGAAATAGATTGACTAGTGAAGTATCTCTACTCTGTAGATAATAGATAATTCTATACACGAAATATAACTGCCAGTACTTCAAGGTAAATTTCCCACTATTCATGTATATAAATATATATTGGATTAAATAATTTTTGGATTAGGAATAAGTCTCAACTATATATGAAAATTATGCTAGCTTAAATTCCTTTAAACTCTTATCATTAATGCCCTGAATCTATGGGTTGGCAAATCAGATGATCTATTACACATGCATATTATTGATGGACTGCTAATCAGACTTTAAGCTTAAATTCTTTAGAATTCACTAGAGTATATTATATTATATTATTATATAGTAGAACCCGTCTAGGGGATTCGTTACACCCGGAAGATTTTATAGCCATATTGATATACTCATATGAGTTTGTCTACGGACCAGCATTTGCGTCGCAAAATCCGTACGGACGCTATAAGCGTCATAAGGCGTTATTGCCGGATCATACTGTATATATTAGAAGTGAATAAGACGTGTTGAGGATAGTCGATCAGTGGCACAGACAGGCCAAGTTTTGTATGTTGATATACAGATATGGAGATAGGTTCATACATATGTATATTGCTTAGGCCCAATTGGAATTGCAGCTTAAAATCTATCTTCAGCTAGGCATCATTATTTCAGCAAACAACTTTGGGTTAGTGTATTTGATGGCGCATCCACTTGGGTCTCGGTCTGGGTCTGGGTCTGGGTCACTGAGGTTAAAGCTTGCCATGCTAATGGCAAACGAATTCCCCTACCTGCGCTTCTCTACCTGTCAGCTCGCCAACTGCACGCAAATAATATGACACAATCAGGCTGAAGCGGTGGAGCGCTGGAGCGTCGTCGAAGAGTTCATTAATAAGCGGCGACGGGGCTAACCCGGGCACGGTCGTTACGCTTGGGGCGCGCTGATTGCAGGGGAGCAAATTTATTGATCAAACAAATAAAACGCAGCAGCAGCAGCAGCAGCGATATTAGCGCACCCCACGCCCAAGTCGAAGTAGTTTGCGTTATCGATAGATTCTAAAGGGCAAAGCAAAGGCGCAGCAGTCCGACTGGACTGAGGCTGGCAGCAACCGAGTGTTACAGTGAATGGCGCTACATTTGGGTATTATTAGTTGTTAGGAATTTGTTTTGCAAATTTTATCTTGAAGAAACAGCAAATGTGGCAAAAAAGAGAAAAAAAGCAGAAGCCGGCGCGAATTTCAATTGCAAACAGTTGTCGATTGGAGGTCGTCGTATTTAGTTACGAGAGAATTTCTCATATCAGCCGAACTCGACGTCAAAATAAAGAAAAACAGTTGGCCAGCGCCTTGACAGGGGCGGGATTGCGGATGGAGAGGCTAGCCCAGGTCTTGAAGTTGACAAAGAGAGCGCGAGTGGGGCCCTAGCTCCGGCTAGGCTGACTAGAGGAATGCGCTACGCGACTACAATACCCAGAAGCCTGCATATCAAACTAGAAATTGTGGCAAATAATACCAAAAATTTGGTTGTTTTTTCAGTTTCTGGGAACGATATGGACTTCAGTGCGTTGGTCGTTGTTTGAGCATAAAATCCCCGCTGAATGTGCTGAGACACCTATTCTGTTTTTTGTGTTTTTGTTTTTTTTTATGAATGACAAATGGTCGGCAGCAAAAGTTCCAGTATCTGCAGATAAGGCATAAACAAACCAGGAAACGTCGTAAATTAAGAGAATCAAATGAAGTTTCATATTTCTGCCCAGCCGAAAGAAAGACAGAAAGACAGAAAGAGAGATAGAGCGAGAGAGAGAGAGAGAGAGAAAGAGGTAGGGAGAGAAAGATAGATAGAAACAAAAATATATATAGAAAGAGAGAGCAAGGTATAAGAGCCTAAGAAATTTGATGAAGTGGAGCAATCGGAATTCTCAACATGAATATCAAAGTTGTTATTGACTTAAATATATTATATAAAATTAAATAAGCAAAGGGGCAGATAGAGAGAGTGATTGAGAAGGAGGGAGGGAGGTGTGATAGAATAGGTAAAGTGCTAATACAATTAGATACGATTGTTGCCTATATACGGGGGATAAAGTTAAAAAGAAAGAAAAAGAAAGGGAGTGGACTGATTGAGAGAGAGGCAGAGACAATAGCTACTATTATAATAATACTGGATATGATAACAGATTCATATGAGCGGTTAAGGTGATTTGATATGAAATAAAGTAAACAAAATAGTTGGAGAGAGCGAAATAGAGTGAAAGTAAGCTTGAAAGAAAGAGAGAGGAAAGCAAGAGGCATTATAAGAGAGAATAGGTAAGGTTTTATTATTATTATTAATATTATTTGAAACCTAATTAGCATAGAATTAGAAAGAAAAAGAGAGAGAGCCAGACAAATTGAGAAATCCAGACACAGAGAGTGAGAGAGAGAGAGAGAGAGAGAGAGAGAGAGAGAGAGAAAGAGAGAGAAAGAGGTGTGAAAAATAAATAAAGTACTAATACAACTAGATATGTTTGCAGATTGTGTGGGGATCGAGTGAGTTGATATACAATTCAATAAGCAGTTGGAGGGAGTGGGAAGGAAATAGATATAGAAATATGTGTAGAGATATACAGATATATTGAAGTAGAGAGAGAGAAACACAAAGATCGAGGTAGTATATATTACTACAAATGAATACCATAGCACTTCATGTAGATGGGTAAATGTTATCCAAAGTCTTACGATTTTTCGTATATCAGCATAAATGTTTCGTGTGTTCCACTGGCCCCCATTAAGTAAATGTTTACATATGCATTCACATATGTATATCTATGTATATAGTATATAGTGTATATCTGCATTATAAACATTGTTGAGTCATATGAAGCTGGTGCTCTCTATCTGCCCATCTACCAGGTCCAACAGTTTGTTTAGCTTCCAGGTTTAAGGTTGCACAAAGTCTCTCAAGCAAACGTATATATAGATGTATGTGTATATCTATGTGCTCATAAATAAATGGGTCTTTAGTCTGCTATTGATAAGTTTCCGCTTCGATATAGGGGTCAAGCCGCTAGATAATGTCGGAGCTGTCAGCTCCGATTGATCCAGTCAGGTGATCCGCTAACCAACAGCGCCTAGGAGACACGCCGTGTGTGTGTGCGTGTGTGTGTGTGTCTGTAGTCAGGTAGGTAGCACTTGGTAGTAAATACTTCTAATCGCAAACTGGGGGCGACAAACAAAAATGAAAACAATAATAAAAACAAAGCAAACGAAAACAAAAATCTTTGCATGCCAACAGCAGCAGCAGCAGCAGCGGTGGCAGCGACGGCAGCGGCAGAGGCAGAGGAGACGGCAGCGGAGTTGCCGCTGGGTGAGTAACTCGAAAGCAGCGCCAGCGATGGCGTCAGCTGCGCATTGCCAGCTGAGGCTGAGGTGAGGCGCGAGCAGAGTCAGAAAAAAAAAAAAAAAAACTGAAACTGGCAATGGCAATGGCAAAGCCAAAACGCTGGAGAGCGCGCAGCTGACGCTCTCTGAGCACGACGACGACGACGACGATGATGACATCATTGGCCGACGACGACGCCGCCTGCGGTGTTTCAGACACATGGGCCATATACATATATATATATATATATGTATATACACACACACATATGTATATGCACGTCCATTTGTGTGTTTGTGTGTGTGTGTGTTTTTGCATACTCACAGCATCTGGAGGGTGAGACGCATGGCGTCTGTGGAGGGATCGCCGGCAATGCTGATCTCGCTGCGCAGGGCATTGACGATCTCCTGGTCCTGGGGCTCGCTGCGCGACAGCAGATCGAGCAGGGCCTGGCGCTTCCCGGGCGCCAGCATTTGGGGATTCTGGGTGAGCGGGACGACGCCATCCGGCACTACAGCATGGCCGCCGGTCGCGTTCAGGTGGGCGGTGCTGTTGTGGGCAACGTATTCGCTGGGTCGCGGCGTTCGGCTCAGATCCTGACCCCGGGCGCTGCCGAGCGGCGTCACGGTCGGCACCGGCGGCGGATGCTCCATTTGACGGCGCACGGTCCTCGCCGCCGCTGGCTTGCGTCGTCGTGGCGGCGGCGCCACCGTGTCCTGCTCGATGCGCGTCAGCAGCAGCTCCAGCTGATCGTGCGCCGCCTGCATCGGCTTTGGCCTGGGCGTGTCCTGGCGGCATCTCTGGTTGCCGCTGCCTCCAGAGTTGCCACCGCCGCCGCCGCCGCGACGCGTCAGTGTTGTCATTGTCGTCTGCGTCATGGTTATCGTCGACGTCGCCCCGGGGCAGCTGCGTCCAAATGCCACACGCGACGTCGCTGGCGGCGGCGTCACTGGCGGCCGCTGCACATCCCGCTGCATCTCCCTGGCGGATGTGCAGCGAGTGTGCTTCTTGGCTCTGCCATTGCTCTTGTTGTTGTTGTTGTTGCTGTTGGTCTGGCGACTTGGCGGCACAACGGCAATGCTCGTGCTATTTATCCAGTTCTTGCTCGGAGCTGAGCTTTGCTTGGAGGCAGCAGCCGGCGCCTTGCTGCGGCTGCTCAGCTGACTGCCAGCTGGACGCTCCTGTTGTCCAGCAGCTTTGCGGCGCTGCTGCTGCTGCTGTTGTTGTTGCGGTGACGGCTGCTGCTGTTGCTGTTGCTGCTGCTGCTGCTGCTGCTGTTGCTGTTGCTGCTGCTGCTGCTGCTGTGCATAGACCACAGCATGGTTGCGGCGCCTGCGCGCGCTCATCTCTGTCGGGCTCTTAGAGTTCATTTGTTGCTGTCGACGTCGCTGCCGCTGCTACTGCTGCTGTTCGCTGTCGCTGCTCGCTGCGTTTCGGTTTCAGTTTCAGTTTCTTGGTCGACGCTCGCCGGTTCGGTACGTTCGCTTCGCTCTCGGTTTGGTTCGGTTCGCGGTTAGCCACGGGTTTCGGTTTCTTTCTGTTTTTCGGACGCTTCACTTAAAAAATTCTCAACTGAAATTTGTACGAAAAAAAATGTAATTGTAACGAATTTATTAATATTAATTTTTGTATGCTTGTTGGCCGTTCTCAATATTCATTTCGTCTGACAAGTTTCACTCTAAGCATGTGTGCCTGTGTTTCCTATTTGTTTGTGTGCGTGTGTGTCATTTTGTCATTTGAGTGTTGAGCTGCTGCTGCTGCTTCTTCTTCTTCCTCATCATGTCGGCAGCTTCAACCCAATCACTCTCTGTCAAGAGCTTAGCTGGCCCTGCCTGCAGTGATGCCTCCACTATCAAAGCCGATGTCAATCGATTGCTTAGCTCATACAAAGATACATACATACGAGTATATACGTATATGTATGTCGAACATGTTATTCAAGTTCCATTTCCTTGTGCAACTTCCCAGCACTTGCCTTGACTAGCATATCATATCGTAGCATGCGAGCGAACTACGATAAGCTGGCTTTGTCATTTCATTAATTTCTTTTGAGTTATGATTTGACAGCTAACATAAATTATCTGCCGAAAGCCATATACAAAAATTCTTATGTATTTTTTTCATTTTTGTTCAAGTTTTCCATTTCTATACCAAATCCTATATCAATTCCAAAACCAAAACCAAGCCAAAGCCGGGTAGGAGCAACAGATTCAAAATGGTAAGTGAACATCTAACCCAGATCTAGCTCACATCAGCATCAGCCCCGCCTCATCTCATTAACCATCAGCCCGCACAGCAATCTCTGCCCATTAGATGAAAGTTTCAGCTGGTTCGCCCAAGCAGCCGCCCAGCTGGCTAACTGCTAGGTGAGCCGTGTGCCGTTTGCCGTGGGGCGTGTGGGCGGCTGCCCTGACGCAAACAGGTTGCCGACGCGGCGCGACGTTGCGTATACGCCGCACCGGCCACGTCCGAAAGCATTTTCTTTTGCTGCTGCGGTGTGTGAAGTGTCGACTCCAAAGTTGGTGTTAGATTCATAGCGAGTGGAATTTTGATGTGTTACAAGCCAGAGACGAAAACAGCAACCAAATTCTCACTCTGAAGTCGTTGTTGTTTGTTTGTTTTTTTGGTAAATACCCTGTAATTGTTGAAAGAGAATTATATGTAAATATTCTATCTGCTGTTTTCACAGAGATAACAGGTGTGACTCTATTGACAATATGAATAGAGAATAACTATGGCAAGAATTTCATTTGTGCGTGTATTTATGATATGAATTGAGAATTACTATAGCAAGAATTTGCATTTAATATCGATAAATATCGATCTTACAGCACTAGTGGCCTATTACTCTAAGAATTAAAACTACGTTCACTGCACATATCTCTTATACAGGGTATACAGCAGTCGCTTACTCACGTCTAGCACGCCCTTACTCATTTATTGCTGCTTCTTCTAGCCCAACTCACGCGCCGCACAAAGCGCGTCTCCATATGGGCTGACTTGCCTTATTGGTACTTTGGATAATTATCATACTAAAAATAACAAAAAATAAAAAATCTACAAAAAAAAAAAACTAAAAGAAACCCAAGCACAAACTCATCAATTCGAAAAAAAACTATTCATAAAAAAATATTTGTAAATATTTAACAACGTGCTTGCGCGCCTCCTCCAGTTAACGTCTTGTTTTAGTGGGCGAACATGAAACTTTCCAAAAAAAGAAGAAGGGAAAACAACAAGAAAAGTGACACTTGAAGCTGATCACGCGAAAGCCGTTGATCCATATGCATATGTTATACATTTCGACCAGAGCTGAGAGCTTGAGGCTGGGGGCTGAGTGCAACGCCCACGGATCTGCTGGGAAAAGCAAAAGTGTCGCCGACAGCCAACAGGCAGACTGCGATCTAACGGTGATCAGTTCCCAAAGACCAGCTCGCAAAACCAGCCGAATTCTCTGCGCGAAGCTCGGCTCTGACATCATTCTCAAGCGTCGACATTCCAAGGCTAAATTTGGCAGCCAATTGATCTGAATGATTTATATTTCATTTATTTTCTCATCTACTTTTCTCTTTTTTCTTGTTTGTAACAAAATTATGTTTCAACTTAAGTATAGAAATATTAGAAATATATACATCTATGTATGTATATTTCGTTAAATTGTTAGATGGAAAAAAAAGAAAAATTCTTTAGAATTTTTCAAATATTATGTATGGTAAGAGACTTAATTAAGGACTGATGAGTTCAAAGAGCTACATATCAGTATTATGTACATGAATCACAAAAAACATCAATCAATAAAATAGAATAGAATAGAATATAGTTGGGATTATTGGATATCCATCAGGCAGGAATTCAGGACTTTAAACTGAAATATATTATTAATTATATACTTATATATTTCTCGAGCACCTCAAGTGTGAGATTTACTTTTACATACTACCAGGGACCGTAACGATTATAATTTTTATAGCACGATACTATAGTATGATACTACATCAAATGCAGACTTAAACGAACCCACCAATTCCTTCAAGTAATCTTTCTTAAGCCTCAACTCCCTTCAACTCATCTTCCTTTCGAATCATCCTTCTCTCGACACACCTTTCATTCAACTCATCTTATTTCAACTCATCTTTCTTTCAACTCATCTGGATTCTCAGCCTACACTAGCAGTTACATTGTATCATCTACTCATATATCCCATGAATAGAGTAATACATACGCTTATTCCGATATACATACATAGACTTACAGCCCTTTAACCAAACGAATATATTTAAATTCAGTTTTTGACCTTCAAAAAGAATTGCTATTAACTTGCACTTCGATTTTTAGTTCGTTTAGGGAATCTATTTATATCAGAGTTTAGATTTGAAGACACTTAAAGGTCTGTTACGGAATCTATTTGTATAAATCAAAATATACTTTATATTATATATATATTAATTTATACAAATAGATATTTAAAATGACCTTTGTACATAAAATTGAATGAGGAATTGGAAATTCAATTGAAAGTCTTAAATTAGTTTTAATACTCACTCACGAAAATTAAATGACTATATTTATTTTCATTTCGGTTTGACACATATATGTAATATTGTCGAATTATAAAATGTCAAAATTTTATTACATACTATAATTTTATTAAGGCATCTCAGAAACCATAGTAGTTGAAGTTCAAGAGTTTTGCAAATTGAACGAGTGGGTATTGTGCAGTCGAAAATAAAACTAATATCGATTTGTAATTCTAAATTAAAGAATTTAAAGAATTACATAGTCAACTGCAAATGCGGCGAAAATAGCAAATTATTTTGATGAATGCAATAATAATAAAATTATAAATTCTGTTTAAATATCGCATTTCAAATTCAAATTGCTTAACACTTGAGCAAACAATTACAAATGCTGCAAAGTGATTTGAGTAGACCAATTGAGATAAGTCAAATAATTGCCGTTTGATTATTTTACGACTGTCCTTAATGGGCCTTAAACTGAATTGGTATGGCCCAGTCTAGTGGGCCATAAAGAAGAGTTGAATCGACTTATGGACTGTGTGCTCTATAGCTGGATCAGACATCGTACAGAAATAATGCGCCATGTCGATCCATACATGTATACTTGCGTAGCATATGTAGTCGGGTTTTTGTGTGTCAGGGTCAATGACCAGTGTTAAGTGATCTGCTAAGATCTTGAGCAGAGCGACAGTGCCACCCACCCCAGCCGCCCGAGCCGCGCCCCGGCGTGGCTCAAATGGCAATTACTTATACGCAATGTTGGCCGAAAGCAATAATTTGTATGGCTAAACATAGCGCCTCGTTGATTGACAGCATTGATTGATGGCCTCTGGGCAATAACAGCAGCAGCAGCAGCAGCTATAACAATATTACAATTAGAGAGCGAGCGAGAAAGAGGTAAACAAGGAGAGTGGGAGAGAGTGTGCGTGTGTGTATGTGTGCTTTGTGAATCATGCGCGCAATATTTTAATTATCGCATTTGAATAAGCAAACTATAAAATATAAATTCAACAAAAATTGAAATAAATTGTTTTCACTTACTGCGCTTTGTTTGGCTTTTCAAGGGAAAACTTCGCCGGCTAAATTGTTTACGCTTGTTTACTTTATTATTTGTTGTTGTGGCTGTTGCTATTGCTTTTGCTGCTGTTGTTGTTGTTGCTCTTGTTGCTTCTGTTCATTTGGCTACCTAGGCGGCTCTCACTCTGATTGCGCCAATTAGCTGATAACAGCTCAAAATCCAATCAATGCAAAACAGCGACACATTACACACAGGTGTAAAAGGTGAGCCGCAGAAACACTCTGAAACTGAATCAAAAATGTATCACTCACATATATAAATTCTATTAGTTCGAACGACTCTCTAAATAGCATCAAAAATAATTTGAAATTATATATTATTTTTATTGAATGAAAAAGTAATTAACAATATTTAGACTAACATGTTTTTATTTAATTAAATAAAAAAAGTTTAAGTAACACGTGATATATGCACTTGGAGTAATTTTAAAAAGATTTAGTTTTTCCTTTCTTTAATTTTAATTAAAATGTATACATTTTTTCTTCTCATTACTTCCTAAAGTTTTATGAAGTACTATCTAAACTAAAACAAACAAGTAAGAAAGCTCTAGTCGAGACTGCTCGACTACGAGATCCCCTGAACCCTTGGAGCAATAGATATTTCAATAATTTTTCGAGTCTTTCAGCTTACGCACACACAGGCATACATACACATGCACGCATACAGACACACATACACACACACACGCGCATACACACACGAACGCATACACACACACACATACACACACACATACACACACACATACACACACATACACAAACACATACACACACAAGCACCCACGCATAAACACGCATGGGCTGCAGTGTGCGCTTACTATGAGAATTTAATTGTTTAATAACTTTTTTTATGGACGTACGATCATTCATGAAACTTTCAGATTATGATTATAACATAGATATGCATGTAATTGCCAAAGCACAAGTCTCTAGTATTTGAAATACGCTTTTTACAAAAGTGAGGGTGAGGGGGTGAATTTAAGGGTGGGGGGTAAATTTTAACAAAAACCGAAATTGTATAAATTGCATATAAGCATACAATAAAAATTTGGAGACTCTAGCAATAAAGGTGTAGAAGATATAATTTTATAACTGGTTTTCGATAAGGTTTTTTATCGATAAAAAAATATCGGGATGAGTTATCGAATTTTAATGATAAACTTGATATGCGCGCTGTAATTACGGAAAAATTGAAAATGGGAAATCAGGGTATAATGGTTTTGTTGAAATGTATGTAACAGGGAGAAGGAGGCGTGGCAGACCCCACAAAGTATATATATTCTTGATCAGGGTGACGAGCTGAGTTGATTTGGCCCTGTCCGTCTGTCTGTCTGTCTGTCCGTCTGTCCGTCCGTCCGTCTGTCCGTCTGTCCGTCTGTCCGTATGTATGAACGCGTCGATTTCAGAAGATATAAGAGCTAGAGACTTCAAATTTCTTTTAAAATGTCCGTAATTACAGCGCGCATATCAAGTTTATCATTAAAAATCGATAACTCATCCCGATCTTTTTTTATCGATAAAAAACCTTATCGAAAACCAGTTATAAAATTATATCTTCTACACCTTTATTGCTAGAGTCTCCAAATTTTTAATGTATGTTTATATGCAATTTATACAATTTCGGTTTTTGTTAAAATTTACCCCCCACCCTTAAATTCACCCCCTCACCCTCACTTTTGTAAAAAGCGTATTTCAAATACTAGAGACTTGTGCTTTGGCAATTACATGCATATTCATGTTATAATCATAATCTGAAAGTTTCATGAAGATCGTACGTCCATAAAAAAAGTTATTAAACAATTAAGTTCTCATAGTAAGCGCACACTGCAGCCCATGCGTGTTTATGCGTGGGTGCTTGTGTGTGTATGTGTGTGTGTGTATGCGTTTGTGTGAGTATGCGTGTGTGTTTGTGTATGTGTGTCTGTATGCGTGTGTGTGTATGTGTGCCTGTGTGTGCGTACGTGCCTGTCTGTGTGTGTGTGTGCGTGTTTCTTGTGTAAGCTAAAAGTCGCGAAAAATTATTGAAATATCTATTGCTCCAAGGGTTCAGGGGATCTCGTAGTCGAGCAGTCTCGACTAGAGCTTTCTTATTTTAATTAACATTTTATTGCTCGAATACTTGGTAGCATTGTTTCGGGTAGCAATATTATATACAAAATTCATTTTATGTCGACTCTAAGACTTTGTTAGGGTATTCCAGCGCGACTCTCTTCAATTTGGCATACGCATTGACTTATCGTGCGAGACTTATTAGAACTAACCTCTAATTATATACAACATACATGCATATGTATGTATGTGTATTAATATATAAGCTATCCATAATCTGCATAGATTGCAGATAGTCTATCCACTCTGTAACAAATCATTGCAATTTAACATTTCTACCGAAGCATTCCCATCGTAAAGAGTATTAACAGTGCGTCATCGCTGAGTTTGCTGTTTACTTTTTACTTTCATTTGTTTTTGTTTGCCGGCCAATGGACGCCAAAATGTTTCGTTAAGTTGTGCGCTGCTTCTTGTTTGTTTGCCTCCGACTTGCTGCTGTTCATGTTGTTGTTGTTGTCGTTGTTGTTACTGTTTTCTTTTATGGTAGGGCACTCTTAGTATGTGGAGTGTGTGTGCGCGAATGCGGCTCTCGCGCTCGCCCTCGCTCTTCTTCTACCTCTACCTCTTCCTCTTTACTCTCTTTCGCTCTCACTGCGTGTCGATTTGCGTTCATTTGTTTAATTCAATTCTAACTCTAGCGATGATCTAAGTGAGACGTCGCCGCCTTCATTATTACTGTTGTTGTTGCTGTTGCTACATCTGGCGCAAACTTTAAATAAGCAAGTAAAACAACAACTGCAACAGCAACAACAACAGCAACAGCAACAGGCAGCGCTAGTCAGGCAGCAAAAGTGCTGGCAATTGCTAGCCGAAAAATTAATGTGCATTTAATTCGGACAAATTAAATTTGGTGAGCGGCGACGTCGACGTCGACTTCCCTGCCAGCAACATGCACGCACGGATGCACGCACACACACACAAGCAAGCTCATGTGTAAATAGAACAGCAAAAGCCATAACGGCGAGCGCGTTTACCCCTCTCTCTCACTCTTTCTGTCAGCTGAAAGTGCAGCGTGTAAATTGGGCAAATTTACGAGCTGCTGCCATTTTTCATTTTTATGAGCAACGATTTTCATTATATGCGCCCGCTTGACGTTTACCGTTTGCCATTTACCGTTTACCACTTGGTTAGTGGCTTGCGTTATGTGGTGACGTCGCCTTGCTGCTTGCGTTTTGTTTTTGTTGCCTTTGCATAACCGTTATCAGCGACAATCAGTTGACGCCTGTAGCGACACCTCGCAATGGTTTGCAACTCGGCTAACGAGCCTCGACGCCATGTGTGCTTAGCCATGACACACCACCGTGGGTGGCCCAAGCGGTTAGTGGGCGATTCCACTCAATATGGTGGTCAGCCATGGAAAACCGACGAAAACCGAAACGTCCATTACGTGCCTGCGAAACGATGATAAATCCAGATAGTATCGGATTAGTAATGCCAGCCATACGCAATATACCTGAAATTATACTTATAAGTATATATAGATAGTCAGCTATTATAGCCTAGGCCAAGTATTTACCATGAAATTTATTGCAATTGCCTTCCAAACATCTCGCTAAGTGCTACAATCTGTCCGCATCAATCTCTCTGAACCGAGTGTAAAGTTCAAGGCGAATACATTTAAAAAGCCGAAACTTCTTGATTTGATCATTTCTCATTTGGAATTTTATAGGAACATTTCATGAATTGAATTAAGTGAATGGCATTAAATCAGCTGATTTCAGGTTTAATCTTGGCCATAAAATATGTTTTAACTAATTGAATTAATTGCAATGTTAGTATGCATTTATCACTCAGAGTATGATATTTCGGGAATTGAAAGCGATTTTATGGCAAACAGTGAATAGAAATTAATCAATATTAAATTTTTAATTTGTGCATAATTTTGCTTTATTTATTGAATGATTTAAACATGTTTTCTGTACATGAAAAGAGAATATTAGATTGGTTGGCTTTTTATACGCTTGTTTTTATGAACTCAATTCAATTAATTTTGCTGGTATCTGAATAGAGCCTCGAAACTGGGCACATATTCTCAGCATATTATATAAACAGTTTGGATTTTCTCAATGCACTTAAGAAAGAGCGGATTCTCATATACATATTTGGCAATGAGGGGCGTGGCAAATTGGACCAGACTTTACAATTTACAAACTCAGCTCTATTTAACATTAATCTAGAAATTTTTAACATAGATAAGCTTGTACATATTACGCTTATAGAGGGCGTGGCAAATAGCTGGGAACCGCTGTTGACCTCCTCTATGACATGAAAAAAATCAACTTCCTTTGGTGCATGGATAATCGAAAATGAGTGGTATCTCTTACAGCTTCCTCAGCTTGCGTTACTGTCGACTCCTCCTCTTTCACGCCCTTGTGTGACGTGTCAAATCAGAAAATACTGTTTGGAGCTAGATTCTCAAAACTTGTTAGATTAACTTAATTTAAGGATTTGCTAGAAGTAATTTCAACATTTTGGAGCTGAGAACGAGTATTGCCCGATTGCACTATTCTCACTTGTTTTACTGTAGATTCAAATCTAGTATATGAAAATACTAGATTTCCTGTTATGAGCGTGTTTTTGTTGATGTTATAAATACTATACTATAGTTTTATAAATGTATAAATTACACAAATAATTATAAGACTTGATTATCTTTGATGTTTAATTAATGAACAGAAAATGTCGAAGCTTCCATTTGCTCATCTATTTAACATCATACACACACATACATATATGTATCTCGATTATATATGTATGTATATGTATATATATATATATGTACTGGATAAACACAATTATGGCCATATAATAAGCATATGCAATCAAAATACTAAAGCGCTGATGCTCATCATTTGATTGTTATTGTTAATGTTATTGTTATTGTTATTAAAACAAAAACAGAAAAGTGTTTTGTGGTCAGCGCTGTGAGTTACTCAAATTCAATGTTGTTGTTGTTGTTGCGGTTTATGAACTCAAGGCATAATATCATGCCCCTTTGGGGAATGTACACATAAGTGCATATATATTATATAGTCTATAAGCCCATTCATTCTCTCACATTTAGTCATCCATTCATTCCACTCACTTTGTTCTTACAGTCTGAACTGGGAAAAATGAAATTATGAAATATTTGAACGAATTGCCGACGTGACTTTCATTTTAATTAAGTGCAAGTTGTATTGTTATCTGAATATTCACGCAGTCGGACTCGGAGTCGATCTGTCACAAGTGCAATGAGGTCATACAGCAGCGCATCATTACGGCTCTGGGCAAGACCTGGCATCCGGAGCACTTCGCCTGCAAGGACTGCCAGAAGCCCATCACCGAGGCCACCTTCAACATACAGAACGGAGAGCCGGTGTGCTCGGACTGCTTCGTGAGCAACTACTCGGGCACCTGTTTCGGCTGCAAGAAACCCATCCTGGAGGTAAGCATGCACCCATCCACACACTCCCCCCTTATATACATATGTATATATGTATGTATGTACCGTGATCAACCTATAGGCAGCACCATTGACATCATCGCCTTCGTCTGTTAGCCATAAACACGGGCTCTTTATGAATACTGTCAACATTTGTTCATCTAGTCTATAAAGCTTTTTGTAATGCATACGAAACCTGATTATATTTTAGCCGTCATGTGTGCAGATGCAGATGCGTCTAGCTATGGGTGTACATGCCTCCTATATACTACTCAGTGCACGATAGCTATTAATACATACAGATCGCACAGCCAGTTTATCCAGCTCTTTGGGCACGGCACATCAATTGACACAAGTATAATCACAGAGACAGCGACAGACACAGACACAAAGGCAGGCACACAGATCAGAAGTCAAATATCAAACAGATGTAGACTCACATATAAATACACTTTAGCACTTCATTAGCTCACAGTATAAAAACTATTTTAGCCCACAATATCAAATTATCTACTCGAGTATATTTGACGACAAATAAGATTTCGTTTGTTCTTCACCGCAGATAATAAATAAATGCGAGTTTTGAATAGTCAATCTGTTAGTTACATTATGTAGAATTTAAGGTATGTCTCTAAAGCATTTAACTGGGGAGCGGTATGATTGGGGGATCCATCGGGAGAGAACTATTGACATGTAATTCAAATGTTTCATGATATAAGAATATATGCATATCATATCAACACACGATTGAAATATTCGATGCTGCCGTCTAGAGGATGCAGCTGCTCAAATATAGAGCTCGTATTTGACAGATATATATGTATATAGACAAGCATATATATAGGACTATTGCCCCTGAATGTATGCAACAGATTTTCTCCGTTAGCTTTGATATTACTAATGCGCCTAGTTGGAGGTACTCAACCAGACTGCGCCTAAGCACGGTAAAAGTTAAAAAAGAAGAACTAATGCATTTTTATTTAGTTTTGTATTTGTTTTAGTTTCGGCTAATAGCTTTTTTTGTATGTTTGTATATATTTCTAATTATAAAATTAATTTACTTAATTTACTTTTAAATTACAATTTTTTTATTGATTTATTTTTCTATTTCACTTCGTGATTTCTCTATTTTAATTCTTTTTAAATTTTTGTTTTTTTTTTTCAAATTTTATTTTATTTATTTACTTTTATGTTTGATAATGTATTTGTTATTGCATTTTAAGCGCTTTTTAATTCTAACGCTTCTAATTCTAATTTTTTAATTGTTTTCTATTTGTTATATTTTTAAATTTTGTATTTTACTATAACTTGCGTATTCCTATAAACATTGAAAAATAATAATGAAATAAGAAATAATATTAAAAATCATTTTTAAAAATTTATTAAAAAAATATACAATTTTTAAAATTATTTTTCTATGTTTTTGTTTTCTTTTTATATATTTTATTTATTTAATTTTGATTTTACACATTTTTTAAATTTTATTTTTACTTCAGTTTTTCTATTGCCGTTGCAGTTTGGATTTTTAACATTTTATTTTTTTGTATTTTATTCAATAACGATATTTTACATAAATTTTGTTTTGTTCATATTAGTAGTAGAAAGAACTACACACTAAAAAATTTAATTTTTAGAATACATATTTCAGTTTATATTTTATTCATTTATTTTTATTTTTATATTAATTTTTTTCAATTTCTTATTATTTAATTGTATCTTTTTTTAATTTCACTTTATTTATTAATTTTTTATATTTGTTTTTTTTTTTTTTTTTTTTTTTTTTAAATTTCTAAATTTTAAATACTATTAGCCAACCGTTGCTTAAAGTGCATTAAGAATGCGACACTGGCTGCCAAAACTATTCGTTCCGCTAAATTAGCAGCATCAAGGCCACTCGAGTGGGGGCTGAGCATGAGCGATTGATTGGCTATGATTATGCATATTATGTATATTTTATATTAGTGAAATATATATATATCTATATACATACATATATAGTCTAATTTTGATTGTAGATTTGCTGATTTTGAAATAATAATAGTAAAAATACGTTTATCGTCTGTTGACAGCGCACCATCAAGGCCATGGAGCAGTCGTGGCATGAGGAGTGCTTCGTGTGCGCCGGTCCATGCCAGAAGCCATTGGTGGGCACCTCGTTCTATGAGCGGGACGGCCGGCCTTACTGCCGCATCGACTTCGAGCAGCTGTTCGCGGCGCGCTGTGCCGGCTGCAGCCAGCCGATAACGGAGAATGCGATTGTGGCGCTCAATGCCAAGTGGCATCGGGATTGCTTCAAGTGCAAGGTGAGTGCAGCACAATGGACTCAATGCCGGCAAATGTGTATTATCTCTCTCCCTCTCTCATTTCGATTGCAGAAGTGCCTGAAGCCAATTACGGCGAGCACGTTCGCCGTGGAGGACAACAAGCCGCTGTGCACGGCCTGCTCGGACTAGGAGGTGGACCAGCGGGTGGCCGGGTGGGCCAGGAGGCATTACATTAATAGATGTTTCGCTGTATATTATAGATGTTTATGGTATTTGTAGTATTCACAGTTGTTGAACAAAAAGTTAAAACCTAACGAAATTCCTTAGAATTTACTATGAAGAAATTCAAAGGTCCAAATGCTAACAAAGGGTATAAAAAGCGCTAAGCCACTCTTCCACACACACACACACACACACACACACACATATACACTCGTCACTTGGTAGGGCTACTCCAGCAAATGCTTTTTGCTGAGATAAAGGTATATTGTACATATATCTTTCTCAAATATTTTTTTTTACTATTTATAAATTGCATTTGACACGGTAAATGCATTTAGAGAAGAACAGCTGCCAGAACTGTCAAGAGTTCGTCACGGCTCTCGAGAAGTGTGGGCGGGGGAGTAACGGTATATATTTATATTAAAGAACAACATATAATTGTGTTTACATACACACACAAACACGCACATACACAAGTGAACATTTGATTAGCTCACCGAATGTTGCCTGTAACACTCTATCTCTATCTATCTTTCTCTCTCACACACTGTTTATATTATATATTATATTCTAACGCGCTCTCTCTCTCGCTCTATTTTCTATCTCACATGTTATCTCTTTCTAAAATTGTATTATTATAGTGCAGCTATTATATTATATGAAAAGAAATACATGACAATTAATCTTGCAGCACAGCATTTACTTTCTATTGCCCTCTCTTTCTATAGAACTACTGCTCTCTCTTTCTTAATTGTGTTGAGATTTAGCTAGTGTATTATCCATTATTGCTAATGAGAAATGATTTATAAGAGTTGAATGCATTTATTTTGACTAAAGCCTAAATTTGTTATACAGACGTCCGATAGATCTGGTGGTGGCATGTTTATTTTAGAGAATGCGGTCGTTAGTTCGTCAATGGTCACGGACAGATTTAAAGAATTTTTATCGAATCGGAAAATTATGGTGGTTTGTTTTCAGAAAATGTTCTTGAAATCTTGATTTATGTTAGTAAATTCCTACGCGATCAACGCAGTGATCTTCCTGACATTTATTGTATGGCTTCACGGGCCATACGCTATACCGGGCAACTAGACGTCGCTCAGTAGTACAATTTTAGAGTTTTCTTAAATACTCAATCAATATTTCTTGATTATTTCTTCTTTTTCTTAATTTCTAGATGAATTGTTTAATGTTACGCACGTACGACGTACGACGCACACTGATTACGCGGTACCCTACGGGCGGACACTTATAGGGTGGCAACAATGTTTTTGACCCACGACCGTACCTCGTTTACGTAGTTAGAGTCACTCTTTCACGAACACGGTGTAGCTGCGGATTAGGCACTATCACGGATCGTTCGAATGCTCCCGTTAGCTACGGATTAGGTACTAACGTTTCGATAGCTGCGGATTAGGCACTAAGGATTTTCGTCGCGTTCACTAGCAGCTATCTTTCGTTATAGGTGCTCTCGCGAACAATAGTTGGTACTATGTTTTTCGACGCGTAAACTTTCTAAGATAACGATCGCGGGTCCCTGCTCGGGCGCCAATTAAATATTCGAAAGCGGTTTTTGGAATAAAAAAAGACATTTATTCACTTTCGGAGTTGGATTAGAACTAACTTAAGAATAATTATACAAGTACTATTTATATGAAAGCTGCCGCTGCTGCTTTGGCGTCGCTGTTGCTGCTGATAGGTGTCTTGTGACACGATGGCTCTCACGGTGGTGCTGATCGGTGCGCTGACTCGGCCCTCGTGGCGGAAATGCACACGTTGACCAAAATGTGTTTTGGCCAAGTGCATTGATCTTATTATTATTGCTGACGATAGGCTCCCACGGTTGCGGTTGCATTGCTGTTGTATTTTGCTGACAAAGCGCACGTGTTAAAAGTGCATGCACTGGAGCCGTGATATAATTGGGCCGGTGCAATACCCTTTTGTAGGGTCTGTCGTTAACTTATATATATAGATTTTGTTTTTTTTTTTTTTTTTCAAGAGGAAACTGATTAGATCCATAGAAATACTTTCCATTTGAATAAAGATCGAATCTGGTATGCCAATAATTACATAGACGTCCGATAGTTACTCATGTTCTCCCAGTAGACTTACCTATCGAATGTCTGTATAGCTACCTATATGTTCACTGTGAAGTTTTCGTCTCTTTTAGACTGGCAAACTACAATAATCATCATCTGTATACAGACGCCCCATAAGTCCCTCACTAGGCAAAAGTATAGAAGTTCCAATTTTTGTTGCATAATATATCGTATTCAGAGATACGATCCGTTGGGATATGGAGAATTACAAGATATATGCCATATATCTCGAGCTCATCCGGTGCGCCAGCGATCAGTGTCGGAATCATAGTGGGCGCGGTAGTTGGTGTATTAATCAAAGCGATACGTTTTATTGATCCCACAGCGATTTGAAACATTTACATACGCGTGCATATGCACTATAATAAACTACTTTACAATTTGGTTCACCGAAAACGAAAAGTGCAATTTTATTGAATTGAGTCTTTGGTTCCTGCCAGCGACTATTCCTCATTGGGCTTCATCTGTATGCTTGGTGAAGTGGAGGTGGAAAGTTTATACAGTCGATTGGGTGCACAGTGGGGTATATATGTATAGGGTATTTCATTTCGACTGGGTTATAGTTACCTTCTTATCCAACATGTTGCCCAGGGAGCGTACCAGAGGGTCCAGCACCTCGCGCACCTGCGACTTGGTCACATGCTCCATGGCCTCGAGCAGCTGCTGATGCAGCTCCCGCTTCTCCCGGCCGGGCTGCTGCAGTAGTGCCAATATATTTGACAGCTGACGGTTATGCTCGTCCGACTGCTCGGGCTGTTCGGGCTGTACGTGTTGTTCGGGCTGTCCGGGCTCCTCGGGTTCGCTGCTTGGCTCGCCGCGATTGTCGCCACACTGGACGCACTCGATGTGGGTTGGCACGTATTCGCTGGGCTGATCGGGCGGCACCTCGGATCCCTGGCTTAGCAAAATGCCAGGGATGATTGGGGCATTGGCCGGTTCGGCAAGCGTCTTGGGCTTGCGCAGCCAGATGCGAGGGCGACGCTTGTCGGGCCGTTCCTTGGGCACCAGACGCGGTTCGTATAGTTTTAGATCGTTGAGACACATTTTCAGATCGTATCGCTCGTGCATTTCTTGGCGAGGCCCACCATATCCGCGTCCATGTCCATGTCCGTGTCCGTGTCCATGTCCATGTCCATGTCCATGTATATGTCCATGACCATGTGCATGTCCCAGACCATGACCATGTCCGTGTCCGTGTCCATGTCCACCGCCATAAGCACGCCGCTGGAGACGTCTGTAGGATTCGCGCGCCAGCTGGAAGCGCTGCTCCTGCATGTCCTCGATGAACGTGAGGAAGCTGGTGCAGCGCTGTTGCAGGCACTCCACCACCGGATCCTGACGATCGAGCACACCCTTTTCCAGGCAGACGTTCGTCAGCGTGTACATCATCTCGATGAGCGCGCTCAGCTTCTGCGGCACCTTGTCCAGCAGGAAGTAGCGCACCTGCCGCTGATACCGGCCGATCGAGTGGTGCATTAGCCCGTAGACGCACACCACCCGCTGGCTGGCCTCGTTCGAGGCGGCGCTATTGAAGCTCGCCACTGGCGTGCAGCGCACGTCCTCGATCATGCCACGCAGCGGATAGAGAAAATTGCGCGAGAATCGCACGCAGAAATTGAATGCGTTCCGCTCGCGTCGCTGCTTCTCCTGGCTGTTGTTGTGGATCAGGGGCAGCTGCAGCAGGCTGCACTGCAGCTTGTCCAGGGCCGATATGATGCGCTCCTGTGTTAGCGAGATCTTGTTGTAGATGGACATCTTTTGGAATTTCAGATTCTCCAGGGATCGAGTGCAGATGACGGCGCGCACCTTGCGCCGCTTCGGCGGCAGCGTTGGCATCGACAGATCCAAGTGGGGCTGCTCGGACGGCCTGACTGGCGCCGATAGTATACTCGAAGCCCTGTCGCCGCCTCCTGGCTGACGTGGTGCGCCCACAGCCCCTGCTGCAGCAGTCAATTCCTTGCGCTTCGCGTGCCGTGTGCCCTTCGGGCTACGCGGCTTCGACTTGGACTTGATCGATGGTGAGTGCTGCCGGCTACGTTGACGTTGCCTGGTCGGAGATCTGCCCGAGACGGTGGGGAACGTGTCGCCATTGGCCCCAGTCGATTTGCCACTTTCGAACAGCTGACGCTCCTCGTGCTGGTCGCACAGCGTGCTGCTGTCCGTGTCGGATCGCTGGGACGTGTAGTACATCGGCTTCAGGCTACGCTGCAAGCTAATCCAGTTGGGATGCGGCTCCAGCTCAACGAAGCAGCCCTGCTGCTCCTGCTGGTCGTCCGGGTCACTGTGGTTGTGCGGCACGCGCTGTGTGTAGCGCATGTAGTCGGGGCGGTCGGCGTACTCCTGCTCCAGATCACTGTCTTCAAGCGGTTCGGATTCCTCAGGTTGTCGCTGCTTCATGTACAGGCAGGCATCCGAATTGGCGCCATTCAGCGGATCGTACGCATTGCCATGGCCGGACTGGGGCATGCCGTCCGTCGCGTGGGCCTGGTAGGACGCCTGATGCGAGATGTTCATCTGCTCCTCGGTCAGCACCTGCTTCAGGCGCTGCAGTATCATGTCGGGCTCGGAGTATGTGGACGCGGTATCCGGGTGCATTCGCTTCCGCGGATTTTGACTGCGGTTGCGTGGGGACTGTTGGGATGCAAGCTTCGACCCGACCGCCAAGTGTTGCTGCGGCTGTGCATGATATTGCAGCAGCTGCTGCTGCTGATGCAGCTGATGTTGCGGTGGCTGTTGCTGTGGCTGCAGTTGCTGTTGCTGCAGCGGCTTCTGTTGCTGCTGCTGCAGCTGCGGCTGCTGCATGCGCCGAGTTTTCGGCTTGCGCTTGGCTTGCTCCGCCTGCGCCTGCGCCTGGCCCATGGACTGCAGTTCGGCGCACACCTGTCGATGCAGTCCCTCAATGTGGGCGGCATAGGGATCGGACGGATCTATTAGTTTCGGCTGCTGCTTGGCTGCTACACGCTTCGTTTTGCGCATGCGCATCTTCTTGGCTCGGCCGCTGTTGGTTGGCGTGGCAATGGTATCTGCTCCGCCAGCCAAACGTTTCACGGGCAGCACCAAATTTAGACCGTTACTCTGGCCATTGGCGACCTTATTCATGCTGCTGCCGCTACCGCTGCCGCTGCTGTGGGGCGTGTCGGGGAGGGTGCGCAATGAGATATGCGTCTCCACATCCAGGTCGCGCGATGTTACCATGCTGAGCACATCGCGGCCCGTGTTCCGCATCTTGCAGAAGCGCGGCTTGGACACCTTGGGCACCTCTCGGTCCTTCTTAATTTCGTCCCGTTCGGCAGCGCGCTGCTGATTGTAGCGCTTGACCGCATTCTTGATGGAATCCGGATTGGTGAACTGAAGGGCCAACGATAGCATTCATCGTTATCATTAGCAAGTGAGCGCGATGCGAGTGCTGTGTGTGCGCACTTACCTGAAACTCGTGAGCAAACGATTGGCCATACAGATCGTGTAGTTTCAACATTTCTCAGACTTTTAACTATATGAGTGGGTGGGATAGGAGGGTATTAGGAAGCCTCAGAGTTATAGATTGTGCTTTGGAGGGAAGAGAAAAAGTATAACCAGATGAAATTTTGTTGTATGTACGCTTCCAAAAATTTTAAATTATGCTTGTTTAGTCTGATCAGCTCGTACGTTATAGCAAAGCTGTCTATTCTTGACAGGCGGCAGGGTACAAATACTGAATTCCAGCAGCCCTTGAAGTCTGAATGACTCTATGCCTGACACACTCTCTGTCTCTCTCTCTCACTCTGTTTCTTTCTCCGCCTAGCACTCTCTTTCTATTTCCCTTTTTCTGTGTGTGTGGGCTTTTAAATTTCACATTAATTTATTAATTTATTTTGATTTAAATTTGATAGCAAAGTGAACTAGTGCTGCATAATATAGAATTGCGAATCGATAGCCGATAAGGAGAAATCGATATATTGCAGCAATGAGCATAATTGCAATTGCAAAAGGATTTGGTATTTACGAGTGCTGTAAAACAACATTCAAAATTACGCGCCAACGACCTAACAATATAAATAAATACCTCGTTTTTAAATTATTTATATATATTATATGGATTTAATTAAAAAATAGACAAACATTAAAGTTGTATGTAACACTCAGACTTCTCTTCTTCAAGCATTCCAGCTGTCTGGTCATCCTCACACAATCTTAAGGCCTAAATAATGACTTGAGCTCTGTATACATAAATCTTTGTTTATTTTCCCAGTTGCAATTGATTCGTATGTCAAAGCGTTATTCAAATTGAAAATATACATAAATATGAATAAGCCAATCTATAGATAAAATTTAGAAAACTACACCGATCAACCAATCACAATAGTTAACAACGAAGCTGCTCCATTAAAATTAGCAGAGATGCCTCAATCACATCCAAGGGTGAGTTTAGTTGTTGTCGCGCTCCGGTGCCAACCTTCCACTGAGATCTTTTGCCTTTGATTTTGCAAAAGGGTCGCTTCCGTTTCCTGCGCGTGGCGACGGCCGGCATCATCTCATTGTATATCGGTCTGACAGCGTATGAGCACCAGGAGAGCCTCATCCGGGCGCTGATCTCGCCAGCGGTGCGGCTGCTGCCAGCCAAGACGAGCAGCAATTTGGCCCTGCTGGCGTGCAAGTATCGCTTGTTTCCCGCCTCGAAGTATAAGGACAACATTAACTTAAACAGCTCGTTCTTTGGGCGGCACATAAGCAATCCCATTGGACTGGCGGCCGGGTTCGATAGGAACGGCGAAGCAGTGCACGGACTGAAGGATCTTGGCTTCGGCTTCATCGAAATTGGCAGCGTCACGCCTTTGGCTCAGAAGGCTAGTCCCAGGCCCCGCGTCTTTCGGTTGAGCGATGATCGGGCAATCATCAACCGGAATAGCATCGATAGCGATGGCCACCAGGCTGTGGTCCAGCGACTGCGCAGATTGCGCGAAACGGACGGATTCGACGCCGTCGTGGGCGTAAATTTGGAGCACAATCTCTCCTCCAGGACGCCCATCAGCGACTACATGTCGGGTGTGAAAACCTTCGGGCCAGTGGCCGATTACCTCGTCGTCAACTACAGCAATGCGAAGGGAAAGCGGCACAGCACGAGCAGTAAGAAGCAGCTTATCGAGCTGCTCGAGGCTGTGAACACGGCGCGCGCTCAGCTGCGACCCAACAGATATGGGAAGGTGCCCATTCTGCTGAAGCTGTCACCCGACATGACCCTTGACGAGATGAAGGACGTTGCCAGTGTCATCAGCATGAGTACGTGTCATGTGGACGGCCTGATCGTCGCAAATGCGACGATGGTCCATAAAAATGTCAGCGGCTCCAGGTGGTTGAGGGAGAAGGGAGCGCTCAGCGGGGAGCCGCTTCGGCAGCGCTCGACGGCCATGATTGCCCAAATGTATCAGTTAATCAATAACAGCGTCCCCATCATTGGCGTTGGCGGCGTCTCGTCTGGCCACGACGCATTCGAGAAGATCGAGGCGGGCGCCTCCTATGTACAAATCTATACGGCTTTTGTGTACGAGGGGCCCGAGCTGGTGGAGCGCATCAAGTCGGAGCTCTCAATTTGTATCGCTGAGATGGGCTACGAAAATGTCCGAGAGGTAGTGGGCTCAAATTATCAGCAATATCTGCCTGTTCGAGCTGCAGGCAGTAAATAGTTAATTGAAATAAACAAAATTTTATGTTCCGCATAATCTCCGCTAACACTGCACTTTATTTTGATATCTGCGGGAGACGGTCACATTGAAAGCGCTCTGCTATTTACATTTTTGCTCCACATTTAACATTTTGTTTTGAACGTTCTGCTAAGTGTTCTATTTTCGTTGAGTCAGCTGTGCTAGCAGAGTACCGCCACTAACCAGAGAGCGGTACCGCCGGACTGCTAAAGACCCCTTGGAGCGCATATAAAACAAATAATGGTTAAATCGCTTAGAAAGAAAATAGTCTATCTAATATATGACCTGTAAATATAATTGCCTTAGGTGTACTACCTGCATACATGTAATACGCTCAATGCTGTTAAAAGTCAACGTTCAATTTACATGATTGTTATTACATGTGTGCTCCACATGTTATCAGCTGTAGCTTCAATCACTGCTTCAATCTGTGTGCCTATTGTTAAATATTATTCATGTGCGTTTGATTTGTCGACATTTGGTGTAAGAGTATAAAAATGAGGTCTGTTTCCTCTAACGATCATAAAAAGCACAGCTTTAGTATTTATGAAAGCATTTAAATCGTATTATTGAAGCATGCGCTAGGTATTTTGCAGATAACGCACAAACGGTCATATTGCATATTTTGTTGCACTGTAGCCGTATTTAATGTTTTAGTCCGTATTTATGTAAAAAACAAACTACGTTGGAGCGAAGCACATCAATGTGCACAAGGCTGTTAAATCTATAATCAAATAGAGTCCGCTAACTGGAATACCGTGCTGGATCACATCGCCTCTGGAAGGTAAATATATGTCAGGCTCCATTGTTTCTCTTTCTGTCATTGTAGCGCCCTGGGAGAACAACAACAAAACAAAATGCTTACAACGCACTTAACAATTTCATTTGCAGATTTGACGAGATACTTGAGATCGAAGTATTTGAAACCCATAGAACGCATAGCAGCTATGGACGTCGAGGAAACCTACGAGTCACAAAGCACAACTGAGACGCCGCCACAGCAGGGACCGTTGCAGCAGCATAATTTTATTCACCAACAGCAACAGCAGCAGCTGCATATGCAGCAGCAGCAACAGCACCAGCAGCAGGAGCAACAGCAATTGCTGCAAGATATGCAATGCGAACCGCTGTTTGGCACCACCACAAACACAACAACAACAACAAATCCCATGATGGACACTAGCAACAATGCAATACCATTGCCGGCACCGCCCGGGATGGGCATCGTGGCACCAGTCTCTTCAGTCGCTTTACCATCACCCGCACAATCAACGCAACTCGAGGGCCTTGGGTCGTCTCTGCCAACAAATGACTATGATATCGACTCTCTGCTGTTGCAGCAATTCAGCTGCATGGGCACCACAGATCACGAGGATCTGATCAGTCAGTTCCAGAGCCTCATGAACAATCAAATGAATCGCGACTCGGCTCGTTTCTACTTGGAAATGAGTAACTGGTGAGTTCGTGTCAATTTCATCTAGCCGAAGCTCTGAAATCTGAACTTACCCTCATTTCGTTTCCCATTTGGTCAGGAACTTGCAAACTGCCGTCGGTTGTTACCTGGACTTCTGTAGTCTGCAATCATTGCCTTCGATGAAGATTGTGCAGAGCCAGCATGTGAACGCACTGCAGCAGGCCTTTCAGTTGCAGAACGACGGTACCGAACGCTGGCCCAATGGCTGTTATTTAACATCACCGATACAGACGCAACGCATCAATGTGCCGTCCCTGCGTCCCGGAGAAACTTGTGATATATTGGCTGACCTGATGCCCACACAGCCGGCCATCATGTGGCGCTTGTGTACGCCCAACGGTTGGTACTTTGGCGGTGAGTGGTGCACAATTTGGCAATGGGAATCTCCATCTCCATCTGCAACTTAAAAGCGGAAGCGGAATTCGAATACCTAAATCTGAATTTAAATTAATTTATAAACTATCCACTTGCTCCTTGTAGATACCATTTGGATGATACCGCCCGGCACGCAGGCCAGCGAGCTAGATGAGCTACAGCAACGCATGGTGCAGCTAATCACCTCGGACGCAAAGCCAGAGGTTTATCCACAGATCAAAATAGTGATAACAGCGCATACGCAATGAGAGGCGTTCCCATTTTCATGATTTTTCTAAATTCAACATGTTGCGTTTCATGAATTCGTTAATTCGTAACTTAGATTATTTACATTTGGCTAGCTACAATTCGGCAATCTATTCGAATCCACAAAAAAAAAAAACAATATAAAACATGTATATTTTTTATCAAAGTTTGTAATTCGATTAGCAAACAAAAAATTTCCTATATATATATATATATATATATATATATATATATATATACATAATTATATAATTTTTTTTTTTATAGAGTTTGCGCAAATCGGTTCTATGTTTAAGCGACATGGTTTTCCCCCTTTTTGTCAAATCAATCCTGTAACAAATGTAGACTTAAGTGTTTTATTGAGAAAGAAAGAGAAACGAAGAAGAAACGAAGTTTTATTACTTATGCCTGATGTGCAGGCTGTAGCCAATAATAATAATGCCCTAAGCAGATGATGCCCGATGATTCTACAGTTGCCTCCATAGTTCGTAAATTGTACAAATATATCATATCATATATAAATTACAAATTTTTAAACCTAATACACATGGTATATTGGCCTGATAAGGTTTTAAGACTATATAGATACAGCCAGTGGGGTAGAACTAGAAAAAATGTGTATACATATATACAAATTTTTATATATTTTTTTATCGTAAAATCTTTAGCCATGTAACTGATGGGGGCGTGGTTTACCACAAGCATAAAACAAACTATTATAGCGATTTTGAACGAGAATCAAGGTGGCTGTTCTAGAGTTCGATTTAAGAACTATTATTAGCACTTACTATATCTCGTATAGTTTTGGTGGGGGTGTTACGATTTGTGGACAATCGATGGGAATCTTTAGGTATTCAGTAGGACATTTTGAGTTAGAATATAATGTGAATAATTTGTGTAGATATTCCATTTTTTATGATGTATGCAAAGTGAAAACAAAAATAATTGAAATTTTTTTAATGCGGTTGCCAAAAGCGTGTATTATTTGCCAATTAGGCTAAATCCAAGTAAAGGTTGTTCTAAGGAGTGCCCGACTAAAGGATACCCTGCACACCGGGCAGAGCAATTCAATCTACGGCTGTTCAATACATACATATTTAAAACACATGCACACACAAATACACATACATGTATAAATACACATATATGAGCACGCGCTCTGCTTACTGCGCAGTTTACTCAGCGGCTGCGCTTGGGCTGCTTTTATGGGAAATTAATTGTCGAATAACTTTTGTTTTAAATGCACTCTCACAATCAAATTTTAGGAGCACACGAAAGGCATCCAGCTATATATGTACATATATTTACCATACCATGAGTCTTTGCTTCTGGAATTGTTTTATTTATTTTTTTTTCACTAATGTGAGGGCATTTAGAAGGTAACTAAAATCTGAAATGAATAAAATTTGTGTAATCATTGCAAAGTAAATTTTGTTAGCAAGTTTTCATCATTTGCAATGGTTTATCGAAAAATAACTGTTAAGATCGTATTGCATATAGTAATAGAAATCAATATTACTAATTTCAAGTGCATTGCATATGCAGTTTATGAGATCGGTGAATTTATACGAACGAAGAGTCGGCTTTGACTAGATGAATTCAGATTTTCGTTAAGATCAGGAATATAAATGTGTGCAATATGAGGTCGGTCAGGTCTCCTTCGACAATTACACACATATTCAGAGAAACTTATAAGAAATTTCGATTTCAATGAGCTCAGCATATAATAATAAACGACTAGGCTATTCTAGTCTAGTCGAGACTGCTCGAGAGGACTAGAGGAAGATCCCCTAAGCCCTGCAAACAGCTGAGATTCCAATCATTCTGCCCTTCTTTGACACGAAGGGGCTTGTTTTCCCATATTCAATGAATGATTTTATGCAAATGTATGGAATAGTCAGAAAGGGATATGGCAGACCCCAAGAAATATCGACCTGAAGCGATCTGCTTCAGTACCATTTCGCTAAAAGTTTGTATACCTCTTGTATGTATACAAGTTTATCTTCTTTTTTCGGAAGCTCCATCCATGTCATTGTTATTGAAAAGTTGACAATTGGGTGGAGTTTTTCGAGCAAAACTTGAAAGTCATTTAGGCAAAAGTCTATGATAATTTCTGTTATGATGTTAGGAAATACAGTCGACTCTCGTTATTTCGAAATTGAAGGGACTCTTCGAATTGTCGAGGGTTTAACCATATGAGTACGAATTACCGCGTCTTAGCAATGATTTTTAGTTCGAATTACTGAGTGATAACTTTGAATTAATGAGAGGTTCGAAATAACGCAGGTTTGAAATAACAAGAGTCGACTGTATTAGGAAACTACATCAATTATATGGCCAGTTGTGGTGGGAGCCTTCAAACTCGGGTAATAAGGATGAAATATTATATACTTTTATACTTTATTTAAATGAGAATTAAGGACTCTGAATTTTTTGGAATTGGTAGCTTCTTTGATCACGTACTCATCTAAATCTCAATGCCTTCCTTGAATTGTTCGTTCTTAATATCGATAATATCGATTTTCGCGATCCCTTGTGTTTTTTTCTTTCTGATCCTTTATTCCTTACTTTTAAGGTCAAATGTAATCTTTTTCTAATTTTTTATAGTTTATGCTAATAGCAATTAGTTAAAATAACATGATAAAATTTGTTTTTGTTGAAAATTGTTTTAACTTTTGTTTTCTAATTTTGTTTTTCATAACCTCTAACTATCCGACAAGCCGAAGATTTATAATATAATATATATAATAATAAATTTTATTGGATTGAAGTTAAATAAAAACAATATTCATTAAATATTCTATAAAATTGATCAATTAACATACCAAAATTAAAAACTAACAGCACAAGCTTCAGAGCAGAAAATGCCCTTTCCACCGAAACCTGAGTGGCAGGCACTGAATGAACTACGTTGGCAAGACGGTACAATCGTGGATAAGTAAACTTTTTGTCCTCCCAATAGCACATAATGTCCACGTTGAAGTCTATTGGCTTTGGGGAATATCCATATATCTCGGTTATGGCCAATTTGAGTTCCGGTTCGTCCTCTTCCTCAGACTCTTCACAGTCAGACGCAACCTCAGTAGAGTTCAAATATGCGTTTAAAAAGGAGCATGTGCTTTGCGATGTCAATTCAAGGCCATCCTCCGGTGGAGTCGACGTTGCCTGTGAGGCTTCTGGAGAAGTCCCTTTATCAATTGTTTGGCTCTCCTGATAATAAAAGCAAAAAAGATAATTAGTAATTGCTTTTAAATATGGAAGGAGCTATTAGGATCACCTTTTTATTTAGGGCAAGTATTTGGCGCATTAATTCTGGCTGCCGCCAGCTGAAGTGGATTCTTCAGAATCCGCCGAATTCTGAGATCCAAATAAATTGAAGAGAGAATCACCTCATTTGTTGTGAGTATTTCTTCAAACCATAGCTATTCTCCATGCCATAGAACTGATCCAAAAAAAAAAGAACAGGAAAATACATCATTTGCTCCGACTCCCTCTCGTCCCTAAAATCCATCTCCAATACCAACAACAACAACTTATATCCCGCAACCATAAGAACACTCCTTACAAAATCTGCCCCCAAAATAAAACTGTTCTGGGTACCCAGCCACTGTGGCATCGATGGGAATGAGCTTGCCGATATCACAGCCAAATCCACAGCCAAAATGTCCCTCCACTACACCCCAAACTTCAATTCCAAAGATATACACAAATTCCTTGCCAACGAATCATCCAAAAAACTCCATCAAAATATAGAAGTCTGCAACAGTTGGTATCAGCAACTCAACAACCTGACACACACAACCTATTACTTAAAAAACATAAAACAAGAAATTATTACACGCAGCGACCAAGTAAAAATACTAAGACTCCGACTAGGACACACAAGATTTACAAAACAACAATACATCAACCCTGACAACATAATCCCATGCCCCAACTGCAACACCACAACAGACCTCACCATCCAACATATTTTCTTTAACTGTCCCGCAACTTCCCACCTGAAAACCCAAATCTTCCACAACAGCTGCCCCATATCCTTACTCTCAAACCCAACCCCTGAAAACATATGCTCAATAATCAAGTTTCTAAAAATAACAGATTTATACCACCTCATTTAGTTCCCAACCAACAAAACAATGTAAATATGTATATAAATGTAAATGCATAGGATAAGTTAGAGCCGAAGGCCATAGTAGCCAGTGCTGTTAAAATTAAGTTAGATCTTAATTTTTAATTATATCTAACTTTATAAAATAAATAAATAAATTTCTTCACGCTTCTCCAAGCTTTTGGCTAGATCCTCACTATGGATGTTGCTAGCCATAGACTTTATCATTAATTTGGTTTCCAAGAAAAGCTTGTAGAAGTCCAACTTTTTAGTGGCTTCTGAACTCGGCTACAGCACAGACAATAGAACTTTGATGTCAACCCATTGCTTCTTTGAGAGCTGCAAATTTTCAGGCGAGTGTTGCCGGATGAACTCCTCATATATGCATACACTTCTTAGCGTTTCAAAAGTTGAACTCCATCTGGTGGGCACATCAATGAAGGAAGAGGTAGCACTGTAGTTGAAATTGCTAGTCTAAATTCAGAATACAAGAGGAAAATTATTCATTTGTATAATTAAAATTCGTTAATTTGTATGTTTACCTGAACGTCGGTGTGCGCAAAGCTTTTACAAGTTTTCGCGCACTTACAACAGTTGCATCCCTTGCATCATTGCTCAAGAAACCCTTTACGGCTAATTGCAAGGAGTGAACAACACATAGAATTGATGAGATCGAAAAAATATTTATGCTGTCCATCAGCTGCTCATTTTCGATATCAGCACTGAGCACACTTTCGAGATCCTCGTTCAAACAATCAATGGCTTTTATGACATTCCTACCATTGTCTGAAGTTATCGTATATAACTGCTGCTTTGAAATCGAAAATTCTGCCAAAATATTTTCGATTTCTGTGCTCAAATTGAGCCATGTGTGTTGTCGGTGCAGCTCAACTATGCCCAATGTCTTCACTTCAATGGCATGATTCCTATAATACTGGACGCTTACACCCAGAATGCCTTTTGAATGCCGGGAAGCAATGTCAATTTTGAGCGATAGCATCTTATTTTGAAGTCTATTTCTTAAGACGGACTTTTCGCGCTCATATTTTTCCGTGACATGGTGCATAACATTCCGCGATGTAATGGGGCTCATTTCATCTGGCACTTTTTCATCTGTCACCAATTGCACGCACGCTTTCTTGACCTCGCTTGTCGACATAGAAATAGTAAATTTCGTTCTCTTCTCCTGAGGTTCACTTGTGTGTTGGTTCAACTCAGACATGTACTCATCGGCATGGCTCTCCTGAAGATGTCTCTTCAAATTAGTGAAGTAATTGCCCTTGAAGGAATGCTTGCAAAATTTGCAATCCGTAACATCTTGCTCCACTTGAAAACAAAAAAACTCGCGGACAATAGCATCACGTTTACGACCCATTGCAATCAATCAGCAAATTATAAATGAAACAATGCATACAAAAAGCTTAACGATGCTGCGTTAACCACTTCTTATCGCAAATCGAATTCTAAAAATAGATTTTTAACGGTTCTTCCCGTTGCACAGTGGGCCAAACGGCCCATTTAGCTTGTTTTTTTTTCTTTCAAAAACTCACTTTTTTCTAGAATTCAGAGTGTTAGGATATTTTTACAATATTGAACAGTTTTTAGGTTTAGTATTATTGTTTATAAAATGCATTGACCGATATATACCCACTGTGCGTGTGTCTTTATGCTTTAGTTCAATCTATCTCTTTCACTCTTTTGCGCCTAAAGTAAATTGTTTTGTCTTTGGGTACAGGGGAAGGTGACAATAATACATCTATGTATATACATATAAACATGTGTATGTACAAATATACAGTGATTATGCTTTATTTGCATCTGTCTCCCCCTCACTTTACCTGCTGAATAGGTACGGGTAAGTGCACAGGGCGAGTGCAATGGGCAAGAGCCTAGCAGATAATTAAATATATATGTATATGCGCATATACATGTACATATTTACTTACGTATTATACATCAAATGAAAGGTATTAATGCGTAGATCATATATATATATAACAAGTAAGAAAGCTCTAGTCGAGACTGCTCGACTACGAGATCCCCTGAACCCTTGGAGCAATAGATATTTCAATAATTTTTCGCGTCTTTCAGCTTACACAAGAAACACGCACACACACACACACAGGCACGTACGCACACACAGGCATACATACACACACACGCATACAGACACACACACACGCATACATACACAAACAAATACACACACACATACACATACACACACACATACACAAACACATACACACACATACACAAACACATACACACACAAGCACCCACGCATAAACACGCATGGGCTGCAGTGTGCGCTTACTATGAGAATTTAATTGTTTAATAACTTTTTTTATGGACGTACGATCATTCATGAAACTTTCAGATTATGATTATAACATAGATATGCATGTAATTGCCAAAGCACAAGTCTCTAGTATTTGAAATACGCTTTTTACAAAAGTGAGGGTGAGGGGGTGAATTTAAGGGTGGGGGGTAAATTTTAACAAAAACCGAAATTGTATAAATTGCATATAAGCATACATTAAAAATTTGGAGACTCTAGCAATAAAGGTGTAGAAGATATAATTTTATAACTGGTTTTCGATAAGGTTTTTTATCGATAAAAAAAGATCGGGATGAGTTATCGAATTTTAATGATAAACTTGATATGCGCGCTGTAATTACGGACATTTTAAAAAAAATTTGAAGTCTCTAGCTCTTATATCTTCTGAAATCGACGCGTTCATACATACGGACAGACGGACAGACAGACGGACAGGGCCAAATCAACTCAGCTCGTCACCTTGATCAAGAATATATATACTTTGTGGGTTCTGCCACGCCTCCTTCTCCCTGTTACATACATTTCAACAAAACCATTATACCCTGATTTCCCATTGAAAATGGGTTCAGGGTATAAAAATATATGATCTATCTCCTTTAGTGCAAGAGATATTTCAATTCAATTTTTATTTTCAATTTTTATAATAAACATCAAATCATAACTCTTATTTTTGATTTTTATTATAAAAATCAAAGGTAAGAGTTATGATTTGATTTTTATATAAAAATTGTTCTGAAATAATTTTTTTTGATTGTTATCATAAAAATCAATTTTAATTATTTTAATTAAATATAATTTTTTTTTAGAAAAAATTACAAATAAAAGTTTATTCTTTTTTTGAATTCGCAATAACAGAAATCCTTATGTGTGTTTTTCTCTCTCTTCTCGGGAGTTCTTTTGACCCTCATTTTTTTTAAATGCGTAACTCTTATTGCGGTTCCTGCCACCTGCTGTTGAAAACAACGAAAATAGGTATTTATATTTTAAAATTCACTAATATTTGGTTCACTTGTGGTGTTAGTAAACCTTCAAGTACAGAAGTCTTAAGGATTTTAAAAAAATATACATGATAAATAATTGATTTAAAGAATAATAATAATAATAAAACAAAATGCAAAATAATAATAATTTATGTATCTATTGTTTGTATATCAAGAGGAAGAATTAACAAGATAAAGTCATTTAAAAGTTTTATTCATATTTATATTTATATCGACCAGTGTATTATTGTATGTAAGTCATGAAACGACTCTATAATATTACAGAAAAGCGAAATTGTTTCATGGTTATTTTACTATTTAGATATCAGGGATGAGGTGTGAATACAAAAGAAATGGGCTGCTATATTACAATAAAGTATCAGTTATCTTGAAAATATGTATTAATCAATCCAAAATCTTTAGCTTTTTCTCAATCGAGATAGGGGCATCTGATATTAGTAGAGCCATCTTCGCCTTGCACTTTGTTTTTGTTTATGCACTTTGATTAAATGGATTGTTGATGGAGCATGCATACATACATGCATATACATATGTACATATGTATATAGCCTATCTGGCTATACGGAGTCTTACATGAGATTCGACTTATCTACATACAGCATGCCACATTTCATTTGCATTCGATTTCAAATTATGCATACAAATGAGTGACAGTTGACGACGTGTGAGTGCGAGTGAGTGTGTTGGTCCTCCATGATGAATACTTATATGCATTTTAATTTGATCACGTTACGTAATCAGATTACAAGTAGCGTTACTTATGCATGTTGACTGCGACACTCAGCGCTCATTTTTGCATGAAAAATTATAATTGAGTCAAAAATGCAAAGACACACAAACATGTATGTGTGTGCTGTCTGTTTGTGTGTGTGTGTGTGAATCAGCTCGTGCGTTGGACACGGAAATGAAATGCATTGAAACGGAAAAGAAATTATAATCCGTAGTCCTTCACAACAACAACAACAACAGAAACAACAGCAACAACAACTTGACTTGAATTACAAATGTCGCTCAGGCCTGTGGGACTCCTGGCCGAGCGAGAGGGCAAGAGAGAGGGGCTGAGAGCTGGTGGGAGTTGAAAAGTGGGGGCGTGTCGCGTGCTGATGCGACAGACAATCAAATCAAAAGGCGTCAAAGCGTATGTCCTCCAGCATAATGCATGCCATCTCATTTCAGCAAGGGCACAACAAGCAGACGACTTACATGGAGAGGCGACACAGGACGGCGCAGGACGACGATACCAATGATGGCAGCGACGTCAATGGCAGTGGCAGTGGCAGTGGCGGTGGCAATGGCGGCACATCACATCCGTTTCCGCCCCATTCAGCACAAATGCCGCCTTCAGTCAAACGTTTGCATGTAATAACACGTTGTAAAATTGCATTTGCCTATCCAAACACCAATAGCTGCAACAACAACAACAACAACAACAACAACAAGCCTGTTGTTGCTTTGCTTGTTTTAAAATTCATATTATGATTTGATTTGCTCGCAACAGCAGCAACACTAGCCCCTGCCCCGCCCACATGCGCTGCCCTCTGCCGCTGCTCGCTCGCCCATCTGCTTGTTGCTTAGTTTGTTTGGGGGCCTCGAGTCGCTGCCTGGCACGGGCCTATTTGTTATTCATAGATTGGGAATTACATCCCAGCCATTGGCAATTGTCACCATCTTCTACACACACACACACACACACACACACATAGAGAGGCAGTTGTGGCACGTGTGGATGTCAACTTGTTACATGAGCATCTCCAGCTCTGACTTAATTGTTTGTTGTTGTTGTTGCGCTCAACCTTCCATCACTTGACTGGATAATGGGCAGAGAGGGGGCAGCCCAACTGGGCGCGACAGAAGGGGTAAGTTCTATAGGAATGGCAAGAGGGACTTCTTGCTACGAGTTTCCGGCATGTTAGGAAGTTATTTGAATCTGTTTGCCCGAAATTCACATTTATTTCACTTTTTATAATATTCGAATGTCATGTGAATAGTAGATTAAAATAACATAAGATAAATGTATATGTTTATTACATAATCTTTTTTATTTAGATATGAATACATGGGCATATATCATGAGGTAATTTTATTACTAATATCATAGGAGTCAGTGGGCTGCGGCATAAGGCCTCCACCAAGGGACGGCCTTCACTACCCGTACAGAAGAATTTTGTAAAACGCTGTTTTTCCTCAATATAAAATAAAAACATAAGATCACCTTATAACCAATCTTAAAAGGACATACGTAAGATCACCTTACTAGTATAACATAATAAATGCTGAGCCAATGCTCTGTGCAATTCGTATATCCTTCAGGTAGCATCATTCGATGGTAAACATCATCGGCTGTATGTATGTAATTATTCGAAATGTTTCAAAGTCGTATCATTTTGCGCTTTATTTTATTATAATTTATATAACAATTTTCATAATAAATTAAGTAAATTATTGATTATTAAATTTAATTTTTATTTATTTATTTTATTTTAAATATATAATTAATTTATATATATAATTAATATAATAATATCATATTATAATATATAATTAATTATTTATAATTATAATTCACTAATTAATTTTTATTAATATCTTATGCTTTACTATAAAAAAGACTGTATAAAAAAATTAACTATAAATGCGTAGATCATATATGTATATATATAAATATATGATCTAGTTTCTTTAGCTATAGAGATATTTCAATTCAATTTTTATTTTCAATTTTTATAATTAATTAATTAAGCTATAGCTCTTATTTTTAATTTCTATTATAAAAATTGAAAATAAGAGTTATGATTTGATTTTTATATAAAAATTGATCTGTAATAACTATTTTTGATTTTTAAATTATTTTTGATATGTATTAAATTAAATTAAATTTAAATTATTCTTGATATTAAATTATTTATAATAATTGAAAATAATTTTTTTTTTAATTACTGAAAAAGTAATTCTTATTTTTTAACTTTTTGCTATAAAATTTATAATCGTTACGGTCCCTGATAAAAAATGCTGTTCAGTATTGAGTTGGGCTCAAGACTAATACATAGATCAATCTCAGGTAACTTCAAAAACCTCCCACTCTCGCTGCATGTTGGATGCTTGCTTTTTATATCTCTTGCATTACACTCGGTGTATGCAAGTTCACTCTGCTCTCTGCTGTGAGCTTTTGCTCTCTTTATTTTAACATAGAGAGGAAGATAGACAGAGAGAGAGAGAGTGGCAGAGCGAGAGTCAAGCAGAAGCTCGATAGGAAAATGAACTAGCTAAAGTTCGTGCGCGTGTGTGTATGTGTGTGTGGCCTGCGTTGCACTCTGCGGCTAATCTCTTGACATGATCCTGGGCTAGGTACATACATACATATGCACGAGCTTGGTCAGCCTGGTCAGCGGGCGATGGCCAAATGCCAAGCAGTTCGTTCGGGCCACATTAAATGCTAAAAACAATGGTAGACAGTTTGACGCTGTTGAGCAACTTGGCAGCTTGGCAGTTTGGCCACTTGGCCACTTGGCCACTTGGCAACTTGGCAACATGGCAAGTTGCAATGCTGCAGTTGTCCAGCTGTCTGCAGTTTGGTGGTCGATTTTTATGAGCGCCGTCGTTGACAGCTTAAAAGTCTTTTAGCATGAAAAATATTGTCGAGTGGAGGCTTTTGTTGTTGCTCTTGCTCTTGCTCTTGCTTTTGTTGTTGTTGTTGTAGTTTGCTGTTAAGCAAAAACTTTGACTTTTGATGTGTTCTCGCGATAAGATTTTGAGCGAGTGCTGCGATTTATGCCCCTGCCCCGTGGCTGGTCGCAATTTCTGTTGCACTTTTAACTTATCTGCTGCATGTGACAATCAACTCATTTTAGTGGGTGGCAGGCCAGGCTGCACTGTACCAGTGTGTGCATGTGTGTGTGTGTGTGTGTGTGTGTGTGCGTGTCCTCTTAAAACTGCTGTTACTGCTGGCGTTGTCATTTGGTCATAATTAGCGCTGCTTGACGCGTTTTATGCGCATTTTAAGTGCAATTCACGACTTCAAGCTGTAAATTAATTTCACAAATTGTGCAGCGAATGCGGCGATAGCGCGCGATTGCGGCGATTTAGTGCGGCGATTTAGTGCAGCGATAAATATCAACTCGACTCATTTCAATACAGTGCGCTCTATCTGTGTGTGCGCGAGCGCGCGCGCGCTACAGGCACAGCAAGCTGAAGAAGGAGCGAGAGGGGGATAGCCAATGGAACCGTTTGTCTTACTATCTATCTCCTCTTTGACTTAATCTTCATGTGGATTTGTTGTTGTCGTGCGTTGCCTTTGCTTTTGCGTTTGCTTTTGGCTTTGGTTTATATTGTCGCCTTTTAGAGAAACATGATTTTGTACTTTTATTTTATGCTATATTTAAATTGATTTAATTTAATTTCTATTTGTTGCTTGTCGCTCGTTCGCTCGTTTGATTCACCTTTAGTGCATCCATCTATCGTCGCATCTATCGGCTTTTTATGCATATACATACATGCATATGTATTTATGTATGCATGTGGCCCACAGAGATCGCAAAATTAGCATACAACTTGGTACATTTATCGCCTTCAACTCATTTGTTGTTGTTGTTGTTGTGGTGGTTGTTGTTGTCATTGGTCACGGCCCATTTGGTTGATAGAGAAGAGCTGCGAACAAAGACCCAAAGATACATATGGAAAAAGTTTGTAACTGTGTTTGTGTTCGTGCGTGGTGTGTGTCTGTGTGCGTGTGTGGCTTGGCTTTTGTTATTGCTGTGTTAAGGTTTGTACGATTTTGTCTTCGCCTTTGTTGACCGCTCTTTGTTTTGTCATAGTGATATATAACTAGCGATAAGGCACAGCCAAATCGCCCCCAACGCACCCATAAATAATTTACAAAATGTGAAACAACCAAAACGTTTGCCCCACGGGCAGCGCATGAATTTGAATTTCCCCTCTAATGTGTGTAGGACCTACGGCTAGTGTTAATATGCGCTAGTTAACATCGACTTTCTACTGACATCTCACCAAGCGCGTCGACACCTCTAATGAAATGTTAGTATAAAATTGCGTTGAATGCATTTAGTGTTAACAGACATATGCTACTTAACATAGAGGATATTGCACTCCTCTTTTATTGAAATGTTAGTACACCTTTCGTGAAATGTTAGTACAAACTGCATTGAGTGTAGGACTTGGTGCTTGCATGTGCTTCCTCTAGTGAAATGTTAGTATTCCTCTGCTGGAAAGTTGGTATATCCATACAAATGCATATATGTATGTATGTGTATATATGTAATGAATGGTTAGTATTTCTTAAGTATCAGTAATGTATACTTTAGTAGTCTCTAGCTTTGTCAATAGCATTAAATAAATATAATGTTTGGAATTTATAGTGTAGGACACAATACTTTAGTAAACCAAATTCTATCTTAATATTTAATGTCAGTAAGCATAAGCTGTCAAATGCACTCTATGGTATTTCGTAGTCGGGCACATGCGCTTAAGACATTTCGGCATGAAGCCTGTTCATTCATTAAATGTAAAGTTTTTTTTTTTTTTAAACATTTTTTTTTTAAACGAATTTCTATTATATTATATATTTATCAATAAATAATTTTTTAAAATTATAATAAAATTTGTTAAAAAAGTATTCAATTGGTTTCAACGTTTTGATTATTTTAATTTAATTACTAAATATACATACATCATTATTTATTATGTGAAATTCTAAAACATTTTAATATGTATGATGAGTAAAATGCGTCCAGAATAGAAGCTCATACAATATACAATAATACTTATACAATTTACAATAATTATCATTCAATAATTTCACTTTAGCCGAGTTCTGATGTCAATTCTTCTTCCTGAAATGCCTAAATATGAGCCAGATATAACTTAAAGACTCTAGCTCTTATTTTATTTTGTCATCTCAATACAAATATTGCTTATTTATAGATCTTTTAATGGGTACTCTGAAAAACGTTATCATATGAATCAAAACAGAGAAGCCTAAGATAGTCTACAAATAGTAGATACTAAATACTGATATTATATATGGGTAATTATTAAGATATGTATATATGTGCATGTTTTTTTAAATACCCATGTCAGATATGAATGTACTCATGTTTATATATACTTGAGATATAATTGACATGCTGGAATAAATCAAAATTCATTAAAAAATTTGTTAGTTTCATTAGGCGCGCTTGTTTCTAACGAGGGTCCAGCAATGTGGGGCAAACGTCAATATTATTAAATATAAATACGCTAAGTTGCTTCAGCAACAGCAAATTCAACAGGCAACAACAACAAACATTGAATATTGATGAAAGGAGCCGCAAATAAGAAGACGAAGAAGAAGAAGAAAAGAAAACACAGACGCGACATTGCGTGATAAACATTTCTCAATGGGTATCCAAATTATGGGGACAGGAGGAAGGGGAGCTCGGATATTTGTGGATTGAGGAATTGCCTGGGAGACGCTGGCCGAGACCCTGGTCGAAAATGAAATGACATGACGTGTTGTTATTAAGCCGAATCCAAAACAGAAACCGAAACAGAAACCGAAACAGAAACCAAAACTGAAGCGAGAGCGCGATTTTTATGAATGAAATCACGTACTGGTCAGGGGTTAGCTCTGGCTCAGGGCCTGGCACCTAGATCCGAAACGGAATCTCAGATCTGGTCTCGACACACCCTGACGACGGCGGCGGCGGCGGCGGCGGCTTCAAGGCGATTAGCAAAAAGCGGTAAATGTTGTGTTAAACCTCAATTAAGAAGCGGCCCCATTTTCAGTTCTCCAAATCGCGCCGCAACAGGATGTTAACTTGGGCAATTTGAATTCGCTTTGACTGACGCCACACGCCACGGCCAATGTCTCGAAATTTACGAGCTTGGCTCACAGTGCTCAGCTCTCGACTCTCAACTCACAGCTTCCAGCTTCCAGCTTAGCTCGGCTCGCGGCGTTGACAGAGCTCTAAATGATCTTCGGCCGAATAGCTCACGCAACGGGAGCAGCGGCGCCTGACAGGAGCAGGAGGAGCTGCCTGGGCTCGCCTTCTCAGCGGCTGCTCGTTTGTTAAGTGCTTTTTAATTTGTTTGTGTTGAAGCGTTTCCCCTCGCTTTGCTGCGCACCCACCCCTTGCCCATGCACTCATTCTCTCTCTCTCTCTCTCTCGCTCTCGCTCTCAGTCTGCCTTCCTTTTTATCTGGAATCAGAGCGAGTTGAGTGCTATTACGACACCTTCAAAGACCATAACCCAGGCCCATTCCATAGCCACTTAAGCGCATCCCTTGGGGGTAGCTGTGGGTGGTTGGTCGGCCCACTCGCTGGCTGGCTGGCTGGCTGGCTGGCTGACTGGTTGCTTTAACCGTTAGCTCTGCCGGCATTCAGCGCTGACTGAGTGCCAAGACCTAATTAAAAACAAGAAATGAACGAAAAAAAAAAGCAAGCAACGGTGTGAAATTTACACGCAGCTAACCAAGCATCAATCGGGTAGCCCTTAATGGGCAGTGGGGCATTTTGTAGCCACTTTAATGAGTCCACGCAATCACTGGCCAGCACTCACACCTGCACCACTCACACCTGCGCCTCTCGCACCACTCTCACCACCAGCCGTGCTGTCACGTCTGCACATCATGTGTCATTTTTAATGTCTTTTTAAATAACTTGTGGGACGAGTGTGAACATTTTCTCATCTCTTATTTTATTTGGCTTTTTTCATTTTTAATGAACTGCCATTGCGGCTCTGTATTAATTTTCGTGAGAGCAGAGCTGAGAGGAGAGGGGCGGTACGCAAGAACGGAGGAGCACAAACTCATGCGAATCACTCAAAACAAAATGGCGGCAAACTTTCCATACAAATATATCTATTAGAGAGCCTAGAAAGTCAGCCATATGGAGACATTATCTACTGAATAAGTTTGTCTAGCTTTTTTATCTTAATCCATTGCTATATAATAGTAAGAGTATAATCAAATACATGTACATATAAACAAAATACATACTGCATTCAATAAATATAAACAAAGAGCTTAATCTTGTAGTCTAGGCTCTCTGCTCCCCATAGTTCAACTCTGAGATCTGTGAAAATCTCTTTAAAGAGCGACTCTTGAATTATAGAAAACAACTGGAAATGAAGATAAGCTAAAGAAAAGAGCATATGTAAATCCAAATATTGCAGACGAAAAATGAAGGTCTGATAACAGAATCAATTCTCCATTTGACAAGATCTATAGCCTATACCATGTTTAACTTGGGAGTTCTAGCTCTAATACATACATATATTTTGAAGATTTATGCAATAGGCAGAAGGGGGCGTGGCAGATATTCTTGATCAGGGCGACTTGCTGATTAGATTTCTTGAAATATCTGTCTCTGCCTTTGGTTGAGCGCATGGAACTCAGCCCCCATTTGAGCTTGATTTTTGTTTCGATGTCGCATGCTTTATGAGTATTTTAATGGATGGTATAGAGATGTGCGTATTTGCGGACTCTGTAATATTTTCAATATGTTTTTCTTACGAGTTCGAGGTGAAGAAAAGGTAGTAGATAGAGAGAGAGAGAGAGATTGAGAGGGAGAGCAAATATTTTGAATTTCCATTTTCAGCGATAACCAAGTATTTTCTATAATTTATTTTAAGTAATCTATAGTGTTATTCTTCTTAGAAATCAAGCTTAGAGGCTTATAGAATAGTATAATAGTATCCACAAAAATTTTATTCAAGAGGGAAGGTTTTTTCAGCAGCAATATATATGTATTTGCTACATTTATAATCAAAATTATTCTCAACTGTTATCAATGATATTTAAGTCACTCGAATGAACTGTTCTCTCAAGGACTTTTACGTTCAGACTTCAAATTCGTGACTTCAATTGTCTGAGCTGTATTCAATATGAGTTTAAGTATTATGGTGCGAATAATTCAATTTCAAAAGCCCTTTGTCATTCTGAAAATTCTGAATATCTGAATCCCAAAACTGCAATTCGTAGGGGAATACTGAGTTCAAACTCAACCCCTTCCGGGCTGAACTGTCGGTAATAATAATTATAATAATGTATTTATATATAATATACAAATATACCCATGTGAACATTAAAAATTGTATAATATAATATTATATTATATATTTTATATAATATATTGAAGCCTACTTCAAGCGTGTTTCTTTTCATAGAGTATAGACTGTTTTATGTTCTTAATTTTGGAGTGTGTATATATTTATTATTATTTAGTATTATATGAAAATATTTCTTTAGGTTTTTGGAAATTTTGCTTATGCATCAATTCTTTGTTTATTTGCATAAAGCAATTGATGCGAGGGTTATGTTTCTTTTAATGTGGATCGCCTATCTATTCTACCTACATAATTACGTAATTACTAATAAAAAATAAGCAAAATCGAATATTATCTTAATATTATAATATATAAATAGGAGATGATCACAGTCAGCTTTAATTTTGTATTTTCCTCGTCATTTAGTTTGGTTTCCTAAAGAACACGCCTTTTTCAGCCAACAAATAAGAATTTGGTAACTCTGGTAGCCATATTGAGGGCTATATAAATAATTCAATTTCGCTGCGCTATACTGATGGTATATTTATATCAATATATATTACATATGTAGGTATATTCTTAAATATGTTAACGATATTCTTATTATTCTGGATATTGGCTGCTTGTTTCGATCAATTTATAAGATTCAACAACAAGAGTCAAACACAATCAGCAAATACAAGAATAACAATAGTGGGTCAATACATTCAGTATGTAAATGCACACACACGCACACACACACATTTACGCACACATATTTGGGCATTTCGTATGCAAAGCAATAATAAGATGTACAGCACAATATGAGCAACGGCAGCAGCAGCAGCAACAGCAGCGCCAATTGTAGTCATTTGTAATGAAGCCATTTTTAAAAGTAATAACAACAAAGACAAAACAACAACGACAACCCACAACAAAAACAACTGCAGTCTGCAGTTGCTCCAAGCGAAACTCCATCATCAAAATAACAACAACAACAACAGCAGCATCTCGGCATCCGCCCAGAGCGCGCCGGGCCACTGCCCTCTCTCTATCGAGCCTCAGCCTCCATGCCAGAGCTTTGCTCTTATATTATGTACCCGATCCAGTTGCCAGACTCATTCACTTGCACATTAGGCAGCAAATTGACATCGATACTAAGCAACTACTACACGAGAAACTATGCATGCTCGTGTGTACGTGCACGAGAGCGGGACGGCTGATGGCGTACGAGCGGGCGAGCGAAAGAGAGAGAGCGCACATCATTTAACTGCTGCCAATTTACTGTTTAAATGCCAAACAAAAAGTGTTAACAAGCGCAAAAATAACAAAAGACACTCACACTAGCATACTAGCACACTCGCACACAGCCACACACACGCCCATAAATGCACAAGCAAACACACACACACACACATATATATATACATACAGGCAACTGCTCGCAGCAGAGAGCCTGCCATCCAGACAGCCCCTTTGGTGTAGCGGCCCAGACATGTGTTAAAGCAGGCACGCTATATAGGCTGTGGTGAGAGCGAGTGCGTGAGTTGTCTCTCTGTATGCTGTGCGTGTGTATTAACCAGTTTATTGGGGCGGAGCTTACAGATGCTGGATTATACACGTTTGTACAACAGGGTGGCAGCATCCTCAACAGCAACAACAACAGCAACAATAACGACAGCAACAACAACAAAAGCGACGGCAGCATGGCGAGAGCAGCAGCTGCTCGGTTTGGTGTTGAGTTTCGCGCAGTTGCTATAAAAAACTCGCAATGCAATTAATTAGTAGTGTTATATCAGTGTAGACTTTTATAGCGACTAAAATGCCAGTGTGTGCGATTTTTATAGCAGCTAAAATGTCATTCGCACGGCAACAATCAATGGCAATGTCTGCTAGCAGCAATAGCTTTGCCATAAAATGTTTATGGCACGCCAACTAACTGTTATGTTTGGCAGCCAGCGCTCACAGCGTCGCGGCCATTGCCAAATGCGAGTACACAACCACTGAGAGAGCGGGAGAGCAAGCGAACGTGAGCGAGAGAGAGAGAGAGCGAAAGAGAGCGCTGGCGCTGATTGAAACCTAATGAATGTCAATTGCTGCCAATTACGACCAATAAATGCAGGCAATAGATGACAACAACAGCAACAAACACACCATGGGAAACTCACCTCGGCCAAGAGCTGAGCACGCGGGTGTGTGTGAGCGAGACGACGACAGGTGCGCGCGCTGAGCAGTCGCCTGGTTTGTTTGCTTTTGTTGTCTGTTCTCCCCACTTTTTTTATACGTGTTTTTGTTTTGGCCGTTAACAGCCGCCAGCAGCAGCAGCAATAGCAGCAGCAGCGGCAGCAGCAGTTGCCCGTTGTGTCCGCTGCTTGGCTCAGTTTCGGTTGAAAGCCAAAGGCGAGCGGTTCTCTCACGGCTTTTGTTGAGCTCGGCTCGTCTCGTCTCGCCGTTTCACGTCTCGTATCGTCTCGTCTCGTTTTGTTTCGTTTCGGTTCTTGTGCCACACAGAAAGAACAGCGGACAAAGTTACAGCGCGCTGATAGAAAAGACGCGAGTGCCAAGCACAAATAAACATAAAGAAGCGCCGTTATTCGTGAATATCTTGCCAATTGTATTATTTTTTTTTATTGTTATTGTTATTTGAATATTGGTTTGTGCCGTCGGCAAAGCTCAGTGGGGGAGCGAGACAAGTGAAGGAGTCGGCGCCACCACATGACCACAATGCCACCGGAAATGTCCACAACTACGGCAGCCGTTGGGGACACACCGGGCACCCTTACGACCTCGCCCTCGGCCACGCAGGCGCCGCGCTCCCGCTTCATGATCACGGACATATTGGCCGGCAGTGCCGCTGCGGCAGCCGCTGCTGCTGCCGCCGCTGCTGCGATGGCGGCTGCCGCCGGACGCGGCTCGGCCAGTCCGCCCGAGGACTGCTACGCGCCGCCGCCCATTCGAGATGGACAGCAACAGCATCAGCATCAGCAGCACCAGCAGCAGCAGCAGGCGCAACAGACGCAGCAGCAAGTCCAGCAGCAGGCGGCACTGCAGCACTACTTGGCCCAGCAGCAGCAGCTGCTGCGCTTCGAGCGCGAACGTGAGCGCGATCGTGAGCGGGAGCGGGAGAGGGAACGAGAGCGGGAGAGGGAGAGGGAGCGGGAGCAGTATCATCATGTGGCGCCACTGCTGGCCCACTTCCCGCCCAGCCACTATGCGGTGCTGCAGCAACAGCAGCAGCATCCACACGCACATCTACATCGCTTCGCCAGGCAGGCGGGACGCGAGAACTCGCCACCGCTGACCAAGGACTGCCACCCAGCAGCCCCATGGAATACGGTGAGTGAGCGAAGCCAGTCAATCAGTCAATCAATCAAATGAGTGAGTGTGAGAAGAGAGAGGGAGAATTAATGAGCATAGAAGCATAGACTCAACTTGACTGACAATCAGTTCAACTCTGCGGTCTGAGGTGCGGAGGTAAGGACTAGGAAGACAGGAAATCCCTATGATAAGCCGATAAGCTGTATATCTCCAGTTAGACTTTAGTTTTATTTAGGTAATTTCAAGCAAGTCAAGTTCTCTCAGCCCCATTTGTGTACACTGCCTCTGTTCAAAATTCCTCATGCCTCAAGTTCCTTATTCCTCAGTCTGCTCTTAGCCCTATTTGTGGAGTATACTCTGTTCAAAATTCTTCATTCCTCAGTCTGTTCCTTTATCCGCAAAAGTCTTGAGCAGTATGCAGACATCAATAGTGAAAGTTAGGGAAGTATTTTCGCATTGCATCAAGGGTTAGGAATTCCTGAATTCCCATTCGATTTCATAGTTCTCTATTAGTGTATCAATTTAAATAGAAATCTAGGAATGGTTCACAGCTCTCGTCACTCAAATCTCTGCTCCACTTTATCCAAGATAACTTTATATATAGCGAGCTAATTTACCTATAACATCTGTTCTATTACTCCATCTAAATAATATATATATCCCATTGGGGGTTTTCCTTTTGTGCTGCTGCCACAGCCTCTGAATCCGCACACACATCCGCAACATCCGCTTGCCCATCATCCGCATCCACATCCGCATGCGCACCCGCATTCGCATCACCATCAGCTGCAGCTGGAACGGGAACGCCTCGAGGCGTTGCATCGTCATGGTGCCAATGTACCGCTCGGCGGCGCCGGCGGCCTTGTCGATGGCCAAGATGAGCGATCGCGTTCGCCCCTTGTGCTCCATTCGCTGGACGGCGGCGGCGGCGGCGGCAACAGCAGCAGCAACAACAACAATAATAGCAGCAGCAGCAACAACAACAACAACAACATCAGCGGGAGCAGCAACAACAACATCAACAACAACAGCGGGAACACAAGCGGCATGCTGCTGGGCGGCACGGGCAGCAGCATCAGCGGCGATCAGGCGAGCACCATCGATGACAGCGACAGCGACGACTGCGGTAAGCTAACGATTTATAGATACAGAACCAAACTTCGGCAATACACACATACACATACACATACATATTTTATCTATGTAGTATGCATGTGTCTATAGGCGATAGTTGTTGCTCGTCTTTCTCTTTCGATTTGTTGGCAAATGACACTTGGCGCTGAGAGAAGGTGTTGCTCTTAGGGTTAGCAGCGCCTTGGGCCAAGTTAAAGTAAACTGCAAGTTGGCCTAAAGGGGGCTTTAAATAAAATTAGGAAGAGCATTAGGCAAGCTGATTTTAGGCCAGTTTTAAGTATGCTTTAGGGACTTTATTATGCGAGCTTTCTGCGTGGCTTATAAAAAGTTCAATGAGCTTGCAGTGAGCTTTAGATTTTAAATAGAATTTAAGCAAGGGGCGAGCTTTAAGGCATTTTTAAAATGAGCTTCGAGTGAGTTTTACGCTTATTGGAGAGAGAACACAGTGAATTTTAGGTTTTACCTAAGATGTGAGCAGTTCAATTATGGAACTGATTTGTGATAATCTTTATATTTATATTGAGATAAACACTAAGAACGAGCTTTAGGGTACTTTCAAGTTGAACTTAAAATGAGCTTTACGTTTGAATGCGGTCTATGTATTCCTTTAATAAATTTCAAGTGAGCTTTGGATTGGATTGGGTTGATTGTAATCTGTCAACGAGCTGAACTATAGAAAAAGAGTGAGAGACAATTGGAAGCTTGTTCAAAAGGAGATTTTGTTTTTCATATAGAAATACTTTAATTGTTGATTCATGCGAGTTTATCTCGTAGTTTATAATTTTCGTGGAAAAATGTAATTTATGAAATTTACTATTTAAAATTGACAATGTGATTTATGCGAGCAAAATGCGCTTGATATGAGCTTTTAAAGAGTTTTATGCGAGCTTTTCGTGTATTTCATGTTGTTTTATGAACTTTGCTTCTGCCAGAAGGAATCATTTATTAATAGTTTACACATAACAGAGATAAATCAAATTCCTTATGTGTATAAAAATTCAGTTAACTTCAAAAATACATTGTTTAAGACTTTCAAAAGAGTTTTTCAGCTAAGTAGAGCTTATTTAAAGTGAAATAATTAAGTATGCAATGAGGAAATTGTGGTTTGCTGCATTTTCTGAAACGTTTTAGCTGCAAATATGAAATACATTTTTGATGTGCATTGTGTTTTCACATTTCCCCCAAAGCTTTTCCACCTTTGCATGGCTCACGTGCTTTGCAACAACAACAGCAACAGCAACAGCAACAGTAGCTGCTTGTGAATGCGGTTTGTGGCTGAGTTGCAACTGAAAAGAAAGAGAAACAAAAATGCAGCTTAGTTGGAAATGTGGATAATAATATATATAATAAATACATGATGAGTCTGACTACAACAACAGCCGCTGCTAGCTGATTAACTGATTCACTGTCAACACTGAGGCTGCGCTATTCACAGTTCTAATTATGTGGATATATTACGAGGTTTCATTCAGTCATTCACTCTTAGTTTTCGCTCGGGGTGTTAGTTGCTATGAGATGCGTTGCAGCTCAACTAGCTATCCTTGGCAGAGCACCCAAATATCGACGTCGATAACGGCAACAGCTTCAGCTTCGGGCAAAAGCCCACGTTCTATGCACTCGGGCTACCTGTCAAGTGCCACCTGCCACCTGCTGCCGACTGCCTGCCACCTGAGCTCAGACGGCTTTTCACATGCAACAATTTAATTGATTTTAATGTTTTTGTTGTTGTTGTTGGTGCCATTAGCAGCATTTGTATTTGACTTTTGTTGTCGTTGCTGCTGCCTGTGTTTTTTTAATTTTTTTTATTATTATTATTTATTTGTTAAGCGCTTTTAAACGTTATGCAAATTATGACAAATTACTATTAAATAGTCGTAAACGTGCGTTGGAAATTGATTTTGCTGCGAGTTGTGTGAGCTGTTATGGCAGAGTGAGAGAGACAGAGAGAGAGAGAGAGAGAGAGAGAGAGAGAGAGAGAGAGAGAGAGAGAGAGAGAGAGAGAGAGGGGGGGGGGGGGAGAGGGCCAGAATCTGTCGACTGACTAGTTCGGTTCTATTGCTAAACGACTGGAACTGGGCCCTACACTCTGGCCGACATCATTTCTTTGTATTCGAATCAGCTCTGACGACATTCTGCATAAACAACAATAGATTTCATATGCAGCATTACAATTTGAAATTGATTTTCATTATCGAAACATAAAACAATACGAAAGGGGGAAGCATAAAAAATCCATTTAAGCCTAATTGGCAGACAGCGATAGCGTTTTGTTATGGCTCAATAAAAATCAGAACAGGGCCAACAATCGGAGATGAACAAAAGAGTGCTTAAAATAATATAACTGGAGCTTATGAATGACAAAACATGATTATGATTAAATTAAATTAAGATAATTTCTATACAATTAAAGTATAAATTAAAATGAATATAATAATCGTTGAATTTATAAAGAAAGACCTCAATCAGCCCAAAGTTACATTGGATTAGGTTCTATCAAGTCACACTTTCATCTAGCCATACAGTAATTTATCTATAAAGAAAGTTATCTATCTATAAATCATAATTTAGACACGATATTCATACGAATTAAACTGTTTAGACCTATTATTGATTCGATTTGATCAACCGACGTTTTTAAACTCATTCGCGATTTCACGCACAATTCTAATATCGTTGGACTTGTGCTAAACTTAATTAAATATAATCATCATCATCCCAGAGAGGGAGAGAGAGAAAGAGAGAGAGAAAGAGAGAGAGGTGTGTGAGTGGAGGGAGAAATGCGCCCCGCGTCGCTGTCAATTCAAGAAATTCTGTTTTGATTTGAGACACAAGCCAAATGAAAGAAATTTAAAATCCATAAATGTGTTGGCCACACCACAGTCACAGTCATAACAACACCCAGCCCACACACACACACACACACACACACGCACACGCTCGCACACGCTTATAATCAGCTGGATGTCGATTCTCTTTCACAGTTGGGTCGAGTTTTTAGCCCACGCTGCGAGCTTCGATTTCGAGGCAGTCCACAAAACAACAAAAAAAAAAAAAAAAAAAAAAAAGCAGTAAAAAAAGAAAAAAACAAACGAAAAAACAGATTATTTTCCCCTTAATTTTATTATATTAAATATACCCTGTAGATATTGGGCATATTTAACAATGCATATTCAGCTCAAGCAAGGCTATTTATATACATTTACATCAGGCTTGCTACATAAATATAGATATTTTAGTTTATATAGTTGCATTTTTAAATAATGTAATACATATATATAATTATCGATATTAAACTTGCTTTAGTCATAGCTAAATATATTCGGTGATTCGTGATGCGTTGATACTTGACTCTAAAAGAAGTCTATATCATCTTTTTGTATCTTTAAGTTATAATATATCGATAAATATCGATTTGATGAATTTACTGGGTCTACGTGTTTAATTCAAAAAATTTACATTGTCTGTTAGCAACTTAATATCTTGTAGTATCGATAAATATCGGCTTCGAGCTTATATTTACTTACTACTAGCACAAACCAAGTTCAATTTCCATTGCATTGTTCCAGGGTATTACTTAGTCGTATCCCTTCTGGCTGCCCTGCTTTTTTGTGTGCCTCATAATCGCTACGCAAAAAAATAACAACGTTAATTTAAATGGCCTAATCGAAGCTCGCCAGCAACAGAACAAGAATGCGCTTCGAGTTGCTCTTGTTGTTGTTGTTGTTGTTGTTTTTGTTGTTGCTCGTAACTGAAATTTGTTGCTCACCTCAGGGCTTTGGTGACACTCGCGTGTCACTTGAGACGCGTGCGAGCGACAGTTGCACATCGGACACGACCCGATCCGCAGCGCTCCGACCCGTCCCAGGATCGCTCAGGATGCGAGTGACGATAAGGAGCTTCTCGCATCGCAGGCGCGCAGCGCGTTTGAAATTGAGCTTTAGCTTGATTCGAGCCGCTACTCTGAGCTGAGTCGCCGTCTGTCAAATGAACTGTGCGCTGATCCGCAGCGACATGCAGACACTCGTATCACACCTCTCTCCCCTCCGCACCCCCCTCTCGCACCCGTCTCACATTCTTAGTGCTCTGCTTTGTTGCTGTTCTCTGCTTATATTTATAAAATTATATATGTATATACATATATCGTTGATTGAAATTAATATTTTGTTTCGTCTCGTTTCTTAAACTTTAAGTTGGCTTCCAAGCGAAGCGTGTGGCCGCTAAAAGCAGCAACAACAACGACAACAACAACAAAAGCAACTTCATGTAGCAAGTGCACACACACGAATACATACACACACTTATACACTAATGCGCCTGCGTATAGCCGGCTTAGCTACAGCAAGTTCGTTGCCTAAGTCTTTCGTTTTCTTTGTGATTTTTTGTGTTTTCGGAAAGGCAGCGCAAAATTTCTAGACACAATGCATAGTTATATATGATAATGCATACAATCGCGTTACCGTTATGCAAGCATTATTGTAGCATTTACATTTTTAGTTGCTCTTGCTGTTGCTGTTGTTATTGCTGTTGTTGCTGGCTGCATTTAGGCGTGCACATTATCAAAATGCTGATAAACGTTTAGCAACAAAAATGAACAAGAGCCGCGCAAAGCAGCTAAATGGGACTTGTTGTTGCTTTAATTAAAATGCAAAAAGGCCAATTGCAAATGTGTTGCTGCCATGCGCAATTAAATGCAGTCAGCAGCAACAGCAGCAACAACAACAACAAAACTTGGCCAAGCGCTGAGACAGTCAGAAGGCAGAAGGAAGTGCGCCAACAGCGTTTTTGTCTGCACAGTTAAGCATGTTTAATACAGTTTAGCCACAAGCTCTTAATTACTAATGCACGGCGAGCGAGAGGGGGCACTACTTGTGAGCGAGATGGAGATATTGCGGAAATGTTTTGCTGCCTGAGTTTCGACTAGCTGCGAGCAGCGTGCAGCGTGCAGCGTGCAGCTGCCAGCTGTGTGTTGACTGGTTTTAAGTGCATGCACACTCGGCCACAACAAACATGGCTAAAAAGGGCGAAAAGGAAATACACGATAGCTATACACACAACAAACGGACAGACAGACAAAGAGAAGAAGGCAACTGTAAATCTAGTGAGCAAAAAAATATAACGAATTTTCTATTAACATTTTTATATACCCAAGTGTGCGCTTGAACGTCTGCTTGGATATTTATCAAGGGATTATTAACTATGCGATATTTTCGTCCGATTAGCATAGATGACCAGAGCCGCTTGCATCGTATTAACGATTGCCAAAGTTAAAAATTTGTTCAGCAGGGGAGCGGGTAATACAGAGATCGGGATGCTTGAAGATCATTTATCTGTTTAGGCTTAATATTTTATGGGTGTCGAAATATCAATTATTTTTAAGAGAGTTTCCATTAGCGGGGAAAATCCTGTACCTTGGGTACTATTTATCATAATAATATAAAAAATGTAAAAATATCATTTACATATCATATGTAATATATCATTTGTCTTATTTTTGAGACCCAGAGAGAGAGGGAGCAGAGATGATTGCGGGGATGGTGAATTGCTGCTTTAAAATCATTTATTTGTTCAAGCAACATGTTTGAAAGAAGTCGAAACTCTAAATTTCAATTATTTTTAATAGTTTTGCTAAGCTGAAAATGCAAAAAATTAAAAACAAATTAAATTTGAACAGAATTCACACAGGCGGAATTATATATATTTATATTATATTTTTATATATTATATTTAATATATAATATAAAATATATATCATATAATATATAATATTAATAATAATGATAATTAATAGTAAATAATAATAAGTGTTTATTATTATAATTACATAGCCTATACACAATATATAATTGTATTGTGTTTATATTGCTTACAAATAAAATGTATTTAGTTTGTTTTTGACTGGCTTCAGTAAGCCAAAAGAAACCAAAAATATAGAAAATAATTGGTGCTCGAATATATAATATTTAACAAATGTGTATATATTGATGGAAGGTCAGCTGTGGCAAGTAAATCAAAGTGTGGGGAGAATTTCATCGCTTCGATGCCACGACAATGCCAAGACATAATAAAGCAAAGCATTATATTTAGATTCAATAGTAGACTAAGTATTAGACATAGGCAGAATATGGTATACGAAGTTGGACTACTGTAAGGCCGATTTTCTTCCCTTTTTCACTAAATCCTACTATTTTAAAAACGAGAAAATATTCTTTATTTTTCTCATGCCTTGAGATTCAATATTTTTAAAGAAAAGAAAAGAAAAAAAAAAAAAACAACATATATATCATATAATGTTAATATTTATAATATATGCTATATTTATTTTCGTAAAATAAATATTGTATTTATTATAAAACTATGTTGTACAAAATTTAGTATTAAATCATGCTACTTGAGCTTCGATCTCATTCTCTTCATTAAGTTATACATTGGTTTACTTTATAGATTGCCCATAGCTAATAGATTTGTATATATCATAGGTATAAATACATATGTAAGCAAAAAATAATTATATTTATACCTAAGATTCGTATATATATCTTTGTAAAGTAAACCAATTAAGATTTGTTGGGCAATGCATGAAAGGAAAGCAAAAATGATGAGATTTTGAGACTGTTGTACTTCCATATGGAGACACAATCAAATTCATCAGCTGCAACTTAATTGAGAATACGTTTATTTGCAAAATGAAAAACTCAATTAAATGGCAAATTGCTTATAAATAGAAGTTGATCCGTGATGAAATTGGATTAGCAGTCTGTTCGCTAGTATTTTTTGAGTACTCGCTATGCGATTTGTTAGGCTTCGTTTCACACGTTTCACAGCAAAGGAGAGATAAATCGAGTGATTGTGTTGTCATTGTTGTTGTTGTTGTAATTTGTGCTCATAAAGTGTTTAATTGCAAATTAGCAATGGCATGCCACAGGCCGCAGTTGTGTTTATCTCGTGTTGCATGTGTTCTTGCCATAAAGCCAAGTACAAGTCGGATGCTAGACAAATGTATATATAGATAGATATGTAGTAAAGAGAAAGACTAAGCAAACGAGAGAGAGAGAGAGAGAGAGAGTCATGTTACAGCATATAACATTAATATATCTATATTTATATAATCAAACAGGCGGCAAAGACGATGACGGCGAGGATAGCATGAAGAATGGCAACAGCAGCGCCAATGGGGACTCCCATTTGGGGCTGAGCCTGAGCAAGAAGCAGCGCAAGGCGCGCACCGCCTTCACCGACCATCAGCTGCAGACGTTGGAGAAGTCCTTCGAGCGGCAGAAGTATCTCAGCGTGCAGGATCGCATGGAGCTGGCCAACAAGCTGGAGCTGAGCGACTGCCAGGTGAAGACCTGGTATCAGAATCGCAGGTGAGTCGTCGGCTCCTTTGATTGATCAGCCAGCCAAGGCAAGGACAGGGGCAGGGGCAGGGGAAGGGTTTGCTTGGAAGGTGGATTAGCCAACTAGCTAGCTAATCAGCGCCTTTTATGGAACCGCCCATTTCTTCGCGCACTTCTCGAATAAAAACACTTTTAATGGCTACCCCCGAAAGCCGTTTCGGTTCAATCCATCCGCCAGTCTGCCCGTCTGTCCGTCGGCCCATCTGCCGAGCGGCGAACCGGTTCGGAATCAGTGCCCGGCGCTGTTTATGCGTTTTGTTTTTATGCTGATTGCTTAATTTGCTGCATTTTGCGCAAGAGTCGTAAAATGCTTTGCTGTTTATTAAATGAGTTGTTTACTTTTTTCGTGCGCCACTCGCCACTCGCCGCAAGTTTGTTGCCTAAGTCTTTCGTATGGCGCATGTACTGTCGGTGCTGCCTATCAGGGGCTGCTCGGCGTCATCCGCTATTCGATTCGATTTCCAATGGCATTTGCCGCTGCTGCTGTTTAAAAATAGCTGCCAAAGTCGCTGCCTTATTACGTTTAATAGCGTTTTCTCTCTCTGTCTTTCTCTCGTTTATTATTATTTGCTGCTGTTGTTGCTGTTGTATTTTTTCTCATTTTTAATTATTGCCCAATGACTTGTCACATTTCGTCGGTCATTAAAAGCGGCGAAGAGACTCAAGCAGCAACTCAGACTCCGATTCAGACATTTACAGTCTGGCCGCAGTCCCAGCATCTTCCATAGGTGGGCAAAAAGTCAACCGGATATTGAGAACAGACTTCGCTGATGCGATCACAACGACTTGCCAATGCACTGCCAAAAGAATGTGGGAGAGAGAGAGATAGAAAGAGTGAGGGAGAGGCAGAGGGAGAGGAGAAGATAGTCTCTAGTAAAGTAAAATCTCATGAAATGTCATGAATATAAATATTTATCTATTTTGCACTGCTTGGAAAGAGAAGGGAGTAAGAGATAGTGAGAGAGACAGAGAGAAAGTATAGTAAAAATCTACATTTGAGACATGTGGCCCAAATACCTCAACTAATTGCATATGGCCTGCTGCAGGGTATTCGATAGTTCTTACCATCAATCTATCATGCAAGAAGGGAGTGAGACAGGTAGAGAGAGAAAGAGATTCAGAGAGCATGGCAAAATCTTCATTTAGGTCATGTGGCCCAAGTGCCTTAACAAATTGCATATGCCCAACTCTATAGGGTATTTGGTAATGTTAAACACTTTCACAGCTGCAGCCGGTGGCCGCGCGAAAATTGCAGCTCAGCTTCAGCTTCGGGCTGGACGCAGGCTCGACTGGCGCCTAGGCGCAATTAAAGGATTTGCCAAAGATGCTCTCGCTCTCGCTCTCGCTCTCTGGCTGCGCCTTGGGCAAGTGCAGGCGTGCCTGGCCAATTAGGCCGTTCACTCTCTCCCTCTCTCTGCCTTCCACTCTTGGTGTCTGTGTGGTGGGCGTGCGTCGGTTGGGACTGCAAGATAAATGACAAAACAATTAAGTGCGAAATATAAACAGCAATAGCAAAGGGCAACTGACGGCGACGGCGACGGCGAGTGGTCGGTCGACCGTCCTGGCGCTCAGCGGGCGGCAAGGACACGCGCAGTCAGCGGCATGAGTCGGCACTCTGCGGCATGATTAATAGCAGGAGGCAGCCTCAGCAGCGGCAGCGGCAGCGGCTGCCGTCATTGCGGATTAGTTTGGCTTAGATCGAGGCCTGCTGCCTAATGCCGACTCGTAGTTTTTCGTTTTCCGTTTTTTTAAGCATTCGACACGCAACTAATCGAGTTTTTCTCCTTCTCTTCTTCTTCTTCTTCTCGCTTGTCTTTGACAGAACCAAGTGGAAGCGCCAGACCGCCGTGGGCCTGGAGCTGCTCGCCGAGGCCGGCAACTACGCAGCCTTTCAGCGGCTCTACGGCAGCGCCACGCCCTACTTGAGCGCCTGGCCGTACGCAGCCGCCGCCGCGGCCCAGACGCCGCACGGCGCCCCGCCCTCGGCCATCGATATCTACTACCGGCAGGCGGCGGCCGCCGCGGCGCTGCAGAAGCCGGCGCTGCCCGCCACCTACATGTACCCCAGCCGCATGCCCCCGGGCATGGGGCTGCCGGGCATGCCGCCGCCGCCGGGAGCCGCGCCCATGCTGGGCGGCTACTATGCGCCGCCGCTGGCGCCGCGCGAGCGCTCGCCGGCCACCAGCCAGAGCGCCAACAGCGAGGCCGACTACGAGCGCAGCAGCAGCAGTCGGCAGCGCCTGCTGACGCCGAGTCCGCCCCTCAATCCGGGCAGCCCGCCGCCGCGCCGCGATCACGGCCCAGCCGAGGAGGCGCCACTGGCGTCAGCCGCCAAGACGCCGCCGCTGGAGGCGGAGCGCGGGGAGCTGACGACGCTGACGGCGCTGCCAGCGGTCGACGTCGATGAGGACGAAGAGGACGAGGAGCTGGCGCTCGAGGTGTGAGGCAGAGCAGCGGCCGCAGCAGCAGAGCTGGATCTCAGAGGGCGACTACGAAATGTCTCGCAACAAATATGAAGTAGATCTATAAATAATATACAATATATAAATAATATATATGTAGTCGTAGTGTATTTTTTTTTTCTCGATCTAACTATTTAAAACGTAGCTTAAAGGATTTTTGTACATTTTTGTAAATGTTTTGTACATAAGCAGGGACATTTTTTTTTTTTTTTTTTTTTTTTTTTTTGAAACCAATTTTTTTTCTTATATTTAATAATTTTTTTGTGCCTAGTCTTAAGACGTCTATTGTGTGTTGTAACAAATAAAAGAGCAAAAAATAAGAGCGATAGAGTGAGAGTGAGAATGAGAACTCGAGATCGAAATCGAAACCGAAATCGAGAATGAGAACGAGCTGGAAAAGAGCAATCGAGATGCGAGAGCCTTTGTTTTTGCAACTGTGCGCTCGAGTGGCTGGCCGAGTGGCCGAGTCAAGTCGCGGTCCTTCACGTCCTGAGCGTAATGCGAGCTGACACACGAGTCTCTTGGCCGGAGCCTCTTGAAAAACTGTTGCATTTTGGCCCTGGCTGCGGCCTGGGAAGGCCGTGCCCTAAACTGTGTGTGCCACTTGCAAATTGTTAACATTTGCCAATCTTGAGCGGAACTGAAGTTCCCGCAGCTCTTCACGGGCGACGCGCAGCTCGCTGAGCTCTCACCGTAAAAGACGGCATTGCGCGGCGTTCGAGTGCGCCGAGCTGCCTCGAATCGTTTCTAATTGACTTGCAACCCTCAAGGGGTGGCTGTCATTGAGGCGGGGTGGGGGCAGTGGAGGGATGAGGGCAGTTACTTTGATATGAATTTGTATGTGACGCGGCCTGCTGTTTGTTTTGCTTATTTAGTTGCCGCTTGCCATTTTCGCAACTTTCGTTTGACAAAGGCAACAGCGCTTGTTGCTCTTAATTTACGGGGTTGCGGCTAAGCGAATTCAATTTGCGCTGCCTCTCAGCCCCGGGCCCAACCCCCAAGACGGGACGAGGCGAACTGAGACTGAGGCTGAGGCTGAGGCTGAGCCCATCCTCCTCCAAGGCTAGAGTCAATCCACTCCAACTGCGGCTGTTGCGTGAAGTGGCCAACGCAACGCATTGCGTCCTCTAAGTCCTCCGTGCCTCAGGAGGGTTCGAGTTGCGTGCGTAGAGCATGCAAACTGGGCCTTCGCATCCTTGGGCGCCGCCGCCTGCTTGTGGTCCTGTCGCAGCGCCTCTGTAACAAATTGATTATTTGTTGCGCTTTTCCCTCTGGCAGCGATTTGCATTTTTACGAGTGCCACTCATAAATTTATGAGTGCCGCACGACCGTGCGAAACTTTTCCCATGCAGCCATTAGCGTTCGTTAGCCATTGGCATCCGCGTCGAACGAGCTGAGCAAATGTGCGTAAAGGATGCTGCCGTAACCACAAACCGAACGACTAATTAACACTGATTCGACATGTATACTATGTATACACGATTGAATGTCCCATGAATCGGGCGATCGAAGTCAAATCAGTGAACAAGAACGAGCTACTGTGCTGGCTACGCCAAAGATTATATGTAGACGTGGGACTGCTAGATGAAGTTATTCAGATGGAGTGGAGCAGAAGGGGTCTACCTATAATAAAACACTCCAATAAATTGGTGAAATACTTAAATGTAAAGTTTCTCTTAATCCTTATGCCTTAAGAATGCGGAATAAGGAGTGCAGCAAGGCATTTCGGGTCGCCTAATCTCTGGATTTAACCGTTGCAGACTTCTTCTTCTGGAGATTTTCGGAAGCACAGGGTTCAAGCAGACGACTCTCGAAGTTATCAAGGCGGATAATCGAAAGGAAGGCAGGAAACTGTGGCAGCCAATTGGCTTGTATCATTTTATCAAGCTTCATTCGATTGCATTGGATAAACAGATTTCACAAGCTGAACAAAAGATGTTGACTGTCAACATTGTTCTTTGCCCTGTAGAGGCAGTTACCCTTTAGAGTAGAGTCACTTGGAGTAGTTTACCTTCCATACCTAAAACTTTAGATAAATATCATCATTTTGTTATCATTTAATATATTTATGATTGCGTCTGAATAAATTATTATCATTTTGTTTAAGAATACGCGTATAGATGGAACGTCCTCAAACTGTTATTAATCTGCAAAATTGTGAGTTAAATGTACCGTACAATACGAGTAGAGCAAAATTGAGTTGAGGTCTGCACACACCTAGTAGCACCATTAACGATGAAATTCTTAATTGACAGCAAGTAGAGAGTGCTCTAGTGGGGAGTGCTCGACTAGGAGATACCCTGAACACTAAGCAATCTACGCACGCTTCAAATAAAAACTTTTCATTTGGATGGACTAATCTAATTTTCATAACGTTATATCAGATGTGAGTTTGTGCTAAAGTGCAGTTGGCTGTAGTATTTAAAATGTGATGTAAAGCCCAGGCAAATTTATATATAATATATACAAGATGATATATGTATGTGTATGTATTGGGCACCCAATCTTGATATATGAATGTTTCAGTCAGAGATAGAGAGAGAGAGAGAGAGAGAGAGATGTGGAAAGAGAGAGAGAGAGAGAGAGCGAGCAATTCAGCAATTCTGAATATATCAACTTTGTTTTGTATTATTAATATTATTTGAATTGATTTATAGTCTTAAGACTAAAAAATATAAATATTTTAAAAACATTTCAAAAATATTCTAGTAATTTTTTTGTGTATGTTTTAGATAAGTCTGGTTTCTCTTCTATCTCTCTATATACATATGTATATTGAAGAAAAAAGTACATGTACTAATTTTGTTTTATATAGATTTTTTAATGGGCATATATAGGATACACATTTGGTATATATCCAATGGCAATACGGGACATTAATTGTTCGCTTGAACTGACTTTGCATAATTTGATGGACTAGTCACAGTTCAGTGGATAGAAATCGCAGCATTAGCATATTGATAGATCGTTGTCCTACGATTAACTATGCTGGAATGGTTATTGAAATCGCGAGAGTCACTGGCACAAAGGACTCAAGGAGTCGTTTTTTTTATGGATTTCTCTGCCGGCGAACATCTTGAGGCCGGCTACGCTCTGAGGGGGCGCCTTTTGTGCGTCCAAGCTGACAAAATGCTTTCACACCGGAAGCTGCTGCAATGCGTTCGGCGTCCTGCTCGCTCTTCCTGGCTAATTGACAACTTTTGTTATGCTCGGCTCAGCTCAGCTCGTTTTTCGTTATTTTTTATGGCGCGCTGCTGCCGCATTGTTGGCCTAATTTGTCACAGGACGCAAGCCGACTAACTTCTGCATACTAAGTAGTGCCGGAGTAGGAGGAGGGGTCGAGACCGGAGGAAGCTTTTTGATTACACAGGCAATTTGTTGCGCACATTGGACGCAAGTCGAAGCCATTCTTTCGCCTTGGACTCGCCCGTTTCCGTTATCAATAAATTTGTGCGTGTTTATCAAATTAGATGTCAGCGCGCGCGCGCACGCCGGAAGCCGGGAAGCCGGGCCGAAGGATGCGAGCGGAAGCTGTGCGAAATTTATGTAGCTGAAGGTCAGCAAAGGGGGCGGCCAGACTGTGCGGCAAGGTTAAGTCTAAATCAATATTGAGTCGAGTCGTGCACCACCCCCTCGCCCCTTCGCTCCTCTTCCAGCTTGTCTCTTGCAAATCGGTTTGTGGCGCCAGAAGCTGCAGAAATCGATTTGCCGCTGGCCCCCGCCGCCAGTTAAACGCTGCAAATTACTCAGACTGCGGCTGCAACAACAACTGCAACAACTGCAACAACAGGCGGCTACTGGTTTTGAACCTGCGGCCCAATTTGAGTGCGTTGCATGCAAATCGCTGCTGATGGAGTTACATGACGCTGGGGCGGCTTTAGATTAAGATGCTGGGCGCTATTATTCGGTTACGGCATCATCTTCGATTTGCAATTCGCTGCGCAATTGCCTCTGCGGTTAACCAATTTTCAATCAATTCTAACTGTGCGCAGCGCAATCAGAGTCCAAGCTTCGGGCCGAACGGCGAACGGCGAACGGCATGTGGAGTCGTTGCCCAGGCACACGCCAATGTCAAAAGGTTCTCACAGGGCAGTAAGATGATACGATATTTGGATTCTTTCCCCTTTTTTGCTCGGGTTTTTTTCTGTTTTTTGTTGTCATTGGCGGCGCCGGGGCCAAGTCCCGTTAGCCAAGTGTCTGGAGTGCGTGGGGGCTTCTCCCTGCCCAGCCCAGCCAAGAGTCAAGCCTTTGTTTATGCGGCACGTGGCTGCAACTATGATGGTAACTGCGACAAGATTCAACGGCCAACTGCCAACTGTCAAGTGCCAAGTGATGTGTGACTAAAGTGCGCCTACGGCTGGCTGCAGGAGGCAGGCGGCAGGCGGCAGGCGGCAATTGAAGTGCTGCATCTCCCTCCCGGACTGCGCATGGACCGCAAGCTGTGCGAGGTGCCAGCGGCACAATCACCAACTTGCGTCCAAAATCCAGCGAGCGCACATTGCACACGCTAATGGCCAGAACAAAAGGCAGAAGGAAGTTGCTGCAGTGCCCAGAAAGCAAACAGTTGCTCACGGGATCCAATTACCCGAACTTGAAGTCGCCTCCGATTCCAATTCCGACACCAACTACAATTCGCCCTCTCGTTCATCAGCTCTCCCTCTCGCTCGCACTCGCACTCGCACTCGCTCTCGCTGAGCCAATTTTCAATTGTGCCACGGCCAAAAAGGCAACAGCAGGCGATGCGTCGGCAATGAAGGCGAACGAAAGCGACTCGCCGTGGCACGCAGTCTCTTTGACACGCCATGCCCGTGCCGCACGGGGGATGAACAGCGAGGGTAGCCACTGCAGTTCACTTAACTATAAGTTCTCGAGTTGATTTTGTGCTTTAAGCATTCTTCACTTCTTGGATATTACTATTTATCCATTTGTATCTGAGTTATAACTATTAATTATATTATACTTTTCGAGATACTATTTCGGTGGTCTAAAATTACAAATTTCGGATATACAAAAATATGTTATATGTACAATAAAAACTGAAAATAAAATAAAAATAAAAAATCTTTTCATGAGAATATCCATTATAATATATAACAACTTTTTTTGAACTCTTATTTAATTAAGTTAAGATTAAGTCTTGTACCTAAGTATGTATGTGCATCTAAGGGATGCTTTAGAGAAGTAGAATGCACCAAAATATATTACACATTATACTAAGGATATATTTAAAGAGATTGTACACAAGCTTAACCAAGTTTTACCTACTATAATTTTATAACATTTTTATAGTTTTATTAAATTTATTTTAGATTAATGCTCACTTGATAATTTTTTTCTCTAAAGAAAGTAAATTTAAGCGACAACAAAAATTCCAACTTATCCCAAACTCTTGCTAAAGTAAGTCAGGCTTAAGATTTCTTTACAAATGTTTAATTATTTTATCGTAATAATGTTTATATCTTAAGAGATATTTCTCCTCTTCTATGGCCATGTTGTTACTGAAGCTCTCACTTTCTGCCATGTCCTTAGAACTGTGGTGGCAGCCCTCGTGCAGTGCGACCTCGACATGTTCACAATTTGAATACAAGCCTCAACTGCGGCTCGTCCTTGGCTCGTGCTGCTGTTTTGTCCTCTCTCGGTAAGTACGGCCGCTGTATGTGTAAATGTAATTTTTGGCCTTAATTCCTTTTGTGTTTGGCCGTTCGCTTGCTCGTTTGCTAATTTGACAGTTGTCAGCCGCTTGCGACGTCAGTTGGCCAATCCACATGCCATCGAGTGAGAGAGAGCCACAGAGCCGCACTCGCGTCCACAATACATCCATTTCTATTACAATTTTCATTTCCATTTCCATTTCCATTTCTATTGCTGTTTCCATTTCCATTTTCATTCCCATTCCAATTTCCATTCATCAAAATTGGCTTTGGGTGCGAGAGGCTGCTGGCTCATAATAATTTGTCATCAATTAGCCGAGGGTGTTGATGTGCGCGGTAAACCAAGTGGAAATGCAGACAGCAGGAGCACGAGCAGGACGAGGCAAAGGAGCAGGAGCACGAGCAGGAGCAGGACCAGGAGCAGGAGCACCCCGTCGTCGTGTAGCATACGCTATGTGACCAGAGACCAACCCGCCCGCCCTCAATGACGGATCTCTCTCTCTGTGTGTGCATGGGGCTGGGGATGAGGCTGAGGTGGTGCGGGATGAGGATGTGACTCTAATGCCTATTTTGGTGTTCAAGTGCCGTCTGTCATTGTTGCTGCTTTTGTAGTTGTTGTTGTTGTTGTCCTTGTTCCTGCTGTTGCAAATTACTTTTGATTATTATTTTGATGTACATTTCAATGAGATCCGCAGCGACGCGGGGGGCCCCGCAAAGCCAAACTGAAACTTTGTACGCATCTCGAGTTACCAACGAAATGCGGCAATTGTTGCACACACTTGAATCCTTATAGAGATTTGATTACATGCGCCTGATAAAAAATGTATCGTAAAATTGATACAATATAAGCATTTTTTAAAATGTTTCAATTTACTTTAGATTTTTTTTATTTTTATTTTTTTTTTTGCATGCAGACAACGATCAAGTGAAGTGAGTAAAAAGCGGGAAAGAAGAGCTACAAAAAGTGCCTGACCTTCAAGGCAGCCAAAAATATGTATATGGAAATATTAACCTGCTCTATAACATACATATTTAAAGGGTGGAAGAAGTACAATATTATATATAAATATGCACATCTCATTCCTGGTCTTTGCAGCCCATCCATCAATTATAATATTGTTACTTGTAACTAAATTATAATATAATCAATTAAGACTATGCTGGGCGAGCGTCAGCGACTGCATAATACTCATTTACATTCTATAAATATTGTTTGGAATTTGGAAGATATGTTTTAACGAGCGACGCTCTCAATATTTAATTGAGAAACGAGTTTATTTATTCGATTAATAACAAGTTTTTAATTGCTAAACTCTAGATGTATATTTAGTGGCCAGTACTTAGAAGAAACAAATAGTTTACTGGGTATTTTCGATGTGCCACGTCTTCTAAACACAAATAAATCCACTTTAAATGTTTTGTTTGTTTGTTTGTTTTTGTTTTTTTGGCATTCAATGTGGTCTTCAGCACTTCAGATATTTGTATTTCATATTAGTAATTTGTACATTTTTTTGGATTAAAAAAAATTTTTTGTTTTTTTATTATTAAAATTAACTTACATGATAAAAATTAAAAAATATTTATTAGTCATCAATTTTTATATAATACTCAAACCATAACCTTTATTTTCACATATAGTATTACCCGATTAACCATGCTCCTTGTAGGGTCCCGGGAAAATACATTCCAAAGGAAATATTCCTTCGAGTATTTATTCTGAATCTCAAGTCTTTTGCTTCAGCAGCTGCAAAAGAGTCTGGGTTCAAATAAATAGACGAACCGATACGAGAAATTAATTTCATCAAACTAATATACTCCTTCAGTTAATTATTAAATATAGTACATGGAAAATTAAATTCGTTTTGCTATTATTAAATCATAAAATTATTAGAAATAAAATGAAAAATCGTGGACAAACCTAAAATGCGATTTGAATTAAATTTTGAAATAATGCAAAAGTAAATAAATGAAAGCGATTAAAGTAAATAAAAATCAGAATATACTAAAAAGTAGTTTAGATATATATACAAAATTTATAAATTAAAATAAGCTCAATTTTTCATTGGATGAGAAAGAAGACTTATAGATGACGGAATTTAATGTCTGAACGGTTTGATAAATGTATGTAAATGATGTGAAGCCCCTCTATCGTTTACAGTAGATACTTGATTTTTATAGATACGATACATAAATGTTAAATGTACTATGTATATTACATATTTGCATGAATGCATCCAAATTTTCCTATAAATCATTAATCAATGTTGTACAACACTGTGTATCACTGACTTACATGCTGTACAGCACTTAAAGACGGGTTTGTTGTTGTATTTTGAGTGTTTACTCATCCAGTGCTTAAAAGACGGTGTTGTTGTGGTCTATATCATCGAGTGGTTACTCAAAATTGGCTCAGTACCGACGAGTTTGGAAATTTGGATTTGACCTGGTTTGGATGAAGCGATAAAAGGAATGATTTATGCACGAAAATTCATGGCATAATCGAAATTGGAAAATAAATAATTTGGCACTTATCTTTAAGCGAAATGTTAACTTAATTAGATAATTACTTAAATGTCAGTTTAAACAAAACAACAAAGGCTGTCGTCAAATTGGCTGAAGCTCCACAAGTTGAACCCGAGCGCGAGGCATTAGCATCGACATCGATTAACACTCGAGCTGTATTCATGAGTGTTTTATATTTTTTCTTCTTTATTTTAGTGAATGAAACGTATTCATATAAATAAATCTCTGTGTGAGTGTGTGTGTGTGTGTGGAAGAAATAAAATCGAATTAATCGAAATCGAATCCAAATCCGAATCCGAATCCGAATCCGAATCGGCTCGACTCGAAAACAAAACGTGGAGGGCACCACATTTAATGAACGCACAATCTTTTATATGTTGAAAATTGACTTAAATTATTTATTAGCGAATAAAATTAAAAACTTAACGCTATAAAAGTGTTAAAACCACTTAGCAAGCCATTTGCCAGACTTCGACACAGATACAGATTCACGCAGCGGGTCGATGAAGGCGGGTGGGCGGGGCAGGCCGCGGCTGGTCGGGGCTGGTTGGTGCTGGACGAGCCCGATCAGAGTGCAAATTCAAGCTTTTTGTTCGCGTTCCATAAATGGGAAATAGAATCGAGGCAGCGCCAAGCCAATTCGGATCGGATACATCGCTTGATATTTTCATAAATTAAGCTCGCATTCAAAATTCACCTGTTGCCCCGCGCATTAAAGCCATTCGACCACATTTGGGCCTTAACAAATTTCGAACGTTTTGAACAGCGTTTGTCGTGCGCTTTGATTTTGTCATTCGTTCTTCTGCTTCGCCTGCTCCGTCTGCTTCTTCTTCGCTTATTTTATTTTCTATCTGTTTGTTGTTTAAACATAGTCAGCGATTAACATAAAAAAGCAGTTAACAATTTGTACAACATTTATCTAGTTTTCCATTTTCGACCCCACTCGCTGCGCATCCATCCATCTCCCTCTCTTCTTGTCTCCTTCTCTGCCCCTCTAGCTTAAGCTGAAAAGTGTGCCTACAATATTAATTCGTATATCCATTGACTTTAAGTGGCCTTTGGTGTTTGGCAACCGAATCGAGTCTAATATACTATTTAATATATATAGCCACAGAGACGGAAATCTAAACGTAAATAAGCTTTGTGTAGGATATGAATGGCATTCCAAACAATTTATTCACATAGCCCCTGTCAAAACAGAAAGGAATTAGATAAATAAATATTATATATGTACATCGGCTGAAAAGATTTAATAGATTTGGATTTTCTTAATTCGCAAATTAGGGAAATTGATTTTTATTGATTTTATGTCGCTCAACTACTTATATTCACAAACTGGTTTAAAGTGGTTTATATTTGACTACGGTTCAGCATTACCCATCATGATGATACATCAGAGAAGTAATTTGAAAATGAGTTATAATATTTGTAGATTTAGATAGATTAGAAAATAGAAAATTATAATAAATTTAAATATCTAGAGCTGAAAATAACCTAATTGAAGGATTTGAAATATGATAAATATATATGAATACGACATATATGAACTGTCTGAAGTACATATATGCAGTATCTGAAGTTTATGAAGTGAAAACAGTACAAGAAACATATGAAGTACACAAAGCATTTACAATATGTAGATAAATAAATATACAAACTAAGTATAGTACACATTATATGGAATTTAAACTATTTAATGCACGTCAAGCATACATGAGGGCATGTAATGCATGTGAATTATACAAAGCATATAAGATATTTTCAGTGCATGGCTATGTGAGGTATACAATGAATATGAAGTATATTAAGCATATGAATACGAATTATATGAGATATATTTAATAATTTTGATTGAAATTATGTATACGAATAATATGAAGTGCATGCATATGTATATTGAATGCAAAGTATATGAAGTTTATATCGCATATACGGTAAGTAAAGTATGCAAAGTATTAAATAAAGTTAAGTTAAAGTTAAGTAATATACATAAGTAATTTATATAAAGTATATGAATGGCATCTTATAAAGGATGTGTATATTGTAGTACATAAGGTGTATTAACTGCTTAATATACCTTTATATATATCATTTATATATAAAGCATATAAGATATATGTAATGTGTATAAATTGAATGAAGTACATAAAATACTGTAAGTATATGAAGTGTAAAAAGTATTCATTATATGGAATTTTGAATTGAATATTAACTATAAGCAGTGTATAATGTATACGAAGTATATAAAATGTAAAGTTAATATTGGAGTCTATGAAGTCTTGAAGTACCTGAAGAGTATGAAGTATGATATATATATAGTCCAAGAAGGAGATGAATTATGTAAAGTATTTATGCATTATATGAATTGGAATACGAGTTTGTTCTTAAGTTCACTTGAAATACTTTAATGGTAAATAATAGAGAATACTCGATAATATTGTTCTACAATAATATCAGATATATATGCACAAGTCTGTTGCTGAGCCTCGCAATGATCCGTTTCCTGCTTTTGAGTGTCCGCATTCCGTGTTTGATGCCAGGCGCTTTACAGCCAATAAATCAAATAGTTTGCCGCACAGATTGATGCATTAGCCAGCCCAGAAATTCTTTGTATGTCTGTCAGTCTGTCTCTTCGGCCTGTGTGGAGCTGGAGTTTGAGCTGGAGCTGTGGCTGGAGGCTGCAGGCTGGCGCGCGTTGACAACGTGCAACTTTATGACGCCCCAACTTTGGGCGCGATAAGCCCACGCGCCAACATCGAAAAGCTGCAGGGTGAGGGGTGAGGGGTGCGTAGTGCGTGGTGCGGGATGAGGGATGAGGGGTCCGGCATCCGGGGCTGGACGTGCAGCTTGCGTCAGGCCCTGGCCATGAGATGGCACATCAATTAGCACACCTACCTTCAGCCGAAGAAGCTGAAGCGCTGCTCGGGAACTGGAACTGGCCATTCATTAAAGCAGCTCTTCGCCGCTCGCTCTATCAGCCGGGGCTCTGATGAATATATTTTAGCGGAGACAACAACCAGCAACAACAATCGCGCAGAGGGGCCGATTGGACTAACAGAGGAACAAGAGCACAAGAGCACAAGAGCACCAGAGCACAAGAGCACCAGAGCACAAGCGCTTATCGCACAAGATGTATTCAAAGTGCATAATGTAAAAGTTGTACGCGAGTGCTCCAGATATTCTTCCACAAGATGCCAACAAGCTGAGCTCAAGTAGAGTACTGACTCGACTTGTTGGTGTTGTTGTTGTTGTTGTTGTTGCTGGGGATGTTATCTCAAGTGCTGCGATGCTTATCGTCGAGTTGTAAACGTGAGCTAAAAATACTAACTCCAGCTACAATTTCTCTCGGCTCTTTGGGCCCGCCATAAAAGTTGCATCAATTAGCCGGGCTCAGAGTTGGGATTCTTCTTCTTCTTCTTCTTTTGATTTTATACATTTTTTTTCGGAGTTTTGTGTGTTTGGGTTTTTGGGCTGCTTTTGTTGTTGCTGCCACTAAACTATAACGATAACGAGAAACAATGTTAAACTTAAACATCAACACCTTTTAAGAGCCAGCCTCGACGAGAGTCGAGAATCGAGAGCTGAGAGCGAGAGACTCGAGATCTGAGACGTGGCCAGACTGAATGTCGACTGCTTCCCCTTGCTACTCACTCACACACACTAACACACACTCACTTTCCCATTCTCCATATACAGTGCCTGCATGGCCATTGCCTGTGATATATTAAAATGGATCTGGGTTCGGGGCAGAGTTTGGCTGCGGCTCGGCGCTGGGTCCACATCTCGTTTGCGTTCTCGTTTTTTATGGCACAGTTTAGGAGATAACAAATTTTTGTTACAAGCAAATTAAAAGGTTTTTCTTGACGTTTAATGCAATGGCTTTTAAACTGGCAACGGGCCAGCAACGGGCCCGTTCAGCGCATCCTCACAGAGAGTCGCCCCGAGAGCCACGGCTAAAAGAATTCACTTTTATCGATTGTTTTTGCTTGCATCGTTTAGTCGATAATTTTGGTAATAAATTTTAAAATAAACAGCGCACGGTTTTGGGCTCGTTTTCGTTTGAGGTCTTCGCTCCACATCGACTCGGTTCAGTTCAGTTCGGTTCGATTCAGTCATGTTATGTTCTGTTCTGTTCTGTTCTGGTGTGGAACCCTTTAAGATCTGTAGGCCGGGCCCGATGCGCGTGGCATTAATGCGGCAATGGCATCGGCATGGGCCTCTGGCCTCTGGCTGGGATGGATTGTTGGAGACGCCGCCTTAAATTCCTCGGCCGCATATAAATTCAGAACATCAGATTAAGAAAGTGTTAATGTCGCAGCAATTTCCTTTTATCTCAACATAATTGAGCGATAGAATTTGAATTTAGCTAAAAGCCAAACATAAATTTAACACCCAAAACACAAAACACACTTCAACAAAGGGCCCCGAAGCCGCGCTCGCTGTTGGAGTCGCAGCCCCCAAACTGAATCCAATGCGTCTTCCTCATGCAGCTCCACCAGATGCTCTCTCTCCCTCTCTCTCTCTCTCTCTTTCTCTGTTCTTACTGCAAGCATTCGTGCGGGCTTTTCAATAGACCCGTTTGTGGCCCGAAATGCGTTCATTGTCACAACACAGGCCAAGTGATTTCTGGGGATCGCCGTCTCATAAATTTGTCACATTGCCCATATGGCATGCGGAGTCTCTTTCAGATTCTGGCTGCGGTTCGCTTTGAGCAGCGCCTGCGCACATTTTAAATCAAAATTATTGAGTCTTCCCTTTCGAGTGGCATGGGCATGCTAACTACTTGGTTCGATTTGTTGCCCATACTTTAAATATTGATTCTGTTTGGGAAGCGAAACTGTGAACTGTGATTATGCTGTAATATAAAAACCTTCTATGAGAAGGGGATAATATAAATAATATTGTAATGTACAAAAATATGAAATATGTATTTCTTCATTTTTTTTTACCTTAAATTAACTTAAATTTTATATCATCTCTGACTTCCTAATAAGTAAATAAATAATAATGAAATAAAAACGATTTTGTAATTAATTTATTCAATATAATTAACTAAAAATTATAAAATACACACAAAAAAAAAAAAAAAAAAAAAACATTTGAAAATATTTAAAGGGCTGGATTAACTCTCAACGCAGCCCTAGGCTACCATGAATTTAATATAAATAATATAATAAAATTCTAATCAATTTTATACAAATTTTAAGTTATATATATATTAAAAATGTTAATTTTTAAATAAAAAAAATATATAGAAATTTTAGATGATATATATATTTAATAAAGGAAATGTTAGGTTTATAAATATTAAAATAAAAGTAGAATATTAAAATAGAAGTAGGAAAGAAACTTAATGTAATATAAAATCTCCGAGAAAGCTTTGGTCCATGAGTGATTTGCGTATACTTTTAACATGCTTGGGTCAACCTATCAAAAATACCGGCAAATCATATTCGGGCAGCTTGACCGTTTCAACCGTGTCAAAGTGAATTGTTTCTGAATTGTTGATTATTTTCGGACACGCTGTACTTTGGAGCAAAGCAAATTCAGTTTCCAACCCCTAATCTATGATCTCTTGAATGGGTTGCACTTGGACTGCCGGAGTCCATTCATAAGTGTATTTCAACTTTGGTGTATTTCTTTTTATCGCTTCGAAAACTTATGATTTGATGGCATAAATAATGTTTTTATATTGTTTAGAAAGATGAAATATAGCAGAGTTTAGTTTACGATTTGAATGCGTGTAACCTGAGCATTCTAGCTGCACTGCTTCGGTGTGTGTGCATGTACCTATATATATATATGTGTCTCTGTGTGTGAGTGAGTGAAAGCTATTGTTGAAAATCACATTCAGAATGCACTGAGACATCATAAAATATTCAACAAATCTTTAATATGCACAGATCTATTAAATGAAAGCAGACAACAAAAATGAGATGAATTAAAAACAACATACATATACATGAATATACTTATATATGAATCTATACATATATGCATAGGGTTGTCCATATTCGACTAACCCATTTGATAGCCCCACCCATATTCCACAGACCCATGTTTATTTATTTATTTAATTTATTTATTGTCTATCTATATTATGCGAGCTAGAGTCCTCCAAGACATCGTTATTTCACGTGTGTATCATTTCTGTAACTATATTGATATACATACATACATACGTCGCCCGCAACTCAATTCAATTACCAATCGTTGGCAATAGGCTAAGCAGCGTTACTTCTCTCAGTGTATATGGTATCAAATATGATAATCTATATACACACACGTATGTGTGTGTGTGTGTATGCATCGCCGCGTAAGCTGCGTCATCTCGTAACCCTTTTGCGAGCTGAGAGCGGAAGTGTCTAACACGCACACGATGCGACGCCTCTCGCGGGCCGTCGCGCCGCTGCTGCTGCTCTCGTCTATGGGCGCTGCTTAATGATTAATGAATGAAATCAATTAAGTTTCATTAATGAACAATTTTCGGTAGCTTGGCCACGGAAAAAAAGAGCTGAAGACAAGCAGCTGAGCGAACGTTCAGGCTCTCTGCTCCCTACCTCCCTCTGCCTCTCCCTCTGCCTCTCTCACTCTCTGTGGATGCTTTGCCTCTGCTGCTGCCCTGCCCTCCGGCTGTTGTAATGCCTTTCTTTCGTCTCACTTCAAGTGTCAATAATTTGGATTTCGATTTTCCATCCGACGCTGTTCCACTTTGGCTACTGTGCTGCAGCCGCAGCAGCAGCTCAGTCCGTCCGTCCGTCCGTCCGTTCGACGCATTGCCCGGGGCCAAACAGTTTGGGCCGCTGAACAGTTGAATGAACTTCACGGCTGCCACTCGCTGCCCGGCGCTGCTCGGCTCGGCTAATATGCAAAATCATCGCATTTTAAAGCGAAAGCCAAACAACAATAGAGCCCTAAACAATATTTATATTGAAATGTATTAAAAGGCTCTCATGCCACCCGTGTGGTCTACAGCCAGAGTCGGAGTCAGAGTCGGAGCTAACGTCGATCGCATGCCCCAAATGAATGAGTTTTGATTAAGGCATTTGCGATCCTTTATATTTCATTATGATTTGAGTATATGCATAAATATAATTATTCTTTCCGCTTTCTCTCCTGCTCTATTCATTTATGCTACTCCCAAATACTATGTATTTGACTAGATTAGATTAGTTTTTATACCCTGAACCCATTGAAAATGGGAAATCAGGGCATAATGGTTTTGTGAAAAGTATGTAACGGGCAGAAGGATCCTTGGCAAAAGTATATATATTCTTGATCAGGGCGATCAGCAGACTCGATATGGCCTTGTCTGTCTGTCCGTCAATCCGTCCGTATGAACGCTTAGATCTCAGAATATATAAGAGCTAGAGAGTTGGAATGATATGCATATCGTGTATACCAAACGCAGGATGAGTTTATCATATGCTATCGATAACTCATTCGATTTCTTTTTTATCGAGAATAATCGTTAAATTGATATGGTTTTTCTGAGCATAATTTTAATACTCTTTCATATTTACAGTGTTTATACAGTAATTTGTAACTTACAGATTTTGGATGCCACGCCCCCTTCGGCCCCAATTCGTAAAAAACGTATTTCAAGTACTAGAGAGTTTTGCTTTGGAATGTACACACATTTAAGCATTATGACCTGAACGTTTCATGAAGATAGTCCTACAACAAGAGAAATTTTTCAACAAATATATTCTCATACTATTGCCCAAACTGTAGCAAAGTCGCTGCTAGCTGCGCAGTAAGCAGAGCGCGTGCGTGGATGCATGTGCAGTGCAGAATGATTGGAGGGTTCAGGGTATCTCCTAGTCGAGCAGTCGCGACTAGAACACTCTTGACTCTTGTTCGAATATAGTTTTATTAGTGTTGCATTCACATAGAATGCTTATATCTTCACTTATATATATATATATGTATCTATATATACCCCTTTATTGTCTGCAATTTCCATTCACATTCACATTTCGCTGTCGATGTGAACGCACTTGGCTCTGTTGGCTGTTGGGCTTCGCGCTTTGGTTGTGGCTCTGGTAATTTAATAACAATTAAAGGCACTCGGTACATGGCTTTTGAAGCCAATCTCCGTGTTACGCATTAATGGGCACTTAACTTGGTCAAAAAGCCTTGCCAGCCAGTGCCAGTGCCTTGCCGCTCCACATACTCCACACACTCCCCCGCACTGCCCCAGTCGGCCCGAGCCGGTCTCAATTACATTGTACGCATCTCCGCATTGATTACATTTTGAACGTTTGCCAATTTGCATTTAATACGGCCAGCTCGCTCGCTCGCTCGCTTCTCACAGTGCGGTGGTCCATTCACTTGGTCACTTGGCCACTTGGGCAGGTTGGGCGTGCGAAAGTCGCCGCACTCGATACGAGGCGGTGCGAGGCGGTACGGGGCGTGACTTTGTGCCCCCCTTTATGCTACGCCTTTGACAGCTCGACAGAGCAGCAAACCAAACCTAAAACTTGGCCAGCTCAGTGTGATTGATGATCGTTTGTCACACGGCCGGCCATCAATTCACTTAAAGGATGCGACATTTGCCCTCTAATGTGGCTCTAAGCAGGCACCGAGTGTGTGGGCGAGGGGTCGGCCGAGAGCAGTCCAGAAGTAGCCAAAGTAATGCTGACGTAAGAAAAAAAAGGTATGCAGCAACCTGAGTATCGATATACACAATCAAGTTCAGCACTATGGAACAAAGACGTTGCAATACCGCGCGCGTGTGTGTGTGGGTTGATAAAGTTAATTGAAGTTTCGAGCTGAAATGTTTCAATTAAAGATCCTCTAACATGAGTTAAATAGAAAATCTAAAAGTAGTTCAATAGAAACTTAGTTCAATAGATTCGAGTTATTGCAGGCATAATCAATAAATCGATAATTAGCTTTGGTACTATCGATCATTTTTATTTCTTGATAAATTAGTTGTATATGTACGCATGGAAAAAAAAAAAACTATAGGACTGGATTAAAATAATACTTTTAAAATTTGTGTTGAATGAATATGAATATGTCTGTTCATATTTAGTTACATCTTCTCTGCAGTCTTTAGATTCATGTTTATTTTATTTTATTTTGGTTGACAGCATTTTCTGACCCACTGTGCCGTGAGCATTCGGCCCAGAGGCCCGGTCCGGCTCGGTTTGGTCCGGTCAAGTGTGCATGATTGATGAACTATTTTGTTTTGCGGTGAATCAAAACGACACCATACTCTCTCTCTCTCTCTCTCTCTCATCTCGTACACATTTTGATGACATAGTTGTCCTGCCCCTGTCGTCCCCGCTCCCTCTACCGTCGCACTGCCTTCTCCATTACCGCCAACGCCCCAAAGTAAATTGATACGAGCCGACGAGACGCGACGCGACGCGACTCGAGGCTGAGGCTAACAGTCAGTCAATCGGCTTGGACAGGCTTCTCTAATTGTCGAAGCGCTTGAAAAAGGTTTGGCCAGCGCGCGTATCATTAAAAAGGATATCAATAGGTGATAACACGGCCGCAACAGCAACAGCAACAACAACAACAACAACAAGCGCTCGAGTTGATTGAATTGTTTTGTTGTTGTCGTCTTTGTTTTTGTGTGTTGTCGCTTGTCGCTTGTCGTTTGTCGTTTTCCAGCTGTCCGTCGGGCCAAATTGAATTGTATTGCACGTCAGCAGCAGCAGCAGCAGGAGGAGGGGCAGAGCAGGGGGCTGGGGCATCTGGGCCTGGGCTCTCTGTAAGGACGTTGGGCAGCCACTCAGTGCTGAGAAGGAAAAGTAATTAAGATAAATACGCAACGATAAAAATAAATAAATATAATTGTTTTTCTTTTCCATGTTTTGGTTTTATTTCTGTTTTCTGGCCCGAACATTTGACAATTGATTGGCCCAGCCTGCCCGGCCTAATGGTATGTGCTTAATGAATTGATGGAATGGCCAGGCATTAGGTACAGCCTTAGAGCGAGATTGAGATGGAGAGGGGACAATAATTGGAAAAGGGTTTACAGGTGCAATGAATGCCAGTCTCTCGCTCTCTCTCTCTCTCTCTCTCTCTCTCTCATATCCAATTGAACATCTGTCGCCTCGTTGCATTTCCCCATGTTCATCTAAATCGAGCACATTATTATGCTCCATTAGCAGCTTCACGTCCGACTACTACTTAGCAGGCTTTTGGCCAAGTTATTTATGCGTTGGCTTAGTCAGCTGCTGCTCAATGCATTTCTTTTTCCCTAAACATGGCCAACTGAAATCGATCGTCTTCCTGAAATTTGCAAACAATTTAACAGCTGATAGAAACGATTTGTTAAATAGAAGCGCCATATCGATATAAACTTGTGTTTTATACAATTTAGTATTCAGTATTTAGCTCTTCTATTCCAAACTTTCTTTTCAAATGAAGCCTTTTTAATTTCAATAAGAGTTTCAGTTTATTAATGATTATTAGAGCATGAACTATTTGATCAACGAGTTAAATAGTTGCAATCATAGCTGTGAATATGGTAGCACGGTAGAGAGGGCGAATAATATTGAGAACCCAATTTAAAATATTTCGTAACACAGTCTAAAGGGCCGTTCTTAACTATTTGGTAATCACCTAATCAAACTGAGAGTATATGCTATGAAGCATAGCATAACATACAAATCATCTCTAAATACTTATTTGTACTTCATTTGTACTTAAATTTCCCATCTTTCGTTTTATATTCTAAAAAGAGATTTCTAAATTAAGAGTGATCTAAAAGAAAAGTTAGTTATTTTGGGGACAACGTAAGGTTTTAAGTTCTTGATAACAGACTGGTAGGCCTAAATCGACTCAGCCTGTCGTTCTGTTCAAGAATATACAGTGAGTAACATTAATATTCGTTTTTTTTTTTTTTTCAACTTCAAACGAAAATATTGAAAAAGTGTAAATGGTGAGTTCTAGATTGAAAAATTAGATCTGTATATCAAAGCATTTTACTTAACATAACTGCGAAAAATTGTACATTAAGGAGAGACTGTGCTGTAAGGAGAGAATGTGATCAGGAATATACAGTCGAGTCTCGGTAATTTGTACCCCACTGAAAAATATTTTAAATTTCTATTCTCTCCTCTTGAAAAAATTCGTTCTCGATAGTTTGAATTTCTGTGTAAATCCTGTTTAAATCCCTTGCCAATTCGATTTATCGGGACTCGACTGTATATGTACATTATGGGGTCTGCCACGCCCCTCTCTGCCTGTTATATACATTTAGCAAAACCAATATACCCTGACTGCCCATTTTCAATGGGCTCAATGGGTATCTATGGGTATCTATGTGCTCATAGATACCCTAGGCTAATTGCCAATGCAGACAGTAGTTAGGGTATTTCCCTGCCCCGCGGCGGCCGTAACTTGTCAAAATGTCAGCTTTCATGGCGCATTTCCGTTGTTGACGCCATTTTGCTCTCAATTGCGACAGCTACTTTTTTTCATTTTTGTTTATTTTTGTTGTTGTTTGTGTTTTGTATTATTTATTTGCATTGTAAGTTGTCGTTGTTGTGGCTGTGGCTGGGCCACATGATTTTTAATAAAGCCAACTAAAATGTAATTAAACTTAATTTATGTGCTAATGAAGAAATTTTCAAAGCGATAGCGAGAAAGAGAGTGGAAGAGGGGGAGTGGGAGGGGGATAGAAAACGTACGTAAAACAGAAAAACAGAAAAACCGAAAACAAAAACCAAAAATTAACAAATAAACACGAGACGCACTGCAGTAGGCCAAATGAAATGAATATAACGAGCTCCATCCACACTGTGCCACACACACACACACACTTGTGCATGTATTCAGGTAGGTGTAGCGGACGATCGGACTGGCGCATTCATTAGCATTTTTTGGGTGACAAAAGTTTCCGGTTCGCCACGGCTATGAACTAATGGGCGACCGGGCCACATCAAAATCACATAACAAAAGACATTTTAATTGAAATTTAAGTTAATTAGTGTGGGTTTTCTAGCGCTCGCTCACAGACTCTCTTTCTCTATGTCTCTCTCTCTCTCTCTCAAAGTCGAGTGAATCTGAGCTCAAATGCGTTGCGGTTTTTGTAATTGACGCAGACAAATTATGTCGGCCAGAGTCGCAGTACGAATAGCTGGCCCTAGGGGCTTGGACATGCCTCTTGGCAACAACAACAACAACTACAACTACTAACGGCAACTGTTTCGGTTCGCTGTAAGTAATGGCAGCATTGCTAATGAGATCATTTTTATTACTTTTATTGTTATGCATTTTGAAATTATGATTTAAAGCCGCAAGAATGAAATTTATGCATGTATCTCTAGAGCCATAGCTGTCTCCCTCTCCCTCTCCCTCTCCCTCTCCCTCTCCCTCTCCCTCTCCATCGCATTCTCTGTCGCCTGTTATAGGTCCGGCACTCACACACATCTGTCTATCTCGATCTTTCCGGTGTCGAGTGCGCTTTCAGCTCGTTTCTCTGTTTTGTTTTCAATGGCATAAATTGTCATTAGATAAAGTTTATGACTCAATTATCGTTAGAGGTTGACAAGTTTTGTTGGCCGTCGCTTTTAATGCCATTGGCATTGGGCTTGTCTAGCCCCCATGTCCCCACCCCCTCGGACATTAACTCTCTCTCTCTCTCTCTCTCTCTCTCTCTCTCTCTCTCTCTCTCTCTCTCTGTTTCGCTCACTTTATTATTTTCGATGGTGTCTTTGTTTTCGCTTTTTTTGTTTTGGGGCGTGGCGATTTATTGCTGTGTCCGTATCCAACAACAACATCCCCCTACCTGTCCTCCTGTCCCCACTGCTCCCATCAAGCCAAGCAACCATTCATCTATCCGTCAATTTACCCAATCTCTGACGCCTCTCGACTCTCGCCTCGCTCTGCGCTGATGTTTTCGAAAGTTTTGAATTTTGACTGGACTGCAAAAAGTTGTTGGTAATTTGTGTTGTATTAGTTGTTATGTTAAAGCGGGCGTTGCTTTTCCCAACTGCTTAATTAAAATTCATATTCAACTACGCACTCTTGCCGAGGCGAAAGTGATTGCAAGTCTTTTTTAAACTCTGTCTTCAATCATTTATTTGGTAATAGAGTCAATCAGTTCGGAGTTGAGTGTATCCTTTATCCTTTATCACTGTCATTTATCATACATTGATGAGGCCAAGAGTTTTACTAGAGAAATGTTTGGTATTAGGATGCATGCTAGGCCCTGCTCTTTTTGGTGGGATAGAAAGAATATTCAATCTGTCTCTCTCAACATCATGCGAATCATAGGTCAAAAATATATATTATTTCGCGAGAGAATATTTTATTTATCTCTCTTAACATCATGTACATTCATAATATCTCTCTTTATAGATAATTGAAAATGGGAAATCAGGGTATGATGGTCATCTTGTAATCTATGTAACGAGTAAAAAGAGGCGTGGCAGACTCCATAAACTATATATGTATATATATTCCTGATTACGGTATCTCTTCATGAATTAACGCATTAACATAGGTCTGAAAGTGTATTTGCATAGGTCCCTATATAGCACATCGAATAATCTATAGTTAGTCTCGTTTATGGTTTGGCTTAAGCTTATGGAGCTGTTTGTATATTTAACTCATTTTTTACCAAGTCATGAATTTATGCCATTCAAATTCGGTATCTCAGCAGCTCCATTGGTCAAGTGTAATAGACCAAGCCTCTTGCTATGCGAAAGCTCATGGGGTATATTTAAAATCGAAGATCGAATGTGACGCAGGGAATTTCCTAATGTTGTTTTTATATATTTCATACTCATTCATAATTAAAGAACTTAGATTAAATATGATTCCCTGAATTCTATAGAGCTTCAGCATGATTGCTGCTACGAAGGTGTTTTGCATCGAGTTATTCGACCCAGAGTTTTCTTTCGGTTCTCACCTCGCCTCGTAGACTTATTTTGGACAAATTTAGATAGTTGCGACGGAATCTATGGCAGGATCTGCGTTAGATGCAAATAAAAAAATTCCTTTCTCCAGTTCCGCTTCTATTTCTATTCCGGAATATGTTCGGCCCATTTTACGTAGTGCTCAGCCTCTCATTCCAGCCCTAGCGAGACTCTTCTGAATACTACTAATGTACTGAATACTACGGCTGTAGTCAGTACACTCATTAAACATATCTCTCTCTCTCTCTCTCTCTCTCTCTCTCTCTCGCTATGTTCAAGTTGAGCTCATCTGAAGCTACAAATTGCAAGCATGCTTCGTGCTTTGGCTTCTGATCGTTTGTTGTGCTGGCTGCAGAGATGATGGACGAACGGACGGTCGGACGGACAGACGGCTTGGCCCATGCACATGTGGCTCGTTAAGTGTCCTTGCTCTCTTTTGCTGGAATCCTGAAAGCATCAAAGCCAACCGAGCGCTGTTCAAATGTGCAGAGGAGAGCACAGAGAGTGCGGCATTAACATATTTTAACAGCCAAGCGGCATTTGCATAATTTTGTGACATGCTCGCAGCGCAACGTCCGCCTCCTGCTGCTGCTGCTCCTTCTCAATCCACTACAGCTGGCCGTTACGGGCTTTCTCTGGTTGCTTTCGTTTTTCCATTTTTTCGTTTCTTTTTTTTATTTTGTGTTGACAGCTTTTGTAGGTTCCATTAAAAAGTTCAGAAAACGCTGCAAAATGGCGCGCACTTATGCCAAATTAAACTTTTCCAACATGGCGCTCGGCTCGCTTCCTGTCCGCGTTGTCTCTCCTCCTGGCAGCATCTCAGAGCGTGTGTGTTTGTGTGTGCGTGCGTGCGTGTGTGTGTGTGTGTGTGTGGCAACTGCAACTGGAGCTGGCTCCATTATGTAACAAATTACTTTGGTAAAGTGCTCGTGTATTCGCTTTTTAAATATGCAAAAAGAGCGCAATTTGCATAAATTTGCCCCAGCATTAAAACAATTTTAACTCGCAACACCAACGCGCACAACAGCAACAACAGCAACAGCAACAACAGCAACAACAACAAATAAATAAAATGTTTGCTGAAAAACAACCCAAACCTGCCGAAAGCCCTCGGAGCTCTGCCCACCCACCTCATCAGCCACACAGAACTACTGCTGTTGCCTGTTGCTGCCACATGGCTGGGTGGTTAGGTGGCTGGGTGGTTGGGTGGTTGGGCCTCGCCTCTCTGCTGCTTGGCTCCGGTTGTCAGCGGTGCCAAATTAACAAATTTACGCCAACATCTCTGGCTCAAAAGCTGCCAGCCAACTGCGTGCCAGCGGAGAGGGGGCGGCGGAGTGGGAGCACGCGCTGGCAGCGGGGGAGTGGCCTGTGCGGTGGGCTTTCACATTTGACATGTTTTGTGGTAGACTTTCGCCAGGGTTGGTTCTTTCATCCACCTGCCGCGTCATTCCTGTTGCTGTCGCTGTCGCTGTCGCTGTTCCTCTTAATGTGCTTTCGGCCCGTTACTTTTCAACGCTTCTATTTAGCCCAGCCCCAATGGCTGCCCGCCTACCCTGGCCCTCTGCTCTCGCGCTCTCCCTCTGCCTTCCCCTGAGCTAACAAATTAAATATTCCGGCACCATTAGTGTTAAAAGTGTTCACATTAAAAACATTTTGCATTTTTTTCATTCCTTCATTCTTTTGCGACATTTTTGCTGCTGTTGCTGCCGTCCGTGAAATGCACAACAGCAGCAGAGCTCAGGGGGCAACTGCGTGGCTTGAAGATACCCTGTAGTAGCTGAAAGTTGCCCCAACTGTTCGTATCATGGCCAATTCCCTGCTCAGCCTTCTCCTATTAACAGTGCCTACTTCAAGTCTTTGGATCTCATCATTTCTACTCCTCTGCACTGATATACCCCACTTGACACACTGTGCCAGGGCAGAAATGAGTCTGAAAATGTCGCAACTTTGTTTTTAAGCACGGTCAAGTTTTTCGGGGGTAGTGCTCGACTCGGGGTTTCTTTTTTTCTCTTTCTCTTTCGTTTTTGTTTTTGCTTTGTCCGGCTCATGTTCACAGGACACACAACAACTTTGTCATTAGTCAATTGTCGGCCGAGGTGTGGGCGAGAGGAGCTAGAGGAGTGAGAGCTGGGTGGAAAGTGCCACTTAAAAGTTTACTCAACCGGCAGTCAATTCACTAGCTTCTAGCCAGTCATTAGCTAAGCGATGGTTTTTAAAGCCTCCTGAGGAACAGCAGGATTCCTCTGTGTATTGATACCAATTTGCCAGCATGGGCAAGGGAAACACCAATTTCCATATCGAAATTTACTTCTGAAATACGGTAAATCTATATACTTAATAGCCGATAGTCTTACTGTTCCCTCAAATTAACTTTTATAATGACAAAGTGTCTTACATGGAGCTCGATTGACTAACTGGCTGGCTTTATGACTGACTGATTCCTTAACTAAATACTTACTGACTCGCACAGTCTCGATGTGGTTGATTGAGAGATAAACTAACTAACCATCGTAATATCTGATAGAACTTTTATATGTTGTGTAATCCATAAGTTGTATAAACAATTGATTGATTGACTCAAATACTTAACACTTACACAGTAAGCGATTGATTGATTGACTAACAAATTGCTCCAAAAACTGGCGAATTGACGACTGCTTGAGTGGGTGATTGAGGAAGGTTTTGACCGACTGATTGACTATCGGATTGACTGTTCTGCTGTCTAACTGAATAGCTTATTGATTGACAATATGATCTGTAAAATGTACAGCTAATGATTGACTACCAGATTGAACAAATAATGTGCTGACTGAAAGCTTGATTGACTTTGTCAAAGAAAGATTCACTGATAGACTGTGTGAATGGTTGATTAACTGATTCAATGTTTGATTGACCAACACAGTGATTATATGATTGATTGAATAACTGATTAATTGGCAGTTGATTGAATAAATTTTTAGCTATCAAATACACTGAATGAACAGTTTGATGATTGACTGTTTGCTTAGTGATTGACTGACTGAGTAGCTGATTGAGTGACAGGATGAGCCGTTGATTGTCTCTTAATGTCTCTCTGACTGAGAGACTGTCTGATTTAGGTACATCACATGTGTTGACTGAAGAATTTTGTGTCTAATTGATTGACTGACTGACTAACTGCTGAATTGGCTTAATTACTAGCCAACTCATAGATTTGGTGACAGAATATCCAAATGACTTGTAGGCTCATTGATTCATTGACTCATTGACTCGTTGGCTTATTGACACATTGAAAGATTGACTCAATGAATGATTGACTCATTGGCTCATTGACTCATTGATTGTCCTACTGATCGATTGATTGTCCTTACTGTCTAGCTGACTCATTGACTGATTGATTAACTAATAAATTGAGTGATTAATGATTAACGGAGAATCAGCATGGTTGCTTCATTTGTTTCCTTGACATTTTCTCCAACTCCAGCTGAAAGTGAGGAAATTGTAGTATATGAAACTATTTCATTTAGCATTTAATGGGCCTCAAATTTACTTTATCTGTAGACTTTATCTATTTAAAATATAATTCCCATTAACTATGGAGCGTACAAGAAATGTATAGATAATTTATGTGAGCATGTATAGTCTAGATATCGAGGACTTCAACACGTACAGTCTGCCGCATTGCCCATTCGAGCTGTGGCTGCGGCTGCGGCTGTGGCTCGTTGGTGTTGGCTAATTGCATGAGAACATCAGGTGAAAACGGCGTTAAATAGACGGCTGCAAATTAGAAGCTAGCCATCGCTTGTTAACGATTATCGTCTACTCCTCCGTCGCCGTTCCTCCTCCTGCTGCTCTCGATTGCTACTCGAGTTCAGTGCAATGCGCTGCTGCACATTGATCGAATGTTAATTCGAAAATAAATGAACGTTAATTATACGCTACACATTCGGCATTTCGGGCACTTCCTTTCGGGTGGGAGAGCTGCTGCACTTGACGGCTGCTGCTGCTGCTGCTGCCCTTTGACCCGCGCATGGGTCTGACAAATCATGTCTAGCCTTTTGATGTTATCGCACTCATTAATGCCACATCGAACGAGTGCTGGGCGTGCTGGGCGTTGAGGGCGTGGCAGCGACGCCAGCTTAGCATTCGTTGACAGCTGGTAGCACTTGAGTTCCTCTAACAAGGCCAAAACGAGACGAGGCTGTTACTGTTACAGTCGTTGTTGTTGTTATTTTCATGTTTTGTTTATTTTCTTCTCACTGTTTTCCTTTTTTTGGTTTTTGCGCAGACTTGGCTCGGTGACAGCTGCCTCAGGCTGCGACAGAGGCTCAGCGCGTCCTGCCACGCACTTAGCCAGGCACACACACACACACACACATACACACATGCACACGCACACCTTTCACACCTATCGGCCGACTGTGGACTGTAGGTGTGAAGCGGAATTTCCAGTGTGCGTCTGGGCCCGTCGCATCGGCTTATCTAAATTGCTTTTCGAGTATCAATATTTTAGCTCAAGTGTAAATTATAACGCCCGTCGTGGCAAACGGGCCAGCAACAGCAACAGGATTCAGCGAGGTGGCTCGCTGTTTATTTAGTGCTAGGCCATAGATAAATCTAAAAGCCTTGGCGATCCAACGATCCAGCGATCCAGCGATCCAGCGATCCAGTCATCCGGCAATGCGGCAATCGCCGCCACCAATTAGCCGAGCCGAGCCATTTTGAACGGCATAAATTACGCACGCCAACGTATTCATAATTCTATTTCCGGCACATTAACTCAACACCGACAAACCACACATTCCCATGCAGGGGTCACTCAGTCCCTGGCTTCAAGCTCTCCCAGCGCACACACACGGATAGACAGATATTTAGAGATACAGAGAGAGATATACATACACATATGTATGTATGTAGCTTAAAGATTTGTCGCTGACACGCGATCCGAGTGGCCAACGGGATGTGCTTCATTAATTGGCGTCCAAGTCATAAAATATCTTTGGCTTTTGTGCGCAGCATCCGAATACCCAAAAATCAGGTAAAAGTTGTTAATAAAACGAAAACTAAACTAAATAAAAGCAAAATAAAACGAGAAAAATTAACAGAGACCAACAACAACAACAGCAACAGCGACAACAACAACAACAACAACAGCAACAGAAACAACAAACTAAAACAGACTCAAACTGAGCGCATTATAATCAGATTATGAGCACTAATGATCCTTTAATGATCGGCGTTTAGGTCTGGGCCTCCAGATTGGTTTTAAATTGAAAGCCACATCCAAGTCCGGCCATAAAACGAAATCAAATCGAATCGAATCGAATGAAGCCATATCAATTTTAAAGCGTAACGTATTTCCCGTACACTTTTGTCTATATAGCTGCATAGGCGGATGCTGGGCAAAAAAAAAAAAAAAAAAAAAAAGAAATGTATTCATAATTAAATTAATATATAATAATAAAAAAAAACAAGATGGAATTCTTTTTATTTATTTATTTATTTTTTATTTAGTGAGAAACAGGTGGAGCTATCCAAATTATTCAAAGTTATTGAATTTAAAAAATTATTGTTATCAAAAAGTTATTGATAAAAATTAGACTGCGAAGTTAAGAATATACACTAAGAATTTAAGCTATTCAGCGCATGTAGCTTACACGGGGACTGGTTTAGTACGCATAGACAGACAATTGTACTAGATATAGCCGAATTGCTCCAGATTGTCGTCCTAATCAAGCATACATACATATCACTTTCATGGGTTCTGCCACACTTGCATATTTACAAATCCAATATAATTGTATATTGAGTTTAATACATTTTATTTTTATTTAGCTGATGTTTAGATAATATTTAAGAAAAATTTTAAAAATTAATTAATATCATTGTTATATCATAGCATATAGAAAATACACTCATGGATACAAAATATTTAGATCATTACGGATAACATTAGAATTCGTCGGGGCTTACTTGAGTATGGGCTAAAAATTGGATAGGATGAGTCTACACTGACAGAAAGCATCTAAAGAGAAACAGTTACTATGAAGTATACAGATCAGAAGTAAAACAAACGAATACGTAGTAAATAAAGAGTGACCTAATCTATTTACTATTGAATGTAGTTTGATAATTTCTAATGTACTCGATAATTGGGTTAGAATTTTAAATTAAATTCAGTGTTGATATACCAAACGATTTCTCTCAGTGTGCTCATAACTTATACTTGACTCAGTTTTGATGGCTGTTGCCCTTGGTTTAACTCCTTGAACTTGTCGAATGCGAATGCGGGTCGCTTTAATGGGCCATGTGCAGGGCACTTCTGTCGCTCATTAAGCCGTTCAGTTGTTCTCTTCTTCTCCCCACTCTATACGCGCTATCCCCTTTATCACTCTCTCACACAGTTTTCATATTTCATCAATGGAAAACAGCGTACGCTCTGGGGCGCCTTTAGGGCCAAGCGAGGCGGCTACTGTAAACGGTTTCTGTTGTTGGTTGTTCGCTGTTCGTGGCTGTTGTTGTTGTTGTTGCCTTGGCTAATTATTATCTGATATGCAGCCACACACACTAGGCCAGGGAGAGAAAGAGAGAGGGAGAGAGAGAGAGAGCGAGGGTCAGCTTTTCAACTAGACCAAAGACGAGAGCAAACACAGAGCGAAGACCATTTCCGGTAAGCGCTTTCCATACGTAGCTGGCGCGCAGGCGCGTTAATGAACTTTTAACCGTTGCTACTGTGCAAAGGACTCGGCGAGCTCGGGGCCCAGGGACAGGTGTAATTTAATTATGTGTAGCAGGAGCAGCAGCAGCAGCAGCAGCAGCAGCAGCGAGCGGGTGTCCTGGCTGCGTTCAATTTTAATGACACATAAAATTGGTCACTTATGTTAGCCGCAATGAAAACAAAACTGCCCAGGACATGACACAACAGGACTCACACACACACACACACACACATTCATTTTCTGTGGCGTCATTGTCCTCGCACTAGATAAACAGAACAACGTGTCCGCATCGGAGTAACTGTCTAAGGCTGAGTCCTTAAAAGCCGCTTAGCGCGCCAGGGCAATGTGAACCTGTTACCAAACCCAGTTTGTGTTGTGTGTGTTGATGTTGTTGCTGTTTGTGTTGTGTTTTCAGGTTCAGGTGTTTCTCTGTTGTTAGTCCGTTCCTCCGTTCCTTCGATCCTCCGCTCGTCCGTTCGTCCTTTATTTTTTCCTGTGGCTGCGCGACAGGCGTTAAAATCATGTATCGCTGACTCGTTTAATTACAGTTACACGTAATAGCGCGCCCATGGCGAGACCCTCGAGTCAGCGGTTTGTTTGGTTTTGGGTTTCATTTCGGTTTTCTCTCTCTCTCTCTCTCTCTCTCACTCTCTCTCTGTCTATGTGTGTGTGTGCTTCTGCTGTTTGTTCCTTTCAATTTTCGGTTATTTTCTAGGCCACTTCAGCGGCCAAGTGAATTGTTGACCAACATATTTCCGTTTCCAATTATGCAATGCCTAGTGCGCTTGGCCGAGCTGTTGGCCTAATCCCTATGCATAATCCACTTAGCACCAGGCGATTGCCATCGCGCTGTAATCGCAAGCGAGTGAAACGTGTGATAAGGTTTGTCCTCTTCGCATATTAATTATGGGGCACTCGAATTGCGCTTTTCAGATTGCCGATTGTCGATTGCCGATTGGCGATTTGGCAAACGAAAATGAAAACGAAAAACATTAAAGTCGAGAAATTAATTAAAATATAATCAACATTACGTGTGCGGCATGGCGTGACTGCAAATTATATTTAATAATAGCGCCATAATATTTATTGTATTTGTCGGGGCGGCCACCAGGGGGGCTGCTGCGGCTGTTGCCTGTCCATTCCAGAAGCATTCCGTGGCAGCAGGCCTCTGGCTGATTACACTGCCACAGCAGCGAAAAATCAACAAACAATTTGCCAGCAACAATAACAACAAATGTCGCCAAACAATTGCCAAGGCTGCAGCCCGCCCACATTGTTGCATGTTGCAGTCAGGCAAAAAATAAAAAATAAATAAATCGAAAATGAGAAAATGAGAAAAACTGTAAATAAAAAAGTAAAACAAATATTAATTGCACTTAAATTGTCACTGCCGTTGTTATTGTTATTGTTGTTCTTGTTGTTGTTGCTGTTGTTGCTGTTGTTGTTTGTTTATCGCTTTATCAGGCTGCGGCCATTTCATTAGTTGTCGTTGTTGGCGCTTTAAACGCAACTAATTAATGGTAATGGGTCATTTTGCATGGCCATTGCATGGACATCGCTTGTTTGTTGATTTTGTAAGCAATTTTTATAGCCACTGTGTATGTGTGTGTGCGTGTGTGTGTGTGTGTGTTAACTATCGATTTTTTATTATTCACTCAGTTCGCACGAAACGCCAACAAATTGCCAGCTAACCCAGTTGACTGCCTATGCACAATGCAGAATGCTCAGCTCGCATTGAAAAAAAAAACCTCAAATTGATTTCGAAAACATAAAATTTACTTCAATTTTAGTCATGTGCAGCACTTGACTTGCGCTGAAATATGTGGCAAGAGACATAATTGTCATGTTATAAACAGGTTTTCCACAAAAAGTAAATGAAAATTGCTTTCTACTTGCATTAAGTTTTAGTTAAGTTAGTTATACATGCCTTATTAATTTCTATTTAAATAGGAATTCAGGGCATAAAAAAGAGGCGTGGCAGACAAGATTCAGCTGAGTTGATCTAGCCTTCTCTTAAGTCCTATAAACGCTATTAATCTAATTCTGTTATAATCATAATTTTAATAGCCGACAACTATCACCAAAGTAATTAATCAAAAACTTTATCAAATAAATGCAAATATAGCAAATGTTGGTCTTTGTTTCAGTTGACTTCAGCCCCTAAATTAAACAAAGTTTTTTAAATTGTTTAATTGCAAAAATATCCATAATATACAACAGTTTTCATTTTTACAAAGCTGAATAAAAATATTTAATGGATAGTTGAAATTCAGAGCAATATCTAGTCGGGTAGACCCAACTGACTAACTAAAAAATTTTGTCTGTATTTTTTTTTTTATTATTTTTAAATTTTACTGTCTATTTCATAAAGTCTGTTCCATTTACACTTCAAAACGGCTTTCTATACATAAGTAATATATTTAATTTGAATGGAATTTAAGAACTTCCAAAACTTTCTTACCTAAGTTGTTCTTAGTCATAAACAATTCAGTAACTGGCGAAAAAAATTTATCTATGTTATTTTAATCGAAAGTAACTTGGAGTGAGAATAACCAACTTCAATATATTGCCATATTATGGAACAATTCAAAATTCTTTTCCTATTCCTTGCAAATAACAGATCTTAACATTATTTTCTATCCGTATGCTAATTGAATATAAATGAACGAACATTATTATTATTATATTAATACTTTATTATTCAAATTAGTATTGCTATACATCTGTTATATAAGTTACTCAAGCCATTGTCTGTCTCGGACCCAAGTCCGTAAATTCGTCTCTTAAGCTGAGGACTTGACGTGCAGGAAAATCAGCTACTGGCTGCCAGCGATGCATAATCTTTGCCACGTACTCTCTCATCTAATTGTATAAAAGCGTTTCCGTTACGTACGCCATTTTCACACACCCACACGAACGCAGAGGCAGCGTGGAGAGAGCAAGCGAAGAGCTGAATCCTCAGGCCTTGGCTAAAGTGAGATAGCCTGCACACTTCGTCGCTCTTATGTCGTGTATGAGTATGTGTGTGTGTGTGCGTGTGTGTGTGTGTGTGTGCTTGTACAAACTTCAAGTCAAAGTATCTAAACGCACAGTTTTTCTGTATCCAAAACTGCATTAAATGCCATAAAATAACTTTTAAAATGCTTTTTACTTAACATCCTGCAGGCGTAGCAAGCAGAGCAGAGCAGAGCCGAGCAGAGCCTAAGCAGCGCAGCGACGTCGACGCCAACGTTAAAGCCAAACGCGTGAGGTGTCAAAATTGTAACGGCAAGCAGCTCCACAGCCACCCACTGTGCCTCACACACACACACACACACACACACATCATAGACACACAGAGCAGGCAACGAATTCCTTTGCACACCCACGCGCTGCCGGCAAGCAGAGCGAAACAGCGACACAGAGAGAGAGAGAGAGAGAGAGAGAGAGAGAGAGAGAGAGAGAGAGCGAGAGAGACATGCTTGCCAAACTCCAGAGAGCGAAAGAGATAGCAATGGCCATAGAGCGCAGCGCGCGGTTGCCATAAAGATTAATTAACAATTTGCTGTAAAAAGGCAGCCAAGCGTTTTTTCCTTTTTTTTTTTTTTTTTTTTTTTTTTTGTTTACTTGCGCGCTGCTTACGTGCAGAGTTTGTGTGTGTGTGTATGTTTTTTTTTTTTGGCACTCGTCAACATTGCCGTCGCTGGTGCTTATTGGTGCGAAAGTTCAGCTAGCGATTGATGCGTGCGCCAGAGCGAGACGGCTCGTCTGTCACCCGACCGCGCTGGCGAGAGAGCGAGTGCAAGCGAGCCAGCGAGAGCGAGGCGGCGCTGCTCTCACGCTGGCTGGACCGAAATTATCGACAGCGGAAGTTAACACACTTTAAATCAATTAGAAAATAAAAGGCGGAGTTTAAACGAGCCAGCTTAGCAGACAAAGACGACGACGACGACGACGATGATGACGACGACGTCGGCAACCACCGCAGCAGCGGTAACGGCAGCGACAGCAGCAGAAGCAGCAGCAGCAGCAGCAGCAGCGTCAAAGCCCGGGTTAAGTGACATGCGTGCGCAGAGTTGTTGTCTTTCGATTTGCCTGCCGACTGGTTTTCGCTCCCCGCTACCCACCCCACTCCACAGAGTGTGCTGCAGTGTGTGTGTGTGTGTGTGCGAGTGAGACTGTGGTGAGTTTCTGCTGCTGCTGCTGCTGCTGCTGCTGTGTTTCTGATTTTTATAGCATGTCTCTTTCTTCTCAGCTGGCGATTATAATTTTCGTAATTTGAGAGCGTCGATGGGAATATCGCTGAGAATGGGGCACCACAGTAGCCAAGTGGCACTACAGTAATATCGGGGCCTAGGCCGGATCCGTTCCCGGGTCAGCTGTGCGACAAAACTGTTGGTCAACAAAAACAATGAGACTGCACTTTGTGGCTGCTCGTTTGTCTCAATCAATGAATGGCCGAATGAATGAACGGCTCACTGAATGGACTGGCAGCCAGCTCTATTTCAGACAAATTTGGTAATGCGCCGCAATCGAGACTCGAGACTCGAGACTCGAGACGAAAGCCATCGACTGCCCTGGGAATCCCGTCTAACAAGTGCTCGCTAGAAGAGTTGACACACATAATTGTTACTTATCGCACACGCACACACACACACGCATGTACCTATATGACTCTCTATACAGACTCTGCCGTCTGTTAAATATTATGTGCATGCTCAAACAACCCCATATCCAGTATCTTTTTCACCCTCTCGGCTGCGCTTTCAATCTGCACATTTTGACAAATTTCTTGTGACATTTGACTAGCAGCCCGGCCAGCCATGGGCCATGGCAATGCCAATGCCAATGCCAACTGACCGCCAGACAAAGGCGTGGCATTATTAACGCTTAGCTGGTTTCGCTGATTAAGCGTCAAAACTTTGCGGTCAGAGTCAAGGATGAAAAAGGTACACACTCACACATGCACAAGTAGAAGAGCCAGAAGAGTGCTAAAGAAGTTACAAAAAAAAAAGGGAAAAAAGCTACAGAGAAAAAACTCAAGGAGTTAAGCAACAACAAAAGTCGCCGCAATGTCTCGAAAGGTTGAGTCAGCCTCCCAAAAAAAAAAACAAAAAAAAAAAACAAGAATAAATCTCGTTATGCATATCGATACAGCTGCATTGAGCATCTGGGTTGGACCACGCCCACCAAGCAGGGCGTTACTTCTGGTTAGAAAAGCGCAGAACTGAGATGTGTATACGGAGTTATCTAAATAATGATGCGATGGAAATATATTTGAAGACGTTTAAGAAGTCAAACACTTTGATTCATTTGTATTACTTAAGCGATATTTCTATGTACATACTGAATATGGCGAGAGATATGGAGGAGGAAATCATGCATTCCTCCTTGAAGTTTTATCTGTATCTGTAGAGTTTATATTGCACTATAATATCTCTTTATCTGTCGTGCTCTATACTTCTATGTATACCTCCTTATCTTTCTATCTATCTCTCTCACTATCTTTATATGTATGTCTCTTTCCATCACTCTCTCACTATAAATCTCTATATTTTCCCCACGTCTCTCTTTGTTCATACTTTTATCTCTTTCTCTTTTCTCTTCCCGTATTTATCCGTCTCATTGCCTTTATATTTCTCTCTCTATCTACACATTTGTTATTTTCTACTCTATATTGCTCTCTGTATGCTTTTTCTATCTCTCTCTCTCTCTCTCTCTCTCTCTCTCTCTCTCTTTATCCCTCTCTATATTTATATCACCCTTTATCCCAAATTTTCTCTCTCTCTCCTTGTCTGCCTCCCTCTCTATATTTTTCTCTCTCTTTCTTTTTATCCCCCCTTTCTTTCTTTAATATTGGTCTCTCTTTTTCTCTCCCCTCCCCTCCTCTTTACGTTTTAATCTCTCTCTCTCATTCTGTTTCTCTCTCTCTTTCTCATTCGCTCTCTCTCTCTATTTATCCGTCTCACTTACTCCCCTTTTTGTCTACCTCTCTGTCCATCTAGATCTTTTGTCTTGTTATATATTTCTTTCGTATTTAGCTTTTTTCATTTCTTCAGCTTTAGATTTTGTGCTGACGTCATCGTCGCTATAAAGCCCAAATAGTTGTTGTTGTCATTATTATGGCTTTTTAAAGTATTAAACTAAGTAGCATTTGCTGTCCGTCCGCCCATCCGTCCGTCCGTTTTGTCTGGCCTGTCAGATGAAGAAAAAAATCGTTGCTGTGTTTGTTGATTTATTTTTTTTTTTTTTCGGCGCTCAACTCTCGCCTCGCATTTTCTGCGTCTTTTTGGTTAATTGGCTAAAAATTTTCTACCAAATTACTTTAATTATGACAGTTACACAGGCCGCTTTATAGCTACATATACACACGTTTATCAGTACACATATCTCTATATATAGTCTTCTTCGTCTACTCGTTTTTTGTTGGCTATTTAGTTGCGCTTATGGCTTTGGCCTCTGTTCATCTTTTCATCTGTTCATCTGTTCATCTGTCATTGCCCATTTCTCGATTTACTCGCTGTCGTCTTTCGGATGCTGCAGCCGCATTACAAAATGTGTTAAATAATTGAATGATATAGTACTATTGTGAGGGGCCGCAGCCGAGGCCCGCAGGCACTCAATGTCCAATTGTGGGTCAGCGCACAGATTTGCGAATTTTCGATTGTCTTTTCATTTCGTAATTAAACAATTAATTCGGGGAGCCTCCTAGCTGCACTAGCTACAGCGGGGAAGCGCGTACATATATTGGTGAGGCTTAAGGTGTTGGCCTATGGTGGGTTGATATAGCTATTTGACTATACAAGATGTATCAATTCCATAATTGCAGTTAAATGAAAAACAAATGAACTTTTTTTTTTTTTTTTTTTTTTGTATATACAATATATAAAATTTCAAGCAAAATAATTGTAAAAAATACATACATATAGTTAATAATGTTAGTTCTTATATTTACTATAAATGCGCGTTTTATTCTTATGAGAACTTAAAAACACTTTAGTGGCAACTTTGACTTGACTTTGACTTTGGAGTATATAAATTAAATGCTTTAAGATATTTTCAGAAGATGGTATCTCTCAATTACTTTGAGAATTTAGATATTGATAAGTTGAATGCATTCATATATGCCGGAAACGGTGCTTGTAGATGTGCTGTAATGTGTGAGATTCATGGAGAAGGTGAGTAAGTTGACTGGAGTGGAGTTATTGTCAGGGCTGGATTATCAAGTAGGCAGTTGCCTAGCGCAAAATGAAATATTTTAAGACTCTTACCTTACGTTGATGTTTAGTTTAGTTTACATGATAAAATAGAGATTCGTGAGGCTATGCTGTCCTTTTCTGCAAATACGTCTGCAGAGTATAGATAGATAGCTATATAGCTATAGATAGTGCTATAGATAGCGCTGGTGGGAGTGCTGAAGATGGCCCTCCTCTAGAGATTCTTCGTTGGTTTTATATTTGATTTTATTTTATTTTAAGTGCAGTAGTATGCAAGTTGTGCATATGAGTGACATTTTTAAATTTGATTTGAATTATTCACCATTCAGTCTATACATATATAAAATATGTAATTTTACAATCAATATAGGCGATCTTTATTCATGATCAAATATTATGCAGTCTACTATGGACTTTTATTAAATTTGACAGATGGATAAGCTCACTCCATATTCCATAATCCATATGCAATATTCTTAATAAATAAATATTCCATGTTCTCTCTTCCATTTCATTTAAATTTGTTTTCCTTAATATCTGTATTGCATATACATATATTACTTTTCAGCTAACTGGAATTTATTAAAGCTACAATGCAATAGGCTCCTTCTCATGCTTTGGCCATAAATACAAAGACAAAATGAAATGCGTTCGACAGCAGCAAAACAAAAGCGAAGATATTTAATAATTTGTTAAATTGCAATTAAGTGCTTAAATACTTGAGCGGGTGCTGCATGGCTTAAAGTAGCGCATGTAAACGGAAACATACAGACACATAGCCGAATATATATACCTGTATGTGTGTGTGTGAGTATATCTTTGTAAATCCGCGATTGAGGAGGCATTGCATAAGCTGCGGCAGTGCTTTAATTGCTGCACCACAGCATGTTGCATGCCGCACGAATTGGCTGGCTTAGTGAATGGCTGCGATTGCGTGTGCCAAGGAGTCAGGGGCTGGCGGGTGTGGGGGCGGGAGGCGTGGCAAGTTTTATGTGTGTTTTGTGGCCAAAAAATTGAAGCGTACTTCCGCGTCATGAACGAACGAACGAGTGAGCGATAAGCGAAATTGAAACGTTTTTGCAGTCAGTGTGGCACGGGAGCAGCGCGAACAAATTAAAAATTACGCATACGCCGCTTTGTACCGACAGCGAAACGTTGTAAAATCGCTAGTGCCAAAACAGGCGAACGAAACAGCTTTGAACAACTGCAAAAAAAAAAAAACGTGCACACACACACACATACATTCACATAGATGCTGAACGCATTGCAAACGCCATGCTTGGCCAAGCGCAAAACATTAATAAATACCTGCGGTTTAATTCAAAATAATTTGTTTAAACATTTCCTTTTGTTTAACGCTGCCAGTTGCCAATTACCCCGTTGTGACGTGCACTACAACATTCTCAGACGCCCGACCCCGTCGGCTTTAATTGTGGCCAAAGCAACAGCCGCGCACACACACACACACACACACACACACACATACACATACATAGACACAGTTGGGCTATAATATTTAATGCATTTACTGGGAAGCTGGCATTGTTCCATGTGGATTGCAATACATAAATTGCTAGATGAGTGATATACATCGGCAAATCGAATTGCAAATTGACAGCGGCCGCTGCATGTGCATGCAAGTGCATGCCAGCTCAAGGTCATTCAGTGGAGCAGGCGGTATGAGCAGCAGGCGCATTCTTAAACAAATTGAGCGAAGCTTTCACACGCACCTCTCACACAGACTAGAGAGTGACTAAGAGAGAGTGCGCAAGAGAGACAGAGAGACAGAGAGAGAGAGAGAGAGAGAGAGAGAGCGAGAGACACATGTCTCACACATTTAGGCTAATCTATTGCGTTGAGTCACATCGATGCAACTGCATTTAATGTCATTTAGAGTGAAATAATGTTAATCGCATGTCCAATTTAATGACTTTTAGCACACCGATCACGGCTCGCTGCGATTTGCATGCATTTGGCTTGAGATCAGCTAATCAAATAAATACAGAAAAAGAAAAACTCCACTAAGAAAGCTTCAGTTGAGAGTGAACGACTAAAAGATACCCTGAGTCCCAACGAATCTGCTTGATCTACTATAAACTTTCACTTTGGCAATCCAATGGCATATATCTGTTCATCCCAGCTGAAGGAGTTGAAGTATTTAATGTATGCTAGCTCATGTTTGCCAGAAATGCAGTCGCTTCTCGCTGTTTGTTTTGCTTCCTAACTTTTGTTCTACTTTATGGATTTTCATACCATTTTTGGCATATAGTCGACATATTCTCTAGAATGTGTCTATTTTTATTGTATATCCGAAATTTTCACACATATTGCCTGTAATTACAAATGAACTTCACTTGCAAGAAAATTGTAAATCTGCAGCTGGCATACGTAATATAAAAAAAAATCCAAATTATGTCAATTAAATCGAAAGGTAAAATTTTTAGCATTTAGCTGCATCTAGACATATAAAACACAATTCAAAAACTGCACTTTGATAGAGTTTTTAGTTAATTGTATGTAACACTGCAATAGTTCGCGATTATTTGAAAAAAAGTTGCTATAGCAAACTTGCTGTAGCTATAGATTTAAACAAACTGAGCAGACGATGGGTCCACATATGTGTCCTGAGCTCATCGTTCTGATCAATAGTTTCTATACTTAATAGCTGCTGCCACGCCTTCTTCTGCCTGTTTCGTACAAGACAATAAGGAAACCATGATACCCTCATCTACCATTGACAGGGTATACAAAGCGCTGACTACGCAGTTGGTTTGGCTGCCAACTGATATGTGCAGAAAAGAGAGAGAAAGAGAGAGAGAGAAAAAAAAAAACAAACTGTAAACTGAGAAAAAACTTTAATTAAATTGCCGCGCGCATTGAAATTGAATTGAAAATCGTTTTTGCTGCGCTTTTTTATGTCATGATTAGCGCGAGTCTTGGCCAGCGCCTTAGAGTCCGAGATCTGTTTTGACTCTGCGCAAATAAGCATTAAATCTCAAAGTATTCTCGCGAGTCGAGCAGCCGAGATACCGAAACCAAAAACTCTAACCCGAATGTGTGTGCCCAATGCAGCTCCATTGCCATGTAAACGCTGCTCCAGCCCATAGCTGGACTCGGATTCCGAGTGGCAGAGGGAGAGTGAGAGGGAGCGGGAGCGGGAGTTGGAGTTGGAGTTGCGCTTTGATGTTTGGCGTGTTGTTTGTGGCTGTTGCCGAGCTTCGCGGTGGTTCTCATTTGAATTTTTATGCATTTTGACAAGGCTTCAGGGCGACAGCTCTCGCAGCTCTCGGCGTGTGGCCAAAGGCGAGTCGCTCGTGTTGTTCTCGTTGTTGTTGCTGTTGTTGTTGTCACTGGGCTTGGGTTGTTTTGCCAGTTGGTAGAACGTTTCATTTGTCTCAATCAAGCGCTCTTTGATCTTTTGGCTTAACATGGTTTTCCAATCTTTTTCGAGCATAACATTTAATGGCTCAATACATTTGGCACGCTCACACCAAACTGTCTATCGATCAAGTTGCAGTTACATATACATAGGTGCGCGAATTCGTTGTCCAACTCTGTTAAATGTGGACACATAAGCGTTCCCACGACTGCGAAACGCGTCCACTTGCCCAATCCAATCAAAGGCAAAAGCGAGTGTCACATTTAACTTGAGGCTCAAACATTAAAGATGACAAAAAGCCAACAAGTTCGCTTTGCACTTAAGAAATCTGATAAATATGAGAGCTGAGGACAACAACAACAACACTAAATGTGAAAAGGGAGGCCAGAGCCGAACTCCAGCTCCAGCTCCAGTTCCAGCTGCTGCTGCTGCTCCTTGATCTTCGCTTCTTTCTCATTGCACTCGTCACGTGAGTTTTAGCGCAAAATGCTTTGAACGATTGAATGCATCTCTGCATGCGCAGTGGAAGATGCTGAAGAGGCAGAGACGCGTCGCAGCCAGAGCTAAGACGCAATCGCCGTCGCCGTCTCAGTCAGATCTCAAAAGACCCCAGAATCGAGACTTTGTCCTCTTTGCGACCACTCAAAAGAAGTGTCACACACAATCCGCTTGCATTTTGGCATTTGTCAACTTTCATGCGCTGCGTTGCGCATGCGCAACAGCAACAACAACAGCATCAGCAACAACAACAACAGCAACAATAGCAACAACAACAACAAGAAATTGAAACAGTGGCGGCATCGACTGTATAAGCCGCTTCTGTACCCGGTTGGGCGACTCTACGGCTGCGTTGAGCCGCGGGCGCTGCTCACTTTTGTGTCCTTTATCTAAAATGCTTTTTGCGTAAATTGCGTATTGAGTTTAAATTAAATTTGCCAAGATTAAGATAAGGAATTGCAGCATAAGCTCACAGCCACGGCAGCAGCAGCAGCAGCAGGAGTCGGAGCAGCAGTTGGGATTGGGAACGGCGGCTGCAGTGCGTCGCGACTGCATTGCTGCGCATTGGCGCGTAACTAAAAAGGTGTCTTAAACGTTTCTTTGCAACAGCCAAAGCAGGAGCCGAGTCGAGTCGAAGGGCAGCGGCAGAGGCAGAGGCAGAGGCAGGTAGCAGCCGCAGCCGCAGCGACAACAGAATAAGAGTGCGAAGGCATTTGCTCTGGATACGTTATATAAAAAAATTGATCGATAGGAAAAGTGCATGCGGCAAATGAGTGTGAATGAATGGGAATGAATGTGAATGAGTTCATGTAAATGAATGCCACATGTGAGTGCACTCTCAAATGCCTTGTGTGCTCGAGTCACATAAATCACCTGGCCAAACGGTTTATCATTCACACCTTTGATTTATAGATCTCAACCCTAGCACATAGTCGTGAATGTATTCATATATATAAAGTATTCAATTGTTGCACTCAACTCTTTCGTTTACTCTAGCTAATTGAATTTGCTAATACTATGAGAAATAAATCTTCAATTAAGTATTTGTAATAAATCCAGGTAAAAACTAAATTAAATTAAGAGGGCAATGCAAACACTTTAACATTTTTATGGCTTTCTTCGTTTTTCTTTTATTTTATTGCTTATATAATATTATAAGTTATTATGAGTGAAAATATCCATGCTAGAGTCAAATAAAGCCAGACGCATCTACATTGCGTCGGGTATTATACAATTTGAACTGCCACCTTAGCCTGACAGGAGGCTTCGCCACAAATGGTATATAGTTAAGGGTGGGTACATAAGCAGGTCACTATGTAGGTATTACCTATTACACTGGCTTCATGCTTCACTCAGTCTAGTTTTGCATTTTATCATCAAAGTCTTTTGGGAACAGCCAACTAGCAAATCAGTTACAAACAGGAGAAAGCTTATCTGATATTGATCAGATATGTCAACGTTGTATGTATTGTATACCATATATGTATGTACTATAAACCGGATACATTTTGAGCAGACCTCGTATTCGCGAAATGTAAAATGTATCTCCGAAAGGACGTTGATTGGGTTTTTGTATGAATGATTCCAAGGGGTACCCTTCATGCAGCACTCTTTCAGCCTGAAAAAGTTACTTTGACTGAAACTTTACCTACAATATTTGTTTCTAGACTAGTTTTTTTTTTCTATAGAGAAACATTAATTATTATTATATTTAAAATTTTTAAAAAGACTTTAGCTATTTATACAGTATTAGAGTAGTATTATTGATAGGGATATATATTAATTATTATATTTACATTTTTTTTTAACTTCAACTATTTAGATATCATTAGACTAGTTCTTTTCTTCTAGGGGTAAACATTTATTACTATTAAAATTTTTTTTTTTAACTTTAGCTATTTAGATAACTTTTGGCTAGCTTTTTTAAGGGAAAAATTAATTATTATATTATTATAAATGTAAAAAGATTTAGCTTTTTTAGTTTGTTTCTGAGAGAAACTTCATGAGCAATAAATTAATATTTCGTGCTATTATTATTAATTGATAAGCTTTGGGATTCTTAAAGTCTATCGAGTTCAGTAATCCGATTCACTTGGCCAATCATTAATTTACTTATTGAAACCATCTGAATAATCATACAGTGCCATACTCTGCTGCTTGTATCACAGATGTATATACACATATATTCTATATACGTACAATATATATACTACTAGTACTTTCTATTTCAACAATCGATTCGAACTCAGCTACAAAAATTTGATTGTTTGGTCAACGATTCGGCGGCTACTGCAGCTACGAAGCAGATGCTTTGCCACTAGAACACCTCACACACTCACTCACACACACACACACACACACACATAGACGCGCACACTAATTGCTGTGACCCTGCGGCCGAGAGGGGAGGGGTAGCGAGGGGAAGCCCCTCGGACTACTTGAGTTTTGTGCGCATTCATTGGATACATTTCTTAAGCGGCGCGACGCACTTCCTTTCTGATATTTAGTGGGGCAGTTGCTGCCCCGTCGCTCATATGTTTATTTAACTTTATAGACCAGGTGACTCTCCATGTGCGTGTGTGTGTGTGTGCGTATGTGTGCAACGTTAACGTGTCAAATGTCTCAAAACACTAATCCCCTAAGCAGCTTAAAGATCGCGATGCGTTGCGTTGCGTTGCGTTGCGTCTTAAACGTGGCTGGAAGGAAGACTCTGAAAACTGAAAACTGAAAACTCTGAAGACTGAAGACGGTAGGCGGTAGTGCTCGATGGTTGGTGGTTGGTGGTTGGAGAAGGGAGCGCAGAGGAGGGTTGACTGCTGGCTGCCTGACTGTCTGCTTGACCGAGTGATCGTCAGTTTGTCAGTCTATCCGTCTGTCATTGAGGCAGTTTCTCAGTACGTCCACAATTTCCTACACATTCATTCATCAGTCGCTCATGTGTCGCGGCTGTATTGGTGTTTGGCGTTTGGGTTTTCTTTTTCTGTTTCGTTTTCTCTCTCTCTCTCTCTCTCTTTCTCTCCCTGTCTCGCACTTTGGATTTTGTTTTTTTGCTTTCACTTAACAGTTTTACAAGACGGCTCGTTGATCTCTTTATTGATATCACTTTTGATTTTCTGTCGTTCGATTTGATAAGTTGTCAGAAATCATAACAGGCCGTAAGTAAGCCAGCAAGTAAGTAGCCCCGGATTGCGATTTGAAAAATTGTTGGTAATTGAAAAATGATTTCTAATATGCACGAAATTAATCACATTTTGGATTTGCTGCCTCGCATCGCCTCACACGGCATTGATCGCCACTTTGAGCGACAGCTAACACAGTAGCCGGACAGCACGGCACGGCACGGCCCGGGCCGGGGCCGGGGCCGGGCACGGCACACGGCTGGAGGGAGCTGTATCCAAGCTGTCCAGTGCTTTTTTGCAGCCACTGTGCGTGAGTGTGTGCGTGTGTGTGTGTGTGTGCTCAACGCTTAACTGTGCCTCGGCTGGAAAATTAACTCGCTCATTGGTGTCTGTCAATTGAAATGTCAGAAACGATTTATAATTTCTATTTCTCTGCCCGCTGCTGTAAGTTGTTTCTGATTTTTATTTCTTTTTCCATTTTTTTTCTTTTTTTTTTCTTTTTTTTTTTTAGTTTGCTGTTGTGATTGCAACAAGTTTATTAAAGCGCTTGGCCGGGGTAGCACTCAATGGGAGACTGGGGGCTGGGCTGGGGGTTCGCTTGAAGCCGTGCGCATTTTTAGCAAAAACATAATGCTGATAATTGCAAACGAGAAAAAATCGTCAAGTTGATTTTGAATACATGATTTATTCACTGTCCGAATGCACTGAGAGAAATTCATTGAAATATCGGAAACTAAAAATCACTTTATAACATTTAAAAATGGACAAAAAAGTGTTTCGAATTATATTTTACATATCTAATTTGATTTTATAATAATTTAAATTAATTTTAAAAAAGTTTATTAGTTTACAATTTTATTTAATTCATTCAATTCGTTTGAGCTCAAGTGAATTTAATTTTGCTCAGTGAGCGCAACTCCAGGAAAAAGATAACGAAAGAGAGATCCAGTGAGAGCGAGAGCGAGAGAGAGAATGAGTGGCATCAAGACTGGGGAGATCATTAAGCAAAAGTCTGGACTGTTGTCAGGCTTGACACTTTAGCATACAAACGACATATGAAATGGCTTAACGAATATTGACAGCCTGCCTAAAAGTGGCCGTTTGAAGAACGCGAGACGCAGATACGTATACAGAGACTCAGATACAGATACAGATGCAGATGCAGATACAGATACAGATACAGGTACAGGTACTGATGCAGGTACAGATTCAGGATTGCGGATGCACGCAGCATACACAGCGAATTACAATCAGGCAGCTTAAGAGGTGTCAAGGGATGGGGCCGAGCAGCCGGGTAGGGGCACAAAATGTGTTACGGTGTTAATGCCAGCGCTCAATTATAACTGGCGATAAAATCGATACGATCATTTGAAATTAGCTGCTGGGGCACAGACCAGACAAAGCTCTCTAGAGTCGCATCGAAAGGCAAAGAGACAAAGAAACATCCAAAGCCGAGGCGTAATGCAATGCGATATGAAAACTTATGTAATTGAAATTATTCGCGGAAACTCCAATTAGACAGTAAAACGCTTACGAATATATGGGAAAACTGTGAAATGCAAGTATTCTCTATGCATATAACTAAATCTAACTGCATATATAGCAAATTACGAATCTGTTCTGTTAGTTAGCCAGTAAAACGTTTACGAATCTAATTCATAAGATCGCAATGAAAACATATTATTCTGTGAAATGTTTATTGATTCACCATACATAAAGGCGAAGCTGGAAGACATATTACTATATCGAATTGTATTTCTAGTTTATCTAATCAGCATGTAAAACGTTTACGTCTAAAAGAGATGGACAGTATATTCAGATAACTACTATATAGCCAGTGCAATGTTTACGAATGCAATGCGAAACGTGAAGAGAGCAAGAGATCGCTAGTAATTTGTAATTGGGAACTATATCTAGAAGTTTGTGCCACATATGAATGAGTGATACGAATGATTGATAGCTGCTGCTAGAGAGTCTATGTATTCTTAAATCTATCTATAGATTAAATCAACTCATTTAACTAGTCTGTTAAGCGTTAACAATGTTACGTCATATGCGAAGCTCAACTCAAAGCATTATCTCATTGGATTCATAGGTCATTTTAATAACCAGTACAGCATTTACGATATGCATGTATCGTATGTTTACCTATGTAACCATTTACGTGATTAAAATACTATAAGATATGTTAAGATATTTAATTACATTTGCGGATGGAGGGAGAGGGAGAGAGAGAAAGAGAGAGACAAAGAGCAGCCTCTGTAACTGTATCTAATTGTATCTACAGATGAAAAAACTATCGTTTAGAGTATAGGAGTCTGTATAATATATAAAGATATATAATTGCAGATGGAACCAATTGTCACACTTTTAACATTTACGACTGCAAAACTAAAGCGAAGCAGGTATGCATAGGAGGAGAAAGAGAGAGAGGGAGAGAGAGAGAGAGAGAGAGAGAGTCCTTAACTGTATGTATCTGTGCTATCAGATGTAATTAGCTACCACTCAGCCAGTAAAACGTTTACGAATCCCTGACAAGTTACTCTACGCAACATTCATGTGAATCAACGCATACTTAAGCGCTTGCCTAAGTAAGTCAGCCGAGTGTTAGACATATATTCATACATATATATATGTATATGTATATTTATATATATTTACGCTTGAAGCGGTTGTCAGATTGATTGCATCAGCAGCACCTTAGCTGCTATCTATGCCAACCGAATTCACAGCGGCTGGCTAAGCAGCTGGGCTAAGTGAGTCCCAGCACATATTTAGCAGCGGCGCAATTATGACTTGTGGTGCGGCAAAAGTATCTCATAGATGCGCGCGCGCTTTAGTTAACTGGTGTAAAATGTTATGCAAACAATTTACAAACAATTGTGGGCAAAGTCTTGTGGAGGGGTGATGGATGGGGTAGGGGCAGGGGTAGGGGCAGGGGCTGGGGCAGAGGTCGGTGGTTTGCGAATGCAAAAAACAACAATATAAATTGCATTTAGATTTTGCATTGTTGCTGGCGCAGTTCGCATCAGCAATTGATGCTAAAGCCGCAAACAGAAACATTAACAGTAAATTAAGTGTTTTCCTTGGGCCACCGGCTGCAGCTTAATTAGTTACAATAGATTAAATTTCAAAGAAATTTTTGCAACCGCAGCAACGGCAACGGCAACGGCAATGGCAACGACAACGGCAATGGCAACAACAGTGGCAAGGCCGTCCTCTTCTTCAATTGTCCCCGCAAACACACACACACACACACACACACATGACTACTATGACTATGACTAATTAAAAGCGTCCCCAGCGCACAGGCAGCCGCGCTCCTGCACCGCTCATTAGCGGAGCGCACAGTTTTGCACCGCTGCCAGCTGAGAGCAGCGCAGTTGAGCCAGCTTCAAGCAGCCCTTTGACCATTGGGTCTCGACTGCGACTGCGACTGCGGCTGCGGCTGCGTCTGTTTCTGTTTCTGCCAGGCAGAAAGCTAAGCTGCGCTTTGCATTCACTCAAACTGGAGCGAAGTGGAATCCGCTGGAGTGGCTGCTCCGCTCTGTGTTTTGCGCTGCAGAGTGAATTAAATTGCGGTGGCGTCAGTTCATTACAGGTGGTTGACTTTTATGCGTTGTTCGCTTCTCTCTTCGCTCTCTGCTCACTTCTCACCTCACTTCCTTCTCTCGCCGCTCGTCGCGTTCTGTTGGCTTGTTAAAGTCTTGGCTCAAGTTTTCTTTCTTTTGCTTTGTTTTTAGTGCTTTGCCTGTTTTTGTGAAAAATTTACGAAGCGTTAACGAAGCATTAAAGCGCGCATTTAACAAATTTACTTAAAACTGCATAAATTTTCAGTCTACAGCGGAAGTTGGCAGCGTCGTCGTTTTGCGCATGCGCAACAATCGCGTCGCGTCGCGTCGCCTCGCAGCTCGATGCGACGCGTCGCTCAGTCGCCGCGGCTGGAAAAGCGTGCAGCCAACTCACTGAGCCACTGAGCCACTGGGCGAGTGAGTGAGTGAGCGAATGAACTGCCCTATAGCCATTTTCACGTCTTGCCAATTTTGCATGTTGGCCAGCCTTGTAGATTATTTGCTCGATTAGACAAAAAAAAAAAAAAAATAAAATAAAATAATAAAAATATAAGTAAATGTATATATACATATATACTATAGTTCTATGTATATTATATAAATATATATATGTTTTATAATAATATCGAAGCAAAAGCAAAATTAGGAAAATAATTCTAAGAGCTGTCCTCTTATTTCTCCTCTATACTATATTTTTGCTCTGCAATGTTAAATTTATGAGAATTGAATAGAAGGGCAATACTTACGGCATACGGCAAATCCAAGAGAATTGAAGAGGCATACTTCCACATTTTTGTGTGGTTCATTTTATATGTTATACATAAATTCTATTTATTTTGAGCATTTGCCTCTCTCTTTCCTTAATAAAATACTTCTGTTCAGATCATCTTCGAGAGTTGGTTAACAGGTCCAGCTAGGAGCCGATGCTTAGGTTACTGCACTGGCGAAAATCTGATTTTATAATCCTTGCTTGTGATTACGTTCTCTCTACTATTTGGTTTCTTTGAAAAAGCTCCGCCTTTTTTTTTAAATCTTAATTTTAGTTTTAATTTTCAAATTATTTTTATACCCTGGGCCGATCGAAAAAGGGAAATCTTGTATGTAACAGGCATTAGGTGGCTTGGCAAACTCCATAAAGTATATGTATGTATTCTTGAGCAGGGCCGTCGCCTAGTCGATATAGTCTCTGTCTGTCTGTCTGTTCTGTCTGAGTCGATCTTGAATGATATAACAGCTACAGACTTGACATATGTGTATAGCACGCGCAAGTCGAGTCTGTATCCATGAATCGAGAACAACTTCCGTTTTCTGTCATCGATTACAAACATTATCGAAAATCCGTTAATAAATGATATCTCACACGTCTTCCAGATCTGGAGTTTTATAGAAATTCGACTTATGTTATAATTATTTTTCTGTTATTTATTTCATTTTTATTCTTCTGTTATACAAAAATGTATAATATTATCAATATTTTAGATATGTTTTCATAACTTTACTTAGATCATATGTAATTTATACAAAGGTTCTTAGCTGCCCCATCTCTGATTACATCTGTTTAACTAGCTGCTTATCTAAGAACAAATTTTAATATGCATACAAAATGAGTGTGTGTGAGTGCGTGTGTGTGTCTTTATAATTTGGCTATGTGATTAATTGCTCAGCGAGATGTGGGCAAAAGTTTGCTGAGGCGGAAAAAATGAGCACCGAGCAAATAATAATAAAAAATTCAAATGCGCTCAAGAAACTACAACGGTTCGTTACACGTTAAATGCTCTTGCTAAAAAAAAGAAGAAAAAAAAAAAAAAGAAACAACTAATTTATAGGGTCGAAATCTAAAGAACAAGTGTTCACAGAGCTGGCAGTTAGATAAGCGAGAAACCGAAAAAGTGAAAAACTGAAAGAGCGAAAACCCTAGACCGAAACCCAGTAGAAATTTGTATAGCTGTAGCTCTGCTTAGCAGCTCATTACATCAACTGAAGCGCGTCTATCATTACCACATTATTCAAATTTGACTGGTTAGCTGGTTACCTGTGGCTACCTGGCCATTGGCCATTGGCCATTGCCCAGTCTAGGCCAGGCACTGCCGGTGGCTCTGTTCGGGCCGCAGTCGTAGGTGAAAAGTGGAATTTGTGAATGATTTATTGTAATTTGCTTTAAGAGTTATGTTCACACCAGCCCCGAGAGCCAGCCGCTCGGGCATTGCATTTAATCTAATCTACACATTTCTTGTATTTTTGGAGCCTATTCGCCATGTGGGGGTGGATCCCGTGCCTGTCCTCCACTCTACCTCTCTACGTCTCTCCCTATCTCTCTCTCTTCCTCTCTCCACTTGCAATATGCAAATTAATGACAAAATAAGGTGTGTATTTTGCAGCGGCCTCCGCGGCGCGTTAATGAGCCATTTTCGTTTGCGTCTGCATGTGAGCGAGAGAAAGAGTGTGTGTGTGTGTGTGTGTGTGTGTGTGTGCGAGCATGGCTGGAGAAGAGCTGGAATTGTGGCTCATCAAGCGATGGCCCCTTATCTAGCACGTAGCTCAAATTGGGTGTGAGAATAAATTTCTCAGTTTTATGACTCGCTCGCTTCGGCATTAATAATGGGCACTCAATTGGCTTTTAAAGAATACGAACTAGCGAAGGAATGAGAGGCGGACTATGAGCGAGGGGCAAGGGGCGAGGGACAGACACTAGAGAGTGGAGTTTGGATAGACCTGAGATGCGGTCGCAGTGGTCGTCGTTTCAATGCTTTGTGGCCGTTAGATGTTTTATTCAAGATTAATTGTTAATTTTTACTGCCGGTCTCATTTTCATTTGGCGTTGGCCACGAAATTAAGTTGAGTTTAAGTAGTTTCCACATTTCGGCCGGCTCTTTGGGGCGAACGAACGGAAATGTTATCGCCCAATAAAGTACCATAATTTGTAGTCATAAATCTTTGCATCTAAACACCAAATAAAATACAATATCGTCATAATAAACGCGTCCAGCCAGATGGAAACGGAGATAGATGAGCCCACGGGCTCGGCAAATGGAAATCTGGAGATTAGAAGAAAACCAGATTCGGAGTTATCGAAAGCACTCCATGGCTCTCTGACGGCAGCTAAACGACTTCACATCACATGCCAATGGCAACACTCAAAATGGCAACGGCTGAGCTGAGTCCAAGCAGGTTGAAGCCCAACAGGCAATCAAATGAAATTCAAGAAAAAACGGAGCGATTATTATAAACAAAAACGAAACAACAGAAATGCATATATGCATATACATATATGTATATACACTTTTTAATTGTTGTATGTCGTGTCGAGATTGCAGCAACAACAACAGCAGAAACTATCGAAATGCAAGGCAACAACAACACGCAAAGTTCGGGTCTGCCTTGAACGGTCCGAACATTTTTGTGTTAAACGCGATTAATTGCGATATTTATATTCTTATGTAATCGTAAACGTAATCATAGTATGCACTATAAAGAGAGAAAAAGCGCTACACAAAACGTAAGCGTAATAGAAGTACCGTGAGTCGTAAACTGGTGGGCCGCAGGGGCTGGCGTGGGACGGCGCCGTAGCTGGGAATACCTAAGTAAAAGGGAAGCACAGCGCAATGAAGCTCGCGTTTTAGCAGCAATTGCTTGCAGCCCGCTGAACCGATCTACACATACGTATACCCTGCTATTGTAGAGAACGTTTGGTTTTATAGATAGAGATAAATAGATATAGATATAGATATAGATATAGATATAGATATAGATATAGATATAGATATAGATATAGATATAGATATAGATATAGATATAGATATAGCTCTAGATATAGCTATAGATATAGATATAGATATAGATATAGCTCTCGCTCTCGCTATCGATATCTAGCTCTCTCTCTCGATCTAGACTATAGCTCTCGCTCTCGCTCTCGCCTCGCTCTCGATCTAGATCTAGCTCTCGCTCTAGCTCTCGCTCTCGCTCTCGCTCTCGCTCTCGCTCTCGCTCGATCTCGCTATCGCTCTCGCTATAGGTATGCTCTGCTCATCGTCTCAGCTCTGATCTCGATTGTATCTCGTATCGTTCTCCTATCGCTATCGCTTCTCGCTATCTCCTCCTCTCGATCTAGATTCGATATATGCTAAGATCTTCTATCGATATAGATCTCGCTCTCGCTCTCCTAGTCTGCTCTCGCTCTCGGCCTCGCTCTCGCTCTCGCTCTCGCTCGCTCTCGCTCTGCCTCGTTCGCTCTGCCTCGACTCTAGACATAGTGCAGTCGTCGGTCGATCTCATCGGATCGACCAAAAACTCTGAGCTTCCTCCTTTTGATTTGGTTGTTGTTTCTTTTTTGCGCTCTTGTTTTTAGAGCTTGCATTTTTATTTTCTAATTTAATTTTAAGTTGCGCTCTCTTTGCGACTGCGACTTTCAATAAAACTTTGCTGCCGTGCTATAGTGGCTGTTGTTGTTGCGGATTGGCCTGAGAGTGGTGCACATGCAACTCTGCTTTATGACTCATGACAACATGCAACATGACGTTTCGTTTCGTTTTGTGCCTCTAGCTGGACTAACTAACTAACTAACTGACTGACTAAGTAAGCCCATTTTCTCTACTGTTGTTGTTGTTTCTGTAGTTTTCAAGTATGCGATAGTTTAAACTCTGCATTTATTTAATGGCCTTCTAATGAAACACACAAGAACCGTTAGCAGACTAACTGGCTGACTGACTGACTGAGTGACTGAGTGACTGACGATCTCTGCTGCTCTGTCGCGTTGCCTCGGCGCGATCCTCCCTCCTCCAGCTCCATTCGGCTGTCTAGCTGTGGGCCGAGGTTCGTTGACTCTTTGCTGCTCGCTGTTATAATTGCCACTAAAAATGTCAGGTGCTAAACGCTATCAGCCAAGTAGAACCAGCTACAACACAACAATAACAACAGCAAAAGCAACAACAACAACTTGACTAACAAAATTATAATGACAATAAAAACAAATTTACAGATTTCCATTTAAAATGCACGAGGCACACACACATACACACAGACACATAGGCATTTGGGGAAATTAAATGTAGTAGGTACCAAAAATTAGTATCGCGTTTTTCTATCTCTAAACAGCAACTGAACAGAACAAAGGAGATAGACGCATTTTTATGGCCCATGCCAGGGGCGGCGAGGTGCCACAGACCCCATTTGATACACACCACTAACCGCAGCAACACCAACACCAGAGCCAGCCAGCCAGGCAGACCGGAAGCGATGCTTATCGGTCGTCCAGTCTGCGGCGGTACAGGTCGCAAAGTGCTTTACAAAAATGCAAGCCATTTAGGGATTTGCCAAAAGACCGAGACCCCGCTCTGAGCTTCAAATGCTCTACTATAGAGAGTCGGATATCGTAGTATAGAATATGTAGATATCATAAAACGCTAGCTAATTTGAATTTGGATACTAATACTAATATTAGTATAGTAATACTAATACTAATACAGAGAATAACGATTGTAATAGCAACATTAACGATAATAATAGTTATATCAGCACCCATACTAATGATAATATCAACACGATTAGAGTATTCGGAATTCGTTGCGAATGCTTCGGTGTTAATTATAATATCTGCTTGTTGTTTTAGCTGTTTTTTGTTAATGTCGCTGCTGCTGTGGCTGCCCTGTTAAACAATGCGATTAAAATATTTAAATTCGTTTTTTTTTTTTTGGCGAGTGCGAGAAAATTTCTTGAGCTGCGCGCCTGCGCGCCTGACAAATGAGACAATTCCACTGCGACGGCACGGCATTTGCATATAGAACGAATGCTGGAGCGGGGCTGACAGAGGCTAAAGGGGTGCTCCGATCGCACGTAGACGGGAGTGGGAGTGCAAGAGGCAGCGGTAGAGGTTGAGGTTGAGGTAGAGGTAGAGGTGGTGCAAGAGAAGGGGAGGAGGGTGCAACATTGGGCATATGTAGGCAAGCGTTGCGCTTCGTCGCTCGTTTAATTGTTCCTGTCGCGCGAATTGCAGTTCCTTGCGTCGTTCACATCCATTTCCCTCACCATTTCCACATCCACTTGAGCATATGAAACACGGACCCCGTTTTTCGTTCTCGTTTTCGTTTTCGGTTTCGTTTTTTCGGCTTGCGTGTCATGCCGCAAGCAGCGACGCAGCTGCAGTCGCGGTTGACGCTGTGGCAGCGGCTGCGGCTGACGCTGCCTCAGGCATCGCGCAATTATTAAAATCACTAAACAAAACTTAACCAACTGTTAAAATATAAACTAAAGTGCATTTAACTGTTTTGGCTGTTTTGTCAACAACGCTGCTGTCATCATCATTATCGTCATCATCATCATGATGATCACTACTTCCCGCTCACGTACGCCTTTCCTGTCACTGTCACTGTCACTAGTTGTTGTTGTTGTTGCTGTTGTTGTTGTCGTTGTTCTTGTTTTCGTGCTGTTGAGTCTGTCAGCACTTTTGACACAATTACTACTAACACACACACACACACATATATACACCCACACACATACAGATATATACACATACATACATATATACACTCTATTATAGTCATAAATAGATTCTCATAAATGCTTTAATGATATTTTAAGTGTCGTTTTTTTCGACGCTCTTCAGACTGTTAATATTAACTACTATGGACAGGTGTCTTATAGTAGCTAGATTTCTAAAATTTGTCCATGTTGTTGAATAAAAATATTTACTACCCGAAAAATTAGCTAGCTTAAAAACAACAGCTGAGCAGCCATCATCTGTGCATAACCTCGTTGAAATAACAACGAGAGATCTTCGCCTCATAATCTGATACAAGTTTGATTGCCTCGACTTATACACAATCATCATAAAACTTGATCAAATATTTGATTTGAATATAGGAGAGTAGTTTGTCGAAATGGACGAGAACATTTTATGGCAGACTTAACTTAACTTAACTTTAACTTTTCTGTGCTAAATACTATTTCATCAATGCTGCGATCAGCTCAGAAGAAGGTGACACAAATGTTTGATTCTAATTTAGGTATGCGCAAAGGGGCAGGTCGAAAGATATAGGATCGATATACTTTTCCAGTAGAGAAAGAAGACTCTATTTTTTTTTCAATTGTGTACCAAACTTTTTATTTCCAGCACCGTCTCTCTGCTAAATCTCGCTCTCTGTCAAACCTCGCTTTCTGAACGTATCTCTTACCAGAATAGTCGCCTTCTCTTCGCTCACGGATAATCATAGCGACATAAAGAACATTTTTGCATCAGCTCACTAATACTACTACAACAATTGGAGGCACTCCCGAAGAGAGTTAGGAAATTAGGACTGAATTTTCTAATGAAAATCTTAAGTATTCATGACATCTTAAGCTATATCCATATATATATATATATATAGTGGAGACAGAAGATTTGACGATTCAGAGAATCAGAAACTGATAGTTTGATATAATTATTATAAATTACAGCTCATGGATTAAAGATATTTCTATATATGTAGCTTGAAATGAATATTAAGATTTAATTTCGAGTTGGCTTCCATGAAATCCGCATTTCACTTGCAGGCGATTAAAAATACTTTTGACCAACTCTTTTCAGCGCCCGCCCTCATTGGCTGTTTGCCCATTAGGAGCCGTTATGAATGGGCCTCAGTATCGAGTGCGGTGCTCGGAGTGCGGTCAGTTTTCATTTGTCGGGCTCTTTAATAAACTAGCCTATAAATAATTGAACAAAGGCAGCAAACAATTTCACGTAATTATTCTTGGTTAGCATTTTGTCTCTTTTGCTCTTTGGTCGCCTTGAGATTTGAGATTTTTCGATTTTGACTCGGCATTGTTTTTCCCCCAGTGTTTTTTTTCTCTTCCTCCCCTCTTTTTCTTCTACTCGGTTGATGTTGTTGGATCGTGGATTGCGGTGCGTTTAATGCGTTTTAAATGGTAGCAAAATTTGATATAATTATAATTATGCTACTCAGTGTTGGCGTAGACTCGAGTCGAGTCGCATTGTTCGTTCGTTTGTTCGTTCGAGTTAGATGCCAAAAAGCGATAAAAGTTTAGACGCAATAATAGACCCCAACAACAACAACAGCAGCTATGTCTATAACAAGCTAGACAACAACAACAATAGAAAAAAAAAACACAACTATTTAATGAGACGCCCGCGACGCAATTATTTAGAGAGAGGGAGAGAGAGAGAGAGAAGGAGAGAGTGAGAGTTAGCGCTATATAAATTAACGCTAATGCAACAATTGCCAACGAGTCCATTGTGGTTGCTGTTGTTGCTGCTGGTGTTGTTGTTGTTGCCTTAGCACGCGCGGTATCCTCGAGAATTTGGCAACCGAACTCGAGACTGAGTCCTTGCTAGCTCACTTCCACTCGAGCGCTCAATTAGCCAGGTCCGATTGCAATTGTCGCACTGCGGCTGCGCTTTATGCGTTTTTTATGCAAATGCCAGAGACACAAAGGAAAAAGGACATCAGTCAGTCGAGGCCTGCCGTGTCCTGTGCATCATTATCGTCATTAGCAGTATGCGAGATCTCTCTCTCTCTCTCTCGCTCTCTCTCTGTCTCTCTCTGTCTCTCTATCTTGCTCATATTTTTCTCACGCGCGAGTTGAGAATGCAAAATCAAATGATAAATTATCGCGCAGTCGACGTCGACGTCGCAGTCGCTGCCATTCAGTCAGCCAATGTCAAATGTAAATGATTATAATTATAATTGTCTCGCTGTAGTTGTATCTGTATTTGTATCTGTGTGTGCGTGTGTGTGTGTGTCTTGCTTTCGCTTTGGCTTAACCAAGCGTGAAATTTATTTAAATTCATTTTTAAGTGTGCGCAAGTTGAGAAAAAAAAAATATATATATATATATCTGAATACAAAAAACATATATCAAAAACAACAAAAAGTCCACTGCACATATTCAAGAGTTGGAATCATTAAAATTCAAATTGTTATAATTTAACAAATTCATTTGATTTATGCACCAGCAACAAGATAACAACTACACAGAGACTGACTCTACCGAGTGTGAGCGAGATAGATGGAGGCCTCATAATGGAGAATGTTAGCGCACTTTTGTCTAACAATCAAGAACTTTAGATTCTACGCTTGCTCAGCTAATTCAGATGAAATTATAGCTGCTTATAGGCCAAACAGTGAGATTAGATTATAATATCACATCAGAGTAGCAAGCATAGGTACAGTTGTGCTAAGGAAGTTCGCTCAGAGTATAATTATGTATGGTATGATATATGCCGGCTTAACTATTTCGATTTATATATTATATAATTCATATAAGAACAAATTGAATTTGAGCAAAAATTTGTTTCTTTTTCTATTCTATTCTATTTTATTTGAGGATAGTCCACTCTATATACAAACATGTATATATACAGTCCAATACCGTTATTTTGAATGACATTTCTTCAAAATGATTTAGCTTTAACAAATTTCATTTACTTTGCGTAGAGACTCCTTGATATCGAATATACACCTCGTATCAGACGTTTCAGCTGAAGAGATACATCCTTATCTAGTAACTTGAAACATTTGCAGAATAAACGGCTTTATGTGAAGAAATTAATTTGATGTTTCTGTTGTGACCTTATTCAATTCTACACTTCTTTGAGAGTTCTCCTTAGCAATTTTATAGAAATCAATAAACTTAGCGAAAATGGTAAGAAATGTATTAAGCTTTAGCCAAATTTAAAATTTACCTAACGTTAGATTATCTCAGTAAAATTTCGGTTTTGCCTGTGGAATTACGAGAGATACAAAAAAAAAAAAAAAAAATACAATTTATAGGCGGTGCGAAATAATAATAAAATATATGTATATATAAAAAAAAAATACATATATTTAAACAAAAAAAAACAAATTTGCAATGGGCTATTTATTTTCTTAAGACTTGACCAAATGAAGCAAATTATCAAGAAAATTTATGACATACTTACATATATATTATTATTTTAAATAATATTGATTATCTTTTAAAGTTGCATCAAAAGCTCTGTCGAACGGTGTAGCCCCCTAAGATCTCAGATGATGGCCACATAAGTTCAAAAAGAAGATAGATTTGAGATCAGCATTGATAGAGTAAAGATGTGCACACTTGTGATTAAAATAAGTTTAAGTTCATTATGTTCTCTATACTAATTTAATTATATTCATGCCCCATTATATATATATTTATTTATGTAGTTGATCTTTCGATTAATCTTTCACTTCCTTTTCTGCCTCTCTTACAATGTAGTTGGACTGCCCTTGAACACAATTTCTTAAACTATCCCACAGTAGGGAAACAAAAATACTTTTTTGGCTGATCGTTCACCAATCGCTTATCTGTCTCACTGCTCGCACTCTTTCCGTCTCTTTCTTCCTCACTCTCCGTTTCGGCCTCTTTGCCGAGCTGCCTGTTCGACGTGCAATTACAACATCAGCGCCTTCATTTAAGCCGGAAATGTTCAAACCCGCCGTCGTATCTCATTGTAGAGCTCCGAATTGTCATTAAGCGAGCGCTAAGCTTTGTCGGAAGTTTTTTACGATGCGACACAGGCTGCGAAAATTGGTTTCTTGGCAGCATCATTAAAAGGCCATACGGCCAAATCGGCAAAAAGTGCTTATGAAAAGCCTTAAAACGTTTTCGTTTACGAGAGGAGTTGGTCAAAATGGACGTGTAGCAGGGCCCTCATTAGACGGTCAGACAGAGAGACAGACGGACAGAGGCAGGCGTTCTTTATGGCAGCCATGATGGCCAATTAGATTAACAATTGCAAAATATGCAAAACAACTGGCACAACAGATCGCCGTATAATTAGACTAACAACATGCTACAGATGTTGTTTTTGTTGTTGTTGTTGCTGTAAGTAAATGCAACTGCGTGATTGGATTAAGGCCTGGCAAGAGCCAAACAAAAGACAAGCTCAATTCCAAAAAAAAAAAAAAAAAAAAAAAACCGTGCTGAACAGCCATTTCGTTCGCTAATTTTTCGCGTTTATCTCATTATTCCACAGTTTTCGAGCATTTATCTGTGGGTGCTGAGCCAGCGACCCAGTCGTAGCCCATCTATCTGTATGTATGTATGTATATCCAAATGTGGCCTATAGAAAGGATCTCGACATTCAATGCATCCAATTAGAGAACTCTGCGTTCATCTCGTGGCTTCTCTTAGGGGAATGATCGTGCTAAACTTCATTAAATCTTTCTTCTCCGTTTTTCTTTACTTGTTTTTTTTTTTTTTTTTTTTTTTTCTTCTCAACTCGTTTCGTTTGCGGGCTTTGGGCTGCTGACTCGCTGGCAATCAACGTGGCTCAGCGCTTGATTATTGGTTGTGAAAACGTCTTTTTTCAAAATTTATGCAAAATTGTTGAAAAATGGTTGCTACTGTAAATGAGCCCTCAGCCCGTCTCTGAGCCATGCATGCTTTAGCCCCTTGCCCCCGTGCCTGTCTGCCCCTCTGCCCCTCTGCCAATCTGCCTTTTGCATATGCCGCTGGGGCATTTTCTACATTTCGCTCAATTAACTGAAAGCACGCCTCAGAAAGCCATTTCGCTTAGATAAATATTGGCTACTGGTTTTCGGGCATGAGCCAGACAACAGCTCCAGCCAATTACTGTGTCAGGGAGCTCAAAAGGTTATCAAGTGCCCCAAATGCTATTGACAACTTGCAGCTATATCTGCTGACTTCGATCATCATCAACTAGCCACTGGAAAGTAGCTGTGATGAATGATCATTACTTAATAGATCTCAATCCCAATCATGATCAATCTTCAATCTATCTTCTATCTATCTTCTATCTATCTTCAATCTATCTTCGATCTATCTCTATAGATACTAGATATATCCATCCTCAAACGATCTGCTCTGATCACAAAGTGTTCTGTTCTCTGCCAAAAGATTTCCGTTTTGTGTGAGTGTGTGTGCGTGTGTGTGAGCCTAAATGCTTCAACAAAGAATTACTAACGAGGTGTTATAATTATAAAGAGACACATAAACGTGTCCATGTCGATCGTGGCGCGTTAATCTGGTCTAAGGGCTCCAATGCCGAGGCGCTTGTCATTAGAATATATTGTTTGAATTTCACGTTGGGTTTCGATGGGTTTGCTGCTGCTGCGGCTGCTGCTCGCTGTTGTTGACTTTATTACTCGTGTATCTGTTAGATACTTGCGTCATTTTGCCATTTCATTGATGCTGCGTCGACTTTTCCCCGGCAACTGAATGGACGGATTGATGGCCAGCACTATGAATGGACCGAAAGTCGAATCGGTGTGCCGGGAATCGAGAATGGGAATGCGCAGGGGCACGGAGATGGGCATGGGTATGGGAATAGATTGTGTAGCACTCGCTCGGGCTTTTCATTGATCAGCTCGAACGTTTCAATTCGATTCGACATTTTGCTGCGTAATTTGTGTTAAGTGGTTCCAGCCCACTTCAGATATCGCATCAGCCACCTCCGCAGGGATTTCGTTAGCTTCCTCATCTCCTCTCAAATGCTGTGTGTCTGTGTGTGTGAGTGTGCGTGTGTATATGTTTAATTTTGTTTTATCGATTGAAAATAAACAGAACAAATGAATGGAAGAAAGCCGAGGAAATTAAAATGCGGCAAACTGTGCATTTATCTCATCATGACACGCCCCCACCTATGCAGAGAGTAAGAGAGACAGAGAGAGGGAGAGTGGGCCCTCCTCCTTCGGCTGAAGTTGAGCTTGACCAGCGCTTTGATCTAGACCGATCGATTTTGTTTATTTTTGTTCATAATCGACGCAGTCGCTGGCCACCTTCGCCTCCTCCAGTGTCGATCTCCACTCGGAGCGATCGCTGCCTTTTGATCAGGCGCGAAAATTGTGCGCCTACCGCCTGGCGAAGACCTCGACAGACATCACAGACTCCGCAGCCACAAAGCGTCAGCCGGTAGTTGCTACCGAGAATGACGAGGGCGTTTGTACCGTCAAAAGTTTTCGCTCCTGCTCTTGATCATGATGATGACGCTGATGATGGCGATGTGATGGCGATGATGACGATGATGATGACGCGGCATTGCCATGAATAGATCGCACCAAGATGGACTGTCAAGCACACAATGGCCAATCGGTTCGCATTGGCTATGAAATATGCGCTACAACGCACGGATTGATGATGCCTTGCCTGGCCCGCTGCTGGGATCAAGAGCAGATCAGCACTTTGTCTGCCTCATGATCATTACGTGGACTTCGGTTGGCGGATAGCCGACCGCGGCTGATGAGCTGCCGCTAGATGCGCCAGGCAGCTGGCAGCTGGCAGCTGGTTCATTAGCCTAAATGGTAAGTGGAATGTGTGAAGCTGCGTGTGCTAATAGATCACTTATCGATCATTTGGCTCTGCTCGAATTGCACAAGATTCTCCAATTAAATTATACGAATTTCATTCAATTCCGACAATTGTTGTTCGTTTAAAGCGCCAGATGAGTCGAGATGGAGTCCATTTGCAGCAAATTACACTTCGATCAAGACATCGGCTCGTTTCGCAAGTCAACGTCGATGCTACCCACACACCTAACTGAAATTGACTTCAACTGCGACTGCGACTGCGACTGCGACGGCAGCATCGAGTCCGATAGCCTGTCCTCTGCTAGTCTAGGTGGGCCTTTACGCTTCACTGTGCCCATAAATTGGTCATTTATATATATGTATATAAATATATATAGAAAAAAAGCTCAAGCTTTTTTCCACTGAATTTTGTCCCCTCACTGCAATATCCGTCTGCTCTTTCCCTCTCCCACTGCCTCTCTCTCTTTCTCACTGCATATATGGGATTCTCTTGCCCTGCGTTTCTCTAATGAAGTTTCTATCGTATGTGGTTCGCACATTTCTCCCCCATTCGCTTAGTCAAGAGTTTACGAACGGAAACTGGCAATTTGCTAAAAAAATGACAAATGTCTATATGTGCGCAAGTATTGAAATAACCACAGCCTACAACATCGCGGAGCCTCACGCACCCCGATGTCTCCCAGCCAGAGCAATGGAGGGGGTACGGCCGTGTACATTGACATTATGCGTTTAGTTACGCACTCATTTGTTTCCATTCGCTGGTATTTAGTGCACGCAATGCTCAATTTTGATGCCCAAAGTGCACAATTTAGTGGTCCGCTGGTGACTCTCCCAATCTCTGTATTGGCTGGCCCACCTTTGCAGTTGTGCACGCACGCATCTACCCTCCGGCCAGGCCTACCGCCCGTACTCCGTCAGCCTCAAGTTGTTTGCTAAATAAGCACTTAAGGCTTTGCCTCTTCTCGCAATGCGTCACTGCGTCCATAGATTACTGCGTCTAACCACCTGGGCTGGCACTGTGCCAGTTTTATGACACTTTACAGCCAGCTCAACAATTAGTCCAATTGAGGTAAATTGATTCCGGGCCAACAGTGCATCTCGGCGAAGAGAAGGTAAACACGTGCATCTTTGTATCGAACTGTAAAGAAAGTGAGAGACAGAGAGCATGATGATGAGAGTGATGGAGAGACTGAGATTAAAACAGAGCTATAGAGATAGAGAAAGAGAGAAAAAAAAACAGAGATAGACTGAGAAAAAAGAGAGAGAGAGAGAGAGAGGCAGTCGAGAAATATATGAGAAAGATACAAGTTTATAGTGAAAAGAGACTGGGAGAGAGGATGACAGTGACATAATGCAGAGAGAGAGAGAGAGAGAGAGAGAGAGAGAGAGAGAGAGAGAGAGAGAGAGAGATAGGGAGATTGAACAAAAAGAAAAGACAGTAAGAAGAAGACAATAGTAAAAGAGAGTAAGAGAATGAATTAGAAATAGATAATTAAAACAAAATTTACTCAAAATATGCATGGAGAAATAAAAAGAAATACAGGCAGAGACAGAAAGAGATTGAAAATAAAGCATATAAGAAGAGCGAGGCAGAGACGATAAGACGCAAGGAGGGAAAAAGAGGGAGACAGAGAAAAAAACAAGTATTACAGAGGTAAATTATAATAATAAGTGTCTTAGCTAAAAACTCTCCATAAAATATGCTAATCTCGCAATATGAAGCAAAGCTGATTTGAAATTGTTATGATGTGGACTTTATTATAACGAATTGGAAATTGAGTAATAACAAGTAAGAAGACTCTAGTCGAGACTGCTCGACTAGGAGATACCCTGAACCCTCTAAGCTGATATTCTAATCATTCTGCACTTCTTTTATGCACACATACATACAGATGCATCCACACGCACGCATAAGCCTGCGCTCTGCTAACTGCGCAGTAAGCAGCGACTGCGCTTGGGCTGCGCAGCAGTGTGGGCAATATTATGAGAATTTATTTGTCGAATAATTTCTTTTGTAAACATATGATCTTAATGAAACTTTCAGAGCGTAATCATATGGTGAATATGTGTGTACATTCCAAAGCACAAGTCTCTAGTACTTGAAATGCGTTTTTTACAAATTGGGGGAGAAGGGGGCGTGGTATCCAAAATCTGTAAATTACAAAATCTTTGTATCGATTAACTTTATATACAACACAAATTTGAAGACTCCAGGTTTAAAAATGTTCAAATTAGGCTAAAAAAACAAAATAAATTTTTCGATTATTCTCGATAAAAAAGTTATCGGACGATTTATCTAAAAAATAAAGCAAACTCGTACTGCGTATGGTACACACGAGTATGCATGCCAAATTTCAGCTCTCTAGCTCTTATAACTTCTGAGATCGACGCACTCATACGGACGGACGGACGGACGGACGGACGGACGGACGGACGGACGGACGGACGGACGGACGGACGGACGGACAGACGGACAGGGCTATATCGACTCAGCTCGTCACGCTGATCAAGAATATATATACTTTGTGGGGTCTGCCACGCCTCCTTCTGCCCGTTACATACTTTTTCACAAAACCATTATACCCTGATTTCCCATTTTCAATGGGTTCAGGGTATAAAAACAAGTCGAAAAAAATTAATTGAGCTATAAAATACAAATAGAGCTCCCAACAAGTCCGACGGGTAGGATATTTTCGAATCTTTATTTTAAACTTTAACTGATTTTAATAGATCAAGTAGAATTTGAATAGTATATGCCACTAATATAAGAATCCCTTAAAGCTTTTATTTTATTAATAATTTTAATTAATCTTTCCTCATTCTATAAATTTATAAAAATAAATTATTATTATTATTATTATTATTTTTTTTTTAATTGAATATTAAGAAACGAAGTTTATTAATTTTATTTGTATATTAGCTATTGTAACTTTTGGCTAGTGATACCTTCGGTAAAACCCTTCAACCTAATCACCCATAATTTCGAATTTCATATATGTGAAATCAAAGTCAGAATTAGATATAATATCCATTCAGATAATTGTTTTGGTATTTCACATGCGTTGCATATATAATTGTTGGCAAGTCTTTGGGGGGAATGACTTTTGAAAATGCTTTTCTCTTCGTGGGCATTTATAAACTGATTAATTATGTTAAGGGGCTTCCTGTCTTGAGCAAATAATTCAGCTTTCCTATTGTCTAGGCTAAGTTTCTTTGTCTGCTGTCTCTTGACTGCTGCTGCTGCTGCTGGCATTTCAAAGTCAATGGCGCAACGTTGACCGACGCGTCGGTCCCTGAATGTGATCTAGCATACAATTAAAGCAATCGATTTTTGCCGACAGTCACGTCACGTTTTCCCTACAGAGCCGGAGAGACGGAGAGCGCGAAAGACAGCGAGAGAGAGAGAGAGAGATAGGGAGAGAGAGGGAGAGAGGGTATCTGGGGGAGGACAATGGGGCCGCTCGATCAGTTGATCGGTCGATCAGTCGCTATTATAAGATCGTTAATAAGCGCTTGTCAATTTCCAGTAAATGTACAAAAAACGTTTATAATCATTAATAATAGCAATTTTATAATTTTGTATAGAAAACCGAGTCTCAGTTTAGAGTCGTCGCCCCCCAGGCCCAAACGGCCCGACCGGCCCGGACGGCATCCACACCGTCGTTGGCTTTTTTCGGCTCCTCAAGTGCGTCAAACAGTAGCTAACAATTTTTTAAAAGCTTATTTAAATATTTCGAGCCCGAGCGCGACGTCCGAAAAAAAAAAATATGAGAAAACAATAGATAATGAGCACCGACCATGCACGAACCCCATCGAAATTTATCATTGAAGAAATCCAAATGCGTGCCAAAAAGAGGTCAAAGTTAAATACCCAGCCAGGGACTAATTGCGGAAGGGAGTTCCGGTTAAAGAACAAATTGTGAATAGTTACAGGGGCCAAGATAAACTTTTAAATAAGTCGGTGAAGTAAAGTTAATTAACGAAAGTCAAACCACAGACTTCCTTTGGGGAAAAGGCGGAGTAGGAGAATTCTTTAGAAGAAGAGAGCTGTTCTTGGAGAAGCAGAAAGAGAGAGGGGTCAATACCTACAGGACTGTCCATATTCGACGGACCTATCTGGTAACCCTATATCTTAAGGCGGACATTTGAAAGATATTATATACAGAAAGAAATGTCAACAAATCTGCTTGAATCAAATAAAATAATTATTTTTGTCAATATAAAAAAAATTGCGTTTCTCGTTGATTGAATATGGGCAAACTTGTAGAGCTGCCAGATGCGTCCGTCGAACATGGACAGCTCTGTATTAATTTCCCAGGAACGAAAGGATCTAAAGAGTTATTCCTTTCCCTTCGAATCTCTGAAGAGTTCTTCTATTCATTCTCTTATAAGAGAATCTATCTGTCTTTAATATAGGGAATTATAGAAGAAAAGTCTAGAAGAGCCGTGGAATCTTTCTGTTGTCTTTTACTATAATTGGCCAATTTCAGCGTATATAGTGGGATCAGTTGACAATTGCGATTGTCTTAGACCAATTTAATTGGCCGGTATTATAAAGCGTTTAACACATGCAGCCAAGGCTATTAATAATTGCTGCTGCAGCGCACAGACGAGGGCCGAAATAGATCAACGAACCCGGGCACGAAGTGCTTGGGGCGTCGCTGTCGGCGAGAGCAAAGCCAGAGGTAGTCGGAGTCGGAGTCGACGTCGACAGCAGCGGCAGCGGCAGCCTCGGCTGCAGCGCCCATTTAAAAACCTTTTAAGTCATCAGGCACGCCCACTTTTAAATGCCGTGCGCAGGCGCCACCCTGACGCCAGCCGGAAACGGGCCAAGTCAAAGCCGAGAAACTGGGACGGGATGAGAGATGCGCAGAGCGAAGGTCTCGTGGTTGAGTTGCTTGGTTTTCTACAAGCGTTTGCATTTCCAATTCAAATTCCATTCTCACTGATCCGGGAAAAGTTGCTGAGCTCCTTGACTAATTCGATTGCAATTAGTTGCAGGCCGAGCAGGCTCGGACGTCTCGCCTCGTCTCGTGTCGAGGTGGGTCGTGCCGTGTCGTGGGTGCGTCATAGTTGTGTGCTGTGACAGGATTTGGCTCATAATCCAATTAAATGCGTAGCAGTTGCGGCTCGTTTCCTGCTCGCACCTGTGCGGCATCTCGTCTCGGCTTGGTCTTGGTCTTGGTATTGGTATTGGTATTGGTTTGTCTTTTGGCAAGCAGACGCGAATGCGGACGCGGAACGGGCAGGGGCACGGAACGGGAACTCGGCGGGCGGCGGTCGACGACCATTGATCGATCGGCCAATGATTTTGCATAAATTATGAGCCACAAAACAGTAAAGTGAACTTTTTGGACGACAAAAGCAAACGCCGCTCAAAGGAAGGCAGAAAAAGGAGTCAGGAAACAGAAAATGGGCAAAGGAAGACGAAGCGCCAAGGCCCGTAGCTAAGCGAGAAAGAGCGAGAGCGAGAGCGAAGCTAGAGCGAAGGGCGAGAGCCGGATAGCGAGAGGGAGCGATAGCGAGAGCGAGAGCGATATCTAGAGCGAGAGCGAGAGCTAGAGCGAGAGCGAGAGCGAGAGCGAGAGCGATATCTAGATCTATAGCGATAGCGAGAGCTAGAGCGAGAGCTAGATCGAGATCGAGAGCGATAGCTAGAGCGAGATCTAGAGCGATAGCGAGAGCGAGAGCTATAGCGAGAGCGAGATCTAGAGCGAGAGCTATAGCGATATCTATAGCTATAGCTAGATCTATATCGATAGCTATAGCGAGAGCGAGATCGATATCTAGATCGAGAGCTATATCTATAGATCTAGAGCTAGAGCGATATCTATATCTATATCTATATCTATATCTATATCTATATCTATATCTATATCTATAGCTATATCTATATCTATATCTATATCTATATCTATATCTATATCTATATCTATCTATATCTAGATCTAGATCTATATCTATATCTATATCTATATCTATATCTATATCTATATCTATATCTATATCTATACTAGTATCTATATCTATATCTATATCTATATCTAATATCTATATCTATCTAGATCTATATCTATATCTATATCTATATCTATACCTATCATCTGGCAAACCCAATGATGGTTCGGCTATAGCCGATAGTTGGCTTAGCTCTGTGGATGCCACCCATGCGGGCTCGCTTTAGATACAGTTACAGCAGCTGGAACAGATACAAATAAAGATACAGATTCAACTACGGACGCCCAGCTTCGATTTGGCTGCGTTACTAATTCCTTTTTTAGCGTTTTGCATGCGACAAACGCATTGAAATAGACATTCAAGAGTCAATTGTGCGTCAGCATGAGTCAGCAGGGCGGCCAACGGGGGCAGTGTGGGGCAGGAGACGTGGGTAGCGGGCGGGGGACTGCGGGGAATGAGAATGCAGTCAGTTGTTTGGTCTCGTTGGCCAGGCCGTTAACAAGCGGCTATCAGCGGTTGCAGATCTGCAACTTTTGTGGCCTTAATTACAATCTTTTGAATACATTTGGCGCTTAATCACGTGGCCATTATCTGGGGTCTGGGCCATCCCCCGAGCCGCTGTCGGTCCGCAGGCTCTCCCTGTCTCTCTCACTCTCTCGCGTTCTCTGTCCATCAGCACCTGCGACTCGCAGCAATTTCATTTTCTCTTTTAATTTTGAGTTCTTTTATTATTATTATTATTATTATTTTTTTATTTTCGCTTTTTTTTGCCAATGCGCAGTTGAAAGGCATCCCGATTCAGAGACAGTGACAAGAGTCAGAGTCCGACTGCCCTGGCCAGGGCCCTGAGCTGCAATCATCAATCAAAGAGAGCGGACTGTGCGGCTTTCAACACGTTTAGCTGCAATCCAGCGGTTTGAAATTTCAACTGGCACTCTCTCAGTCTCTCGGTCTCTCAGTCTCTCAGTCTCGCAATCCCTCAATCTCTCAGTGCCTCAGTTTCGCAGTCTCGCAGTCCAGGTCGGAGCTCGTTTTCTTTAAAAAGACTCTAAATGATTGACCACTGGCCATAATAGTCCGAGTTGTTGCCGTTTTATAGCAGCTCGCTATGATTGCGAGTAGGCTCTCCGATGACATCGTCGACGTCTTGGCTGCGACTTCGAGCGGACTTCATATTCGCTTTCGTCTTTGTCTTGAGCCTAGGTGCCTTTTGTGGCTTCTTTTTAACGTTGTCAAGTGGAAAATGTTGTAGAAATGCGCTGGTGTCCGGCACCACCGCAGAAACCGCACAATTTAATACCGAATACCGAAAAAGTATGTATGTGCACATATATGAAATAAAAAACACACATGCGTGAAACGCAGCTAACTACAAGTTACTTTCAGCTGGCTGGCACATCTCGAGCAACACGTCGGAGCTGTGGCCAATGATCTATGTATGCATCGAGGAGTCGGCCGGCAACGCTTTGTAAAGCGCTACTTAACACATGACCGCATGGCCAGAGATTGAGCTGTTCGCAAGGGTTCGCACAGCGAGCTGAATGCCTGGTTAGAGCAGATGTATTGCGGGTGCTTAGCTAGACGATCCTACAATCCATTGTGAAAACAAAGATCGCCTTAGCTTGGCTTTTTCACTCTCGATAAGTCAGTGTCCCTTTAAATTGTACCTGCATCTAGAAACCTTTTACCGTTGACAAACTACCGAACACTCTCCCCCAATACACGCGTACATGCACACACACATAAGCCCAGCATACCGCAAACCGCACACATCAACGCAGTCGCAGCTTGAGTCGCAGTCGCAGCCGCAGTCGCAGTCGCAGTCCCAGTTTAAGTTCCATTTGCTTCATCTTCATTTCACTTGTCAATTGGCCGGGGCCCCTCTGGCCTCGCCTCTAAATTGGTAACTAAATACTTAAACTAATTTTAAGGTTTAACAAAGTCCAAGACGTTGCTGCGTTGACAAGCGGCCGGTCGGCCAGTCGTGGCGTGGGCAGGCGAGGCAGGCGAGGCGGGGCGGGGCGGGGCGGGGCAAGGGCAGCCGCATTGACCGCAAGCAATGAAGTGTGTGCCAGAGCTAGAGCCGGAGAGGAAGCCCAAAGCCGAAGCCGGGCACAGGGAACACACAGAGCATGCCTGTGGTTAGGGCCAGTGGCAGTGGCAGTGCCAGGGCCAGCGACTGCAACGGTAACTCTGGGAGAGCGGGTGCGGCAGGGGAGGGTGCTGCATCTTAAGTAGCTACTAACTGTTATTTACATTGTTTGTTAATTTCAAGTGCCTCCCTCATACGAATACGACGATTCCTAAGGTTTCTCTCTGGCCCAAAAAAAAAAAAAAAACTTTGAATTTTTAAATCCAAGTATGAAATTCAATAGGTCGACCAAAAAAAACGGGAGAAACAAAATACGCAGAAATTAGAAGACTGAGAGTGTGACTAGAGGAAAGTCTTTCCTTTTAGTTCCTCTGGCCTAAGGAGGATCGCTGGATCTATCAATGTTATACTCAACTAGTGATCCAACACGCCTCATTACTGTGTGTGTGTGTTTGGGTGTGTGCGGCTCCCTTTTGGTATCTGTAGCGGTGTATCTGCTAATTATTCGCGAGGTTCGTGTGAACTCGGTTTGTAGGTTTGTAGCTGTTCGTGGATTTTTTACCGCAAATGTCTAATGAAGTTGGCCCGCTTTGATTGAGTGGGCGCAATTAAGCAGACAGCCAAGTCGGGCCCGCGACCAGAGAGGCGGACGCGGCCTGGCGGGGGTGCGGCACTGCCGAGTCGCACACGTACGAACAGTGGTTGAGATTGGCGACGTAGCCGCGCATATTTCTCACTCATAATTAAGTCGTTTTGAGCGCGTTTAGAAATTGTTTTCGCTGCGTGTTTAGTTTCTTATAAAGTGAGCAGCTAATTGCAACAGATTTTCCCATGGAGCAGAGCAGTTGAAGCCGCCACCCGTCGTCAATCCGCACTCCCCAGATGGCTGCACTAGCCCAGCGAAAGTCAGCTTCAGGCCCAGGCAGCGGCCCAGCACCAGCATCAGCTTCAACTTTGGCTCTGCTTTTGGGTTTGGTGGCAGAGTTTCAAATTGGGTTATTATGTGCATAGTTAAGGCCATCGCATGCGACAGTTAATTGCAATGGAATATGCCCTAAGCCTGAGATTTAGGTCAGCTAAGTGGCACAGAGATCTCAGCCAATTCAGTTGGACGGAGCGAGCATGGCTGGGGCGGGGGCGAGGGCGGGTAACGGGCTCAAATCTGATTCGATTTGGATAAAATTTGTGGCGCCAATGTGCGCATAATTAATAATTACGTATACGACGCATATGCGGCTCATAATTATGCACGGCATTTGCGGCTTTGCCGCTGCCACAAAGCAAACACGCAAAAGCTACAGCTAGACATAGATATAGATATGGATACAGCACCAATACAGATGCAAACCATTTCTGGTTGCGACTGTTTGTCTCTCTATTATTATTCGGGGCCGGCCATTTTGGGTGGCCATTGAAAATGTTGGCCAAAGCGGAAATATGTCGAAATTTCAATTTAATTTGCTAATTAACACGTTATGCCAATGCATGAGAGAGAGAGAGGGAGAGAGAGAGACAGACAGAGAGAGGTAGATGGATTTAACTAGCAGTTAAATCTAGCTTAAAGTCATTTATTAACTGCTGTTGCTCGTTCTTCATCCTGCCTGTTCTTGGAGCAGCACTCGTTCCCATTTCCATTCCGTTTGTGTGTGTGTGTGTGTATGTGTTTAGCGCACGCATCAGTTCCTGCCGCATTTCACAAAATAAAAAATATACGAGCTGAACGCATAAATTGTTATGGCTCATAAAAAATACAAAATAACAAAACAAAGCATCCAAAATAAAAACAACAGCAACAGCAGAGATAACAATATAAACAACAACAATAACATCAACAACAACAACAACAACAAAAGCGTAACGTCAAGTAAATTGAAGCATTTCGTGACCAAATATGCTAAACAGTGACAATTTCACAAATGTCTATTGTGCGCTACAATATAATTACGCGTCAGATACGGCAACAGATACTTATGCACACACACACACACATACATGCACAGAGAGAGCGAGAGAGAGAGAGAGAGAGAGAGAGAGAGAGAGAGACATTTGTATCAACAGCTGTACAAGTTTGCCAATTAATTTGTGAAAATGCGCTGTGCGAAAGAGAAGGCGAGCTATAGCGGCGAGGCGAGAGCGAGAGCGAGAGCGAGACAGTTGGATATGGGATCGGTATCACTTAGGAAAAACTTTGCGCACATGAATCTAATTGAGTTCGTCGCTCAAACTCAAACTCTATTCAAATTATGCATGCAGCCAAGCAAACCACCCACCCAAGCCACCTGAGCCACCTGAGCCACCTGAGCACTGAGGCTGCATCCATTGTTGTAATGCGCCACTTTATCCGCTTTAATTAGTTTTCGCCACTTGAATTCCTTTTGCCGCTGCGCCCATTGTTATGCAGATGCTGCAAACGCTTCCCCTTCCCATTTGGCTGCTGACTATCTGTTTTAATATCATATTATAAACATAGAGAGACAGAACGAGAGAGAGAGAGAGGGAGAGAGAGCTACGTAGATAGTTTATTGTTGAGCCGTAATATATGTACCGCGTCATTATTCGCTTTTCGAAAGCTATTCAGTGGCTGGCCATGTTATACCGAAATTATTTCATTATATACAGCTCGAAAATGACTTCCGTTTATGGCATCGACTTTTGTTTTAGTTTACCAACTCTCACACTCAGCATCTCCAATAGCCAGTCCCTCTCTCTCTCTCTCTCTCTGTGTGTGTCGTTGTCTCCCTCTCTGCGGAAATCTAAAATAACCCTAGATCGGAAATAGAGACGGGATGAAAAAGGGTTAATTGCATTTTGATGGCTTTATAAAGTCGGACGATTACTGCTGTTCGTTTTCTTAGCTCAGTTCCGTTGCTCTGCCTTACAATGTAACAACCATGACATATGTGTGGATGTATGTGTATGTGTGTGTGTGTGTGTGTGTGCTGCCATCCCATGTGCGTATCGAATCCCACATGAATTGCTGATAAAATACTCTGCTTTGCCAAGCACTTAACCAAAAATTGTATTTTGTATGTTTTGCTCTAATGTTCGATAAATCACTACTTATACAAAAACACACACACACACACACACACTTACTGCTGGTATAGATTGCGACAGATAGTTGGCTGGCGCATCCGCCAAACTGGGTCCATCCACAGGCCAGCTTTATCTATATCTATGGCACATCAATTGAATTTTAATGGAAATCGACGAGGAATAAAAGAGACTAAAACGCTGCAAAAAGGAATAAAGAAATAAAAAAAAAAAAAATCGAAAAAAAAATAAAAAAATCAGGAAATAAAAGGAAGAAAATGTTGGTAAACTGGCAAACAGTTGGAAAAAGGGAAAATTGTACGTGAAATTAAAATGAAAATGGCAATGAGCAAACGATTTTCGAGAGTGCAGTGGTTCGTGAACTGCCAGACGATTCGCTACAATATGTGGCAGGGCATTACATTTCCGTCTAGCCAATGACTTTTGTTATACTCTGATCTGAGTATAACAACATTCATTAACTTAATCCACAAGACATAATACTGTATCATAGCTGTATGTGGAATACTATTTGTGGTTAACAACTTGTGCACCATTTGGGATTCATAATTGAAAAATACTCTGTATAACAGTTTGTGTTACCTGCTTAACGAGGATTGCCCAGATCGCCGGAGCATTACAAAATTAGCCTAACTAAATTAAAAGCAGCTTTTCCCAGACGGTATCACGATTTGTATACAATATAACAGTTTGTATAATAGTTTTTATAACAGTCCATACAACAATTTTTGAACAATTTGAGTTGTATAAAATTTTAGTCTGTATAACAGTTGGAATGAGATTTTGTATAGCAGTTACTATAAAAATTAGTATAACAGTCTGCATAACTATTCTTATAACAGTTTTCATATCAGTTTTAGCAATCAAAAATGGTGACAGTTTGTTTAACTATAACAGTTTCTATACCAGCTTGTACAATGTACATCATCTTGTATAACAGTTTCTATAGCAATTTGTATATAACAATTCGCAAAACAGTTTGTATGTAATTTTATATAATGGTGTTTCGATCATTACAAATCATTCATATACATATTATAAATTACATTTCAGCTTTAATTTATCTTTGATATGAATACAAATGAATTTGTATAGAAATTAGTAAGCTAAAAAAAAAAGATTATAACAGTTTGTATGATAGATTAATACCATAAACAAATAACAGGGGATATGTATGTACTGTTAGCACATTGTAGATTGCAAGTCAATTAGTGTACATTTTGCCCAGTTGTATAACAGTTTGAGCTGCTCGCTCGAACTAAGCTACCCGCCGCATTCAGCTATTCAATGTAACGCATTTACATAGGAACAGTTATTCATCTCGTTCAGCTGTTGAACTGTCTGCGTCGCCTTTTTTCCACAAGCTGAGCGTTCTGCTTCAATGCAGCCAAATTCTGTTATACTGGCATAAAACCATAGACGCCAAACGGTCCACAGCAGCGCGGGGCCAGCGACCACCCAACCAGTGCCCAGCGTAACCAAAAAGCTAAAATGGCCAATTTTACAATTTTAAGTCTCATCGTTGTTGTTGTTGTTGTTGTTGTGCGCGACAATTTTTCTACAAAATTTTGGTCCTTTTTATTTATTTATTTATTTTTGTAACGTTGGTTGGAGTTCACCCAAGGGCTGCGTGTGGTAGAGGGGGAGGGGGAGGGGGAGGGGGAGAAGCAGAGGAATGGACTCAATTCGCGCCGCTTCGTCTGTTTTGCCTTTTTTGCCGTTTTTAAATGGGCTTTTTATGCGCGGCAGATCAATAATACATACTTTATATAAAATAGAGACACATGGCAACGGCTCCTGCTGGTGGTGGCTGGGAATGGGGATGGGGTTGGGGTTGGGGAAGGGCAGGCTGAATGGCTGGCTAGGAAGCGCGGACAGGATATGCGCGCCAAAACGGAAATGTGCACATTTATTTATCCTGTTTCGATTTCGCTTTGATTTTTCAACTTTTTTGTTGTTGTATTTTTATTTTCTTGATGCGCCTGCTAAACGAAATTTTCAAATGGTTTGCCAGGGCAACAGGAACAAAGGAGTGAAAGGCAAGGGGCCGGAGATACCGACAGAGAGTGAGGGAGAGAGAGAGAGAGAGAGAGGGTGCTGGAGCCGGGCAGGCGCAGGGCACAGTTTAGTATATGCTGACTGGCTACAGTGCCGAAAAGGATATACAGCAATACATATAAAGCAAACACACACACACATACTCAGTCGGCCGTACGGACGGACAGTCGGTGTTTGGCCACAGGCTTCTGTTTAGGCAGGCACAAAAAATGTTGTAAAATATTTGAGCACGAGTTTTTCACGGCTGGTAGTTTGGATGTTCAGCACCGTTACAGTCAGTCAGTCAGTCGGTGCCCGTTGGCCATTTGCATAAAGGAAGATCTAGGCGCCAGCCATACGCAGCCTCATGCATTTATGCAATCAGAGCAGACCAAATGCCGCTACATAATTCGGTTTTAAAGCTCAATGGATCCACAAATATATGCAGCATATTCGATTGCCGACCGCGAGTGGCTAACCCCGAGTGGGCACCCACCTGGTGCGTGGCGTCGGTCTCGGTAGTGCGCGCCGTGTGTCCAGTTCAGGCCAGATCTGAGCTACAGATGCGTTAAGGGTTGCCATACCCACTATTCCGAATGAATTATTCTGCGATATCCCTGTGCCTTGAGCCTACTCGACCACTTTTGTCGCTGTCGCTGGCTAATTAAGTGCACTACCTTCAGCCCTGAGCCCTGAGCCGTGCTCAACTTGTGGCCAATTGCAATTGCGTTTTGTTTATGTGCTGCTACCGGGTTTTAGCCGCTAGCCGCTGGCTCTTCGGCTCTGCGTTAGGGCCGACACGGAGGACGATTAATGAAACGGCCTCGCACTACGCTGCCGTTGAAAAATTAATGATCAATGCGCAGGTTATTAATGAATGCGTTTTTGACTTTCGTTCTGGCTGCTGCTGCTGCTGTTGCAGTTGGTGTTGCTGCTGCTTTGGCTTCTGCTTCTGCTGTAGGTGCTCTTTCCATCTGCTAGCCATCTTCCATCTTCATCTGGGCTGCCGACTCTCGTGCTGGCTGTTATCGAAATCTTTTGCCCAAATGCAGCTACTGTGTGCATTCGCTGCTGCTGTTTGTTCTCTTGCCGCTGCTGCAGTTGCAGTTGCAGTTGCAGTCGCCTGTCTTGTGGGGCAACGCCAACGCGACCATTAAGAATGTTGTCATCCATTTGAGGCGGCTTGCAGGAAGCGCGCCACCAGCAGCAGCACCACCCTGAAGCAGCCTCAGCTCTATGATCAATATAAGCCAGAATTCAATTAGTGGGAGTCGCAACGTCCGTGGGTGGTCAGCGAGCAGGAAGCTGGAGCACTCGATATGTATGTAAGTGGAGATCTTTCGGGAGCAGTAATCTGTGCACAGGACATATGATGTAAGCCATGCCTTGAGTTGGCGAATTGGTTCGAGATTTGGCGTTTTGTAATCGATATGTTGGCAATGGCAAAACGTGTGAGCAGCGCTGCCCAGCCAAGGCATTTAAGCTCAATTGTATGGCATCAGCCACAGGCGGCGATCGGGCCCAGTCACCCACCCAGTGATCTAGCTCGGATTACGGACTACGCTGTGCAACAGTTGTTGTTGTTGTTGTTGTGCTTGCCGCAAATGGTGTAAATGAATGCAAGTTTGTTAATAATAAATGTTTAGGCGCTTGATTACATAAAATCGCAATTTGTCGCCGATGCGAGTCGACCACAAAAGTTGCCTCAACCATCAAGTGAGACGTAACTAATAATAACTAACAATAAACCCCGAGCGTCAGGCATCTGCCGATTCGCGCATCCACAATAATGAGCCGCTATCGACTTACAGAGCGACCTACCATTACGACTCGAGTCGAGTCGAATCGAGTTGACTCGTCGGCATTATTAATAAGCCACAATAACAATTACAACAATAAGGCGCAAGGCGGGGGCTTGTTGTAAGTAGCCCGAAACAATTTTGCGGCCTAAACTGCCCAGGCGCAGTCCAAGCCAAGAAGACGAAGGCGAAGACCAAGACGGAAATGGAGATGAAGATTCGAGTTGAAGTTGGAACTCAAGTTGGAGGCGCGCGCGCGTCTAGTCAAAAAGGTGGACTCATCGCTGCTGCTGCTGCTGCTGCTGCGGCTGCTGCGGCTGCTGCTAATGATTAATGCAAGGCAATCAGAGCCTTTGACTTTTGGTGTGACTACTGCATGGCCGCCTCCACTCGACGGCACTCTCGGGCACTCGCCGGCAGTCTCCTCAGACTCCACAGATCCATTACAAATGAAGCCGGTTGACTTGGTTTTGTTTGGCGACTGATGAATGCAGATAAAGACCTGGCCAGCCCGGCAAGGAATGCCTTTGATGCGAGCGCCGCAGCCACCGTAGGACAAAATGCAACAATAAACCAAACAGTTGACGAGCTGCTGCCGCGCTGGGCAGTTAATGAAACCGACGCGAGCTCTGAGTCTGACTCTGAGTCTGACTCTGACTCTGACTCGGGCTGATGGTGATTGATGAACTGGTGCGCGCTTTGGCTTTGGGCAGCGGCTAAGAGTGTGGCTTTGAGTGCGACTGACGCGATTGCAGCGCAAATTAAATTGAAATTAAATTAACGCTGAATCGTTGAAAATGCGATCAAAGTGTGAAATTAACATTCTGCGCTAATCAGGCGGGGCACGCGTTGAAGCCACGCCGATAGCCCCCCGCTGGAGATCTATCTATCCGGCCGGGTGGTCGGGTGGTCGGGTAGTCGGGCCATCGGCTCCAGCTGAGCCCAGCCCAGGCCAGCACTCTGAGCGGCTGTTACTATGTAGAACAAATCAGCCAATTGATAAGCATCACAATTGCCCATCCAGGTTGCAGTTGCCAACCCTTGCGGTTGCTGCTGCTGCTGCTGCTGCTGCTGAGGCGGTGTCGTCTATCACCATCTGCATTGCCATGCAGAGCAGGAGTCGGCCAGCCAGCCAGGAGCCGACTCAGATATTCATATCCGTATTCCCATAGCCGTATGATTGCCCCTTTTCCTGTGCAGTTGTACTTTTTGTGGTAATTTACATTTTGCTGGCCTTATCACTAGGTTTATATCTTTCATCATTTTTCAAAACACACTCACACACACATATACCTACATAGATGCATGTGGGGTGGCTTGGCTAAGGGTAGGGCTAGCCAGGCAACTACCCTCTGAGCTAAGCGATTATTAAATCATCGCTAGCTCATTGACAGTTGCAAAATTTGAAAATTATGATCTCGTTTTTGATTTAGGCGAATCGAATTCGATTCCCGCATTACATTGAGCTATTCAAAATGAAATGTTTTTGTTTGGGAAAAGTCTTGCACATTTTGTCGAGTCCACGTTTTGATTTGATTTCTAACAAAACTGATAAGAAAATCTGAAACTCTTGACGGATGTGTTAAGCTCACGATTAAAAATGTTGCAGTCCGATGTGAGCGTCAAAAATAATCAAATACATATTCTATATTTCTGCTTCATCATATCATTTACAGTTCTGTGTGTGCACGAAGTGTTCTAGCGAACATCGAGAGCTCTTGAATATACAATATATAAATGCAAAAATTCCAATTATGAATTATGAATCTTATATTAATTTCAAGAAGCAGTTGTTAAGCTCTCAAGTTTTTCGGCTCTAACTATCGCCTATTCCGATCTGCCACGATTTTATATAGCTCCTTATGAATTAGAAGGATAAGACAATCGCCTACAATCACCCACAACTCAGAATACACCCAATAAACCCAATCCAATACTTATATAGCAATATTTGTTGTAAGTTCTATATACTTAATATATTATATACCTCTTCTTTTTTCACTATTTGAATGCATGGTCATGCAAATTTCTTCATTAAGCACGGACTGACAGACAGATGGACAGTGCTAAGTCGACTCATACCAATGCTCAAGAATATATATGGTAAATTCCGTGGGATCTGTCACGCCTCCTTCGGCCCTGTTACACACATTTTCGATGGCTTCAGGGTATAAAAAGAACATATTTGACAAACTTGGAACCTATATCATAAAACTATATATCCAGAGATAGATGCATGTATAGAAAAGACCGATTATAAAAGAGATTTTCTCATGTTGAACAGTGATTCAGATATATAAAATAGACAAGTTTCTATTTCCATTCACTATCAGTTCAAGCGTATGCCTGAGCATCCAAAAGACTTTCTTCTTAAATTATTCCCAATTGAGATACAAACAACAATTGACAGCAACAAAACAGAAGGTAAAGAGTTATTTGAAAGTGTATAGATGAGATAGACTTCCGACAAATGGATAAGGAAGAGTAACTACATCCAAGTATTTAGCTTACAGCATGTTTATCTTTACAAATAATGTGGAAATATTTCGCTTCCCGATGCATCGCAGGCTTTAATTGCAGCCGTGGCAGGCAAACAAATCAACAGCTAACGCTGAGAGAGAGGCAGTGGGAGAGAGGGAGAGGGAGAGAGAGAGGTGCTTCTATATGTATGGCTGCCCATTCAAGTACCTAATCATTGCGCTTGCACTCATTTTGTTGGGTATTGTTTGCAAAGCTGAATGGGGCCTTCCTTTGGAGCGGGCGTTGCTGTTGCCGTTGCTGTTGTTCACACAATTAAATTCATTTAAGTGCTTCATTATGAGCATTTCTTGATGCTCCACTAAGTAAATCTCGTTTGTGGCTGCTGCTGCTGCTGTTGGTGCTGTTGGTGCTGTTTAGCAAGTCGAATGCAACTGCAACTGCAACCGAGTCTGCTAATTGCTGAACCGAGTTTCACCAGCAATTGCCAGATGGCAGCTCAGCTCAGCTCAGCTCAGCTCAGTCTGTTGGCCGATTTTCCAGCTGTTGTTTGCATTTTCAATTACCTTTTTTACTCCCATTCATAATTAGTTTTTATCAGGCGCAGATCTGGCCGGGATTAGACAAAATCTTGGAGAACCTCTTGGGGCTGGAAACGGTGTCAGCAGCAGCGCCAGTTGAGAACTGCTGCAGCTAATCTGCTGCCATATTTGTATGGCTCTGCGAGATTTGGCTGGGCCGTGCTGCAACCTTAGAGCTGCAATCATTTGGGGCCGTTTAATTTTCACATAAATTCCTTGTCGTATCGCGGTAATCGGCAATCCCAATTCCAAATCGTAGCTTGGAGCATGTTCGGGCAATTTAATTTCTGTTAAGTTTTCTCATAAAAATGTACAAAAGTCTCGAAAATACAGGCTGCGCCAGCGACTATGGCCAGCCGGTTCCTGGCCGGGATTGATGGCCAGTTGCGTTTGATTGTTTGATTGATTGCCGGCTAGCTGACTGAATGCCAACTCCAACTTCGACTCCAGCTTCGCAGCTAAAGTTCGAATTGAGGCACAGGCATTTAATTTGCAACATTACAACCGATAATCAATACAATGAAGAAATATTGCAGAATTCGAACGGGCGACCCTCCTGCCTCGGCTCTGCCCCGCGCTCGCCTCCTGCCGGCCTTTAACCGGCACATTTCAAAATTGTTGCATTTGCGTCGTTGATGGCTGAAACGTGATTTCTATGTTTCCCAGTCGACGACGGCAACGACGACGATCTGGCTTATAGCAGGTCAGCTCCTCCATACGGGCCTCTCAAACTCCATGCGGCTAGACGGGCCAGCGAGTGACCCTACAGCAGTTGGGACAAGTTAATGAGGAACTTCGAATATTAGAGAAACTTTATAACGTTTTGAAAAATATTTAGGAAGACTTCAGCTTAGAGTTGCATTTACTATGCAGATTTAAATGTCTAAATGAAATCTATTATTGATTTATCGATTCTTTCAAATTAATTAGTGTTGGAGTTATTTCAAATTGGCTTAAGATTACCTAATCTGAAACAAAATGATCTTCTATGACTATTAGCTCTCTAATCCAAATTAATCAAATCTAATCTAACATTTGATTGTCTCATAAGAAAATTCTGATTTCTATTGTGCTCTACACTTCGTTCACTTCGTTAATATTATTGGATTTAAAGTCTATTATTATTAACACTCATGATTTACATTCATATATTGTATATATGTATTTTTCACAGCTCATTCATATCAACTTTATATGAAATTTCAAAGGTAATTTAGATTTAATTTGAGTTGCGTCAAACGATGCTTGAAGTTTCAAATGCCTCTAAAACGTAGCGCATTTTATAACTAAAAAAATAACAAATAATTTTTGTATTTTTCTCAATTTCTGTTGTTTTGTTTGCTGTTTCGTTTTCCTTTATTTCTCTAAATTGCAATTTGTGCAAATTATATGGCAGACAAAGAGCCACAAATGCTGCAGAGCCCCCCGCAGGACACAAGGGTGCCCAGTGGACGTGCAAAGAAAATGCATTTTATTTAGACAACGACGATGGCGATGGCAGTGGCGATGGCAACGTGAAGCATCCACCAAAAACAATTGCGACGGCCCAGTCGCCCCAGCGGACCCAGCGGACGAAATTACTTTAAGTAGTGCGCGGCAAAATGTCTGCAAAACGTGGGCCAAAGCGCCCCCGGGGTGAGCAGCAGTCGAGTAATCGATCCGTCGACTGAGCCAACCAAACGAAATGAACGAGCGAGCGAACGAACCAACGAACCAACGAACGATCGATCGATCGATCAGTCGACCATCATGACATTGAAGCATGCAGCGGCCACTGCCAATTGCCAATTGCCAGTTGCCAGTTGCCAATTGTCGATTGTCGATTGGCAATTGCCGATTGCCAATTTGGGGAGGTCAAAACGCTGGACGGCCATAATGCGATTGGTGCATTTAGTTGCCGCTCGGACGTCGCCAGTGTCCACGCGGCGGCCATTTTGGAAAAGGCAGCCAGCGGGCCCCCAGCGGGAATCGGCGCAGCTGTTGCGCGCAGTTGCGATCGGGGCAGCTCCCAGATGCGCTGCACAGCCAGCGGATATACTCGGCCATAAAATAAGCAATTTCCGTGCACTTAAAAACGAATACAAAGTAGACAATGGGCCAAAAGACTAAGCAACCCTTTCAGACGTTGCAATATTCTAGCTAGCTGGCCGTTTGGCTAGTAGGTCACATACAGTAGAGCCTCGCTTTGGCGAGCCCTTGAATAAATGAATCTGTCAAGTTTGAGTCTAGTATACTTGGCCAACAGATGCTCTGTACGGCGGAAAAGAAAGTGTGAAGCAACTTATAAATTTCATTTTAATTATATATTCATATTATTATTGTTAATTATTACGATTTTTAATATTTCTCTCCTTGAACGTGTCGATCTCGAAAGTTATAACAGCTAGAGTTTTTAAATTTTAGTTATAGGTCCGTATATACTACGTGCATATGAAATAGGTTCCTAATAATGGATAATTACTCCCGTTTTTTGTTATAGACTAAAGGCCCTAATGAAATCTGTTATTAACTTATATCTTTTACATCTTCAGAGCTAAAGTCTCCTGATTTTAAGTATATATTTCTGTGTATTGGATAAATCTCTGCTATAACATATATTTTATAATTTAATTGCTTTTTAAGCCAATTGTGTAATGAATAAATAAATATATATATTTTTATATTATTTTTTGTATACTTAATAAAGACATGCAGTTAATTGTAGTTGAATTATATATATTTAGCAATTTATTTCTACATGTAATATTTTCAACTTTATTAAATTTCTTCAATTAAATATTAAATAATATAATATTTTTTTTTTTTTATATGTATTTCCATATATTTTATTATCCATAAAATGTTATTGCATAAAAAGATAAATTCACCTTAAATTATTGATCATGATTTTATTAAATATAAAGTAAAATAATAATTTTTTATTTATTTTCATATGTATATTATATATTATATATTTTCATATGTATATTATTCATATATTATTCAAAAAAGTATTCAATTTAAAAAGAATTCTATTAAATTTTTACTTTAGTTATTAATAACAAATGCAATTCAAATAAAACTTAAATTACATATTTTAGTTTATTTTGTATTTTCAATTCAAAGAAAGTGAAATATTTCTTTGGCCAACTGTAGCGAGGATGGTTTACAGCACATTTTTGAACGTCTGCCCGGCTGGCTGTCCGTCCGGCCAGTTAGCCGTATGTGTGCCAAAGTCTTTTAGAAACTTTTCCTTCACAAATATCAATTTCCGCTGGCGACGTTTTGCCCATAAAAAAGAGCAGCATAAATTGTTGCCATTGAGAAGACAGTAAATTGTATGTGAAAGCAGCTAAAAGCGCCACATTATGCATGCCAAGCGAGAGCAGGACTCCCCAACAGAGCTAGCTGGTGTGTGTGAGAGGGTGAGAGCGAGAGTGAGAGAGAGAGAGAGAGAGAGGCTGAGAGCTGGCTATAGATAAGCGTTAGGCAGAGACTTTGCCGACAGAGACCGGAAATGTGCGCTAAAACGAGATGGCGCTGTCATTGCCGAGCGGAGGAGGGGGAAGAGGAGGGGGAAGAGGAGGGGGAAGAGGAGGGGGTGCTTTGTGGTCGGTGGGTGGTTTGCTGAGGGTTGCTGCTTGGCTGTGCGTATGTAAAGCGCAAATGCCGCCGCCATTGAGCCGAGCAGCCGAAGCCAGCTCTGACGTCAGATGCAAGCAGCAGCAGCAACTTTCTATCAAACTTTTGGTAATTGTGTGTGTGTGTATATGTGCGTGTGCACATAAGCGTTATTTTTCTGCGCTAGAAAATCGGCATAATAAACGTAAATGTTTGCTGAAAGACGTAAAAACAAACTGCCAAAAGCTAAAGTGACTCTGTGTGTGTGTACGTGCGTGTGCGTGTGTGTGTGTGCCTGTATGCTCGCAAGCAAATAAAACTAAATCAGTGGCACTTTGTGCAATTTATATGTTAATATGATTTGCCTTTGTAGTGAATGCGCCCGCCTCCCCCCGGCGGACTCTGGTAATTGGCCTGAGTGGATGTGGCAGGGGCTTAAAAAGGAGTCACAGCTTAGCAAGGCAAACACACATGTGCGAGTGTGTGTGTGTGTGTTATATATGCAAACTTACTGAGCTAGAAGATAATGTGAAGCCAACGACTGCGACAAAGTTGCGTCATAAAGAACAAAGACAAATCTAGTTCATGAAAAGACAATGAGAGAGAATGATAGGGGGAGGGGCGGACGCTGAGGGAGAGGGTAGCTAGTTAGTTGCAAATTGAATTGAAAGAAAGTCAAGTAAAAGAGTTTCTAGATATGAGTAAAAACAGAAAAAAGGAAAATCGAAAGCCACTTGAAATTCTATTCAATATTCATAAGCCTTAAGCACTTGACGCCTGTGGCCGTATCCTTGGGCTGTGGTTGGCCGCAGAATTTGAATAGCAAACACAGTCGAGGCAATGCAATTAGCTCACTTCCTCCCCTCGCTCGCTCGCTCTCGCTCTCCGCCTCGCTCGGTGTGTGTGAATCAAATTGAATTGGAGTGAATAGAAGCAGAGCTGACGCTAATTGCCGTGCGGGTCGTCAAAGGAGCCCAAACAAACAACTCAGCAGTCAAACAAATCAACTCACTAGCCAAGCCAAACTGAGGCGAAAGTCAAGCGGATGTTGCGTATGCGCCGTGTGGCCAACGACCAACGCCCACGATGACTGAACGTGCGGGGCCACAAAATGTCGCACAGAGTGCCACACACGTGCCAGGAAGTCAAGTGGTTGGTCATAATACGGCTGACACTCATAAATCTAAACAAATGCCAAGGCAAATAAATGCGCACGAGGACAGTGTGCGTGTGTGTGAGTGTATGTGTGTGTGTGGTGACTGCCTTTGCATATGCGTCGGCCATGACTAATTTGCATTATGATCCGCAGGACGTTGAGGACAACGTCGCCGGTTGCCATAATCTGCCTCAAATCGTTTTTATTGTTCGCACTTAAGTTGCGTAAAATAAAAATCATGTTTCTAACGCCACAGCGAAAGCTGCCACAGCCCACAAGCCCCTCACCCTGCCCCTGCCCCTGCCCCTGTCCCACTCGGCTCGCTCCCTGAGCTGAAGAAAAGCCACAGCATGTGAGTCTTTGGCTGGTGGCCTTTCCTAATCCCCATACTAAGCTCCATTTGCCCTGAATGCCATAATTTTTATGTGAAAGCATCACGCATGAGCCCCACATTGCCCAACCTCAGTCGCATTGGAGCTTTATCAGACTTAGCATTACCTCTCTCTGTATATAAATGTGTGTGTGTGTGTGGCGCTGCTTTTGTTCAAGAAAATCTGCGCCACAAATCTGCGTGTTTTTTTTTTCTCTTTTGCTTTTTCTTGGTGGGGGAGCTCGGATTTTATGACTGTATTTTGGTTCCATCGCTTTTTGGGGCACAAAGTATATTTTTATAGCTCAATTAGCATATGCAAAGGGCCAGAGGTCGCCGGGCGGCCCAAAAGGGTTGCTTTCTCCGGAGCTCTGGACTGAAATTAATGAAAATATAAAATTTCGGTTTTCATATTTGGCAGTAGCTCAACAGGGCAATGCACTCCAAATGAAGTGCAGTTTATATATGCAAGCTAACAAATGATTGAGCTATTTATGCAGAAAATCGAATTATAGAATATATAATAGACACAATCATATTTGTGTGCTAAATTGTGTTGTGTTAAACCTGAGGGTTATTCAAATAGACCATGGAAGGGTATATTGCTTTTGTGGCTCTTGCCATTGGTTATAAAAAAGAGTTATATTTATACAGGAAAGTTTCTCTTTAACTTTCCGTTCAATAATTGAATATCTGAAGAACATGACATTAGTGTTATTGCTTTTCAATAAAGTCTGAGCTATAAAAATGTTACAATATGTGGCCACTCAAAAATATATACATTGTACATATAATGAAAGGAGAATTAATAACAAAATAGCACTATATTATATTTATTTAAATTATATTGGAACCGATAAAAAAAAACTTTAAATCGGAAATGATTTTGTTTATTTTTTTATATTTCTTTGAAATGTTTTTAATAAGTTATATATAAACTTATTTTTATTGAATTTTTAAATCTGATTTTTTATTATTTTTTTATTTTTTTCGTATTTAATTTTATTATTATAATTTTTCATATTTTTGTAGCACTGTTATTCATTTCTGATTTATTGTAGTTAACTTTATTTGCTTGAAATTCTTTACTTTGTTCTTCTAATCTTCCTCTCTAGACGATTCGAAGGATATAATCCTTTTAGCTAGTCAAGTAGCCTTTTTGGCCTATGAATATTAATTCCCATTTATTTGATCTTTTCTGTGTATTTGATCTTTTCTGTGTATGTAAAGTACTTCATGGTACTAAGAGTGTATTTCTACCTTCTACCTAACTAATGAGTATCTTCAAGTCGGGCATCCCCTGCAGAGCCACTCTGACTTGTTTTGCCTACTTTTGTGCGCAATTAGAAATTAATTTTAGCTGAGCTGCCGCCGACCGAGCAGCGAGCTCAGAGTGGGTTAAATGACTTTAATCACTTCCCATGGCCAACGCAGCAGCAGCAGCAGCAGCAACCACCACAAAAGTCAAGTGGCCCGGCCCACTCGGTGGTGTGGGCTCACGTGTGCCCGTCTAGCCCAACCGCCCAACCGCCAGCGTTCCTCCCACTCCTGCAGCTGATGATTTATGCTCGCCAATAGCAACAAAAACAAATCAACGGCAGGCGACGTCAGCGAGAAAAAAAAAAGAAAAAAACTACAAACGGAAACAAAATACCGTTGGAAAGCACTTAAGGACCTTTTCATTAAGTGCGCAGCGACGCTGACGTTGGCGGTGGCGGTGGCGTTGGCGTTGGCGTTGACGCCGGCAGCGGCGTCGTTCGGCGGGAGCGTAAAATTTCCTCTTGGGCTGATTTGACATGTTCACAGGCAAATTAGTGTCGCCCTGGCAGGCGGTACATTAATTTCAACGCCAGAGCTGGGCAGAGCAGAGCACCACCCTGCCACTGCACTGGGCAGCACCGTGCACCACCCTGCGACGGCCACTGGCGCTGCGTGTTGGGCTAACAAATTTCGTTGACTGGCACCTAAAATGTTATTTAGCGCATGTTTTAGCGTTATTTATTAAAGCGAAATTATTGTTAATGAGCCGGGCCGAACCACCCAACGGTGGTTCGCACTGCCTTGCCCACACTCCCACACTTGGGTCCGAAATCAGGCAAACGAATTCCGACGCCTTTTCGACATTAATGCGAGCGTGTGTGTGCGTCTGTGTGAGGAGAGAACTGGGAAACTAATTGCGTGAATGTCGTCGAGCAGTCCGGGAAACTGTTTCGCCTTCGGTATCGCGCATTTAAACGAAGGCATTTGATTCTTGTGCCGATAGTGCCACAAAATGATTTAAGGCGGCTGCTCCTCGGCTGTGCCCCAAAGGGCAGCAGCAGCAGCTACCGCCAGTTCGAGCCACACGGAAAACAAGAAACAAAAACAATAATCATAACTGTCGTTATAAGCGGTCCGCATTTGGTCGGCCGGGGGGTGGACTATATGGTAATACGGCCTGGAAAATGGCGTAAATACTATTTGGTTAGAGTCGAGCCCATAAAATGTGTAACAAAAGGAAACTCATTTAAGATATTTATGAAGTACTTTGCCAGAGATTTGTAACGACCCGGCGACGCGTTTGTTTGTGCTGCACAGTGTAATAGGCTGGCCCAAAATTGGCTGGGTGGTGCCGTGGCCTATGTCTGCGCTTAATGAGCTTGAAATTGTGGTTATTGCTGTACATATGAGAAAGAAAACACGCATCGACTTCTAATAGCAACGAAAGTTTTTCGCCTCAAAATTGAGTTATGAATGAATGAATATTAATGAATGCGAATGCCAAGCGAAGAAGAAGACATCAAATACCCCAAATAATATGATACTCAATAGATCTAAATATATCGGTGTGAGAAAGCGAGAGAGAACTATTCATATACCACATTTTATAGAGATTGGATTATAGCTGAGTAGATATTTTAATCGAAATACACATGTATCTATGTATCTATGTATCTATGTATCTATGTATCTATGTATCTATGTATCTATGTATCTATGTATCTATGTATCTATGTATCTATGTATCTATGTATCTATGTATCTATGTATCTATGTATCTATGTATCTATGTATCTATGTATCTATGTATCTATGTATCTGTGTATCTGTGTATCTGTGTATCTATGTATCTATCTATCTATGTATCTATGCATCTATGTATCTATGTATCTATGTATCTATGTATCTATGTATCTATGTATCTATGTATCTATGTATCTATGTATCTATGTATCTATGTATCTATGTATCTATGTATCTATGTATCTATGTGTCTATGTATCTATGTATCTATGTATCTATGTATCTATGTATCTATGTACCTATGTATCTATGTATCTATGTATCTATGTATCCATGTATCTATGTATCCATGTATCCATGTATCCATGTATCCATGTATCCATGTATCCATGTATCTATGTATCCATGTATCCATGTATCTATGTATCCATGTATCCATGTATCCATGTATCCATGTATCCATGTATCCATGTATCTATGTATCTATGTATCTATGTACCTAGTGTTTCCTATCTTTCCTAATCTCCTAATCAACTATATTTAGGCGTTAAACTGCAACATTCTTTGTAAAGTTAGCTTCTGTTTGTAAAGTTAGCTGAGCACATCTGGTGACTCAACAGCCAGCTCAACATTGGGCTACTAAATTGTGGTACGAGTGGCCAATGACAAGCGAAGTCAACAAATTGTTGTGTTTATTTCCTCAATTTCAGCGTCCAAGTATGCGAGCTGTGTGGGGCAAGTTGCGTGCTTGTTACGCGCAGTTTCCCACACAACTTACTCCGCCTTTCAATCAAATTGAGGCGCGCTTTTGCACACTGAAAGACAATGGAATGGAATGGAAACCCACGTACAGGCACATGTGTGCCTGCTAGCCACACACGGCGCCAGGGTGTGGAGGAAAATTGCTTTGGCAATTAAAAAACGGTCGGCAAACAGGCAGGAAAATATGAAATGCGAGCCAAAGATGATGGCGAATAGCTCTAAAAACTCGGAAAAAAACAATAAAATACTCAGAAATAGAGACAAAAAATTGCCGCATCATTTGAAATTCATTAGGTCGTGGGCTGGCCAGGGGAGTGTGTGCTAGAGGTAGTTCACTTCCTTTCTTGTTGCACACAAATGTGGCATAAATAAATCAACAGCCTCGCGTGCTTGACAGTTGGCCGTGAGTAATAGAGTTGAACTACAGATAGAATGATGCACAAATCGAGAGGAGTCCGAAGGGATGCGATATCAAACAGAGCGAAAAAGGGAGGGAGCGAGAGAGAATGATAGAGAGCGGTGCTGGATGAGGTCGTCAATCATGACAGCAGCGAAATGTGTCAACAAACGTCAAGCAACAGCGGCCACAGTGCGGTTACAGCCAGCGTCACAGTCACAGCTTCATAAACTGTTGGCCAAGGACTCGCGGAAGCGAGCAGGCAAGGATACATGGCGGGCAGGCGATGAGTAGACGCGTACACCAGGACGCCCCTACATCAAATTGAGTGATGATCCAGCAATGATTTGTAAAAAAAGAACCAACGCCCAACCAAAAAAGTAAAACGAACAAATAAACAACTGAGCCGTAGATTCGAGTGTTTGCATTCCAGCGGACAGGCTACCAGCTGTAACTCAAATATTTTAATATTGCACAAATTCATCCATAAAGCATTCATATATTACAGCTATCTATCTAGCTATCCCTACATCTGAAAGTTCAAGATTAATTATATACTTATTAAATTTTAGTATTAAAATCTATTTGGAACTTCTCATCTTATCGGGTCTATTGAAACAGTGTTTGATACAAGTCTATGTGCATGGGGTGTGGCTCACATTCAAGGTGCAAAAGACTCAAGCTGATATACAAAGCATGCATCTCGGATTGTTTCATTTCAATTAAAGCTCACACAAATTTAGTCATTAGATATAGATAGATATTATTATGCGATACTCAGTATATAGCAATAGCAATCTAGAAAACCATTTACAAATGCAAGCCTTATCATTGACGTAGATTTCCAAAAATATGATGATTTTGTTTATTCCACCATTATTTGATGTGATCTCTATTTGAATATTCTTTATAGAAGTTGCGCAGTTTTTCAAACAGGCAAAGCATATTAAAATCAATTGAACTGAATTACTACAAACCAAAAAAAAAAAAAAAAATCACATATATAACTACTACCTCTACGTCCTATCATCTAAAACTCTAGAAAAGTTCTTAAAAATGCAAAATTTTAATAAAATTGAATTGTATAGAAAGCAGTTCCTTTTCTATACATCTAACTCTCTCTCACTCGCTCCGTCTCTGCTCTTTTAATATGTGCTTAATAAAGCTAAATGGAAACAGTCTAAACCAAGTTTCCTCTAGAGCCCTTTGGAATTCACAGTTAGCAGTTTGCCTATGTTCTGCATCACCTTTGGCACCTGTGAGTGGAGCAGGCGAATACCTTTAAAGCAGGTAGCTCACACTCTTCGATTGTGCAAATAAATTTATTTGTGGCTGGCAACATTTAATGTAGCTGTATGTTCGGTCTCTCTCTCTCTCTCTCTCTCTCTCTCTCTCTCTCTCTTATTGCACTTCTCTCAAATAGTTTGCCACAAGCATTTAACAATTAACAAGTTTCATTCGTCACCAGAGCCCCAGGGACCGAGACTAAGCCCTAGCAGCGACTATGTTGAGTATGTGTGTTTGTGCCTGTCCAATCTACCCGTTTTGCCACTTGCCACTTGCCACTTGGCAGTTGCCACTTGCTACTTGCCACAAGGCGCAATGTGTGTGGTTTCGTGTTGCTTGATATATCAACATTTTCCTGCATATTTCATTTCAATATTTTAATACGTTTTATGCATTTGTGAGAGAAAAACGCAACGCAACACAACGAAACATTTTTAATGCGTTTTCTGCGTGCGCGCATTTTAAGTGACTGAAAATGCTAATCGGACAAATTAAATGCCTTCTCCCACTCCCTCTCCCTCTCCCTCTCTCTCTCTCGCTCTTATCTCTAGCTGTCTTTCGGGCTTCAGAGCTCTCTTGGCCAGCGTCAGCGTCCGCTAAACGACGGTTTGTTTGGCTAACAACAAATGAGTTTTGGGCCAAGTGTTGTTCTTGTACATTTTACGCTAATGTGAAAGCAAACTGAAGCAAACGAGGGCGGCTGGAGAAGGGCGGGGACTGGTGGCGGCTCGTTGCATGACCAGCAAACAGTTTGCTGCTGTTGTTGCTGTTGTTGTTGGTGTGTGAATTATTTTATGTGAATTTGATTGCAAGCGTTTATGCCGGAAAACACGCGGCCCACTCTAAGCCGACTCTTCGAGTCGCCACTCGAACTCCACACGGAAACGGAATCGAGTCCAGAGCCAGCTCGACTCAATGCAAAAAACTCCACGCCCGAATACCCTTGACTTCTTCCCCTCTTCGCCCTCCACGCTCTCCGGCACATTCACGCTCTCCCGTATTAATCATAATTATGCAAATTTCTGGCCACCGTATTCTGGCCGGGGCCTCTCGGCGGCCGGCTCGGGGTGGCCTCTAGCGGGGCCGCTCTTTGTAGGTTGTTTGCACAATTTTCCACCTTTTATAGTACAGTTAATTTTCGTGCTCGTTGTGGGTTCGCGTTTAGCTTTTGGTGTTCGTCGCCTTTTTGCATAATACATGACTGCGTGTAAAAAAACAAAAAACAAAAAACAAAAAAGAAAAGAAAAGTACAACAACAACAAATATATAACTGAAAAGTAAGAGAGAGAGCGAGAGAGAGAGAGAGAGAGAGAGAGAGTAAGTAAGCAAAATACTGCAAAGAATTTCCCAGTTCGTTTTGAAAACGTTTTTATGCCATTTATTTGTATTGCGATTAGCGCTCTTTATATTTTCCTAGCAGCTGCTCAGCCAAGTCGAATATTAATACCCTAGCAATGTATCCAATATTCAAATGTTGCATGTTATACCAACGTAAATCAGGCGAAAACTTCGCACAAAACCAAACTCAAGCTTGCATTAGCTGATCTTGTACAGGAAACCAAAAGAAAAAGGTTTTTCTTATCAGAAAATTTACACGTTGATGATGGGAAATCGGGGCATAATGGATTTGTTAAAATGTGTATAAGAGAAGGCGTGGAGCGCACCATAAGCATATTCTGGGTCAGGACGAGTAGAGCTGAATAGATCCAGCTATGTTTGGTTTGATATTCATTAATCTGTGCGTCCATCCGGGCATCCGCCCGTACGCCTTTCGGCCCGCCTGTACGTCCATCTATGGCCGTCTGGTAAGCCGTAAAAACTCTTTTTCCGATAGCTCATCGGATCTTCTTTGTTTCGATACAAATCGATAATTTGAGTGAATTTTGTAGGCGTAGCTTGAGCAAAAGTCGCCTAGCAGTTTATTTTTATCGATTTCAAGGAATACTACATATTTAAATATCTGTCCAGAAATGCTTAGCTGGTATCCAACACATTGCTATAGAAAGCCCTTTTCACAGTGCTCAACCAAATTGATTGCACTGTCTAACTGCATCGGCCGGAACAAACAATAATTAGCTAATTAAAAACAAAACAAGCCACGAGCAGCAATCGCAAATTATGAGCGAACGCTTTTCCTACTACTGCAGCCATACATATATCCGCTTGGCAGCGGGAAAACTGCGAGACGGAAAACATTTGCCGAAACACAGCCAGCGACGCCTGTGAAAAGCGGGCAACAGCAGCTCAGCTCGGCTCACCTCAGCTCACCTCAGCTCAACTGAGCTGAGCTCAGCTACCAAGCGATTTTCACACAATTTCAGATGCGAACATTGCCAACAAATATGGCAAACAGAGAGGGGGAGAGGCAGGGGGGCCAAGCTCAACTTTAACTAGTTCAGGTCAGAGTTGTGTTGCTGCTGCCGTAAATTAAACAGTTAACTCGTGTGGCAACAACACGAGGCGCCAATAGACAACAACAAAAGACAATTCAACATTTTGCATCTTCCACAGAACTTGGACTGATATAGCCACAAGCAGAGCTATGATAATTAGATATAATTAATATTTATGAGGAACACTTTAGTTTTGATGAAATGTAGTTTTACAAAAGTGTTGTGCTTGCATTTTACATTTATGAATGCACACATGCAGTCCTTTATTTTAAATATATAATATATTCCCTTTAAATTGATTTGTATGAAAAATAGCAGAAGTCATAATTATATTCAGTAGAATCCCAAGGGGCCGTCGTTATACCCGGAAGACGTTATATTCATATGAGTTTCGTTATATAAGCCTGTGTGGGAGCCAGACCATACGGGCGCTATAAACGGAGGAAAATCGATTCAAGCTTTACGCAAACGCTTTAATACGCAAAATAGGACAAATATGCAATTTAAGTCTTTAAACGGCTTTAAAGTTAAAAATTAATACCAATATTATAAAGTAAAAACAAATATACTCATATAATAAAAAGATGTTATGTATCTACTTACATGAGATTTAAATGTGTTATAGCATAATAACCACTATCATAAACTGGTAACATTATCTCCATTGATCCTTAACATATCTGTATTATTGCTCTAATTCATAGAAATAAAAAATGTAATCGATAATTTCAAGCAAACTTAATCGGTCTATCGATTAGCCATAGACCATATCGAGCCAAAGACTTCATTCCCATACATAGCTTATGCACGATGCGAAATCAAGTCGTTTGCTAATGGGGAGGAACAGGAGAGCCAGCAGGAATTGACGATATATCCTGCAAGTATACACTTCATTTGGTTCGACTAGCCAGTCCTCTGGATATAATTTCGATAAAGAAGAGTATTATCTGAATTCCTCTTTTGTATTTACTCGACTTGACCGAGAGTCAAGCAAAGCTGTAAAAGAAAATGTAGCAGTCAAAAATATCCTTATACTCGTCACATACCTCTTAGACATTATCAAAAACGTATTCAATTAGCGTTGAGCTAGCGCTGACTGCATTTAACATTAATCATACGCCGCATGTGACGCAAAGCAGGTAATTGAAATGCTGGAATGGTGAAATGGTCAGAAAGTGTTGTCGTCCATTGATTGATTGACTGCTAAGTGCGTTTAGGTCATTTGTCACCGCAGCAAAGGAGAAGTGTCCGAAAACTGTTAAGCGCTGAGCGAGCGAGCGCCGAGGGTGGCTGCCACAGACTCTCCCCGATTGCCGATCCCCTTAGCCCTTAGACTCCCGCAACTTGAACGCAGCTGGCTGCATATGCAAAGCACAACTAAACAGCGCTAAAGAGTACAAACTTGTGGAGGGACCTCCTTGAATTTGCACGCGTTCACGTTAAACGCTCGAAATTAAAAGCCAGCAAACGCCAACCACCACCCCCACCCCCAGCCCAGCTGCCCAGAAGAGCCTTGCCCGAGCCCAGCAGAGCTGCAATCGCTGCAGTTTCGTGACTCGTTCGTCTTTGACACCAAAAAGCTGACCCGCACTTAGGCCAACAACAGCAGCGGCCCGACTCTAAAAGGCTCTTTTGTAATGCCAGCTACGACTAGCGAAAGCCAACCCCCAACCCCCAACCCCCAACCCCCAGCCCCCCACAACAACCCCCTCACCACAACCCCTGCCAGGTGCTGAGCCTGACCAATTGCTACGATTGCATGCTAACATTATAATTGATTGCCTAAGCTCAACTTTGAGTGGGGCGAGACGGCAGTGGGTGGGGTGGTGCGGGGTGGTTTGTTGATGTTGTTGATGTTGCTGCCGTTGGTAATTTGATTGCGCAATTTGCGCGCATTGTATTGCATAGTTTTTGGCGAGCGGGCCTGCCACACAGCGGTGCAGTGGTGCAGTGGTGCAGCGAGTGCCTCGAGGTGGTTGGGGACGTGGCAGTCAGCGAAACAGCCAACGAACATGACATGCATTTATGTCACGTCACATGCGGAACACGCACATTCAACACCAACACTCCCATGTACACACACACACGCATGCACAGAAACACACACACACACACACATACATGCGAGTGCAACTATTTTAATTGGCGACATTCCGCAATTTTATGACTTTTAAAATTCTACATATATTTCATGCCTTTGCATGGAAATGGCAACATGCAACGTTGCCACACTTCAATTGGCTTTTGAAGGACACACACACACAGACACACACACACAGACACACACGCATGCAGCACAAGGATATGGCCCAGTGGCTGGGAACGCGTGCTTGTCGGCCCTGTTTGTTCTTGTTGTTGTAATTAGTGAGCTGCATTTCTTTGGCACTTTTGGCCGTGGCAATTAAGCAAACTGGCAGCGGACACAGCACCCAATTGCATGGACACGGACCAGCCCCCACTACCGCACCGTCACCATCCCCTGCAACAGGCGGTGCCATAGCCGAATATCAAATTATGCAATTACGCAGCCAGGCCGAGGCAAGGGCATTCGCAAAGCTGTCGACTCACATGCGCGCATTTAAGTGGCGCCTCTGGCCCAAAGTGATTTGAGTAATTTGAGCCGAAGCTCAAGACAGATTTTTATGTAAAATGTATTCGTGCTCCGTGGAGAAGTCAAGGGTAAAGGGCTTAAAGCCGCGCAAGCTTTTGTCGATTAATTGTTATCGAACTCGCTAGAAGTGGAAGGAAATGGGCTCTCACTTTAGATTTTAGCATTTCTAATATATCACTGTTCTACCTATTATAGTTAGACCTTACCTAGACTTTTGGCTGGGTAATTCCAGTAGATTCGTCTATCGAAGTACCTAAAAATCTTACTCATTCTTGGGAGACAATGCTAAAAAGCTATTCAATATGAATGAGGAGATCAACTGAGGCTCAGAAAATGTATCGTTACAAGCCTATCGAAAATATATCGAAATCGTAAATGATAATCGTAAATGTATAATAATGAGAAAAGATTAAAAAGTAGAGGTGGTTTGACACATTGAGTGAGTTAAATGGACTCTGTCGAAGCTCTATAACAACTATCAGAGCTACCGTCCCGTAACATGCACTAGCCTATCGAAAATGTATCGAAATGCCACACATCGAATTGATCAATTGAGAGTCATATCTACATATTTGGACTCTGTCAAGACTCTTCTTATAATTATCAAAATTACTATCTAACAACATGCATAAGACTATCGCTAATTTATCGAAAGGCCTCATTTCTTAATCGATATGTTGCACAAAATAAAGCTATAGTGAAATGTATCCATGCAGTAAATCCGATCAAAAGTATCTTATACCTATCGGAATCAAGAGACAGTAACACTCGCAAGCCTATCGAAATAACATCAGTTCTGAAGATCTTTCAGAGGAAACGCCATAAAAAAGGTCTGTTATCTGTATGGGATCTACGATCCGAGTATTCTTTGGCCATGCAAATGCCGTCGTCTTTAGAGGGCCTTAAGGTCTTCACTCACGCTTGGCTGTCGCCGACAAGCAGCAGTTGCAACAGTTTATCGGCTTAAGCACTGCGCAGCGGGAGGCTGCGCGCTGACCTCCAGATCCAAGACGTCAATCGAAACCTTTTTTGGCGCTGACAATGAGCGATCTGCAGCTGCTGCTGCTGCTGCCTCAGCTTGGACTCAAACACCTTGCCCACTTTTATGGGGCGTCATTAAACGCGGAAGGTGTAGAAGGTGTAGGGGGACCTTCCGATCGGCTGTTCACAATGTTGCCAGACGCTTTTATGGCCGTAGCTGGCTGCAACTGGGGCCACCTTTTTGCATTTCACTTTAATTCAATACGACTTAATTTCTTTCGGAACCCGCAGCGAACTTATTGCTGGAAGAAATGCTTATAAATGCCCAATGCGCGTAGCCGATTAATTGCACATAAAAATTAACAATAATCAGCGGCAGCCACAGCCAAAGTCGCAGCCACAGCCGCCGCATCAGCCGCACCTGACAATGGCTTAGCCGCAGTCAGAGCCACAGCCGAGTTGGCTCTCAGTTATCACACCTTTGGGTACGCACCGTGGGCACAACAATGTTGCACTTTGTATGGCGGGCAACAAATTTTTTATGTGCACCAAATTGAGTCATAAAATACATTTTCACCTCCGCCGCTCAAACTGGAAAGCTGGAAAACACGAACGATCGAAGCATCGAAGCATCCAAAGTGCAACCGGCTGGCAGTGGCGGGCCTTAAGCGATCCATTTCAAATTTCAAATGCGTTGAGTGGATATTTTATGGCGCACGCGGCAGACGTTTAGCGAGGCGGTGCGTCTAACTGGGCATCAGGTGCCTGGAAGCGGGCAACAGCCCAATAAATATCCCAAATCTATCGATAGCATTTCGATAGCTGCGAAATAAACTGATGATATATTGTATAGGTAAGCATTGGGGCTCAAATTTGATGAGAGCTAGCTGAAGTTAAGTGAAATGTTTGCCAACTTAAGTTGCCGATAGCATATCGATAGATATACTCGACTTGATGCACAGCATCCATTTATGGCAGCTGGTAACTCAATCTCAAACTGCAGCTGCAACTGTAAGTGGAGCTGCGATTAAATGAAACATAAAATTCAAATTCGTCAATAATTTGCAAACCGAATGTATCGATAAATATCGATCGCTGGCTAATAACTGAATATATGCATTGATATGCAGATTCGTCTTCATTTTGAAGCACAGCCTCAATTTATTGTATGTCTCGAACTGGAACTTGAGCTAAAACTGGAAATGGAACTGTAATTAAAACTATAACTGTGAATGTATTTTCCAACTTCAATGAATTCATTAAAAAGTCGATTCTTATCGAATGTTTTACATGGATATGCATATTGCTCTTCGGGCTGATGTGTAGCTTCGACTTATGGAACTGAAATTATTAGCTGAACAATAGTTATATGACATCTAATATTCGTCATTATCAGCACTTTGCCCACTTAACGTATCGATAACGATTGGCGGGTAATTATCGAATGCCATGTATTCCTTTATAGACTTCTCTTTAGCCTGATGCACAGCCTCGCCTTATGGCAGTTACTGTCTTTAGCTGGAACTGGAACTATAACCTGAACAACACCTAAAAGATATCTAATATTCGTCATTATCAACACTTTGCCCACTTAACGTATCGATAACATATCGATATGCGAGTAATTATCAAATGCCGTACATTGATTTGTAGATTGTGCTATGGCCTGATGCAAAGCCTCAATTTATGACAGCTAATATCTCGAACTGGAATTGGAACTGGAACTGGAACGTGCAAACAAAACTTAAAAATGTTTTATTGCCAGAGAGACTAAAAATTGGCCCAGTCTAGCGATAAGAGGCATCAAGACGCTGGCCAACTTAATGACCAGCGATGAAAGAGCCAACTGAGAACGACTTGGCCATACACTAGCACAGCTCTCGGCCAAAGTGAGTGGATGGTGAGCGGGCTGGAACGAGGTGTTGATTGTGGCCTTTTGTGAACCTCTCAGCATCTCAGCAGCTCCGTCTCTCCTGGGGGCCATAAAAACTTTGCACAGGTGCCAAAATCATTTGCGTGGCCGGCCGGCAGCTCTTCTTCGCTAGATGCGTAGAATTTATAGGCTCAAGCGGGCACTAAAAATTTAAATTGCGTCCATTTAGTGGCCAGCATCAGCATCAACAGTACCAGCAACAACAACAACAAGAGCCAAGCATCAAACAACATCAATTTAAGCGAACGCCGCTCGTTCTATGGAGCATCCTTAGCGCACACCTTTGCACATGGCCAAAGAGGCTATGCCGTTTAGGCCACAGAAGATGTGACAGCTTGGCAGAGGTCAGAGCTGTTGCCCGCCTGCTAGGGTATGTTATAGGCGGCACCTCTCGTATGAAGTTCCTGTTGATTTGTTTTTGGCCTTATGTGGCCTGGGCCTCAGCTGTGCTTTATCTTAGTTCTTGCGGTTGGTGTTGTTGGCGTGCTGGCTGATCTGGAGCAGCGATAAATTCGAGTCACCTTTGTGTTGGCCCGTTGTTGACAAATCAGTCGTCGTCGTCGGCACACGCGCTGCCCAATTTGAGGCTGACTGGAGCGGCAGACCCGTTGTCACCTACAAAGCCATTTACCCCCACGTCGACGATCGGGACCTGGCTGTGGCCGTCGCATCCCAATGGACCGTCGTCTTGGGTTTGTCTTGCTCGTTGCGAAGGGCAACACATTAAAAGTAAATTAACTTATCAGCGACAACGATCAGTTATTTTATTACGTTTGTCCATGCAGTAACACGAACATTATAATATCAAAGATGCCGATTAAGATTCTCAACGGAACTGAGCCGAGCTGAGACGAGCTGATCCGACGGAGCAACAGTTGTTGTACCCAAAGAGGGATGCGCTGAAGCAAATGCGCATTGCATAGGGGCTACAAGCTGGAGACCTTAGAAATGATATTGTTATAGATGGGACACAGATCTAGTTGCCCAAGGACCCGCAGCTGAGTCGGGCATACTTTGTGATTGAGAGAAGGAAATAATCTAATGATCATTGAAGCTCATAGCGATCGCTTGACCCTGGCTCAATTATATATCTAATCTGAGGAAAAAGGAAAGAGAAACTAAGGAAATCCCTTGAAATGCTTAGCTGGAACACTGACTCAAGTTCTGTCTAGGCTGAGGGTAAGGCAACACTAGGCTCATTGCTAATAATATTAATAATGAATAATAATAGAAAATAAGCTCAGACTGCATTGATTGGTCAGTCGCCATGCCATGCAGAAGTGCTGCGCCGGTTCGAGATTAATCTGAGCAGGAGACGGGGGCAGCTGGGTGGTGTTGCGGATGTTGTTAACAGCAGAGCAAACACATTGATAAGCCGAGTCGAGTCAATAAATTAGTGAACATTAACTGGCAAACAAACACGCTAATTAGATAGTTAGATAGGCAGCCGACAGACGGCTGGCAGCAGGCGGCGCAAAATTCGCAGAACACACAGACAGCACGCCAAATGGGAGCGAGACTATAGGGAGGGACTGTGGCAGGGGGAGCAGCGATCTGGATTGGAGAACAGCAAAGTCTTCCTGCGAGTGCGACCGGAAAAACTGGCAGCCGGCCAGCAGGAGGCAAGCCGTACAGGCCATAGTATAGAAGCAGAGGCGGAGCTCGGAGACTGTCGACTCGTCAGAGAGACAGACAGACAGACAGACAGACAAACAGAGAGACAGATAGACAGAGTGTATATTGGCAACTGCGCATTGCGGTTGGCGACTTTTATGCAGTTTGTACAATTATTTTAAGCATTCAATTGGAATTCGACCGCAGAACGCACAAGGAGGCGCAACCGCAGGATATATGCCTGGCTGCAATTATATGCATTTAAATGCAATAACCGTCATCAGTCGGCCTGAGTAAGAAGCCAGAAAGGCAGAAAGCCAGAAAGGCAGGCCGGCAGGCACTCAGTCCGTCGTCATTCAGTCGGTCACAGAGTCATCCATTGTTTGATCCTGCCAGCAGAAAGAGTCCAATTATTTGAAATGCGCGACCCGCAATTGAAGCGCGCGTCCTCGTCCTGTCAGTTGCTGCTCTAATTTCGTTGCGCCTTTTGCCACTAACCGCACTCGACGCATCGCCTAATGACCTCAACTGCAGCGCTATCAACTCCAACTCCAACTACGACTCCGACCTCAACTTCCAGTCCGATTCAATATCAATCAAACGCTTGCCGCTCGACAAATTGCATTTTGGGTCTCAAGCCTAGGCCGCGCACATCCGCTGTGAAAACTAATTAGTCCTCGCCTAATGCGCTCCGGGGCAACATGTGGCCCTCTCTCGTTGCTCCTGTTGTGCGAGGCTGTTGAGCTATTGGCGTGGAATTTTAATTGGCGCTTAGCTCGGCTGACTTCAATGAAATGGAACGAGCCTGCCCGACCAGGCCAAAATATTCGCATTCGAATATATGTAATAATATAAACATAAAAACACAAACACACACAACAGATAAATAGTTGCATATAATGAAATAATGCCAAAGCAACTATGGGCCTAGGCTCGATAGCAACGATAGAAACGAGTATCTTGATGTAAAGTAAATATCTATTGATATATAGGGTATGAATTCATATATAGAGTATACAATATAAATCCACAGACTGGCATCAAAATGTTATCTAACCCCACCTTTTGTTGCTCTGTGGTAGTAGCAACATATTGAGAGATAAAATAAATAACAAACAAACTACAATATATTACTACAACAACTACTAATACTACTTCTGACAAAACTGCGCCACAGAAGAAGATGCAAAATACTCCAGAATATCAGCTACGCAGCAAACTTACCGAATCAATTCATTCAATACTCAGTTCAATATGGTCCTAGTGCCTTGCCTATGCAGAAACAAACAAGTCTAGTCATAGATCTTAGATTTTCCAATACTTTGGTAGAACTGAATAAGCAGCAACAGAAAATTGTCAATGAAATAGATCTCTCTACCTAAAAATGCCTCAGAGAAACTGGGAAGGTTTTCTAATTGAAGAGTAGAAAATACATAAATTAAAACTCAACCAATTGCTACAAATCTAATAATCCATATACAATAATATTAAAATCCTGTTTTTTATTTTTCAACTTCCAACAATATTGTATATATATTAGTTTAAATAAAAAAATGATAAGTTGTAGATTACAAAAATTTCCTTACACATTTTAATTTCAATTAACATTACATATTTTATTTGCGATTGAAATTAAATATTAATAATACTGTATATCTGTTTACGCCCAATCGTCCAATACTATAGTAATAAGTACTACACAGCGGTAGATAGCTGTAAATTTTTTAGAAATAGGCATTATATTTTTTATTATAACTATAACATATAATTAAATACAGTTGTATTTTAAAAAATGAATGAATAAATAAATAGATAAAAATATATATGAATATAAACATAAAATAAAAGTATATATAATAAGTTACACGAAAATAAAAATAAATTAATAAATATAGATATCAAAAGCGGAAAATATCTACGAAAAATCAAGACCTAAATTTTTACCAACTTCCGCTCAACTGCCCCAATTAATTCAAACCCAAAAACCAACATATAAAGTTTTTTATTATTTTTATATATTTATAATATATTAGTTAGATTTTAACTTAACTGAAGTAATTTCTATAAAGCTTGTAAAGTAAAAATTAAAAATATTTGTATAATTATTTAGAGTTTAACAAATTTGAATTCATTAAATTTAAATCAAATTCTGAAAAGCATGTAAAATAAGAATTAAAAGTACAGCCAAAGTACTCACACATTTATTTTTTATTATTATTAGGAAATGGAGAGTCTGTACATCAATTTTATGTACATATTATAAATTATTTTCCCCTAAATTTGTAATCTACATAATGAAGCAAGAAAATTCAAATATTTATATGTCGATTGAAACTTTGAATGGGACTATTATAAATAAGCAATAAAGTAAAATTGTGTTTATATGAAGAAGCTCATTTGATATTTAACATTTCCAGCCAAGCATAAGCCCTTCCCCAAGAACCTCTCGCTCCCTTCGAATTGCGTCTTTGGCTCAACAGACGAAGCTGAAAAGCTATTAGAATGCGATCCCTTTTCTAATGGTCCGTGGCATCTGAGGTGACGCCACAGGCGCGCCATTTTGTCGGCCCCCTCGGCGCAGCGGGGCAGTGCAGTGGGAGCGGCCCACTGGACGAGCTGCGTCCTTTGGCCATGCCCGCCTCGGCCGCGTTTGACCGACATTCGCACTCGCTTTATGGCTCGCTTTGGGCTGTGCTGAGAGCTGAGAGCTCAGAGCTGAGAGCTGAACAGAGTTGCCATAAAAACTGGCTGCGAAACTCACCACGGCTGAGCGCATGGTGGTGAGTTCACTGGCCAAGAACATGGCGCTGCGCACGAGCGAGACGGCATGCGAGACGAGCCAGACAGCAACAGGCCAACGGGCGGGTGAGCACGAGCGAGCAGAGCCGAGCAGCGCAGAGTTGCGGCGCCGCAGCGCGCTCGCTCGCACCCATGCGGCTGGGGCAGCCACCGAGAGCCACCACCAAAGCAACCGCTCGCCACCACCTATGACAAAGTGGCAAAATTGTTGCCGCTGCCTCGACTCGACTCGACTGGGTTTTTGTGCGGCCGCGGCGCTGCAGGTGCGTTTAGTCTCGTTTTGGCAGCCACAGCGCGACGACGTCCAGAGCGGAGGCGACGGTTCACGTCCACGTCGAAGTCGAGCTTCCCACTGAGCCACAAATCGAAGATCAAGTTAAAGTGCAAAAGACAGCGTTTCGAAATATACTTACTTTTTTTTACTGTTGACTGTGCATTCGAGTGTGTGTGAAAACCGAAAGATAGAGAGAGAGAGAGAGAGAGAGAGAGAGCAAGAGAGCAACAAACAGTGACAGAGAGAGCAGTGTGTGTGTGTGTGTGAGTGTGTGCATGTGCTAGAGTCCAATTGGAATCCGTGCGGCCGCCGTTGGCAATGAAAGACTCAATGAGCATATTAACCCAGACGCTGCCCACGACTACAGCGCCCAGCGAGCCGTCGCCACATTCGCATTCGCATTCGCTTTCGCATTCGCATTCGCATTCGCACCACCATCATCTGCACCATCACTATCCGTTGCATCCGCCGGCGGTCAACATGTCCATGTCCACCTCGTCCAATCTGAAGCCGAATCGATCCCGCTTCATGATCAACGACATTCTGGCGGGCAGTGCGGCTGCTGCCAGCGCCGCCGCCTTCTACAAGCAGCAGCAGCACAACAACAACAACAACAACAACAATACCAATAATAATAATAACAATAACATTAATAATAACAACAACAACAACAACAACAATAATAATGAGCATTTGGAATCAGAGTCTGGACCAGCAACGCCGCCCGGCTCCGTCCTGGGCCTGCCACCGCCGCCGCCGCCGCACCAGCTTCCCCATCAGCCGCATCCACACGCCCTGGCCGCCGTGCACGCCCAGCATCACCATCATCATCATCAGCAGCAGCAGCATCCGCTTACGCATCCGCATCCGCATGCACTGCCGCACGCCAAGCTGACCCACTTCGCGCCCAGCGCCCAGATGGGCGCCAACGGGCTGAACGTGGCGCAGTATGCAGCGGCCATGCAACAGCATTATGCAGCCGCCGCCGCTGCAGCAGCGGCGCGCAACAATGCGGCAGTGGCGGCAGCAGCAGCAGCCGCGGCGGCCGCCGGTACCGGCGAGGCGCCGCCGCAGCCGCCGTCGGCAGAGCTCGACGACAGCAGCGACTACCACGAGGAGAACGAGGACTGCGACAGCGACGAGGCGGGCAGCGGCGGCGGCGGCCACATGGACGATCACAGCGTTTGTAGTAATGGTGAGGTGAGCTTCTATATTATTTTGGGCGGGAGCGGGCAGGAGGCGTGGAGGCGTGGGTGGGAAGCGCGAGGTGGCAAGACTACATAGAGTTCGGCTAATGAGTGGAAATCCGTTAGAGTTAAAGCAGAAGCTACGATTAGAGCAGATATGAATGCATGAAGGAGATAGCCCGTAAGAGAGAGAAAGATGATTTTGGGCTATCCTTACTTATCAATAATTCGCTCTTTGCTAAGAGTAGTCAGAGTGATCCGATCCGATCCGATCTGAAGTGAAGCCTTGAATGGCCATGCATGTTATCTATGCACAAGGTCTACATAATAATGAGCTGATAACCATTTGTCGAATGATAATCATGATGATGATGACAATTTCAATAATCATCAACTCATTATTAAATACAAATTATATTCTCTAAATATATTTAATTTGAATAGCCTTAATTCAATGACGAGCGAGTCAATGCATCTGGCATCGATTTCCAATCAGACAGCGAATTACAGAGTGATCAAGACGTGAAATATATACGCAGTGAATCTGTATAGACTACATATATATATAGTAAATATCTATATATGTATATATAGCTGTAAATATTCTATAAATATATAATCATCATTAATCACAATAATTGGCAATTCGAAGATTCTGATATCTAAATATCAGCATATATGTGTTTCTATATATGTCTTTTATATATGTGACTGCACAATCTATTTTTGACTTTTAATATACCCCATTGGCTCCCTAATTCAATGGCATTTCATGACAATCGTCGGTCTGAGCGCGATAGCCAATCGTAGTGCGGATCTCTCTGTCTGTCCGGCTGACTAAGTGAATGTCATGCCAAGTTCGTTGCCAGAGTCTTTTGTTATCTATGTTACTGTGTGTGTGTGCGTGTGTGTGTTTGTGTGTGCAGCCGCTTTGCAAAACAAACTGTAAAAATTGCATGCAACAACATGCACAGATTCTAGTGGGCATGGCGGCGGCGGGGGAGTGCGGCCTTTTGGATACTTCTGAAAAATTGCATTTTCACGCTTTGTTTGCGCTCAGCCACCCGCCTGCCATCCGCCACCCGCCACCCGCCGCCCGTTGCCCCTAGTCCGCCATTCCATTGCGAATTGTGTGCATTTGTCTGCTTAAACTGCAGCGCGAGCAGCAACAAGAAATGGGGGCGTGGCTCGCCAGCGGGAGTTGGTGCTGCAGCTGGAGGGGGGAGGCGGCCAAACATCCAGTTGGAGTGGAGCAAAACGCAGTTTGCAAGACTAAATTTTATGCTTTTGTTTTAAGAGCCCAACGTCAGACTAATTATATATAGTTAGAAGCAAAACGTTGTCTCTCTGGCTCGTCGCTCCTCTCACTCTCCCTATTTATCTCTCTCTCCCTCTCACTCATACTAATTGTGGTAAATGTTATAAAAATGGAATTTAATATCGTTTGATAGATGCCCCAGAGCAAGCTGTATGTATTGAATGTGCTCTATATATGTGTGTTTGTGTGCGTGTGTGCGTGTGTGCGTGTGTGTGCGTGTGTTGTGCGTGTGTCTCTTTGGCAAATGAATCTGCACTCTCCTCGACCATTTATTACTGCAATTTCCTGTGTGCAATTGTAATTTTATAAACGGTAGTCGCGTCTTGTTGGCCCAACGGCCAGCCAGGCCTGACGTTGCTTCTTGCTATAAAGCAACAACAACAGCCACAAATGGGACAGAGAAGACGGTGCTTGCCCGGAGGAAGCAGCATCTGCCTGCTGCTGCTGCTGCTGCTGCGCTGCTTTTAATTCGACTCGATCGCAGCTCTGTTTAAGCTGGGTAATTGCAACGCCTCAAGCAGCAGCAGCTGAGACACAGACAGAGACAGAGACAGAGACAGACAGAGACAGGGAGAGAGTCAACCATGTTAAGAATTTTGCTAGCTGCGCTGAGCAAACAACTCTCACAACAGATCAGAATATTAAGTTGGCTTCGGCTTAAATGCGCACTTGGCAAATTTTCGCTTTAACTAATTTAACGCCAGGAAAGCGGCAAGCGGCAAGCGACAGGCGACTAGTGGCAAGTGGCAAGTGGCCGTGGCCCAGACCTGGGCCGACTCGCTTATCGACTAACCGCAATCAGATAAATTTACATAAATTTTATGTACTAAATGGCAAACGAGCAGCGCAGCTAGGCTGAAAGCCAGAAGGGTTGGCCAATGGGCCGCCAAACGGAAATGGCCACGGGAACGAAAACGGGAACGGGAACGGGAACGGGAACGGGAACTGGTATGAGGACTGGGCCAAGTTTAGACATTTTGCTACACATTTTTATTACACACACAGAGAAAGAGAGAGAGAGATAGAGAGAGAAAGAGAGAGCGGCAGTAGGGTGTTGAGCCAGACTTGGCCGGTAGAGGCGATTGCGTGGCCTTTAGCGCTCTTGAACTCTGGACGATGTCTAGTCAGGTTACAGTTAGCTTTAAGTAGAAGGCTCTTTGGTAAACGAACTCATCGCGCTCTGTGTGCTTTCAGGTGGCAAGGACGATGACGGCAACAGCATCAAGAGCGGCTCCACCAGCGACATGAGCGGCCTGAGCAAGAAGCAGCGCAAGGCGCGCACCGCCTTTACCGACCATCAGCTGCAGACGCTGGAGAAGTCGTTCGAGCGGCAGAAGTATCTCAGTGTCCAGGAGCGACAGGAGCTGGCGCACAAGCTGGACCTAAGCGATTGCCAGGTGAAGACCTGGTATCAGAACCGTAGGTGGGTTACCAACACCGTCTCAGTCCCCAGTCCCAGTCCCATTCCCTCGTTCAATTTGCCTCAACTAACTCTCTCCCATTGCTTTTGCTTTGCTCTCTGTGCGCCGCAGAACCAAGTGGAAGCGACAGACGGCCGTGGGTCTGGAGCTGCTCGCCGAGGCGGGCAACTTCGCGGCCTTCCAGCGGCTCTACGGCGGCTCGCCCTACTTGGGCGCCTGGCCGTACGCGGCGGCAGCCGGTGCCGGCGCCGCAGCTGCCGCGCATGGAGCCCCGCCGCACTCCAGCATCGACATCTACTATCGGCAGGCGGCCGCCGCGGCGGCCATGCAGAAGCCGCTGCCCTACAACCTGTACGCGGGCGTGCCCAGCGCCCCCTTCTCGCACCTGTCCGCCTCCAGCTCGCTGTCCTCGCTGAGCAGCTACTACCAGAGCGCGGCGGCCGCTGCTGCGGCGGCCAACGGAGCTGCGGCCGCTGCCGTCGCCGGTGGTGGCGCTGCTGCTGCGGGTGGTGGTGGTGCAGTGGCAGCGCCACTGGTCACCGCCCCAGCCGCTGGCATGGCTATCATACACAAGCCGCAGGCGCTGACCCCATCGCCGCAGTCGCAGTCGCAGGCGCTGGCTGCGTCGCCTGTGCATCCGCCCTCTACGCCTAGTCCGACGCTCAATCCGGGCAGTCCGCCGGGCCGCTCCGTGGACAGCTCCCAGGCGCAGTCCGACGACGAGGATCAGCTTCAGGTGTGAACTGGCCAAAGAGGGAACAGGAAGAAGCAGAAGAAGAGGCAGCAGCAGCAACAAAATAGAATTTGTTTCCAAAACACAAAATGGCAAAAGGTGTGTGTGTGAGAGAGAGAGAGTGCGTGTGTGTGAGTGAGTGTATATATGTGTGCGTGCGTGTGTGAGTGGCCTAACTTATTTGTTTGCTTTTAGTAATTTATTAAATACAAATACTTAACCAATTTTTTTTTTTTTTTTCGAGATTAGGCTTAAGCGAAGCGAATGCATCAAATATTTATTTAAATGTTGTAAAAATTAGCAGCCAAACAATTAAATTTAATAAACTAACAATTAGTGACAACTGCAACAAGAACAATGTGCATATTTAAGCTAGCCACAAGATGTATTACGTAACTTAAAAAACAAAAAAACAAAACGAAAAAAAAAACTTTCAATAAAGTTGCATTTTTTTTTTTAAATCATATTTTTTTTTAAATATTATTATTAGAATAAACGTGGTCGTTGTATTTGTAATGTAAATGTAACAACAATTTTTTTGTCTAAATAAAAATAATAATAAGTAAATAACTAGTCAAAAGAGTGTACGACAGAGAGAGAGAGAGAGGGAGAGAGGGAGAGCGAATGGCAATTAAATTATTGAACAGCGGCAATTAGCAATTGGCTTGGGCTGTGGGGGAGGGGGTAGGGGGATTGCAACCCCTAATGATAATAATTGCATGCAAAGTGCATTTAACCGCAATTAGTGCATTTATTAGGCCAAAAGCTGACAGCGACTAGCTGGCAGTCAGTTGGCCAAGAACAGCAAACGGCTAACTGCAACTGCAACGGCAACAGCAACGGCAACGGCAACTGCCTCTGTTATGGCCATGGCTGGATTGCGTGCCTCGACTGCGTGCTGCAGGCGAAGTGGCCAGGCAAGCCTTCGAGTTTAGCTAAGGACACCTGAGCAGCTGTAGCGCCGCCGTCGAGCATATTGATTCTGTGGCTGTATCGCGCTGGCAGTGCGGCAGCGCATACAGCAGTCGCTATAACTTGGCCAAAACTGAGCACTCAGTCACCCTAAGCAGCCGAAAAAAAAAAAACTCAAAAAACAGAAGTTGTTACCGCTGCACGCTTCTTGGCAAGCAACACGCGTGCTTCTCTCTCCCTCACTCTCACTCTCTGAGTCTCTCGACAAATTGGTTGCGAATGTTAATGTTGTTGGCTTAAAACAAAGGCGACGCTTGGTAGGACAATAAATGCAACGGCCGAGAACATCAGCAACAGCAACAGCAGCAATAACAATGCCCGCAGGGGGGTCGGGTAACCGTTCATTAAAGACAAATGACATAAAACCGGCACCATGGATGAGCCCTCACTCTCTCTGACTCGCTCGCTCTGCCTCCCTCTCACTCTGTCTCTGTCTATGTCAGTGGGCATGGTCAATTAAACATGATCGTTGTCGGTAGCCAAATGTTGCTAATTATTGCAATACTCTGCCAGCAATTGGCGAAAGTGCCTGGCTTTGGCCTGGTGCTGGTAAGAGCAGCCAGTGTTGGACAATGGCATAAAGTGAACAAAGCAGTGTTAAATACTATACTAGCATATGCTCATGCTCAGTGTTTGCTGCTGTAAGAGATGACAGACCTAAATCTTTTTGAGTCAAGATATGAGAGGACTCTAATTGATATAAAGTAACTTACATATGTGTAAAACGGTATCTATACGGTATCGATGACGTACCGACGCTATAAGTCGTTATAGCCGAACTCTACTGTATTTATATATTTTTATTTAATTAGCTGATTTCTTAAAGTTATTTAAATGCTATTAATTATTACATAATTAAATTTAATTTATTCATTTACTTATTTTGTACTTATTTAATTATTTTACCCCCCTTTTAATTTATTTAACAGTTATGAATTTTGATTTAATTAATTCATTAATTAAATTAAATTATAAAATATATATATTTTTAAATTTAACTTATAAATTTCTTAAATTAATATTATTTATATATTTATTTTAAATTAATAATGTTTTTTATTAATTAATTTTTGTTGTTGAACCTTAATTTATTATTATTTTTTATTTACTTTAATTATTTGTTTTTAAATTAATTATTTTTTATTTCTTTAATGCTTTTTTTTTAATAATTAAAATAAAAGGGAAATACAAATATAATTTGTATTTCCCTTTTATTTTAAATCTGCATTTATTTATTTTTTTAAATTCGTTATTAATTTTGTTTATTTATACAATTTTTAATGCCCCTCTATTATTTTTACGAACAACAGATGTTCGTCATATATCGCCGTAACTCCTAAAAATTAATTCTGACCTAATTCTATTCTAAGGAAATAAAAAATCCTTAACCACCAGATAAAATATCTATGGCTTTTTAAAATATTGGAAACAAGAAATTATAATTTATAATTGATTAATAATCTATAAAGATTGTGCTCCGCTTTTAAGTTTATGAATTGACTAATACTATATAGATTTGATTGTATAAATGTTACATCTATTATACACCGATATACATATATGTGCGTCAGATCAGATCTGAACTCGGATCTCAAGGATTTAAGGCCCAAACAGACAATTTTTTTTTTTACCACTTATTTAACTCAGCAAGTTAGTTTCATTGATAGATTATAATTAGCGATACGATACGATTGTGAATTCTGAGCTGAACATTTTGATTGCAACCTTGATTTTGAGCTAGTTTGCGTGCCACAGTGGGCTGTTTTGATTCTGGGAAGTAATAGGTAATTGCGTAAATTCCATGCATAAATTAAGCACAAACCCGGCAAACATCAAATCGAAATCAATATTGTGTAGTGGCTTATGAGGCGCTTCGCTTATCAATATAGGCAGCCATAGACTTTGATATGCAAACTCTGCCATCTGATGGGCGGAGGGGCGGATGAGTGGGTGGATGGGTGGATGGGCGGAGGTCGTGCCGTCGGGGATTGCGTGGGCAATTGGGAATTTCGCAACGCCGGGCGCATTTATGAAATGAAGCCGAAATATTGCCTGCTTACTGTGCTGTAACATCAATTTGCATGGAAATCAGCTTCAACAGCAACAACAGCAGGAATAACTCCATCAAAGTAAGCCCTATATGCAGCCACACACACACACTCGCACTCAAACATATGTGTGTGAGAGGATCCACACCCACAACATATCATAATATAAATTAAACCCTTAAAGCTCAGGCTTTCATTTTGCATCGACTTTGTTCATTTGATGATTTAATTTGCAGTTCTTTTGAACCAGTTCCAGATTTGTGCTTCTTTTTTTTTTTTTTTTTTTTGTCGAATGAGATGCATCGCAGGGACTTGAATATCTGGCTCTAAGCTAAACACAGGGCGCCGAGCTGGGAATTTTGGATGGGCGGTACGAGCGAACCGGAAGAACGCCTACGATTCGACTGTTCAACCTCCAAGCCAAATTGCAAGCGGAAAAAGAAGAAGAAGAAGAGGAAACTATACTTTTGGCCGAGCTCGAGCTGAACTTTACGCGATGCCTCTTTACTCTATAAATTCCATTAACTAAACATTTTATTTATGTATGAAATAAAATTTCATTGGCTTTAATTTTTGTTTTCGTATTAAATTAAATTAATTTTTATTATTAATGTGTTTTGTTTTTAAAATTGTTTCTTTGTTTTTTTATTGCATTTTTTGCTGCATTCGCTTGCATTTCCGTTGACCCTTGACATATGCCACTTAACAACGCAGCGTCGGCTGTTTATGGATACGTTGGGGGCGTGTCAAGTGGGCGGTATTATTTATGAACTAGTTAAGTGAGGCATCTTGTAATATAATATAATGTATGGGACTACAATTTGATAATATGTAAAATGGAATAAATTTGTGATCAACCTATTGAAATAATGCTTAAATGAAAACAAAATTGGATGGAGTTATTAATAAAAAACATTATGTATATATGTACATATATGTATATAGCTTAGCATAATTTCAGCTAGATTCGCAGTCAAGAGGCATTTAAGCACACTTAATGACTTCTCATATTAGTGTGTGTATGAGCAGACTTAAGTTGTCCAAAGTGTTAAGCTAACGCGCAATGCCGGGTAACATCCGCCCACCCTGCCGTCCGCCCGCCTATATGCAACTGTATTTGTGCAATGCGAGCGATAAACACATTTGACAGCAGCCGGAAATGGCGCTTAATTGTCGCCACAAGCTGCCAGGTTTTCTGTTATCGCTACAAATTATATTTTTGTTGTTTATTTAATGAAATTGCAATTTGGTGATTTAATTTTTGTATTTTTGTAAATTTGTTAAATAATTGGCAGAGTGATTTTAATTGATGTATCTAAATTGAACTGAGGTTTATAGACATTAATAGTAATGAGCGAAGTAGAGAGAGAGAGAGAGAGAGAGGGAAGAAGAAGAGAGATACAAAAAGAAAGTCAAAGAAACTAAAAGAACGATATAGATAGAGAAAATATATAGAAGTGCAAATAGAGAGAATAATAGAGACAGAGATAGAGAGACAGAGAGCGAGAGAGAGATACAGAGCTGGAAAGAAAAAGACAGATCCAGAGGCAGAAAACGAAAGTGAAAAAAAGAAAAGGAAAGAGATAGATAGATAGATATACATACAGACAAAGAAAGACAGACAGAGGCAGAGACAAAAAAATTTGAATCAAAGAAAAATATAAAAAAATAAATAGATTGAGAAAGAAGATACATATGCAGATAGAAAGACAGCGAGAGAGAGAGAGAGAGAGAAAGAATATGATTCAGAAATAGAGATTCACTGAATAAGAGCTAGAATAAATAAAGAGTCATACTTTGTTAGGGTATTTGAGATTCGCTATCAAGCTCTCGGCTTGCATAGCTGGACAGGACGGACTGAAGCGCATCGCCTTGGGGGCGGCATATGCAAATTTCATGTGTTTGTTTTCTACAGCGATTATATTCAATAATTGTGTGCATTTAGATAAGTTACAAGCCCCTCGGCCGGAGCAGAGGGCGCACAGACAATGCTGCAGACGCAGCCCCGGCCAATTCAGGCGCCGGCCAAATGGACGCCAGTCACGCCATCGCACCCTCCACGTGCCCAGGTCCGAATTCAAGAGCTGCCCTTCAGTGCAGCCAGGCAGCCCCATGCCAGGCAGCCAGACGTGTGTAGGTGTTGAAAGTAACTGCAGGCAAGTGCAGGTGCATTGTCATACCTCTACCCGCTACCCGCTACCCGCTACCCGCTGCCCGCTGCCCGCCGCCCCCTGCCCTCTGCCCCCTGCCCTAGGGCGAGCTGCCGTCGACATCGGCGTCGGCTCAGAAATGTGTCGGAAGTCTTTAGTAAAAGTTAAATAGAAAGCATATAGAAGATTTATATGCTATTCCCCCGTTATATTTATGCAAATTTCAGCACTGCTTTCCACCGACCGCTCTCCGCTCTCCGCTGTCCCCTGTCCGTTGCTCCAGCTGTTTCGCCTATCTGGCACAGTCTTCGGCTTTATTAATCGCCTCAGCCAGTCGCAGTAACCAGCTCAATAAAGTGTGCCACAATTAATTGCCTGACTATGAAACACGTATTTCATTTTCAATTTCGAAGCCGAGCAGCATTTGTATACGATTAATTTATTAGAGGCTCGCATGTATTTGAGTACAATGCGTGCTACACCGACATGATAAATCAATCTAATTGAATATCTCTTCTATACATATATCGCACATATGTGCCTCTATGTGAGCACATGAGTTGATTGGAAAGGTTGAGCTGAAGAGCTCAAGGCTAACCTGCAAGCATATGAAAGCATCTTCAATTTTAAGCAATTTTAAGCAAGAGTTATACATTTTTTTATCATCGAGTCTAGTCGATGCCCACAAGGAAAACCAAAAAGTAAACTTTCTAATCTTCTTCTACACTCAAAATATTAAAATGCCAGCAAGTTAATTCAAAACATTTATTGAGAATGAAAAAACTCAACTTGATGTTTAATTTCCTTCACTAAATTCTAGTTTGCTGTTGCCTTATAGAGAGTATGGGAGTCGCTGTACACGAGGCTTTTATCACCGATAAGAGGTGGGTTGCTGAGTGAAGCAATCTATTAAGTGCGATGGGTACATCCTAATGAGTCTGTTGCGTCAAATTCTATGGAGGGGTTCAGGCAATGTTGTTGATTGCTGTGTCTCCGATCAAGGATATGTTGAGATTAGTTGTTAGCTCCGCATGCCCCAAGAAAGATCATATATTCTATTGTTTTTAAGGAGAGGCTAAAGACTATGCCCTTACTAAAGTGGAATTTCTGAACTAACTGAATTTGAATTTGATGATCCCATTGATCTCTATAAATATGATTTCATATACATATACATATATATTGTTCAATAAGTATATGTAGAACGTCACGATCCGAAACAGAACTTCTATAAATAATATTCAGCTAATCTCTAAAAGTTAAGCTTACAATAGTTGTAAAATTTTGAATCATCAGCTTGCTAAATTGTAATTCCAATTTATTCGAGCTCTACTTAGCTTTTCCAAGCTCTATAAAATGTATATTACAGTCTAGGTCTAAAACACCGATTTTGTTTTTTTAAGACTTCAGACTTTAAAACATTCCTCAGCTTTGGCAATGCTCTCTTCATTTTTATCTCATCCAAGAAATATTCTATGATACAAATATCGAAGCAGAAGGACGGACGATCTGTAAGAGGAGCAAAGCCCAGATCCCAACATTAGTTAAATTCTTAAGTGAGTTTTAAAAACTCTATTAACACCAGCTTAATTCACGCTCTAAACATGTTGATGAGTATACGGGTAAACTAATCCACCCATGCTGAAGAAAAGCTAATGAGTATTTCTGAAATGCAGCCTTCTCTAGTGGAAACTGCTCGTTTTCCCGTTTGACACTTAATCCTTGCGCCTGGCAAACGAAAATGAAAATGAAAACATTTGTTGCCATTTTCTATCGCAGCCCTGAAATCTGGCCAATTTGTCGACGGGCCAAGAGATAAGAATGTGGCAGAGAGAAAAAAAAATTGAAAATAATAAATAAAACGCACGAACAAATTATGAAAGCAATCAACGGGACGAAGCGGCAATGGGGATTTCGCCGGCATTAGGTCTCGGCTCGGAGCTTAGGCCTTATCAGCGATGTGAATTTGAGCGGCGCGCCGCTGCAAAAAGGACAACTCAACTAAACTGGGCGCAGCTCGATGGAATGGATGAATTTGTCACATTATGGGCATTAACGGGGCGGGCATATGTGAAGGAGCTGATAAGATCCAATGGCGATGCCCAGACTCAGGCCAATGCAGCAGAAAATCTGGCCAAGGGACGGGCGGGTGGCTTCTGTTGTTGTTGCTGCTGTAGTTGCTGCTGTTGTTGCTGTTGCTGTTGCTGTTGGCAGTGGTGGTGGTTCTGGCTTCTAATGCAATTTTCAAATATTGTTGTTGTCAGTGTAATTGCCAGGATATTAATAGGGGTTGTGCTGCGTCCTCAACGGATTACGCCGGGCATTATGAGCAAATTAAGTGTGAAGTGGCATTTGGGATTTATACACACGCACACAGACAGACTGGCCGACGCAGAGAGGGCAAGAGAGAGGAAGAGGGAGAGGGAGAGACGCGCGGGTGCAAAGTCGAAGGATGCCAAAGGATCGCTGCTCTTAAGCGCTTTACCGACTGCAAAGCCAGACAACACAAACAATAGGCGTGGCCGCTGACACTCGCCAACAAAAGGTGTCACATGTCAAGCCAGCTACCTATGCGTGGATATCCAGGGGCCAGGCACTCAGGCACTCGGCCAGCCAGTTCCAGTTGCCTTCCTGTTGAGTTGGAAAAACAAACTTGCACAACAAATGCGTCGCCTTATTGGCCTAGTCGGCCGCGCACATTTAACCCCAAGGGGCGGGGGCAGTCGGGCATCTCTCAGCGGCTTATCATTTACACTTAACGGCTAAGCGTGGGCAGGAGCAGGCGACTCTCCCGCAGGAGCAGGAGCAGCAGCAGGGGAAGGGGCAGTGGCAGTGGCAAGGGCAGGGGTAACGGAAACGACGCCGGCACGTGCCCGGCTGCCGCATCGAGCGATTCATAAGCTTGGCTACTGGCGGCGGGGGTGTGGGCGGCGCATGCATTGAAGTATTATTAACCGCAAAATGCTCATAAAGGATCAATTTGTGCGCACACGTGCCGAGGATAATGCCCAGGGCCACGGCCTGTGGGCGGGGGCGTGGCGCAGAGCCATCATTGCGACAAAGCGTGAAGTGCCCATAAATCAAAACAGCGGCTGCCAAATGGACACTGCCTGACGACAGTCCATGTCCTGCAGGAGGAGAGCCACAACTGTCTCAGCTACTTGACCTCCTTCTGGGCAGGATTCCTGCTGGCCCACAAATAGGTTCTCTTCTGTTCGCATCCGTTCTTTCTACTGCTTCACTGATTCAGTTTCACACTGTGCCGGCTTGCCTGACTTCCTTCTGGCCAGGATTCTGGCCAGCTATCAAACTCAGCTCAAAAATTATTCTGCTCCTCTGGTTCTGTCTGTGCTGTTCGTGTATCTATATATAATTTTACTCTCCATTCTCTCTACTGTTTCAGTGTTCCAGCTTACCACGATCCTTGCTTGCCAGACTTCCTTCTGGGCAGGACTCTGGCCAACAAATAGCTTCTCCTCTGGAACTATGCTAGCCTTCTGTTCGCGCTCAATGTTTCGAAATGATATATTGTATCAATATAGTAAATATACATATATACATGTTTGTGTCCGTTCCCTCTCCTGTTTCAGTGTTTCAATTTCACACGATCCCTACTTGCTTGTCTCTCTTTAATAAATTACTATTTCATTTCCTCTTTGTACAGTCTTATGATCCGAGTGTTTCTATTTGTGTTCTGGCATTCATTTCATTTAAAATTGCTTTACTCTTCTCTTATCTTGCACATTTTCAACTGTTCCACTTGATTCCATTGTTCCCAATGTTCTCTGTTGCCTTAATGGCGCACGTCCAACAAAAATGAACCGTCTCATTTTCTCATTTAACATCAAGTTCCAATCTCTTTCGGATTTCCCAACTGTTTCAATGTCATTCACATGTTTTTATTCGATCACATTTCGTCTGGTTTATAAATGTATTACCGCCTTTCTGTTCTATTCTCACTGTTTTACTCTCTTGTTGCATCGCTTGGGTCTATTGTTTCTGAATGTCATTGATTCGCAGTCTCACCATTCCAATTTATTGTTGCACCAACTCCCACTGTTCCACTGTCTCCGCTTTTCAGCCATGTTTCACAGTCCCATGTTCCACTTTAATTTTTATACCACTCTCTGTGGTCCCTTGCTTCAGTCTGCCAATAATGGATTCTATTGTGTGTGTCACTGTTCCGCAGTCTCACCGTTCCAATTCTATACTATTCGTACTCTTACCGCTCCCTTGCTAAAGTTTTTCAATGCTATCTCGGTTCCTAAATGTAACTGTTTCACTCTATTCATGTTCCATTTCTCGACTTTTTTTCAGCGTTTCTCTCGCTCTATTAAGCTGAGCTTCCACCGTTCCATCGGCCCCCCATGGAGGCACTTGTCCGGCTCTTCTGGCATCTCATATCTGGCGCTCGGTTTTGGCACATTTTGTTCCAATTCCGCTCGTCATCGACTCTTAAAACACAATTAATTAGACAAGTCTTGGCCAGGCCTGGACCTGAACCTGCAGCCGGACCAGGCGCACCTCCAGCCCCGTCCATCAGTCAACTGACCTGCAGCGGGTGGGGTATTCGGGTGCTCGGGTGGTGCAGGCCAGCGTCCGCCCAGCACAGGCTGCGACCCACAAATCGTTTGCAATTTAGCTGCACTCGCGCCTCTTGGCTAAATTGCCTTTAAATTGGCAGTTGGCGCAGCGCATCATAAATCCAAGCGGCACCAGCGCCAAGTGCAGCTCCAACAGCTCCGTCGAGCCCAGCTCGCCTACATGCATGCATACAGGTACATATATCCATTTCCATTTCTGAAGTGGCGGAAGTATCGCTTGCCCAGCGTGGATCTGGCACTGCGTCCATTTCCCACATCCATTGATCGGTCCGCTGCTGCTGCTGCTGCTGGCCGTGGGGCATCGTTGGCGGTCAGCGGCGGCGGTCGCAAATTATCAACAAATTAGACTTTTCGTCGAAGTTGGAGTTGGAGACGGAATCATCATTTCATTTGTTTGCATGTCTCGTTGTCATTTCGGTTGATTTTGGCGGCGTCTCCTTTGGCCTGTCATTTCTCATTTCTCAGCTCTCATCGCTCTCTCTCTCTCTCTCTCTCTCTCTCTCTCTCTCTCTCCCTCTCACCTCTTCGCTCTTCTGTTCTCTCTCAGTCGCAGCTCGTTTTATGGCTGCCGCGTCGACGTCGCCGCCGCTGGTAAAGTGATTTCTTCAACGCTTTGTTAGCGCACAGGATTGATGCAGCTGTCATTAGGCGTTTTCGGCTTAAACGGATCCCAGCCAGGTTGACCCGAGCTGTGGGGCTGCCTGGTCCGTTTGGTAAATGCGTTTTTAACGTGCTTTTAATTGTCAGTTCGTTGCGTCTCCACTTAGCCCCCAATCTCCACTCTCCACTCCCCACTCCCCACCCCACACCCCACACACAGCCGGCCGATCTGCTGCTGGCCGGCTGGCTGAGCTGAGCTGCTTGAGCGCAAATTAAATCAAATTGAAACTAATTAACATAAATAAATTTACACAAAATCTAATTGCAATATGGCTCGTTACAGGCTTTCACACTTTACGCTTGAGTGGGCGCCAACGTCGCTGTCGCTCACTCGGTTACTCCTCCGCCCTCTGGGACTCGGCCCCTTCCCCCTGCTGCTCCAAGCCAGCCTTGGCATTTACAAGCGACAACTGTCAAATTGGACAAGTTGCATTTGCAAATAAATAGACGGGCATTCGCTCAATCGGAAACGGAACTGACGGCGCACAGACGAGGCACAGGAGTCGTCGCCTTCCATTAGGCATTTGCGGCATTTGCGGCTGGCAGGAAGCGGCGGGTGGGTGGGTGCCGCTGGCAGTGTGGGGTTGTTGGCTCTGCTTCGACGCCTCGGCCTCAAGTTTTAGGCGCAATACAATTAATTGGATTTGATGCTGTTGGCCAAGCTGACACCCCTTGGCCACTCACTTCACTTCACTCCTTTAAACTGCTCGCTGGCCATGCGGCGTATACGCAACGCACTGAACTTGGCCACACACACTCTTTACCGTTGTTTGCGCTGTAACAAGCTCAGTTATTTACTGCTTTATTTGCGCTCTTGTCAAAGCCATCAACACAGTCAGACAGCCTGGCCAGGCCAGGCCAGGGCAAGCCAGGCAATCCCTGTCCATGTCCGTGTCTAGCATATCCTGGTGGTGGGTTTTATTTACTTCATACACAGCCCGAGCTCTATGGCTATGGCTGTGGCTTTGGGCTCGAGCTGGGTCTCTGCGGCTGTCTGTCTTTCTGTCTGTCTGTCTGTCTTTCTGCTCGTTGAGTTTATTTGCAGAATGATTTTTCAATAATTTATGTATGACGTTGTCGACGCACTGCCACGGCTACAGCCACTTGATTTAATGTGTGGGGTGTTACTTTCAACACCCTCCAATCATAATAATCATAACAGCAGAGGCAGCGCGTATAGCACCACCAACACCAACACCAACACCACCACAACAGCAACAGCAACAGCAACAGCAACAGCAACAGCAACATGAATCAATAGTGTTTTTGGTGTGACAATGCAATTATAAATGGTGACAAAATAATTTCCGCTGCGTGATTTTTATGACAGTTGTGCGGCGCATTCTGCTCGACTACATTCGGATCAGAGGCACAAATTAAATAAGTATTAAGTAGTTTATCGGGCAGCCACGGCAGCATTATCAACTCGCAACTCTCAACTGCCGACTCCTGCTCCAGCTCCTTTCAGCTATCCTTTGCCTTGGCTAATTTCAAATGCCAATTTAATGAACATAATTGGATAGCAATGCCATAAAAGAAAGCGAGACATGAGCAGGAGTAGCACGTAGCATGAATAGCCTCACATCACATGCCCACATATATATAATATGTATATATATATATAATTTGTGTTCATCCCGATTTCCGGCCTCTTTGGCTGTGTGGGTGCTGTGGGGCCTCAGCGCCGTCAAATGAAATCATATTTCCTTTAAAGGGTATCCCTGTCCTCGTTTGCTCCACATTTGTATGTGTGCCTGTGTGTATACCCGTACAGATATGCACACACACATACACCCAGCCGAGTGCCTATCAACGCTTCAGCCCGTTGCCCGTCTCGAGATCATCGCGAATTCATAAAAGCATGTCATTTTGTGCACGCAATCGCGTTGCGTTATAATTGGAAATTGGAAATGGCTAACAGAGAGAGAGAGAGTGTGTGAGAGAGAGAGAGAGAGAGAGAGAGTGAGAGAAAAAAAAAAATAAAAATATGTATATAAAATGAAATAGCTGCAGACGCGCACCTTTTGCGGAATTGACTGGACCTGGACTCGGAATTGGGTTTGAGTTTGGATTTGGGTTTGGGTCTGGGCTCGGATTTGCCTTTGGCTTTGCCAGTGCCACAGCCACTTGGATTCCGCAGACTTTGTAAAACATTTGCAATTGCAAAGTGTTAACGGGAGTGAACTCACTGAAACGAGAAACAATCTAATAAACTATCAAAGAAGTAGATGTTGAATATTTTCGGATGTTCCGAAATCGGAGCAGATTTTTGTACTTCAGCAGGGGAATTATCTCACTTACATAAAGTATCCTGTACAAAGACTCTGAGACTGCCAAGAAAATATTGAGAAATTTAACAATAACTGGGCGAAAATCTTCAACAACAACAAATTGTTGGTATACCAATACTTCTGACTGGGACTGTCTCTATCTATCAACTTATTATCGAATGAAATTTGTAAAAAGTATTATGCAATGTTATCGACTCATTATTTTATCCTTAATTTAATCTATTTTTAAGTAGACAGTAACAAATTTATATTTGCAATATTCTTTATATTATATTTTTATTGATCTTGATCTCTTTTAATCGACCGTACATTATCCTAGTTTATCTTTTAACTGCATAACAGTGCAGTGCAACTTGTGCTTATAGTACAAATTTCGCTGTTGCAGGAAAGTGTTAAGCGGAAAATTGGATTAATGTACATGTAATACATGAATGTAATACATGAAGAGAGAGTTCACTTAATGAAGCATCATTCAGGATTCACTACTGACCTCAGAAAATGCAGAGCGTAGGCCATGTAGAACGTGAGCCATCTAGAATGATCCCAACTAGTATATCTGACTATATTTCATTTTTATTATCATATAAAATAAACTCATATCAATTATATATTTAGTTTTGAATATATATATTTAGTTGTTTATATCAAACAAACTAGTCTGTTTATACTCTATAGAAACTAGGAATATCTCTATGTAGGGAAACACAAGAGTCCTCAACAGAAATTAATCTTAATAACATACATATTAAATATGAATGTATAGTAATTGTTATAGAGCTAAAATTGTACAAATCCATAAATATCTGTTTTTGTTTACATCTTTACAATTCAAATTTGTTTCCGAAATTCCATTTTGAATAGAGTTCCTGGTTTCCATATGCTTCATAAGGCAACTCCAACATAAAGTACCCTAACATTGCTAATATTGTTTCTAATTAAGGATTGTAGAAAGATAAAATCTAATCGAAAGTCGAGTAACGGCATGTATTTGTCCTTAACAGTATTAAAGTGAGATTGAACGGGTTCAGTGGGCTCAGGAGAAGAACATATTGATATGCAACAAAGTGAGCTTCTTCTTCTCTGAAGAGTTGCTCTATTGAGAGTTACGTGCTGGGAGTGATATAATTTGATTTCATATTCATATAGGACAATCAGACTTTGATTGCAGATTGTGCTAATGCACTTTCTAAGCAAAGTCAATGAATGTCGGAAGCAATCGATAATAGAGTATCGATTAGTTAGTATCGATTAGTTAGCGCACGACTAAAATTTACTTTAACCAAGTCTTATAAATAACTTTAATTTCTCCAATTAGAATCACGCGTCGTTGATCTCGTAGCCAATTAAGAATTATCAAACTTTAGTATTACATTTACTCTCTAATTGAAAGAACTTGATTTTTTCAGACCCCCGCTTACTTAACAACAAATGTGCTTAATTCTAGTTAGATTATATAACAATAAAAAAAATAAAAAAAGAATGGGCTGTGGCTCTTTATGTGCCGGAATAAGGTGACAGGTCCAATGCGGGCCTCGTCCGCTAGTTGCCACCAGGCCACAGTGCCACATCCTTTGTGCCAGTCAATTGTCAACGAGCCTGGGTCGGAGCATTGTCATAATCAAAGTGATTTCTCCGACCTCCCCGCCCGTGGAGAAATGTTGACAGCTGTTGGGGTTTCACCTTTCATTTTTTTCCCATTTTTCCATTTTCCGTTTTTATACATTTTGTGTGTGGGTGTGTTTGCGTCTCCCTCTGCCGTGTTCTCTATTCAATTTGAATGAAAACCTGCAACATTTGCACCTGACCACAATGGAGCCGTCCGGCAATGGCATTGTTGATGCAGCCGCTACAACTTCATTACAGTCCAACATCGTTGTTCGCTCCCCTCTGGCTCACACCTCATCTCTGGCACGTCCGCCCCCACTTAAAGCGTTAAATCCACCCCATAATCCCCAGCCCTCAATCGCGCCAGCCCTCGAGGGTCGCTCTCTAGCCGTTTGAGCGGGGGGTCAAGTCGCTGGCACTAAGTGAGTTGGCTTTTTATTGGCAACCGGCATATGGACAACCCCCGGCAGGGCCATTGGACGAGGAGGATTTTAATTTACCCTAATGCGTCTATAATTCAAGCCATTAGTGCAATCGCATTAGAAACACTCAACAACCCTTTGCAAGCGGCCGCTGACCAACCAACAGCAAGGACGACACTTGCTGACTCCACTTGGAATTACAAACACACTACATCAAGGACTTGAAGGATTTCTGTTCCACTTTTCAAAAAAGGTGACTTTATATCAGTGTTTCCATTCCCTCAGGAGAAACATCTTAAAATGTGATGTCGTTGGGCAGAGCAGATTTCTTAATTTCCAAGAAACTAAATGATAGTTAGGTCCATCCTATGTCCATTAATCTGATAGCGCAGCTTTGGTTCAGTAAGTCGACAACAATATAAACTCATTCAATTTAGATAGCATGATGACCAATAGTGAATATTTATAGTTTATGCTGAAAGGCTGTAGAAAATTAAACAGAGTCCAATCGTAAGACTATCGTTCCATTAATTTAGAAGCTATTCTACACCAAAGGTGAGCACATAGGCTGATATTTGATACCTTAATATTATTTAGAATACTATTTGCATTATATACAATCACAATACAAATAGACAAGCAAAGATATCTTCGATGTTAAGGCCATGAAGTATATTTGCAGACAATCTCTGATATTTCTTTATTTTTTTACTGTAAAATTTTAATATTCCTATAACAAAATATGTACTTCATACAACACAATACAGGGTGGTCCATATTCGACGGACCCATCTGGTAGCCCTATATCTTTTGACGGGGACGGGGACTATACGCCGTACAGGCTCAAGACGGCCATTTGAGAGATATCATATTCAAATATTATTATCAACATTAAACGTATTTAAAAAAAAAAAAAAATATGGGCCACTTTATGGGGCTGCCAGATGGATCAGTCGAGTATGTACAGCCCTGTATTTATTTCATTTACAAATATGGTTGACAGATCAATTACGATCTACAGTCAATAAATGGATGTACCTTTTTATATTTACAGACAAACATATGTATTTCTGATATTCCTATAGCAAAATTTATATTTCATGATACTAACTATCTATAACCAATACATTGATGTTACTTAAAAGATTTTGCTTTTACACTCTTAGAGAGTATTAGGCAGTCGCTCACCCCGCCTGCTTCATTGGCCTCTCTTCACACAATCGTCAATTCCAATATCTTCTTACACCTGTACGATCTCAGCATCGATCTGCCTAATTGATGAACTTTAGCAAGACATGTTTCAAGAGAACTGCTCTATGTTATTTTAATTATATTGACAGATCAAGCAATCGTTTAGCCGTAGTCAAATAGAGTAGCCGACTAGACTAGGGCTAGGCTGCCTGCCCTAGTGGGTATGCCCAGTTGCACTCTACTCTCGCGCCGGCAAAGTCAACTGTCGGCTGCGTGGCCGGGACACCTGTATCAAAATATTATTTCATATGCCGACGCTCGCACGTAATTAGGTCTCCTGTAGGGCGAAACGCGGGTGGGGGGGTTGCCTGCTGCTACTGGCTTGATTGGTCGGCCAATTTAACTTTCGAGCTGTGGCTGCCAGCCAGAGAAACCGTCAATAAGGCGACTAATTAAAAATCAATCGCTGGCCCCTTTTAATTGGGCCGCATTCGGCTCGCTATTAATGGCCACGCTGTGACTACGACCACGGCTACAGTTGAGGCTACGGTTGCGGCTACGGCTGTGCCCACCTCCGCCTGGCACGTGTCCTGCGCAAATATTGCCGCACGCTTTCGATAGGGCAGCGGGGGAGGGGGACAAGGCGACAGCAAAAGCAAACTAAGTAAAGCGATAGCAAATCGTTTGATTTTTTATGCGTTTATGTTTCATATTTATTTATGGCTTGTCCAACAAATTACGCGCTTCAGTTGCACAAAAAGGCGGCCAACACGTGCCGCCCCCACCCCGCTCCTGCGCTCAGCAGAGATTGACATTTTTAAAACTGAACGAGTCTGCAGTGAGCGGAAAATGGATTTCTAATATTTGCCTTTAAAAACATATTACATAAAGTAAGAAAAAAAATATTTATAAAACGATTTATATATAGACTCTATATGTATGGAGCGAACATCAAGCGAAAACTAACTGTAAAGATGAGCCTTAAATATGCTAACAGCGCTGACGCAACTTTTCCCGCAGGACGTCCGGGCTTAAAAGTTGAGAAAAATGAAACTTTTATGAGCTGGGCGTCTCAGCTAGCCCGGAATTTTTTATCTATGTACATAAGACGGCGCTGTCCCGCCGGCGCGCCTCAACTGCAGGCAATTTACTTTTCGATTAAACGCTTGAACAGCGCTCCCGAACAAAATGGCGCGCATAAATGGGGGCCGTCCGGTCGACACTCGAGCAGCCAATGCAGCTCCAGTTCCATCCTTCATCTTCCGTCATCCGTCTTCCGCCTAGTCCTTGGCCTACGCCTGCTTGCGCCGCTTGGGCTCTCCGATGGCGGGCAAGCCGCTGTCGAACTCGGATATGGTGAGGGCGCGCGACTTGTTGAGGCTCTTCATGAAGCTGCTTCTGCCATTGCCGGCCAGCTTCCTGCGGTCCGCTGCGCCATGCTGCTGCTGCTGCTGCGTCTGTCTCACCTCCCCGCTGACCGTCGTCGTGTAGAGGCGCCGCTTCTCCCGCTTCGCCTGCTGCACCTTCTCGGGATCGCTGCAAATGATGAAGGGATAAATGATGTTCAATACGCAAAGTCACGAGTCAAATGATGCAATTGAATGGGATAAATACCGTTCGGTGTAGGTCAGTCGATTGGTGGGCGGGGCCGCCTTGGGGGCGGCATGCTGGCCGGCGAACTTGCTGGGCGCCTCCTTGAGGGCGAAGCTCTTGGCAAAGTGGCCCATGTGTGCGACGCGCACGTTGAAGATGGGCTTCAGCTCCTTGGGAAATGTCGAATAGAACTTCATCCAGGAGACGAAGGCTGCAACGAAACATTGTGGCTCAGTTCGCGTTGTTCGAGGCTGGAGTTGGAGGAGCATGTTAATGCTTTCAGAATTAATTGATGTGTTGGCTTAAGTGGCTGCCTGCCTGTGTGCGTGTGCGTTTGTGTGTATGTGTATGTGTGTGTGGCATTCATTACAAAATAAATTTGTTAAAATGACAAATGAGCAATGTCAGCAAAGGATTTCCCGCCGCCAAATCCCGCCGCACAGCACAGTCGACGTCGCCGCCCTTCTGTGCGGTTGGCTCTGTTGTGGGCATGTCCTTGCTAATTACGCAGCACTTATGCCAGGCAATGCCAAATTATACAACAATGATATCAAATTACCACAACGTGCACAGCTCGCAGCAGCCGCAATTGTCCTCGAATGTGATAAGCATCGCACACACACACACACACACACAACGAGAGAGCTATGTAAATGCGATGTGAAATTGTAAAATGAAAAATGCGTTGCAAGTGAACAAAAACAAAAAGCACGAACTGAACTAAAAAAGGAGCCAGCTGTTGTTGTCTGCGCCTGGTTGACATCTCAGAGCAATAAAAGCAGCAGCAGCAGCGGGAAGGGTCACCTTCACTGACAGATCTAATCGCATCGCATTCGAATACCTAAACCAAACGACTCAATTACCCAGCCACAGATCCAATTTACAGAATTTCCAGCTCGAGCATGGAATAAACAAGTTCCCATACCTGGACACTGCGATCAGTTCATATCTAGCAAGGCGTGAACAGCCTGTAAAATTTGAACTTACTTGGGAAGTAGTTCTCAAATAGATTTCTATATACCTAAAATAGGGTTTATCCTGCTTTGAGTACAAGTATTTCTATTATACTCAATTATACATAAAACATTCTGCATTGAATTGAGATATTTGAGTTACTCTTAGAACTAGTTCAAAAATACATTTCGTAAAAATAAGATTGACTATGTCTGCCTCTTTCTCTTTATCTATATCTATGTATTCATATATTTATGATATTTGTATATTGTTATGTATCGTATATTGTAATAGGTGAATAAGTATTATATTATGTGTACATATATTATATATAAAACTCTAAACTTCAGAGTTCGAATTAAAATATTCGAGTTCCATTCAGAACTAGTTCATAAATATAAAGCTGAACTACCTGCGAACCAGATCAAAAAACATACACTAGGACTCTATTATAGTTGAAACTGTATTATGATTGGTATCATAAATCTGATAATGCATCCATCATCCATCCCAGCTCATACCATTCTAGTTTGCAACATTTACTCACTATTATTGACAGAATAGGTGGAGAACCAAAACTATCATATGTTATTGAGAATTGTTGACAATTACATGCAAAACGTCTTCAAAGTGTCAACTAAAACAAAATATTTAGCTATAATTGCTAACTATTTATAAGTGAATCTCACATTGAATAAGCAAAATATGATCAAAATATTAATGTTTAGCTTCTGTCGAGCTTGAATTTAGTTTATATTCAAATATTGAAGAAAGATACATTGAAAAGATACTGAGATTTCCAACTGAAGCGCCTTGAACGCCAGTATGTTTACATAATACAACATTTTGAACCACTAACGAACCGGTTCACATCCACTTACTTAAGCAATCAAAAGGACTACTCATCAAATTGGGATCGTTAGCCGCACAATTCAACAAAGCAGCCCAACAAGAGAGACACAGAGAGATAGAGAGAGAGAGAGAGAGAGAAAGAAAGAGAAAGAGAGAGTAGGAGGGAGAGAGAGCTAACATGAAGAGCCTCAATAGAGACAAAGACGCTGCTCTGCCCTGGCAATTAACTCGGAGCAGCAGCCGTTCCAGCCACCCGCTCTCCCGTTCAGCCTTCCGTTCCGTTTCGTTCCGTTCCGTTCGTTTGTTTGGGAACTGGTTGGCTTCTTTGTACGCTAGTCCCCAGGCTGTTCGGGAGTCGGTCTCAAAGTCAAGCCCTTGTCTTTGGGGCTGCTTAATTGCCGAATACGCGCCGGCAGTCAAGTGGCAGACATTAGGCACACAAAAGTATGACGAGCCCGGATGTTTGCCGACGTCTGCAAGCCGGAAGTTGCGAATAAAATAAATGTCATTCGAGCAGTGTCAATGGCAGGGTGCAAATAGAACTACATACCCCAGCTCCCACTCCCACCCTTTTTGTCATTCCCCCTTCCCCAGCCCTTCGAACAAACCGCACAAAATGGCTTTTTATGAAGCTTCCTCCCCAGCTTTAAATCCATTCTTCCCTTGCGCCTCGGCAAGCCCGATTCCCATTGTTTAGCCCGGGACTGCGTGGGGGCTGGGGTTGCTGTTGGGGGTGTTGCTCGGCTAATGCGACCGCCGTTGGCTCAGCGTCAAATGCGAACGGATATTTTTTTTTGAAGCGCGCGTGCTTATGCGGTTTCTCTGCTTCTTCTTCCTCTACTTGTGTAGGCGTGGCAAATTGTTGTGATTGTTTGTTTCTTCCCTCCCCCAAGTGAGTCTTTCGGGTTTTTGGCTTAGGCTCAGTTTTCGGCTTTTCGGTTTTTGCGGCCTGCGGTTTTCCACTTACTGTCCACTCCGGCCACTAAGTAGTTAATCATGTGGTACAGCATGAGCAGGGCTGGCTAGGGTGAGAGGGCAACTGCCAGTCCAGATAGCCATACGACACTGATTGCTAAGATTTTACGCTGATTTTCCCAGTATAAGTAAATGTTTCTATTGTGAATAATTGTGTTCTTATGGAACTCATCAGACAAATCGAGTTGATAGCGATTTTGACAAGATATCAGATGTAAGATATATATATAAACTAAATATGATCTTATCCAGTTGACTTCAATATACGAGCAGTTACTAAAACGGAATTAAATATTGAGATGCGATAAACCAAGAGAACTAAACCCATAACAATTTGACATCCTAGTTGGGGATTTTTGCGGTTGTCATTAAATGTAATCGTTAAAGTATTTTAAATTTGTTTGTCTAGATATATTTATAAAACGTTTAGCAAAAAAAAAAAAAAAAAATCAAATTAAATGAAATATACCCCATGAATCGACTGCATAATACTCGTTCACGATCCAAAATTCCTTAAACCATTTCAAATACATTTCAAGAACGAGTCTGCAGTAGTCTACTATTTAGGAACTATACTTTTAAAGCGTTTGAAGATGTAGCTCTTTTCAATTTGCTACACCCCTTAGTGGTTTGCTAAGACATTTAAGTAGATTATGATTGGCTAAGACTGGGCATATTAGTTCGCTCTCCACTTGTGCACCCTTCAGATGCTCTTCACTTAAGGCAATAATATCTGGAGCCCGAAACTTAAATTGCTGAATTAAAACTATTTACTAGGATAAGACTTATAAATTCATACAGGGCAACAGCAATTAAGATCGGTTTTGATACCCCAGTTAAAAAACTGTAGAAGATTCTGTATGCGCTTCAAATGATAATAAAAATTGTAAAAATACTTTTGCAATTGTGAGTAGATTTTCGACATTTTAAGAAAATCTGAGAAGAGGGTGCCAACGAGATGTTCCTAGCTTTACATACATACATATATATACGATATTATTATTCAAATACTCTATAGCGAATGAACTAAAGAAAAACACAGTTAGCTGACCAAAATATTTCTAAAAGTCAAATACATAAAAATATTTTTGAAAATTATTGCATATATGAGAAAAGCAATGATTTCGTCTCCACAAATTTTGCTTTGATTTCAGATTTTAATTGATAAATGACTCCGTTTTAACTTTTATGTTAAAAGAAAATTGATTGATTTTTCCTAGATGGGAAAATCAAAAGGTTTAGTTTTTTTTTTTTTTTTTTGTGAAAGAAAGATTTCAAAAGATGCAGATAAACTTTTATAAGAGTCTCATGAATCATGATAGATATGATTTAACTATGATTATCTATGCATAGTTTTTATATATATGTGGTCTTTGATCACTATGTAAACATAATTTTGACAGAAACAAAAAGATTATAATGCATAAGTTCTTTAGTTAGACAAACTATAATATTCCTCGTCTTTTCAAAAAATAATGGGTTAAGACTATAGCAGATTAAATTAAAGACATTTCATTGCATTGAACAAGAAAAGAATTCTAATTGAGATATAATTAGGTTCTGAGCTCTGTAAGCTATTACATTTTTGTGCTTTACATATATTTCAAAATTAACATTCGCCCCACCTGCTTGAAGGGACTTGAGCAAGAAGTGAGTTTCTTTGCTGCGAATAGTTTTAATTACTCGCGCATGCAGCTCGAGCAAGGTCTGTGCAGGAAAGTCCTGTCGCCGCACATAGATATAGATGCATATGTATATATATCGAGTGTGTATATGTATAGACCCTGACTCTCTATCTCTGTCTATGCCTTTGTCTTCGTCTCTGCCACTGACTCTGACTCTGACTTGCATGCTGTGTTGCGCTCTTTGCTCTGTTGTGCTTCTAAATGCTTTTATCTGCTGCTTTGTACAGTTTTGTTCAAGCGTAATACTTTTTAATGGCTTTTTGATTGGACGCAGCTCAGCAACTGCAGCTCTCGTGCCCTCTCTCGCTATCTCCGTCTCTCTCGCTCGCACACTCTTGCCGCATCACTGTGGCAGTCTAGCCAGCATTCGTGCTCCTTTGGGCGAGCTCCTCTCAAGTTTTGCCAAGCGGCTTCCTGCCTTGACGCTTGACTCGACGCTTAAGTGCAATTTGAGTTGCTATTTTGGCTGGCAGTTTCTCTTCCTCTGCTTGCTGTTGTCCCTTTCCAATCAACAACAACATCAGCATCATCGTCATCAACTACTTCAGCATCTTTTACTTTGGCTTATTGTTTTGCATTCGCATATCTCGCCCAATTTCCGTTTCTTGTTGCTCTTCAGTTATTATACCCTGAACCCATTGAAAATGGGAAATCAGGGTATAATGGTTTTGTGAAAAAGTATGTAACGGGCAGAAGGAGGCGTGGCAGACCCCACAAAGTATATATATTCTTGATCAGCGTGACGAGCTGAGTCGATATAGCCCTGTCCGTCTGTCCGTCCGTCCGTCCGTCCGTCCGTCCGTCCGTCCGTCCGTCCGTCCGTCCGTCCGTATGAGTGCGTCGATCTCAGAAGTTACAAGAGCTAGAGAGCTGAAATTTGGCATGCATACTCGTGAGTACCATACGCAGTACGAGTTTGCTTTATTTTTTCGATAAATCGTCCGATAACTTTTTTATCGAGAATAATCGAAAAATTGATTTTGTTTTTTTTGCCTAATTTGAACATTTTTAGACCTGGAGTCTTCAAATTTGGGTTGTATATAAAGTTAATCGGTACAAAGATTTTGTAATTTACAGATTTTGGATACCACGCCCCCTTCACCCACAATTTGTAAAAGACGCATTTCAAGTACTAGAGACTTGGGCTTTGAAATGTACACACATATTTACCATATGATTACGCCCTAAAAGTTTCATTAAGATCGTATGTCTACAAAAGAAGTTATTCAACAAATAAATTCTCATAATATTGCCCACACTGCAGCCCAAGCGCAGTCGCTGCTTACTGCGCAGTTAGCAGAGCGCAGGCTTATGCGTGCGTGTGGAAGCATGTGTATGTATGTGTGCATAAAAGAAGTGCAGAATGATTAGAATATCAACTTGGAGTCAGGGTATCTCCTAGTCGAGCAGTCTCGACTGGAGCTTTCTTACTTGTTTTTGTTTTGAACTCGTGATTCATTTCTGCATCCAAATTGTGCGAGTGGGTCTCATGAAGTGGGAGTGGCAGGCGAGTTCTTCTGATTTTTATGTTTCAATCAAAATCTGACCCCCCACCCACTGGCATAATGTCAACCCCTATACAGCTATCCCGTCCGATTTCCCTTTTTTTTTTATTATTTGGGGGCGCGTCGCGGCAGCCTTAGTAACATCTAATTAACTTTTTCCTTTACCGCGCTGCAATTACAATTTCAACAGGACATTAACAGGACAACGAGAAAACAAGATATCGAACAGGGCCAACGCCGAATGCGTCAATACCCTGCCCAGGGGCTAGAGCAGGGACTGGTAGCCCAGCGGCGATGCCCTGGATAGGCCAGGGTATGCGAGGCTAAAAAGGACAACGGATAACGGTGCGACGACAGGAACTGGTCACTGTCACTGCACATACACACACACACACACACACACACACACATACAAGCACACGGTGTGAGTGTAGAGGCGGCTGGGCGGGGCGCGGCTGGGCTGGCTTCGACACGCAATCGAAATTAACTTCAAATATGAAATAATTTTTAGCGTTTTTTACGCGCGTTGCCAGCGTACAAGTGGGCGGCTAGCCGCAGGGGCGTGGCGCGAACGTCCAACTTATAATTGGAAAACGCCAGCGGATAGCTGTGAGTGGAATGTATATCCCTCTCTCACTCTCTCTTTCTCTCTCTATCTCTGTGTTTGTTTTCCCTTCATTTTTTTTTTTCTTTTCCTTTTTGTTTTTCGAGCCCTCCGAAGTGCGGCGAAATTTGTGTTGGGAAAAAAGAAATCATAATTACAAAGTTAATATCCTTTGGTGAAAGGATTAAATTGCTAGTTGCGTTTAAGTGGGCAACGAGGAGGGGGCGGAGGTGAGCCCAAGAATGGGGTATGTGCTAGCCATGGCAACTGCAGGAACGGTCGAACTCACCCTTGCAGGACTTGTCGTGCAGCTCGCGATCCTCCTCGAGCAGCGACTGGAACTTGTGCTGCAAATTGGACGCCGCCTCCTGGACGGTGCGCGCCTCCGGGTCGCGCGGCAACAGTGCCTGCAAATAGCTGTACATGTCGCCCTGCTGGATGCGGATGCGCTTGTTCTCCAGGTGCCGCACGTACTGCGCCTCGCTGGGCGCCAGGAATAGGACGGCGCGTCCCCGACGTCCTGCACGCGCCGTGCGGCCCACGCGATGCACAAAGTCCGCCGTGGTCTGCGGCGGCGTGTACTGCACCACCAGCTTGATGTCGGGCACATCGATGCCGCGGCCAACGACGTCGGTGGCCAGCAGGACGCAGCTGGCGCAGTCGCGGAAGCCACGGAAGACGCCCTGGCGCTCCGTTTGCGTCATGGAGCCATTGAGTCTGGAAAGGAAAAGGACTGAAGTCATATGCAGATTCGTTGGAAAGCACCGACTGGCATTACTTGAAGAAGCGGAGCCCCTGGAGCAAAGGCGTTTCGTCATCCTCGTCCTCGTCCGACTCCTCTTTGTCCTGCTGCTCGTCGTCCTCGTCGAGGACGCGACGTGTGAGCGCCTCGTTGAGCACGTCGTGGTGGAAGTTCACCATTTCCGTGGTGCTCATAAAGACGATGGCCTTGAACTGCTTCGGACTGGCGGCGAGCTCCTTGGCCAGCAGCGCCGAGATGGTAACCAGGCGCAGCTTGGGCGGCACCACCACATAGCTGAGCTGCAGGTTCTCGGGTATGCTGAGCACGCCCGTCACATCCTCCATGTACTCGCCGAGGCCGTCCTCCTGCTGCGCCTCAATGGTGTCCTTGTCGTAGCCATTGGCGCCCTTGAGCGCAGCATCGGCTGCCTCGTCGCTGTTGTCGATGTAGAGCGGATCCTTGAGCGTCAGGCCGGCCAGCTGCTGCACCTGGGCGGTCAGCGTGGCGCTGAGCAGCATACGCTGCAGAGCCACCGGCGGCTCCTGTGGCTCCTCGGCGCGATGCTTGTCGATGGCCTCCACGAGCTGCTTCACATCGCGCTCGTAGCCCAGTTCGAGCAGGCGGTCGGCCTCGTCCAGCACGAGGAACTGCAGCTTGGACAGCTTGAAGGAGGCCGTGTGCAGCAGATGGTCCACCAGCCGACCCGGGGTGCCCAGCAGCACATTGATGCCCTTGCGCAGCCGCGCCTTCTCGCTCTTGCGACTCTCGCCGCCCAGCAGGGCGCCGGGCACGATCCAGGTGAATGGCTTAACCAGCTTCTGGAAGAGCTCGTACGTCTGCAGCGCCAGCTCGCGCGTGGGCACAATGACCAGCGCTACGACGCCGTCGGTGCGCTTTATACGAGGCAGCTGCGACTGCAGTCGCTCCACCAGGGGCAGCGCATAGGCCAGCGTCTTGCCCGAGCCAGTCTGCGAGCGCACCAGCACATCCTTGCCGGCCAGCACATGGGGAATGGTCTTCTGCTGCACTGTCGTCAGCTGGCTGATGCTGAGCAGGTCCGACAGGTTCTTCACTGCGTGCGGGTGCAGGCCCAAGCTCTCCACCTTGGTGCCACTGAAAATAGTCTCCCGGACGGGCTTGACGGCGCGCTGGCCCAGCTGCTTGAGTGCTGCCACATCGCTCTGGTCGAAGAGGCCGATCTTCTTGGTGCGGAACTTGTTGCTCGTCTGTGTAGGTGGCGCCGCTGGCTTCTCTGCTGCGGCTACCTCCGCTTCGGACTGCTCCTCTGCGGCGCGCTTCAGCCTGCGCTCCTCGTCCAGCTGCGCCTTGAACAGGTCGCCAGCTCGTGGCTGCTTGTTGGGATTCTCCTTACGCTGTTTGCCCTTCAGAGCCGTCTTCAGCAGCTGCTTGTCTATGGCAGCGCCTTGTCTGGCATTGAAGATCGGCTCCCTGGACGCTGGACGCGACTCCTTAGGGGCCTTCTTTGTCTCTTTCTCCTTGGCGCTGTTAGTGACTGGAGCTGTGTGCACATTTAACATTATATCAACTTGTTCATTCGTCTCTGTCAGCGGTTTCTTGGCGGCATCCTCCTTGGGCTTTTCAGCGCTTAAAACTAAGCCGTTGGCCTTGGCTGTGGGTGTGATGGTGCCGGTCGGCTGCTTTTTGGCAACTGGAGCACGACGCCGCACCACGAGCGCCTTGACTTTGGGCTTGTCCACATTGAATTGAAAGTCGAATCCAGACGAGGCGCCAGCACGTTTTTGCTGCTTCTGTGGCTTTGACGGTGGCAGCGCCTGGCAAATAGTAAATTGAAAGTGAAATGGCCCTGATTTGTAATATAGCAGCATCACTCACCTGTTTTGCTTTTGGCACTGGTCTGTTGCATACGTTCAATGTTATATTATCATCCATTTTTACGCATTTGTTTGTTAAACACAGTTTGTTGAACGAAAAACGTGCGCGCTCTGCCTGACAGCTGATTTCCCAGCAGACAAGCAGTTCACGCAAGCAGTCGATTAACAGAGCTGCAAAACAAGTGTTGGTAAGTGGCAGCGCCGACAAGTGCGCAGAGCTGCCAGTGCTGCAAAGATTGTAAACTGCGCGCGCAATTCAAAATTCCAAATAAAACACTGCGAATTCCTTTGTTTTTTAATATATATATATTATATCTTGGCAAATTTAATAACAATTTGACTATAGTAAGTAATACAATTTTCTTTCTTATTATTTTTACAACTTCTTTGACTACAAAAAAAATTGAAATAAACACATGTAAGGAGCTGTCTATGACAGCCGTCTGTGCCATGCATATATCTTTGCGTGTGTGTGTGTGTGTGTATGTGCTTGTGGGTGTTTGCTTTGAATGGTGGGTTATGTTTTCCTTTGGTTTAGCCCCAACTGCGAGCGCCGCAAATGTCAACAACAGTCCAGTTCATGATGGTAACAGCTGGCTCCGGCTCCCGCTCCCTCTCATGTTCTTGTCCGTGTTCCTGTTCCTGTTCCTGTTCCTGTTGCGGCTTCGGGTCTGCTTCGGGGTCGGGGTCAGGATCGGACTTGGGGTTGGGCTCGTGCTGTGCTTCTGCTTGGGACGTCGCTGTCATGGCTGCTGTAATTGACAAGCGGCGCTGCCTAGCTACGTCCACATCCACGTCCATCTGGAGAATGCATTTGTGGCTAGCTGCATACATTAACTATGCCGTCACGTAATATTCGCGCTGACGTTTCTGGCACTTCTCCCTCGCGATGTAGCACAGGGCGATTGTAATGAGTAGGGCGATGGTCACGCCCATGCCAATGCTGACCCACATTATTTCCTCGTTAATTCCCACATACGAGCGCCCTATCGTTGACCGGAGAGGAAAACAAAGAGAACGGGAAAGAAAAAGAGAGAAAGCGAGAGAGAGAGAGAGAGAGAGGGAGGAGTTTATTGATAAGCATTTCGTAATTCCATTAAATGCTGCTGCAGGAAATCGGGATTAATCAAAATTCATTCAGCATGCTCAGTGTGCATTTCAATTGAATGCATTTTAAATGCCATTTATTACCTATTTCAATTCGGACCGGGCTGTCCGCCGTATACGTACCGTTATAATAGTGATTGGAGTAACCGGCTTTGCCAGCCACGCGTCCCGCTGGCATTTTGCTCCGTTGATGCGTCTGCTGGTTGCCAAAATAAAAACAAAACGAATCGAAAAAAAAACGCAATAAATTGTGAGCGGGTGAATCCCGCTTCGCTTTTATTTTCCACTTGGCAGCTGTGCCAGCAAACTTTTCGGTCACTTCTCTAATTACAATTTATTTCCAACTGCAGCGCGGCCTTGGCGAGAGGCTGGCAAATTGTTTTCTATTTGCTTGGCGCTGCAAAGAGCAGAGAAATATTACATAATAAAACATGTGCTTATACACAGACGCATATAATATTAATAAATAAACAGTTTCCATTTCAATTTCGAATTCAAATTCAAACGCACAGCCGGCAGCACTGCCAACTGCCGCGCGCTTACCAACACTTGCCGAACAGCTGTTTGCGTGTGTCACCAAAATTGTTTTGATGGCTACTTCTTTTTTTTTCTTCATTCCTTCCCTTGTCTTTTGCTGTGTCGCTGAGTTTTCCCCATCATTTCGGATCAGCCTGTCGCGCAAATGGCAGAACGAAACGTCGACTTGCCGCTGCCCGAGGAGCCGTGCCTCGCGGCCGTCGAAGAGGAAGCAGCAGCAGCAGCCGCCACCGCAGATGCGCCGGCTGGCCAACAGCTGAGTTCATGTACCGCTACGAAAATGTGCCCCTGGGGCTGCCGTAAGTACTTTGGCACGCGCTTTGAATGCACTGAATTTGCCGCAAAGTCTGACAGTTGGACAGACAAACTGCACGCTCTCTGCCGCATCTGTGTAGCTCTGGCCAATGGCCATGCGGATCAGCTTCACTGCAGTGCTGATCACAGTGTTTACTCAGTATGACGAATGATTCGTGGCAAGTTCGGGAAATTCGACAAAGATAACAGAGGGAATTTACCTAATAGACTGAGTGTGTGCTTAAACACCGTTATCTATTGAGTTGTTGTCAATGGGAAGGCTAGTACAGTATAGCCTGCCTAGTGCGGAAAGAAAGCTTTTTCCTTATAGTGCGAATCAGGATCTCTTTAAAGAAAACTTCGCTCGAAGCAAATTTCATTTAATTTAATATAAACTTTAGCGTAGAGAAATTAACTTTATAAGGTTAGGCACCCTGATAAAAAGTATCCGACTAAAATATACTCCTTTTAGAGTTTATTTTCATACAGAAATGTAGGAACACGCCTAAAACTAAAGCACAAAATAATGGGATCCAAGATTATATTTATTAACATTTAAAGTATTCTACATAACATACATTACAGCCATTTGAACATTCTGAACAAGGAAGTGTATTTATCTATATACGGTTATATAAAGTGTGGGGTCTACCAAGTGCACTCAATGATGATAAGAGTAAAGATAAAATATACTTCAGATTTCTCTGAAATTGTCCAGCTATGCTACAGATATTCGATGCGCTATAACTTAAAGCATGTTGTGATTGGCGAACGTTTTTCTTATTGAAGCTGCACTGTACATACATTTGTTTACACGATCCATAAAGAGAGACAGAGAAAGAGAGAGTGGCACAACTGTTGCCGGATAATCAGCTAATGTTTGCTTATCAAATTGCATTCACCAGGGAATTAGGAGTGATTGACTTTCTGTTAAAGTTCTATAGCGATAGGTACTTGAAAATTGGTGCATATATCCCTTAGTATCGCCAGTTTATACAGTGTTGTAGAGCGTGGGGATTTCGGAAATATTAAACACAAATTCTGTTATCGAGCTTTATTAACATTATTTAAAACATAAATTCTGTTATCGAAGACTCTATTAAAACTATAGATTGGCGAATAGGAGTAATCGGAGTCTATAAAATGAGTTATTCTATCTAATTAATTGATCATATTTATGTAACCCACATGTTAAAGTATATACGAATATGTGATGTGCTCCAAATTCGTTTTCCTTACGCTTTCCTGAATGAGTATAAGTATATAATTAAAATTGTGTCCAATTCGCTCCATACAGTCATACCTTATAGTCCATATACTTAAAATTATGATTAATACCGCTGTCAAGCCGCTTTGATAAGTTATCTGACCCCATTGAAGACCTTTTTATACACTAATGGTTTTAATAAAAGTTGTAGCAGGCAGAAGGAGGCGTGGCAGACCCTACAAAGTATATATATTCTTGGTCAGCTGAGTTGATTTAGCCCTATCTGTCTGTCTGTCCCTTAGTCCGTCCGTCCGTCCGTATGTATGAACGCGTCGATTTCAGAAGACATAAGAGTTAGAGACTTGAATTATCATTCATAAACTGTGATAATATGATACGTAGTCAATTTTAATTGAAGCTCTATCACTTATACATATATGTGTATAATTAGTCATTCATATATTTTCAAATCGTATATCCAGTACTACTCTTTCTATAAGAAGCCTCTTTTTTAAAGGTAATTTCGTAGCTCTCTTCAATATAATCTATTTTATATTCTTTTAGATAAAGTACCTTTTTATTTGGCTTATGTTTCGTGTAGTATATCACGGCTAACCTTATAACCAGAAGTGTATGCGTATAGATCTATGAATATATGTATATCAGAAACTAGCATTCGATGGGGCTTGCCTGCCTCTAGGGCTGGTCTAATCAACGCGCATTCAAGCTCTGAATAGCGCACACAAATAGGGGAGATATGAATATTCGCCTGGCCTCGCTGAACTCTCATTGATATTCGGGGCGGTGTGCGAGTGTAAAATCCATATCCTTGCAGCAATGATAGATTAAAGTTCCGCTCAAACGCCTCGTTGGCTTCCGTAAGCGCACAAATTGCACAAAACTGCTCCAGCCACCGGCCCCTGGGCCCAGCCCGCAACCCTCTAGCCCCTAGCCCTCGCCACCTCTGCCCCATTGACGTTCTGACGGCGCAAACTTTTACCACAACAGTCGACGTTGCAGGACATTGCGGATGTTGCTGACGCTGATGCTGATGCTACCATTGCATTTGCAGGCACTGTTGCTGCACATTAGGAACTGCAATTGAAATGCTGCAATGGGTGTCGGGTTGTCTGGATGCTCGGGCTGACCGCATGAATTATTCACATAATCAAGATTGAATTTTACTTTGCAAATTCTACCTTTAAGATTGCCTAAAATTGAGTCGCATTAAAGTTGCGTCGAGCCCGAGGCCAAGCGGTTCAAGTGGTCGTACGAGCAAATCTCAAGGCGAGATCTCGATCAAGCAAGAATGAGAGTCCTTCAGCTACAGCTTTATAGCTATATAGAACGAGCTAGCAATAGAGACTCGTAAAGTTTAGATATATAGATAATCTAAGTTTATTTAGATTTCTTTCTCTCTCTCGGACAATCTATGTATGTGTGGATTTCTCTCTCGCGCTCTCTTAACTTCTCTCTCCCTCTCATCCTTCTCTATCGCTCACCCGGATAATTTAGGTAAATTTAGATCGCTGCCTTGGATAATTTAAGATTCCTAAAACTCTCTCCGATAATTTCTGTATACATAGATTTCTCTCCCTTTTCCTCTCTGGGATAATCTGTGTATTTTCTCTCTTGCTCTCTCTCGGATAATCTATGTATATATAAATTTCTCTTTCTCCAGATCTCGGATGATGCAAGTATTCGTAGATATTTGTCTCTTTCTCCCTCTCTCTATCTAAGTAGATCTAAGTATAAGTTCTCACTCTTTCTTTCGGATAATCTATGCATGTTTAGATTTCTCTCTTTTTCTCTCGGATGAGACAAGTATAAGTAATTATTTGTTTCTCTCTCTTTTGGATGTTAGAACTATGTATATGTAGATTTTTCTCTTTATCTATCTCTCGGATGCTCTAAATACGTGTTCTCCCTCACTCTTTACCAATCTATAAATAATATAAATATAGAGCACCGACTGTTCATAATAGTTCGTAGAGCTTCATTCCAATTTCAATTTTCGCAGTTGGGGCTGCTGGGGCAGAGGGAGGTTTGCCTCTACTTGGGAGCTCGACATTGAGCGAGCTAATCGCTTACGGTTCGCCTTGAAAGTTTGCGCCTAAGGCGGATGCAGCGCATTTTTCTAAGTTTGCGATAAAAGTGCAGAAGGCCATGCGGACTCTGATAAATGCAGCTGTGGCTGACGGCGCTGGAGTCATTTAGCTGGCAACAGCTGCAGCTGCAGCTGCATTGGGCACATTCACGTATTCGCGCATTCCCGTATTCGCTGGCCACATGCAAGCGACTCTAACAATAACAAGCGCCATTGCAGCCAAGCTGGAGGCGGAGCCGATCAGGGACAACAGGCAGCTGCTGGAGTTTCAGGTGCGCAGTCGCGACATCGACTGGAAGCTCTATGTGCGGCCGCTGGACACGCAGGTGCGCGGGGAGGCTGTCTACCTGGACAGGCAGTCAGACTTGCTGAGCAACCATCGGCGCACGGTGAGCAGGAGCGGGCGGCGCGAGCTGCTCGTCTGCCACGACATGATGGGCAACTACTTGACGGATCGGTAAGTGTGCGCCAGCACTCGGAATACATATGTGACGGCAGCTGAGCCACCGGCTTTCCTTGCAGGCACTACCACAGCTCGCAGAAGTACGACGACTACCGCTTCATGCACTGGTCCGCCGTCGACTACTTCTGCTACTTCAGTCACAACTACGTGACCATTCCGCCGAGCGGCTGGCTGAACGCCGCCCATCGGCACGGCGTCCCCGTCCTGGGCACCTACATAGCTGAGGGCAGCACCGGCAGCAGGCTGCTCCACGAAGTCCTCGCCAGCGCCGAGAGCGTCCAGCGTGCGGCCACTGCCATGACGCGGCTCTGCCTCCACTTCGGCTTCGAGGGATGGCTGGTGAACGTCGAGTGCCAGGTGCGCCCCGAGGCAATGCCCAATCTCTAGTGAGTAACAGCAACTGAAACCAGAGTCCCTCAATCTTGTTCACCCAACACCCAATCCTACTCCGCAGCCTGTTTGTGGAGGAGCTGCGCCGCCTGACCGAGGCGCAGGTGCCGAGCGGACGCGTCTTCTGGTACGACAGCGTCGTCAGCAGCGGCGAGCTGCATTGGCAGAACGAGCTGAACGACCGCAACGTGCGCTTCTTCCGGGCCAGCCACGGCACCCTGATCAACTACTCGTGGGACGATCGCAGCCTGGCCAACAGCGAGGCGACCATTCAGCGCGAGGGGGCGCCGCCGCACCGCCTGTTCATGGGCCTGGACGTGTTTGGGCGCGGCCAGGTGGGGCGCTTCCGCAGCGCCCAGACCCTGGCCAGGATTGCGGCGCGCGGCTTCTCCGCGGGCATCTTCGCGCCCGCCTGGTGCTTCGAGACCCTGCAGCAGTTCAACTACAACATACGCGACAGCAGCGGCGACGAGTCGGTGAACGCCGCCTTCCTGCTCAGGAACGAGTACTGGTGGGCCCGGCTGTGGCCCAGCCTGGCCACGCATCCCTATCGCCGGCTGCCCTTCTACACGAACTTCTGCGTGGGCTCGGGCCGCAGCAGCTTCGAGTGCGGCGCCCGCCAGCGCACCGGACGGCCGTTCTTCAACCTGGCGCGCCAGGCGCTGCAGCCGTCGGTGCCGCTGGGCGGGAATGCGGAGCGCAGCTTTGACACCGCCTACGCCGGCGGCTGCGCGCTGCGAATCGTGAACTATGTGCGCGCCTTCCGGCTGTTCCTCACCGAGTTCCAGCTGCCCCAGGGCATCCTGCTGCTGGGCTACGCCTACAAGATAAGCGCCCCGGACGAGAGCCACGCGCTGGACGTGGTGCTGCGGCTCTGCCCGCCCCAGCAGCCCATGCAGGACGTGTATGTCTTCTGCGGCGACTACGGGGAGAACGTAATCACGCAGAGTACCTGCTACATCTCGCCGGTAGGTGGCGCGCTGCCGCCCAGCCTCCTGCACGAGCAGCTGCCCCTGGAGCGCGGCGCCCTGGGCGAGAACTGGCGTGTGCGCTACTATCTGGCCAGATTCGATGGACCCGTGCAGCTGCAGGACATCGGCGTGCTGGGCCGACGGCCGGACCAGTCCACCTCCGAGGCATACATCGGCGCCATCTATGTGCACGGCCTGCAGCCGGACGACTGGGAAAAGTTGCAGCCCAGCCACCGGATCAATATTCCACTGTACAGCCAACAGCTCTGGCGGCAGCACGAGATAATTGGGAACAGCGCAGCCGACAGGGCTGCCTAAAATAAACCAAGTGCATTTTATATACATGCAAATCAGTTTTCTCTCTCTCTCTCTCTCTCTCTCTCTCTCTCTCTCTCTCTCTTTTATCCCTCCCTCTCTCAAGCTGCCCCTTTTGATTAAGTGCTTTCAAGTTGGTTTCATCTCTGATTCGTTGGCAACATTTTGTGCTGGTAAGATTATCTCTGGTAGAACTTTAACAAGAGTTTGTGCACTTTGAAGCCAGGTCAAGTGCATTGGCCCAGTCGGGGCTTTTGGCTATACCATAAACTGATTCACTTAAGACTTTTATATCAACCATAAACTTTTTAGATTTGTTATTTTTGCTTAGCCAAAATCAAATCTGCTTTATAGAGGAGACAAAGCAAAGCTATTCGCCTTGCATTGCCTGCAAGGGTATTTTATACTCATTGAAAACGCGTTTTTAGGGTATACTGTTTCTGTGAAAATGTGTGTAACTGGCAGAAGAAGGCGTGGCAGATCCCACAAAGTAGATGTATTCTTGATCAGGACGACGAGCTGAGTCTATTTAGTCCTCTCTCTGTCCATATGCGTGTGCAATATGTATGTATGTATATGTATATGTATTCTTGATCAGGATAACGAACAGAGTCGGTTTAGTCCTGTGCTTCTGTCTGTCCATATGGGCGTACAATAGTCGCTATGAAGCACGCACGGATCAAGTTTGCTTCAAAATATCGATAGCTTCTGCTCGATTATCGATCAAAACAAATCAGTTATCATTCTGTCTCGTACTTTAGAGATGGGGTACACATTTTGTATTTACTGGGCTGTTTTGACAGAGACGGACAGAATACGCCGTACTGGGTCAAGGCGATCATTTGAGAGATATCATATTCATATAGTGATGTCAGATAATCTACTGTACTACAACAAAAACACGGGTCTATCGAATATGGGCAGCCTTGTAGAGTTGAAAATATGGTTGATATGTAAATAATTTTGCATATTCACTATAAGCACTGTGAGGGTATCTTCTAGTCGAGCAGTCTCGACTTAGGCACTTTGCATCCTGCTCGCCATTATTCATCGGAAGCTGACCAACAAACTGCTCTGCAATTTTCGTAGACTTTTACGTTCTTCAGTTACGCAAATGTGGGCATGGAATGCCGCCGCCCCTTGCCCCCTTGCCCCCTTGCCCCTGTGGCCCATTGTCCGTTGCCCATTGCCAACTGCCCTTTGGCCTATGGCCTGTACTTTTCATGTCAGCTTGGTCACTTGACCATCAGTCAACTTCACTTGCAGCGCTTTGTGTGCGGCCTGTGGGCGTGGCACGTGCACATGTAGCCCATGGTTAATGGACGGAAGGAGTCTTCCACAATTTGTTTGCCAAAGGCGTTCCCCTCCCTCCAGAATTTGACGCCGGAAAAACTCGCTCAATTTTGGAGGCAGCCATAAAAAAAACGTGTGCCACAAATAGAGAAGTGGAAGAGATAAAACACGCCGGCCAAGCCAACAGGACAATACAATGCTTCAAGCTACACACAGGCCAAGCTTTTTTTTCTCGTCTTTCTCCTTGGTCCGAGTGCAGCGCCCAAAAGCATGCCGAGTGCATGGCTCAGTGCTGTTCAAACTGTAATTTCACACGGCTTTCGCTTGACCAGCTACAGCACAGAGCACGCCCACATATTCACACACACACACACATGCATATGAACATATATTCGATATTTTGTATTCAGCGTGCAGTGCGTGACATTTTGCCTACATTTGCATATATGTAAATATTTTGTGTGTAATATATGACGTATATGTATATATTGGGTATATACATAGATCTGTAGGTGAATGGTGTAAATTTGTTCTCCTCTTTTCAATATTGCCTGTCGATAATGTGTTAAAAGAGGATGTCCGCTTATGCATATGGGAAACAGAGAGAAGAAAACAGCGAATGTCCTCGAAAGGATTTTTGATTAGATGTAAGTAAGCATTATTGCACTATTAAGGAACCTGGGGACTTTAGTATAAGATTCCTCAATAAATGCTTCATATGTAAAGTTCCATTAGAAGCTCTGTCGAGTGGTGAGGCATCCTAGGTTACACATTTCCAACAGGATGGCAGCACCAGCTCAAGAAGAAGACTATTTGAGAAGATTATTGATAGAGCAAAGACGTAATCACAGTGTTTTGAAAATGTATAAAGTGAACCATTATATTCCTCAACGCTCTACTTAATTATATTCATATACTATTAGTTATTATAAACATAAACAATTATTTCATATATATTATTACTGGTTGCATATGTATGTACATACATTCGCATATTTCAATATGTTTAGCTTGATTTGATGAAAGCAAGTCGTGAGCGTTTCTAAGCTCACATTTATCAACACCCCCAACTTTGCCACACATTAATCAACTGCTATCATATTTGAGGGTTTATTGGCAACATTGCGCCTTAAATCTCTGCCCATTAATCTAATACCCTATGCTCTATAAGCATTATTGCCAACTCAATGAGCATCGTCAGAGCTGCAGAGCTCATTAAGTGAAAAAGCACTTCTTGAAACACCCTATCAGGAATGCAAGCAATGATGTCAGCTCATTACAATCTAAATTCTCAAAGCGCTTCATACATGCTTTATAAAACTGTCTTATAACACTTCATTTCTATGCACTAAAAAATGCAGTCAAATCAAATGTAATCTCGTAAATATAATGATCGTAAATATGTATAATGAGCTATGCTCCAATTAGCAACAACTGTATTCTCATCGAGAAATCTTGTTTTGTAATCTTCCGTCAATCACACTACGACTTTTGTCTTCCTTAATTGTCGGAATCATCATTTAGCAATATAGTGTATAGCTACTAGTTATAGTATTATGAATGCTGGGGTTAGTCACACCTCGACTGCCGAGCCCAATAAAACGAATTGCAATAGTGGTTTGATTTTTAAAATCATTTAACAATTTGATTTTTACACACAAAGCCAATTTCCATTGTTTGGTAGAGCAGAGGGTTTGACGAAGACATTAGCATATCTCCTAAGCTCTTCACTATTGTCGATTTTATACCCATTGAAAATGAGAACTGACAGGGTGTAATGGCCTTTCGAAACTGTATGTAACTGGCAAATAAAGCTTCTCATGAAGTACATAAGTTCTTGGTCGCAATGACGATCTCGGACCTAGCAAGGCATATCCGACTGCTCGTATGTCCCTCCGCATGCGATAATCTCGTAAGCCTTAAAAGCTAAAGATATTAAATTTGAAATATACGATATACATATATCTGCAACCATTTGCAGTCTATCTTTTTTCGATAGCTCATTTACTTTATCTTCAAGAAATGTAGTAAGATTGGCATAGCAGCTCTCGCAGGATATAGGGTATATCCTAGTGAGGAATTTCCGCCTGGAGCGCTGCTATTTACATTTAGATTCTTTGTTTTGCTGGAACGTTTATGCAGTTTGCTGTAGCTGACATCTGCTACGCATTTTATGACACAGCCACATAGCTGCATAAATTTGAAGCACATGAGCACAGACTCTGCTTTAAACGAGCTTAAAGGGCTGTCCAGACATGGAGTTATCGGGAACCAGAATATCTCCGATATTTTGGGAAGAGTAAAATAGACAGAAGTTGACAGCCGGTTTTAGTAATTAACTATCAGTTAACCCTTAGAAAGATCAAATTTATCGTAGTTCAAGGATTGCTAAAACTTTCAGCTCTCTGTAAAAAATAAAAAAATAAAAATAAAAAATCTTTATATTTTGATTTTTGCGAACAATAAGCAAGGAATTGGTCCAGTAAAAAATTAATGAAACGTCCATTACAGCTAAGTAATATTACAGCTACTGTAATATGCATACCGATATTATTATCACGGTCGATATCATGGATATGCCAATGACTGAAAGAAGTATGGTTTACGCTTGCCATAGAAAGTCAACACAAACAAAACGCATATATATTCAGTCTCTATTTTATCTAAATGTCACGTTCGCCTAGATTGGCGAGCAAACTATATCGATTAGGCTAGTAGTTCAAATAAAGCATACATAAATACAATATATACCTCCTTTTAATTTAAAGCAGCATTTATGTTAAACAAATCAAAATCCGTCTAGCCTACAATGAAAATTATAGTATATGTAAGTATAAACAAAAATTAAAAAATATATTTATAACATTACGTTAGCCTTATTTTCGCCTTTGATTTTGCTCTGCATTGTATAGAGTTCTCGGTGTTGTTCCGCTAAGTCTCTCATCTAACTTGTTCTGCCAAACTCTCATTTCACGTTGCATTCTTCTTGATTATCAAAACCCTTGCAACCCTTGCAACACGTTCGCCGAATACTATGCGAAAATGTTTGCGAACATCATTTTTAAAAAACCTTTGGATTGTGAACATACATGTTTATTAACACAAAAGGCACGAGGAAAACGAGCTTCGACAGCGAAAACATTCAATTTCCTATCCATTTTGGCACGTGCTGACTGTCCGAAACATTTCTAGAAATGATCATCGTGCGAACAATCGAATCCATTGTCGAACATGTTTGCACACGCACAAGCACACGCAAAATAGAAACATTTCTATTTTCGTACGAAAATATTCCATATTCGAAAATTTGACGAACACAATATTTTTGTGTAATAAATTCGACTGTCGGTACCCTGCTTTTTTCTCTCTTATTGACAATCCACTCTCTAATTGTCCTGCTAGCTTACTAGAATAGTACGAGGTGCTAGTTTCCTTCTCATACCACTGCAAATAGGCAAGCTTGACATATTTACTAGCGGAACGTCACAATATCACTCCGCTTACATGAAGGTAGTTTCCTGTGATATTTTACCGATGCGACAGTCATATATGTGTATATAATGTCCCTCTGTCCGTCCGTCCGTCCGTTCTGCCCCACTGAAGCTGGAGGATTTAAATTTAATTTTCTAAAGTGTTAAGGTTGTTCTCGATCCGCCCACTAGGGGCGTGGCAAATCAGAAAATGCATTTTCCGGTATGACAGAAATCATATTAATTGAAGAGAGAGAAAATTTAAATTTGGCCAACCGCAAAAGTTTATATCTCCTACAGCTTAAAAGCCAGAAGCAGCAGTTACGTTACTTATGGCTCGTTCTAAAAACTGGCCAAAAATTACTCGTCCACGCCCAGTGGGGGCGTGGCGAATCGGGAATAACTTTATTTTCAGCAGCACTATAGCTAGAAACCCCAGATTTTACGACTAAAATGCTTTTAGCATCGTCTATTGAATTGCACAAAAAGAATATATCTCTATATATATATATGTAGTTATATACCGTTTGGGGGTGTGGCAAATCGAAAATTGGGATATTTACTTGTTTATTTATAGTATTGTTTCAATATACATATATAAGTCGAGCTGATTTGGGGTCGAGCTCTATTCTCACTGCCTGAGTCTCCCCATTCACACAGTCTGTGGCGCTTGCAGTAGATTCTTGGTTTTCCACGCTATTGCCTAGTTCAAATACCAGCAACGCTGCTACCCATCTCATTCCGGCTCGTACTCAGTCCACTCCCATGTCCACTCACATATTCGCACTTCCAGTCCCGGGCTGCCCAAGCAGCAGACAAAGCCAGCCTGAGAGTGTCTAACTAGCTGTTAAGTCATCTCTGCTAAATAGTTTGTGTTGGCAAAATACAGTTTGACAGCAAGTTAAAGTGTCCATAATCACATCTGCTCCGCTGTCAATTGAAAGGGATGAGCCCGAGGGCAGACGAGGAGTGGAGGGGGACAACAGTGTTGTCCATCATCTTACGCCATGGACGATTGGGTATTCACAATGAAGTGGCAAAGAGCCGGGAAGTGGATAAAGGCCGAGCGCTTGCCCGGCCAGCAGATACCCTGCCTCTGAAATAGCCCGAACATTTCTGTTTGGCCAGGATGCATTACCTGCTGGACAGTGCAAACTCTTAGATACTTTGAGCATTTCTCTTCCTTCAGCTGTGACTTTTTGCATTTTGCTGCCGTTGACATCATTTTTGCATGCATGAGAGCATCTAAGGCCAGAGCTAAACTTCTCTGCCCCAGTCGCTGCTCCACCCACACGCCCATACGCCCAGACGCCCATACGCCCACTTGCACTCAAAGTTTTTTCATCGTGCCCTTTTATTTGTTTAGTTTTCGCTCTTGTTGCTTTTCTTTTTTCCTGCCTTGCCGGGCAACTTGTGCTGCGCTATCGCTCTGGCTCTTCCTCTGGCTGTTGCTCTGGTTCTGGCTCGACAGAAGTCGACTTTGCAGCGCGCTGAAGCGGAAGCGTAAACGCAGCTTTGCTGTTGGCGTTCGCCTGTGATTAGTTGGGGTCGGGTCTGATGGGCTGCTGCAATGAAAAGGCCATTCGAAGCACGCCAGAGCCGGAGCCCTGCTCCGGGAGGCATCATTAGCATTACGGGCTTTCGGTCAGGCCAGGCTAGGCCCGGTCAGGCCGAGCTATCAGTGTGATTTGTTAACATCTGGATTATGCACAGCTTCCGCTTCCTCTCGCCAGCAAAGCCCGGAGAGCGATGAGCTGAGCTTCCATTCAATTTGAATAAGCAGCATTGAAACCAAAGGAATATGCACTCGCCCACTCCTGTCGTCCATCTAACTCATTCGGAAAATGTTGTTTGTGGCTCTAAATCAGCCAAGAGCAACAATTGCAACAGAAACAAAAACACACACAACAACAACAACAACGGCCAAGTTACATAGATATTTGTGCTGGCTGGAATTTTCGTTGGTTGACCCAGTTTTCTAGCTTTTGGGCCCGGCCAACCGGCGGCGAACCGCTGGCTGGGGTTTTTCTGGTTTTGCCATTTATTTTGCATTTCCAACGTTATTTCCCATAAATGTACACGAAATTGTTAATTTAATAGCTGACTGCAGCAGCCAGCCATTGTCAAATGCCGCAGGATTTGCCTACGTGTGTGTGTGTGTGTATGTGTGTGCATTTATGCATATGACAGTTATTGTTACTGCTACAATGCATTCCATTGCCTTAACTACAGCTGTCATACATATGAATAAATAAATGCACAAATTTAAACGAGTTTCGTTATGGTTTATTATTTAAGGCTACAGCTTGAAGGTTCGACCCGATACCTCAAGTCCCTGCTAATTGGCTAGATAAGGCCGGACAACCTAATTGGAACAAGTCTCAGCATGCCAGTACAGTCGGATGAGCTCTCTTGAGGCCATTCAGGCACACATAATGCAGGCAATGGGATAATTGGTTTCAGCTCTCGTATGATTTAGTCACACTCATCTCCGCTAAGCTAATCATCGCTCCACAGTGTAACGCATTTTATTTAATGCTCGTAGCTAACATTTAAGAATTGAATATTTTTTGTTGTCAAAATCTGAATTGATATTGCATTAATGAAATATTTCCATTTCAAACCTCAATTTCCAAAATATACCAAAATATTCAATTTTCTCTATTTGCCAATTCTTAATTATAATATATCATTTGAGGCTAATCAGCGAAGAACATTAACAGATGTTTGCAGCAATTAAATTGTTCGGTTTTGGAGCTCGCTTTCTAAAATAAACCAAAATAAGTTGTTTCTAAATTTTCCACGCCCTCAATAGATAATGATGGCACCGGTAACTTATACCTTAAATTTACAGTTTCTTTATAGAAGATATGGGTTTTCCCGATTTTACACATCCCCAGTGAGCCTAAGAAATATTTTAATTCATGGAAAGGCTTTAGATCTAAGGTTCAAAGTCTAGTGAAACTACAGAGGATTATATAAGAGGCACCCAAAGAGGTGCAAACCTTATCGTATATTCATCGATAGAGAAGATTACCAAATAATAAAAAATTAAAGCATTTTGTAAATATTAAAAATATAAACATTTGCAGTTTTCTACGTCGTCCTATGTAGATATATTCGCCATATCTTTTGATCTTGTCAACCCGAGCTATATTCTCATTTTCAAGTAAATAGCATCAATCGCAGATTAACGAACGACGGATATACGCTTGGATACACGAACGGATATACAGACGGATATACGGACGAAAGCACGAACGGACGCAGCAACGAACGAACGGACGGATTTTCGGCGGAAAACGGATGGACGGATGGGCGAACGGAAGAACGGATAGACGGGCGGACAAACAGGAGGACGAATCTTGTACAAAATCCATATACTCATTTCATGTCGTGAATGAGCATAATCACGTATGTGCATTGTAAAGATCAGCTTAATTTAGAATTGATAATAATAAATAATAACAGTTAATCAAAAATCGAAAGACAATCCTCTTGGACCAAGTTCCAATGAACGATGCAGATAATTCGTTGATCACCCTCTAGAGCAACTTGTGAGCCAACAGCGAGTCCTGACATTTCTAGGTCCACAACTACAAGCCGGATATGCACAAAGTTTGTATTCACACTAACATACAATGAGGTGGACTTATAAAACTATGAAGAGTCTAGTCATATTCCTTTTGTCAAGCTGCAGCGTTGATGCTACCTCTAAGTAGACTGAAAACTGCATGGTGATTTCAGATGTGCCACGCCTACACATATAAATACTCAAAAGTATTGCAAACAACGACACGAACTCCGAGTCGTAGATTATGCAAAACTAATATACCCTCATGTTCACTTAACAATGAGCATTATCAGTTGATTATGAACTGAAATTGATTTCGAAAATGCAGCGCTCTGCTGATGAGTCTCTTTGGGAATGTAAATATGAAAAGTTCATAAAACATGGCCCAAGTGAAAGGGAAACCGAGAGCAGCTCGTCCTCAACTCGCTGGATTAACTTTTCTAATAATCCAGCAGTTTGCCAGTCAACACAAATGAGGATAATAGAAGCTATCAATGTCATGCAGTGTCAGAAGCGAAAATTTCAACGAAAATTTGATCCGAGTTGCCGGAAAACAGGGAAAAACTTTACACAATTCGCATGGCCAAGGCGAAGCGACGTGCTCGACATGCTTTTGTTCCAATTATAATAACATTTAAACTGTCTGTAGCCCGCAACCTGCAACCCGCAATCCGTAATCCGTAATCCGTTTTCCGTAACCCGTAGTCCGTAGTCCGTAGTCCGTCATCAGTTGCTGCTTACCCATGGCTCGGTAATAATATTTCACACACTTAAATCGAGTGCAGCGCACACAAAATGCAATGTGCGCAATTTCCGATCTCCATTCTCCGTTGGCAATCTGTCACGTTTGTCCCTGCGTGTGCATGTGTGCTTGGCTTTTATTCTTTGCTACTCCTGCTGCTGCTGCTGGGCATCATTATAACACACTAATGAGTTTCCGTCCGTCCGGCATCTGACAGTCTTGCCATTTCGCAATTCGCATAAATTAAAGCCCACTTTCGGGGCAGCGCTTTAACTGCAACAATGTTGATCGAACAACCTGGGAACAACAGGCACAGCCATTAGTGTGTGACCTTTTTGCGGCTGCACACGGCTCGACTTAAAGTGCAGCCTAATTTGTCCACATCCTTACTTATTGATGGACTTGTGCCTCTGCTGAAAAAGGCTTGAAAGGTCAACTGGGCTCAAATAGAAACGCAATAAGCAAGAGTGCTGTAGTCGGGTGTGCTCGACTGCAAGATACATACGTCGATGCATATATATCGATATATCTATATGTCAGTATATCAATATAATAATTATAAGAATTTATCAATATCTCAATACATCTACATATGAATACATCAGTAAATCTATATATCAGTAATTTAATATGTCTATATATCTATCTATATATAAATTTACCAATGTATCAATATCGAGAATCCTTTAGTGCAATATTAAATACTGCACCCCAATCGAGTCTGTTCATTATTGAGAAAATGAAGAGAGAGACCTCAGCAGCGAGCTGAAGAAACTAGCAGGAAATTAAATAAAGCAAGCAATAAATAAAATGCTTAAGAGAGGAAGCATGTGAAATGAATTTATAATTCGCGCTCACCCAAACTCTCCTCACGATATTTTGTTCCCCAGAACTATTCACTGAGATGCTGTGGGCTGGCCGTATGAGTCCCACACTCGTCTGCACAGTCGGCTCCATATCATTCGGCACCACAGTATCAGCTATCGCCGCCCACTCGCACCACGCCCTGCTCGGTGAGCTCTGCCGAAACTATTGCCATGGCAAAAGCAAAAGCAAGGGCAACAGAAAATCCGCAATATATTCCGATGTCCGTTCAGCAATTAAATCTATTTAAGCCGCGCCAGCAGTACATATTACACGAATGCTATTCAACAACAAAAACAGATTATATAAGGGAGCCGAAATCGTTTGAAAATGGCCTGGGCAGTGGTCCTAGTGATGGCTTAGCAGCCGAAATGGCAGATGATGCAGCTGTGCACAAAGCTCTGCTCTCGCTTATTTGCATAAACAATTACAACTCTCAGAATTTCTCATCAAATTATTGAAATGAAATTCAGCTTCCTTTCAGTGCCATTTGAAATTGCATTACTCACTGCATATTAAATAAAACTTATACCATATCTGAAAATACCTTTTGAGGCTGGCATACAAATCACACAGAAGCAAATCAAACTCAGCTCTAATTTAATTCCATTATTTCACAGATAATATTCCTTGGCCTTGCCATCCTCCCATTCCAAACATTCTCCTTTTTGCACTTAAAGTAACACAAATCAATAGATCGGATCTATTCTCGTTACACGGCGACTCAAACTATTTCGAAATATTGCTGTTATATCAGCCTATTTTTATATTCTATTTTTGTATTTTATATGTATTTTTATAAATATTAAATTGCTTTAAAACAGAATATAAATATGTATTAATATAAGCCTAAGGCCTAGATAACATAGCTCAATGCACAAGGATTATATTTTAAGCTGCAGTAGTTTTAAGGTTGGATACCATATTTATTTATTCATTCATATGGGACACTTTATTTCTAATAAAAAAATATGACATATAACACATAAAAAAAAAAGCTCATTCACTAAAATGGCAAAGCAAATAAAAAGTAAAAATATATAAGAAAATTATGTCAGCTCTCTATCAAAGATGATTGAAATGTATTATAATTTTTTATGCACATATGTTAGATTAACTGCAAAAGCTAATAACTTATAGCAATTTCTATTTTCAATGGAAGAAGAATTGTTAAAAAAAAATAAAATAAAAGAAAAACTGGAGGTTAGAGGTGAAGTTACATAGCTGTTTAGTCCACGTGTCACGTCTCTAGCTTTTCTAGATAGCAAGAGAGAATAGTTCATGCGAATGGACCAGCGAACAGAGAGACAGACTGCTCTAATCGAACTCAGCTCAGACTCCTGCTCAAGGATAAATAAGCTTATTGGTGTCGGCCACGCCTTCAGCTGCCTTTTCCTATTTTTAATGGGCCTAAAACACTCAAACCTCTCAAATAAAACCGAACATTCATTAAAATACTAGTAAACTGACTTGAAACTAGTCAAATGAAGTTGAAGCCTTCAGCCTGCTACTCAGCCTCAGCAGTCCGTAAGCTCAAGCAAATTCTTATTGGACAATGTCTAATTGGGAACTAAAAGTATTCGATGAAGAGAGAACGGAAAACTCTTGTGACACTGCACTACGGGAGAAAAGTTTTCTCCAACTTAATGATTAATTGACTCAATTGAGGCTGCGCCTCGATTGCCATGGCCTGGCGAGATATTGCTCTCATAAATCGTATTTGCAGAATATTTGCAAATGTTTGCATTCTGGCCAAACTTTGATTAATAGCTCCAGTTTCTTGGCAGCTGCTCCTATTGGACCGAGATTATTGCAAGCATGAACTGAATAGAGTCTGCAGCTCAGAGTAGTGCGAGCTCAGATCAAGTCGACTGATGTGCAGTCGCTCCCCATTTGGCATTGCTTACGTGATTATGACTTGACTGAGCACGAGTAAAAGACGAGCTGCGTGGAGAGGAAAATGTTTAACGTAGCCGGCATCAAATGAATACCAAATCACGCTTTGCAATATTTCTCATTTATTCACTCATTCCGCATGCACCGAGCGAGTCGCGCGGCGCGTCTCAGGCGCCTTTCGGGGCGCGAGATTGCTGGGGCCGTGTTCAGGTCTAGCGGCGCCTCATAACTCTTGCACTTGCCCAACGAGCGCAGGCGAATGCGAAGGCAACCACAATGCAACAAAACACAGCCCAACCACACAGCACAGCCAGCTGAAAGAAAGACAGTTGAGTGTGCCGGGCGCGGTCGCCCAATTGTTCCCTTTGTGCCGAGTGTATCAGCCAAAGAGCTGTGTGCGGCGTGTTCTTGAAATGTCTAAGTGCCGTCTGCCTGCCTCCCCAGTGGCTGTCCAAATATATGTGTTTATGTGCTCTGTATATTCTATTTATGCCCGCATTTATATATAAATATTTATTTTAGACTTTACATTGCCTGTTTTTAGAGGGCATCATCTAGTCCGAGCTTGGCACTTGAAGAGCTTTGTGGCTGTTGGCAAATGTGCCATCGATTGAGATAGACCCTCTTTAACCTCTGACTCGTATTTACTCTGATTGGATTGTGATTTAGCCTAAGTGCTGGAGCGATAAGTATTTTGGGGCCACCTTGTTATAACAGAAGAAGAATTCCAAATCAGAAGTATCAAATATTTACTACATGCTTTAAATTCATAATTTATATGTTATAGTTTATGTTATAGTTCCCTATTATTATTATAACTTAGCTATTGAATAAGTTATCAAAATAAGTGATCAAGAGCCAGACTTTACTTCGCAGAAGCTTTTCTTAAAGTGGAATAGACCTCAGGGTCTGTAAGGGTGAGCTTGAAGTCCTTTAGGATACATACAGGACATTTGTATACCTTTAACACACTGAAAATGTAAGATGTATCTAACAGACAGAAAGAGGCCATAGAGACGATATGAAGTACAAACATTTTTCATCAGGCAACGTGCTGAGTTTTTAGTTTCAATTAAGCGGCGAAATATAATCAATCGGTCAATAATTTAATAAAATGATTTTAAGATATTTTATGGCATTGCTGAAAATAAAATTTATCGATTATCATATCATTTATCGTGCCATCACTAGCTGAGTTCATCATATCAAGTTGGTGTGACTATTCATCTCTCTATCCGTCTTCCTGTCTGTCTATCTATATATATGTCTTGTTCAATGTCTCTCTGAATATTTGTCATTTCATCTGTCACAGATATAGACGTTGTTTATCTGTCTATCTGTCTGCCAGTTTGTTTTTCCGTCCGTCGGCTCAGTCTTATGATTTCAGCTATCACGTAAAGCGCAAAAGCCAGAGACTTGCAATATAAATGCGAGATTATCACATTTTTTATTTTGTTTGATAACCGATCTCATGTTATATGTTGACTCGGGTCTATCTTGGATTCAGGATGCCTTCACCCTGCTGTCAATGACCATGAAAACGTAATTCAAACACTAAGTGCTTCGGCTTTGACAAACACACGCATCTGGATGTTGTCAAAGTTCTCTTAAAATTTCATTAAGCAAAAGCATTTAGAACAAAAGTTGTTCCACACTTAAGTTTCCATGCTAGTCGCAGTCGCTGCACAGCAGGAAAGGCGAAGCTTGTATATGTGTGTTGTATTTGTGTGTGTGTTTGTTTAAGTGTGTAACATGTGTGTAGCACTCTCACTTGTCCATCCATTGTGATATAGACAGACTCGGGAATCGAATAGTGCACGAGCAATGCTCCCGTTAAAGCTTAATTTGATTGTTGGTAACTAAATCCTGTTAGCCTTTGCTAGGTTAAAGAGTAAACGTGTTTGATTATAGAGCTAGGATAGAGCAACTAAAAGAATCCCCTTATAGCTCTTAATGCACTCATAAAAGAGCAACATTTTATATACATTGTATCTTGCTATACAAAGTATAGCTCCATCAATTTCTGTTTAAGGACCACTCACAACACTTGCTCGAACTCTGTTGGCATATTCAAAGTATTCAACAGAACTGAACATCCCCTCCGTTTTCTCCACTTAATAACCGAAGGATGCCCCATGCTAACAAATGGGTGTAGTTTGTCTGCCAATGTCTGGTCGTTATTTGGCGTCACTTTCGCTGAAAGTTCGGTGTATTAATATTCGTCATTATTTGCGCCTGTCCAAGGTAAGGAGCTGCCTGTACCGCAGGGAGAGCCTTTTAAATTATAATGCGCAAGTGCTGGAGGTCCTGCTGCCAATCAGCCCAGCAATGGGCCGAAGGAGTTTGAAATATGTGGCGTGCAACAAGCGAGGCGGAGTCTTGGCTCTGTGCTATCCCTTGACAACAGAACGTATACGCAATAAATCAGCAAATCGCATCTTGATTGCCTTTGCCCACATGCATGTGCCTCAATATGTATTGTCTAGGCCGAGTTTACATTCTATATGTATGCTCCAAGGAACGGAGCTATAACAAATTTGACGCTGCCATCAGTCAAACATAAACAAGCCAGCCGCTCCCAGTGCCTGTCATCGGCTGCTAGATCAAATCCATTTCGAGAGCTTAACAAATGACCCAATTTATCAACATAGGAGCTGGGAATTTCGGCAGCTCTGCTGCTGGTGCTGCTGCTGCTGCTCCTTCAATTCACTGGCAGACCGATTACAGCGCATTGCAAAAGTTAGTTAATCACTTTGAACACAATTGCCGACTGGTGGCTCTTTTAATATGTTAAGAGCGAACAGATTCGAAATAACTCAGAAAGAGCGATGCAATCGGGCGTTACCGACTGCATAATACTCTTTCGTGCTTTAAAATACAGTTGAGTAGTGTTTGGTAAAGCAGTCAGGAAGACGCAATAAGCTCTTGCTCTGTGTCACGCCCTCTAAAGGCGTCGATGCGATGTATTCTTATATGTTATTCTTATATCTAAATATCTATTCCTATTATTAAGTAACTAACACATATTCTACGCTTCCAGATAGTGTATTTATCGATTAGCCACGCCCTAGTGGGCGGTAAGATCCCAGTTACTTCATCAAATGAGAATACAATCACACACAGATTCCAAATTTCAAGTCTTGTGCAAAACCAATATGCTCGTTTTACTTGGTGAACGAGTATGATGAAGTGTTTTTTAGCCATTTGATGTGAGCATTTTTCAGATGCTATCAACTCGTTACAAAAACAAAATTTAAATGTAAATTGAAAAATGCCTTTTATACTCTGTTTGCCACTGGTGAAGCGAGTATATTGGCTGCCTGCCAAACATATTCACTACGAATATATGTCGACTCGGGGCATACCCGACCTTGACATTCGGTTGATCGCCTGCCTTCATCAGTTTCATCACAAACTCATCCCTTCACTTTGAGCGGCGTCCTTCAGGTGCCTGCTGGCAGAGAGGCTCACAGTTTGAGCGACACTTTGACGTCAGCGCCAATTGTAATACCCTGAGGCCACTGAAAATGGGAATTTGGGGTATGCCGGCTTTGTTGACATGAATGCAACAGGCAGAAACAGGCGTGGCAGACCCCTTAAAGTATATATATTTTGGATCAGGGCTACGAGCTGAGTCTATTTAGCCTCTCAGAAGATATAAGAGCTAGAGACTTGAGGTCCGAGTTTGTTTCCAAAATTCAATAACTAATCCCATATATTTGGCTATCGATTAACAACTACAATATATCGAAAATTAGCTATAAAATTATATCTCCTGCATCTTTCGAGCTAGAGTTTCAAAAACTTAAATATAGATTCATGTGTTTTATATATAAAGTTCAAGTAAATTAAGAAATTAAATATCAGTTCCTCGAAGTGTTCAGGGGATTTCGTAGTCGAGTCGTATCGACAGGAGTTTTCCTATTCGTTTGTTTTTGCGGCTGCTGTTGGTCCCGTTATTTGGCCAGTTGCTACTTCCATGAAAGGGAAATCAGCCCAAGCAGGCAGCGCGAAAATTTGCGCCGTCAGCGCTGTCGACGCCTTCCGTTGATTTTCCTGTCTGCTCGTCTGCTGCCTTTTAACTTGCTTTGATGACGAGCGACTATTGAGCACATGAACTGCCAAATCGCATATAGACCCGACATACATACATATACATATATGTACATATATGAGTTATATAAATATATGTATATGTATATGTGTACATACACATACCATATCCATATAGTTATACTTTCATATGCACAGGGTTGGCTTTTAAGCGCTTAGTCCCTGAGGGCAAGCAAATCGTATCACATCTCTCATACATTATTCGTAATTATGATTATTTTATTCAATTTACTTATTGCTCTATTTTCAGACAAGGTCAAACATTTATACAGGAGAAAGCCTTCCATAAAGGAAAGTGCAGAAGTTAGCTAAAGGTTGGATTTCCTTGTAAGCTTCGTAATCACACAGAGATCAAAAGTGTTCCCAGCTCCAGTTATGACAACTTCAACTTCACAAATTATGATTTACATTAATATAATTATAATTTTAATTTCATTACTTCACAGCTTCCATAATTATTGCCCGCCTGCTGGCTGAACCGCTCCTGCCTATGGACTCAGCTTATTATTATACATAATGTGTTTGTTGTTTACAAGCCTCACGCACTTTTTCATCATAGAACAGGAAGAGGAAGAACTAAAGTTTCGCTCGGCTTTTTTGCCATTGCGGCCGTTTGCGGGCTGCCAACTGCTAGGAGATGTCATAAATAAGCGTTTACAGCGACGTCAGGGCTGCCCCGCCCACCCCTGTCCTGATGTGTGCTCGTCTGGGTCTGGCTCTGGCTGACAGCGGCGGATCTCAGTCATTGTCTGCTTACGCTCTACAGTTTTTGGCCATGTCCATAGCCGTGGCCGTGTCCGTGTCCGTGTCCATGTCCGGATCCATGTTGCCAATTCTCATTGCGAATGGCATATGCAAAGCAAACGTCGCATAAATCAAATTGCCTGGCCAGGAGCGATGCCGAAGCTGCAGCAGAAGCAGAAGCAGAAGCTGAAGCTGAAGCTGGCAAACCGACAAAGAGTCGACACTGAGTAACTGTTGGCACTGGCCGTGCCAATGGAGATGCCAAGGCCTTGCTCTGCCAACTGGCAGGCATAGAGAGGTTGGCCTAGCCTCGGCAGCAGCACGCTCCTGCTTGCTAAGCAGATTGGCCAAGGTCGGGGCTGGACTGGCTGAGGTCGGCCAGTTGATATCTCGAGGAGATTTCATTTCTGGCCTCTGGTTGCGGGCTGCATTCAGCTTTAATGCAGCAGCAATGAATGCATCAGCTCTAGCGGAAGCCCGGGCCGACACAGGAAGCAGCTGCCGGGGCGGATGTTTAGCCGGAAGCAGCAGGTGCGCTGGGCCACTAGGTGGGTGGCATCAGTTCCTTCAGCGCATTAGCTTGAATATTGAAATTTGAATGATGCTGATGCAGCCAGGCACTGCCTGCAATCTGACACCGAGCAGACGAGCTTCACGTGACATTGCAGTCCGTTTATCCGCCACTTGACGGAGTCAAGCAGCTCGCATTCTCGCTGCATCCTTTGTGCTCGCCTGGCCTTGTGTCTCTCAAATGTTTCTTAAATAAACTTGTCTGCAGCTCTGGCGCCACTTGGCAGCTGCCACTCAGGCAGTGCACACACACCCACACACACACTGAGACACATTATTGCGTGTCATTTTAAATTAAAACTTAGCTGACGCCCCCCCTAAAGTTGGCTGCAAAAAGTTGCATTGTCCATGGTAAACAGTTTCTCTGCTTACACTAAGCAAAATCAGTTGAGATTGCTGCTACATAAACTTGTGAATTATAAGTAGATGGAAGAGCATTTATGATTAGTCTATTATTTAAGTATCCAGCTCAAGCTATAAGCAGGCTATACATCATCATGAGCTCTCAGTCATTGGAGCTAGTCCTGATATTGCTTGCTCGAGCTTAACTAAGCTAAGAGTTCATAAATAATAGAAGACAAAACTAATCATATGATAAGCTCTCTTAAGTTTATCGACTCATTAGAGCTGTCTCATTGACTCCTCTGCGTAGGCAATGCTAACCTACATATTTTACATATATCGCATGTCTGGTCTTGGTGCATTCCCCACATATTAAAGTTTCTCTTCTTTGCCTTTGTCTCTCAGGTTTATAATCTTCCTCGTGATAAAGTAAATCAATAATTAATACTAATCTAATTAAACTAAATAAACGTGTTCAACTTTGTCAGCTTACAACTTTAATGAGGAGAGCTTGGGTTTCATTTCGACAAGAAACTTGAAATCCTCTTATAGAGCGTATAATATGAGGTCGTGTATAAAACATCAGCAGATTAGATCAGACCTTCGCAATACCTGTAAGGCTATTTATTTATATAGTGAAAGATATAAGGAGATATAGATGCTTTGATATCCGCTTTGACTTGCCACATAAAAAAACCTGTTGCTGTGAGAATATTTCCTGAAGAAAGTCGAGGCTGGAATTTAGATTTAGCTTAAATTCAACTAGCGTGATCTCAGCTCTACAATACTGTATAAGCTAGTATATTGATACTAGGCAAGATCAACTATACAAGTACGCATATATGTATGTGTATGTGTATTGTCAGCAAGCATATTTGGTTGATGTTGATCAGCTGAGATTACGAACCATATATATTTGATCTGGTTCAATAACCCAGTGTAAGCTTAGGTTATTAGAGAGAGAGAGAGAGAGAGAGAGAGAGAGAGAGAGAGAGAGAGAGAGAGAGAGAGAAAGAGAGAGAGAGAGAGAGAGAGAGAGAGTCAAGTGATTCTATATGTTCTTAAAAAAGAGCAAATAAAATAAAAAATACAATTTATTAATAAATTTCTATAAGAATATAAGACCCAAGAACAATCACTTGACTATATATAAACATGTGATAATAATCTAATAAATAAATATGAGTTAAAAAATCTGCATTTACTAATTAAATAAATAAAGATGAGCTATTTTAATCTTTGTTTATTAGATTATTGTATTTGTTTAAAAGAATATTTATTATTAGATCTATCTATCAATAAGATAATTATATCGTTTATACATGGAAGTACTTGATCTTAGATCTGTTATTATATAATTATAATTATATAATTATAATTGAGATTCCTTCCTTTAGGTTCACAAATATTAATATAAAATTTACATATTGTTCAACCTTGAAAATTATATGGATAGCTTTCCCTGCCACCATCATGTGAACTATGGAAGAGCCTTGACGAACTCAGTAAAAGGACAGGCGAAGAACACTTGCGCTTTCTGCTCATATCAGACATCATGGATAGCCAAGGCAATAGACAAGTAAGCTATTAAGTTCGATTCCCAAATAAAGAGTCACACTCTTCAGAGTTACATCAAACAACTCAGCATGGCAAGCTGAAGATCCTTGATGTTAATCTTTAAGTTAGCTTTAATTTTATATTAGTCCCAATCTCTAATAAATGAATTCAGCTTAAATTGCTGTGGCTCACTCGTCCTCAATCAGTATTTAAATGAAATTCTTTTATTTCAACTGCACTTCTGCTTATCACATGACTCATTATTATATGTAAATGTATTTATATTACATATTTTTTTCAGCTTTTTTGCCCTATTTAAGCTTTGGCCTACAGTTGCTTTTATACTTGCAGCTGCAGCTTTATCATCACATGAAATCAGAATTAAATTTGTTTGCAAATAAAAAACAAATTTAATTTTGTCTCAGTGCTGCCATTTTTTGGCAGTTGGCAGCTGAGCTAAGCCCCCGCACCCCTCTCCGCCGCAGCTGCTCCTTTGTTGGCGCCGCTCTGCGCACTTGCCAAGTACATTTAACAGGTTTGCCCGTCGCGCTCATATCCCCTCAAAGACCACGCCTTAACGCTTGCCGCCAGCTCTATATATACCCTGTCTCTCTCTCCCTCGCTCTCTCCCTCTCTGTCTCTCTTTGTTTTTTGGTACTCTTGTGCGCTTTTAATTAACTCTCCAAATACATTATCTATTATATACCCAGCATATATAAATATATGTATACACGTATATGCTTACACACACACGCACACACACATATACACATACACATATGTGTGTTTGCATTTTTGAGTGCATTTTCATGTCCTTGCTGTTGTTGTTGTTGTTGCTGCTGTGGTTGCTGCTGCTGCTGCTGCATTGTGAATGACGTTTGGCCTGGCCTGGCCTGGCCGGGTCCTCGACAACATTAATGCTTAACAACGTGTTATTCCATGTCTAAATTACATTTATGGCCTCTTCGCACTCGCTGCAATTTATGACAACACGAGCCACGGCACTGGAGCACAATCATTGCGCATTGAGACTATCGCGATATATCGGTTATGATGCCATCAATTAGCTCTGACGCTCATCGGGCTCTTCTCGACAGCTATTAGCATAAAAGAGCTGCGTATGTCCTTTATGGCCAACTAAAAGTCGAATGACTTGCGAAGTTTGCCAAGTATACAATATATGTATGATGAATCTATACTACAGAAAATTCTCCCACACCAAGAGAGAGAGAGAGAGAGAGAGAGAGAGAGAGAGAGAGAGAGAGAGAGAGAGAGAGAGAGAGAGAGAGAGAGAGAGAGAGAGAGAGAGAGAGAGAGAGAGAGAGAGAGAGAGTGATAGTGAGAGAGAGAGAGAGAGAGAGAGGGAAGTGAAATGCAAGACAAGCCAAGAGCACACATTCATGAAATGGAAGACATTGTAATCCGCCCTAACAAGCAAAAGCTGCACTTGAAGTCCGACCGGAAGGTATTTAAGACAAACTGAATTAAGCTATGGCCCACGGGCCACAGGCCACGACATGAACCAGAGCACAAACAGCGAAAGCAGCCGCAGCATCAACGGGAAATAAATTAAATAGGGCGAATCATATTCCATGCCCTCTACGCATTTAGAGACACCCAAGTGGGTCGTCTATGTGGAGCAAAAGTACCTTAAAGTATTATTGTTGTTAAGCCTTAAAAGGATCTACAATATGAATCTGTGTCACTTCAATTGATGGAATAAAGGGCTGTCCAAATTCGATCTGGCAGCCTAACAAAGTTGACCATATTTGACAAGCCCATGTTTCTGATGATTCAGATTTTGAACATGATGTCTCTCAAATGATCGCCTTGAGCCTGTACGGCGTATTCTGTCCGTCTCTGTCAAAAGATATAGGGCTGCCAGATGGGTCAGTCGAGTATGAACAGCCCTGTATTAAACCTCTAGCACATCTAACAACCCATAGAAACATCCATAAATACTAATTCGGGGGAAAGTTCCCGTTCAGCTCTCAGGACTAGCGCACTTTATGCTCTTATTATCTTCTCCTCGTTTTTTTTTTTCGGCGCTCACATGGTGGGCGTGGCAGGCAGCTGAGCACGTTGTGCGATGTGCGCCAGGCAGAGGCAACACGCGCTGTATTATCCTTAAAAACATCAACGTCAACATATTAATAGTTGCGCCAGGCACCGAGCACCCAGTGGGACCGCTGCCCGTGCATTTGGCATGCGTATTCGCACTCGAATTATAAAACTTCAGTTTACTTTCAGTTAACAAAACAAGCATAAGAGATATTCCGAGAAAGCTGATTTCAACAAGTTATTCGCGGAAAAAATAACTTTCAGGGAAAATACTTTCATCGGCCTTCACGGAAATCTTTGGTTTGACTGCCAATTTATATTTCTATACTGCAGTCGGCCGCAGTTCGTGCAATCGACAGAGCTCAACTCAGCTTATTCTCATATAGCGCGCGACCCACTGGGTAGCTCTGGCCACGTTCGTTATGAATGGCAGCAAAAGTTGCGTGAGTTGGACGCTTTGTTTGCTCACATCATTGGCAGAACCAAATTGAAAACGCGTCACAGCGTTAGCGATACATAAGCAAACACATGTGCAAACACGCACGCACACACACACACACGGACACAGAAGACATGTGTGTGCGTGTGTGTTGCTTTATATGGCTAGAGCCATGTGCAGAGTCCCAGCAAAAACAATAATTGGCAATGATATTTAATCAGACGAGAATTGAGAAACAACTGTAACGTTGTATCGACCCCTTGACCCCTGACCCCCTGACCGTCCATGTTTTTTGCTGCTTGCTGCTCTTGGCTCCGTGTGAGGGAAATCACGACCAGCACTTGCAGCCAAGCATTGCCCCAGGGCATTTGCTCTGAATTCCCAAGTTCTCTAACATTGTGTACTTCAAGTTTCCTATCAAACATGGAAGTCCATATGTACATACATACATATTTGATCAGGCAAGTCGAGAGAGGCATTAGTCTCTGTCTATCTCTCTCGATCCCCCTCTTTCTGTGCCTGGGTCTCTTTTTGTATGTATCTCACTGTGTTTTCCACTTTATCTGTACATACATGTATTATATATACATATGTATATCACATGATCATTATATACTACTCTATATCTCGCTTTTCTCTTTCCAGCCATATATATTTCTCCCTCTCTTTCTCTCTCTCTCTCATACTCTGTATTGCCTCTCATTGCCTCTCTTTCTTTCTGTCGGTGTATCCATCTCTATGGCTTCATCTCCTTTCCTTTCTATCTGTATTTCTCTTTCTTCAAATTCTTATTTGTTCTTCTCTTTATTTTTCTCTTTCTCTCGCTCACCCCATCCCTTTCCTTCTCTCACCTCTTCTCTCTCTCACTTTCTCTCACTCTCTTTTTCTTACTCTATCATATTATCTCCTTTTCTTTATTTTTATCCCTCATTTCTCTGTCTTTGATTGTACGTATCTCATTTCATTTCTATCAATCTGTTAATTCGTATGTGTCCTTCAATCCATTTTTTCTTTCTCCCATGATCCTTTTCCCACCTTTTCTCCCTCTCACTTTCTCTCTCTCTCTCTCTAATCTGATTGGCATCTCTCTGTTTCTCTCTGTTTATCTCTCTCCTCTTTTCTCTCTCCTCCCTCTCTCATCCTCCACCCCTTTGTCCCCCTTTGTCATCCTTTATATCTATTGCATTGCTAGTTCGAATATTTCTCTCAATCATCATCTGCCAAGAGCATTCAGTCTTCAGTATTCAATCCCGTGCGGTCTCTTTGCTTTACTCCAGAGACCAAACACATAAATATGGACATAGTACAACATTTGGGCACAGACTTGGTGACGTGGCGCAAAGGGGGTCCTGGAAGCAGCCGAATGTGTCGAAACATTTCAATCGAGCCCATTAGGGAGACTGTAGTGCAATGTAATTGCATAGACCGAAATGAAGCTTTATTAATTCGGCAAATGGAATTTTATTGATTTTAGCCCAATTAATGAATACAAACGGTAAATGCTGCATTTGCTGTCAGCATTTACCACTTAATAACCATCAGCATGAGCTCCATTGTGCTCGATAATGCGTGGGTTTGTCATCGTCTCTCAGCCTTCTAAGCATGAAATTGCCTTAACTCGGCTTTAAGCTGCTTCTGCCCGCATTTGCAGCTTTGTCCCTTCCGCTCGAGTGTGGAGGATAATCTCTGCTCATTAACATTCGAAAGCTCAGCTTGCACTTTGCCCATTGTGCTTACGTTTCCCGTTGCAGCTCTTTCGGTTTTTTCCGCTTAACGCCTTCAAGCCATGCCACGCCCACCGCCCCGACAGACAGCCCCGAGAATCTTGCAAAAAATCTCATTCACGTGCATTTTTCATGTGCTGTCAACCGCGTTTCTGTGTTTTTCCTTCTTCTTCTTCTTATTCTAAATTCTCCTGTCTTTGTGTTGTTTTATGCATTTACTTTTATACCCTGGGCAGGAGATGCTCCCGCAATGGGATATAATAAAATAATATTCAACTAACTTAAGATATATTTGTTCCTCTCTGTATTTTTGCCTTGGTTTCTTTTTGAATTCTAACTTGTAGAGGAAGTTTTGGCTTACTATTATTTTTTCATCATACACTGTTACTGTCAAAGCGGTAAATGAAATTCAGCTAATCATTATAAGCTTAAGCCATTGAAAGTGGGAAATCAGCGTATAATGGTTTGGTTAAATGTATCTTAGGTAGACCCCACAAAGTATATATAAATATTTTCTTGATCAGGACAGCGAAGGAAGCGAGTATGAATGATGTGGGGAATATAATTTTTAAATTGATTTTCAATAAATTTTTTAATCAATAATAACCCAAACAACAAGTTCTAAATTAGATAATTAGGTGAATAGATGATACATATATGTATAAAAATGTAATGTGAATAAAATACAAAACTAAACTTCATCTATTTAGAATATCTAATTTAGAATATAGAATCAAGTTAATTGAATGAATAGTTTTTCAATTGTTCAGCTCTTTTCCTCTCCCTGTCCCCCTCTCCAACTCCTCACTCTCTTTCCCTCTCTCACGCTGTATTTCTCACTGTCCACACTGCTTCAAAATCATATCGAGCTAAACATCCTTGCTATGAATATTCATGTCTCTTCCATACTCGGGTACTTTTAATACAGGGTATACGCTGGTTTGATTTATACTGATATTTGTATATGGTATTGCATTGCTCGCCATTGGGCGTGCCGCAACCAGCTGCAATTCAGTTGCTATTGCTATTGTTGTTGTTGTTGTTGTTGCTGTGGCCGTGGCTGAGCAACTCGGCACATTAAGTCGCAGCCACAAACTACCTATGCCACCTACAGCCTGCGTTCTCCTCCTAAGCCCTACCCACTCTGTCTTTCTCTCTCTCTCTCCCTCTCTCTCTCTCTCTCTCTCCCTGGCTACCCAGTCTGAAATGATGTCGCCGTTGCAAAGGAAGCGCTCGCAGCTAGACAACGGATTGCATCTATGCAACTTGTTGTATTGTTAGATGATGTTGCTGCTGCTGCTGCTGTTGTTGTTGTTGTTGTTGTTATTTGCATTGTTTTGTTTACATTATCTGCCGGTTTCTGCACAGCTGCCTTTGAATGGCAACAACGCGATATCCTTGCCATTGTCGGCGTCGTTTACAGAGCTGTTAGCAGCACTGTCCATCTGTCCATCCCCCCATCCGCCCCTCCGTCCCTGGGGAAGTCCTTAACTATCTCGTCATTTAACAGATGTCACGCCGCAGCATTTTGAGCTCGCATTTCCATGTAAATGAAATTATGCTGAGCAGCAGCAATTGGTAGCCAAAAGCACAGTAATACACACATATACACACACACACACACATACCTATACACACATATTCGCACTGACTGCAGGACCCTCGTTCGCGGTGCCAAATTGCAGAAATTCGTGTGAAAATTGTGTCTTGCACGTGTCCTTCACAATTGGCATCGAAACGAAGTTTCCACAAAGTTTCTTTCGTGTATTTTGTTTTCTTTCGCTTTCTTTTTTTTATTTTTTTGCTCCAAATTAATGAGTTCCAACAAGTGGCACATAAAAGGAAAACCGAAATAAAAACGTGCGCCCAGCCGAAAGCCAACGGAAAAAGTTTGTCATAAGTAGCCCAAGCTTCATCCGCATACCATTTGCCGTTTGGCTCTGCAGCAGCAGCAGCAGGAGCAGGAGCAGGAGCAGCAGGAGTTGCAGGAGCCTAGACCTCTGGCATTTGCATATTTTTCTACTTTTTTATATGAGCAATGCTCTTTCACAAAATGGCCAATAAAAAGGGAATAACAGATTAAGCGCTACCTATGTCCACAGAAGCGTTCCCTTGTGTCCGTCTTTATGCAGTAAATGATCTCAAAAGTCATTCGACTAATGGCAGTAAGAGATCTCTGCTAAGCCTAGTATTGGGAATTGTTGGATTTTTGAATTGAGTGTCATGGAGGTATCCTAATGAAGTATAGCTACACATTTCCTATAGTATACACACATAGATGAGAGGGAATACGAGATCTGTATGTATCGAATCTCCAAACGACAGACGAAGATTAGAGTGAAAAATGTATCTGTAAATTTCGGTAAAGTTCTCAATGTTCTTATGCAGGACACCAAATCAAAAGTTACCAAACTAGAGGGCGATAGCATTGCAGCTGAATAGAGTAGAGGATAAATCCACATATATTCGCCTAACTGTTGCGAGTCTTAAAGGAAGCGATCTGAAAGCCAACATGAAGGAGATGATCTTATGAGTGGCTAGACTAAGAGACTTACAGAGACCAATCAAATAAGAGTCCCCCATTAGCAATAATCTCGCTCGCTACGAAATGCATCGGACTCTATAGAATTGAGCGCATGAAAGATCTATGCATAAAGCAACTCCCTTATAAAGTATTCCATTTAACATATGTTGCTGACGGTACAGCAGTACGGCGGAACCGTTTCCTTCCCCTTTTCGATCTCTTCTGTTGGCATAGCCCGGGACTTGGGCTTAGTTGGCCGAGCGAAGGCGAAAGAGCACCGTGAGATGGCATATTTGTGCCTTTCACGTTTTCACGTCAACTGGCTCACTCTCCTATTTGGTTTGCATATTTTGGTTGCCCAGGGCATGTGCGAGTCGCTTTTAACACGCTTACGTGCTTTTTTGATGTTTCTGCGAGTTTCTGCTGAAAAATGCCAGCACGTGTTTTGTTTAGCCAGCATGCAAAGGGCTGTATCCTTGCCGGCATATCGTAGTTTAGCCCGCTGGCTGCTTAATGAAAGCTGCGATGGGGACTAAAACAGGAAGGCTAACCAAACATGGTCAAAGTGATTCAATTAGCGGGCAGCTTGGGCGCAGCCTGGGCGCAGCTGCACTTGCAAAGGACTCTCTCGAACAGCGAACAGTTATTTCATTGCTGGCGGAAAACAAAAATGAAATGAAAACTGAAAAAACAGCGTAGGACATGACAGGAGAGCGTAAAAAATACACTGTCTGGCAAAAATGTTAATTACTGAAACCGAATTATGTTTATGCATATTTCATGCGTTTAATGAATTTACAAAACTTCAGCTCCTCCTGTCGGCTGTCGCCTGTCCGCGCGCCCACGCGGGAATCTCAGTCATGTCAGCGTCGAGTCCTGAGCAAGGCAAGGCAAGGCAAGGCAAGGCAGCTGCTTACTCAGTTGTCGCTAAGTTGTTGGTGCCTGTTGCTCAAACAAGTTGGCTGCATGTCTTCTCCTCCCTTCCTCCCTCTCCCTCTCCCTCCCCTCTTTCCCTTTCCCCCAGTCACTGTCAAGTGTGTTGTCACAGTTTTCGGGCGCTGCATAAGCTTAGCTCATTTATGGAGTTCTTTGAGGCAGATGCTTTTGCCAAGCACCCAAAGCACAACCCAGTTCCCGCTCACAATTGCAATCTGCTTTAAAGATTTCTCCGAACTGGCAAGAACTTTGCAGTGGGTTCTTTGGTGCAAAATATTAAACTTACCAAGAAGACGGCAGAGACTTTGGCTGTATTCCAGAACTTTAGATGCCATAAATAGCTAAGTGAACTTTTATTATTCAAGTTTTCATTTTAGCTGAAGCAAGAGCTGCATAAAGAGCTGGGAACTGCTGAACTAGTGTGACATACTCTGGATATTAGAATATAAAGTCCAGGGCTTCATATTCAGTTCTTATAATAAAGATGATGTTTATCGATCCTAATCGATTTTCAACTGTTGAGAATCACATTGCATTTTTATTAGTTCTATGTGTTTCTCTGATTGAATGGACAATTTCTCAGCTCTGAAGTCTGAATTCAATTCAAGCGAACTGAAATCAAAGTATGCCTTGAAAGCCATAGAGTATTCTTTACATTGTCCTTATTCAATCAGCATGTGAAACACTTTTATGGCAGCTATTGTTGCTATTGTACTTGAGTTTGTTATTTGTTATTTGCAAACTTGATAGAGAAATCATTGCGTTTGCTACTTATAGAAATTTGCTTAAAACTCGAAGAGAAATCATTCAAAAGATGATATGATAAATTACATGAAAACATTTTTATACTCGTTCACGGAGCGAAAAGGGAATATTGGCTTTGTGTTCTGTCTTGTGCTCATCATGCATCCGTCTGTCCACCCGTCCGTCTGTGCGTCTCTTTATCCATCTGTCTGTTCTTCCGTCAGTCTATTCGCCTGTCCGTCTGTCCGTCCGTCTTTCACAGGTTCAGTGTTGCAAACTGCAGAAATTATTGACCTTCTCATTGATTTACCCGTGGATAACAAATATGTATATAATCCTTAGATCAACTTGAAATTAATTAATTTCAATTTGCAGCATAGCTTTTATTTGAAAAACCATTGAAGGGAAAACTAGATACACCAAAACTTTGGTTCTTCAATGCCACTTCAATAATACAATTCAAGCGAACTTTAATAAATATGTTTTTTCTTTTCATTTTAAGTATTTTAATAATGCTGCTCAAAATAAGGAACTTTTCCGTGGTCTGTACAATAGACTACTACTACTATTCAAATAGTTGAACTAACTGATTTTTTGGAAACCAAGTAAATTACTTATTAATTTAACTTTTAGTTTTGGTACACATTGGAAAATTGAAATTGAAAATTTAGTTTTTACTTGTAAACATAAAACATTTATATAATATATATAAAAATATGTAATAATATATATAATAATAAATTATATATAATAATATTTTTTTTATTTTACAATTATTAATAAATACATGTATAAATAAATAAATATATATCTACAGCTAAAATTTACTTTTGAAAAATAAATAAGATTAATTTTTTCCGAGGAATTAGTTAGCTCAATCTATTGCCGTGACAAAAAAAAAAAAATATGAATTACTATGAACAATTTTGAATAAAATGTTAAATTCATTTTCCGTTTGGATTCAAAATAGTTTCATCAATTTTGATCAATTTAAATTGTATATATACAAATTTTCCCTAGATGGGCGTGGCAAAACGAAAGCAACTATATCTCTAAAGGCTTTCTAGATCTGGTTGGATAAACTACTGCATTTCCCCGGGAGCTTTGCTAGTATGGATCGTGAACGAGTATTATGTAGTCAGTGACGCCCGACAGCAGCAGTTTCACTTATTTTACTATCAAATTGCTGGGTGCTTCGACTCATGTTAATGCGAAACCAAAGTATAGATCACATTCGCCATTTCATGTTACTTTGCAAGTTTGCTGCAAAAGTTCGGCTGCAGCTGCAGCTGCAGCTGAGGATAGAGATTCAAAGTTTCGGTCAGGTTCAGCATTAACTTTGTCTATTGTAAGCGCGCACTGTTGCAGTTCCTTAGGCATTTAGGCATAAATCAGAGCGGGCCATTAAAGGCGGCCCGCGCGCTCAGCCCCACTCAAAAGCCATAAAAAGTGAGGCGGGGGCACGAGCTATAAATCTAATGATAATTTGATGCGCCACATTTAACGAGGCTTTAGCGACAGTTTGCACAAAGGCGCAGCCACGCCCCGGGCAGGGGTCGACGAACCCGTCGCGCCCGCTTAAGCCCCTTGAGCACAATTAAATGCTGCAAATGCCTTTAAAACTGTTGCATACGCCTCGAACAGGCGGACCAAAAGTACGGAATTCGGAGGCGGATTCCGGAATTTGTTGTTGGCTTGTTATAGCCATTCATTTGCAGTTAACGAGCTTCCTCTTCTTCCGCTCCAGCTGCAGGAGACTTTTTCGGGTGGCATTTAATGCTGTCCGCCAGGTGGGGCCAGGTGGTGCCAGGTGGTGCCAGGTGGTGGCAGTTGACAATGACAGTCGGGGCTTGGCATATTTGAATAGCATTGCTGGGGCATGCAACTGATTTGGCAAACATTATGCAACTGTAACAATTGCTGACAAACGAAGCCAATCAGTCGCCAGAGATAATAAGGTGGGGACGGGCGGTGCGGAGGTGGTGCGATGCGATGCAGATGCTGCCACCTGAGTTCAGTTGCTGACGCGAGCAAATGCTGTGTGCCATCCGAATTGTGAGGTGCTCAAGTCGTATACGTGCTGGCAGACTGAAGGCAGCAATCGAGCTGCTGATTGATCAATGCATTAGCCCAACTCCCACTCCCACTCAAACTATGGCGAGTGGACCAAGTTTTCCCATAAAAATACAAAAAATGAAGAAAACAAGACGAGTGAGCAGACACTCACACGGGCCACATAAATTGTCATGTGAGCGCACGAAATTATATGAAAGATTCATGTTAATGGCATCGAAGTGTTTATGCGGCGTATACTTGATTTTTATGTGCCACTCCAGGATGGGGCAAGAGGAAACAAGTGGCAGAGAAAAACAAATTCGGGATCTGCAGATAAATAATTGAAGAGGCCAGCCACACGCGCTGCCCTTTATGATTACGGTCGAAACGATGTCAATGGGACAAAGGACGTTCTGCTCCAGGGCAGCCAGTCGGCATGGAATTGTTGGCTAAATACTCACGTCAAGTGCCTAGCGCCCAAGTCAATCGCTGCCAAAGAGCCTCTGCTTGCTGACACGGATGCTGCGGCAACGCCTCTGACTGGTCTTTGGCGTTTCGCCTTTTTTGAAATCGAAACTTTCAACTGTGAATTGCGGCGGGCTCTGCTCGGGCTGCACGCACAGGACCGACTGACGACCTGCCACTGGGCGAGACAAAAGCGAACTGAGCCACCGGGCCACTGATGCTGCAGCAGCAGCCAGCCGAGCCCGAAGCCTGCCACACGAAGCCGAACGCACGCGAGTGTCGAGCCCGTGCCCCGTGCCCCAAGCCCCATGTGGACGGCCGTGCAGACAGCATTACTGCCGCTTAGCTTTGGCCCACAGGCGTGTCGCAGCATAATAATTGTGAACTATGTTGCATGTCCGAAATAGAAAAAAACAGAAGCAATAACAACAACAGCAAGGCTTAATTAAACTACATAAACAAAGCATTAAACCAATGATTACTGCTGCATTAGCTATTCGCCTCAAGCGCTATTCAAATTGACGATGCGCCCCTCTGTGCGATTCTCACTGTTTGCTGTGAAGCTGTAAGAAGGATTGAGCTGGAGTAAGAGCTATAGCAGCTAAATTATATAGTACTCTACTCTACTCTACTCCTATATACCAGATATACTGAATAGTACTCTACTCTACTCCTGCTCCTACTTCTAAGTTCTTCTTTAGTTATCGCTCATAGCCTGTCAGATATATAGCAGTTATACTATATAGTGCTCTACTCTATTTGGCAACTATATTATGTAGTACTCTACTCTACCTCTACTCCTATATACCAGATATACTGAATAGTACTCTACTCCACTCCTGCTCCTACTTCTAAGTTCTTCTTTAGTTATCGCTCATATCCTGTCAGAGAAATAGCAGCTATACTATATAGTGCTCTACTCTATTTGGCAACTACATTATGTACTCTACTCTACTCCTATATACCAGATATACTGAATAGTACTCTACTCTACTCCTGCTCCTACTTCTAAGTTCTTCTTTAGTTATCGCTCATATCCTGTCAGAGAAATAGCAGCTATACTATATAGTGCTCTACTCTATTTGGCAACTATATTATATACTCTACTCTACTCCTATATACCAGATATACTGAATAGTACTCTACTCTACTCCTGCTCCTACTTCTAAGTTCTTCTTTAGTTATCGCTCATAGCCTGTCAGATATATAGCAGCTGTACTATATAGTGCTCTACTCTATTTGGCAACTATATTATGTAGTACTCTACTCTACTCCTACTCCCATATAGCAGTTGTACTACATGTACTGCTCTAGTCTAGCAGTTCCTCTTCAGTCCCCGCCCATCTCCTGCTGACTCGAGTAGTGTCTGGAGATTTCCATATGCATTGCCACATGCCGAACCAATATGCTTTGTGCACGTGCTGCTCGACAGCAGACTCAAAGTGAGCTTAACTCGATTTGCACCTCGCATCGTAATTCGAGCCGACTGTAGCGGGTGGGCAGCATCGAGTGTCGGCACTTGAGAGGACGCGCTGCATGCAACAGGGCGCATGAATTAATAGTGAGATCTTAGCGCCGACTAATTTGGACAAAGGCTCTTAGCACCGAAGCGGAGTCGCCTGGGCCTGCTGAGAGGTCGCCTTGTGAGCCAACTCAGCTCAGGCTACAGCACGTTGGGAGGCACCTCAGAACAGGGCTAGTCCGCTCACTCTTCAGATCTGGAAGTATTTAGTTATTTAAGCTGGCAAGTGCTTGTCTTACACTTTGTCTTTCGCTTGCAGCTCTGCCTTGGAGTGCTCTCTTGAATCAAGGGCCCTTGAGGATACACTTGTGAGGTAAACTTAAATAGCTCTATTATATTGCTGGCACAGTTACAACAGAAACAAATGCAAATGCAAATCCTATGTCTACGTATTTATATCGGGCTGTGTCCTATAATATGATAGGTCGGAGTTAGCTTGTGCACGATATCTTGACAAATGCCAAGACCCTTCTATTGAAGTTTAACAAGAGCAGCTTACAAGTCGAAGCCCTTAATTGATAAGTTGATCATATCTTATATAAATGTATTTTAATATGTATATGTGTGTATGTATGTATTAATCATTAGAATCTCTCATAAATAAATTAAATATAATTATTTTTGTTTTATTTATTATTTATTGTTTTGTTATTTATTTTATATATATTTATATATATTATTTGTATAATTATATTATATTATTATTTTGTATTATTATATATATTTGCATATTATATATATAACATATAATTAATTTTTTTAAATTTTATTTTTGTATTTATTTATATATTTTTTTGTATTTCCAAGTATTTATTTATTTTTCTTCATTTGTTTAATTATTTATATATATATATATATATATATATATATATATATATATATATATATATATATATATATATATATATATATATATAGTTTACTTATTTCATTATAAATGATTTATTGGCAAATTATAATTATAACGTCAACAATAACAATATTTTTGGGATTAGTTTTATATAGTCGGATGGTTTGCGTTCCAGTGAGCTCAATCCATATATTTATATATTAAAAGACATTACGTCAGTCTGCACTTGCCAAGTCCGGTCCGACTACTTTTAGTATTGTTGTCTAGTAGACTTTGTGCTCGAATACTGCAATGGTCAAATAGCTCATTTATATATCTCATCGCGCTTTTTTGTAATTTCTCTCTGACAAGAGGAAGCCTGGGAGCTGTATGTATGTATGTCAACAATTATTTTGTCCCAATGCACACCTGTTATTTCGACTGGTAACGCTGTGGTATCTCAATATTTGACTTGTTGACAGCACCCCTGAGCTGCAGACTCTAGCATGGCCTTATATACATTTATATGCCACCTCCAGGTAAGCCGGCGATCCAGCTGTACTTTACCGTATCGCTGTCTTCAATGGTGGAGTGGGACTCTGGTACAGTTTCCAGGTCTGAGAGAGAATGTAACTCCACATTTTTAACCCTGCTTCAATTTAGTTTTAAAATCTACAAATATTTGTTTTATTTTGACGAGCAAATATAATGTAGATTTATTATTAAATAAACATTTTTAATAATTAGATAGATTTGCAGTACATTTTATTTTAGCTAACCGTTATTTACATTCAACAAAATTGATCGATCTTTTGGACAAAGTAAAGTCCATCGATGGTTTTAAGAGCTCCATCAATTCGAAATGGAAAGGGGACCAATCTTTTTTTTTTTCAATTTATACAGAGTTAAAATTATATAGAACAAATTTATTCAAGGCGATCAAATTTTATTTTTTTTTTTTCGATTTATTGCAATTTTTTATTTTTTATTTTATAGTTTAAAGAAGAATATCTCTGTGTTAGCTATATTGCTCAAGGTGTATTGCTGCAATATGGCTTAGTAATCAGAGAAGTAGCTCTGAGGCAGCTGCGTCCATATGTAGATTCGATAGAGAGAATGATCTGAGGAAAGCCTTATGAGTCCTACATCTTAGTATTCAGATACTTGGTCTAATAGTTACATCTTCCGCTTTATGAAGATTGTTTCAACAATATATGTATATGGCACCTATGTACATATATAGCTACTTCATCAGGCAGATTGATCAGTGATCTACAGAAGCCAAGGAGATTGAGCTCTGTTAAGCATCATAAACCTTTTATGAGGAAAAATCTATCTGCATAGATTTTAATTTGTCCATGACAGTTATGTGAAGAAAAAGATCTGGAATAAGCTTTCGTAATACTATAGCTGATTTATCAGACCATTTGGTCTATTTACAGCAATTCCTATCATGCCAATTCAAAGTCGAAGTCTGTATGTATTGAGGTGTATCGCACTTTTATATCGCACAAGGCAGGCAGATTGATCTGTGGCATGCCTCTTGAGCCTTTGGCAGCTATATGACCAGCTACTTTGAGAGTTTGAGTTTGAGTGTGATAGCGAGTGTTTCGAAGCAGAATCTGAAGACAGCGCTGTCAAATTTCACTTTATTCACGTGAATCACTCAGAGTCGTTGAGCCGCAAATAGTTGAAATAAATTTATTTTTAATTGGCAACGAAATTGGTAAACAAGATTCAAGAAACTGTTTTGAACAGTATTCGTCTCTCTCATTACCTTTACAATTGTGTGTAAGTGTGTGTGTGTGTGTGTTTTTTACATCTTTTGCGGAATTTAAAGAGCTGCGCATAACGTTACAGTTTGGGAGCGACTGCAGTCGGCTGGCTAATTGACATGCTGTGCAGCGCGTCTGCAGTGTTTCCTGACCCAACGTGTGGCTCTACGATGATTGTGTTTATTTATAGCCAGCTGTTGGCCACACGTTGCGCTATTGCCAAAAAAAAAAAATATATATATATATATATATATATATATATAAGAAAAAATAAAAACAGACGAACGCACAAAAAACTTTACAAAATAAAAGCAAAAAATGCTTTAATTGTCGCTCAAGTAGCCCCTGCCACGCCCCCTGCTGCTACTAGCGCTGCGACTGCTGCTGGCCATGGCAGCAACAGTTTCGCTACATTTCTTTATTTATCTGTTGTTGTTGCTGGTTTGTGACTTTCTTTCCGCAATAAACGTAAAAAGTGACACCCACAGCACGCCGGCATACAAATGCGAACAATTCGAGCGGTCATCATCGTTGCCAAGATCTGGCGCCGCTCCCCGCTCCCCCTCGCCTACACACTTACCCTCCACCTCACCCTCTCCGGGCAGGTGACAGCCCCGTTGACGTCGTCTGCCCGACAAAATCTCAACACACAAATTCACAAATCGCGCTTATGAAAGAAAACAATAGCAATGCATAAATTATGTGAAAAGAGAAATAATAAACGGCAAGAAGAAAAGAAAAACATAGACAGGGAGATACAGAGAGAGAGAGAGAGAGAGAGAGAGAGAGAGAGAGAGAGAGAATGAGAGATAAAACAATTAAACAAATTATGTTTCGCGTAAGTATTTGTAATAATTGTTGTAAAATCGCCGTCGCGTCGCTGGCCAAGCAATTGGGTCAAATCTACCGGAGCCAGGCGAGAGATAAAACTAACTATGGACAACAACAGCAAAAACAAATAAAATAGTTAAATAATTTGACCAACAGCTACAACAACAACAAGAAGAAGAAGCAACTGAAAGTTATGCAATATTCCATCCACTATTATGAGTCTTTGCCAAAAGTTTGTTATTGTTTCTCTCGGTTTGTCTGTCTATCTATTTATTTATTTTATTTTTTTCGACAATTCATGAGTCTGGCTTCTCGCTTTCGTCTGCTTACCATATACCCTGCAATAGAGCAGAGTCTTATCCATTAGTTTGGTCGCAGCGTGAGTGCTGCAAGCGTGGCCAACCGCGTTAATGGCTGAGAAAATCCAACACTTTGACTTTCTGCACGGAAGTGGGGACAAATGACGCAATCGCCAGCTGGCTTATAAGTCGAATCACGCTTCAGCCGATGGCAACTTGCCCTGGAAATGCAGCTACCCATCTACATACAGACATACGTATGTCGGGGCATCCTTACAAACTGACATGCATTCGAATCCTTGTCTTGATGCTGCAGCTACGCACTGCTTTAATGTTGTTGCAGGTTAAGCTTTAACAGGTTGATGGTTATTCGAAAATGGTAATGCGAATGCCGCAGGAGTGTAAGCAAGCAGTGCAGCAGGGTACATGCAAAGGCTGTTCTGTTGTGAACTGCTTGGAAATGAGCTAGTAAATTTCTTTGCATTGATTTCAATTTTGCAATAATTTGAATGTAACAAAATTTAATGCAATTTTTTACACAACTATAGAAAATCACATATTTTAATTTGTATATTTGGAAGTCTTTTAGCAAATTATTCTGCTTGTCAGCTTGCAAGCTACTGGATTGCGTAGCTTTATACAGAAAGCAGTTGCTAATTTGCATGCCTTTACCAACACTTTCAAATTTGAATTAAAAAATTCAAGACGAAATATAAGTCCGCAAGAAACAAATTTAAAAAATTCAATATTATAAAGTCTAGCATAACCAAGAAGTCAGTTTAATGATCACAATTGCATCAAATTACTGAGCTAGTGTCTACGAAACCAAAAATTTATCAGTTCTAATTGCAACAACGACACTCTCTGCACTTGTTAGCTCACAGTCCATTGAAACTAGCAGCGACCGCTAAACCACAGCTTGCTAGGGATAGATTTGATTCAAATTATTTGAATGCAAATTTCCCTTTATATAAGGAACACGTTCTCGCAAAAAAAAAACAAGATTCGTTTTCATTAACAAGTAATAAATATATACATTAATTATATGGGTACAAATTCTACAACTGTTACATTTCTACACCATGTACCATGTATATACACATTTATATTGTTTTCTCTAATTTAAAATCTTGTAGTAAACGCAATACGTTATAAGGCATTTTGCTGGACTGTTGACACTTTGTGAACTATTTATTGGAACTGGGCATCCCTCTGCAGCAAGCAGTGCTATGTACTGTACTTCAGTCCGCAAGCTCTGTCCAACTAAATTAAATTAGATGAAACAAGGAAACTTTTTAGTATTCCATTTATTTGTACAGAGCGTATCTAAATTTCTTTTATTTATGTCACATATTTTTATACACAACTTTTTTATGTCTTTATATGGAATCCCTGCCTTACTGTACTTAGTACATTATGTGCGCCTTGCATTCCACCCTACAGTTTGAGGAGTACTTCAACTAGGCATCCTTGAGCAGCAAGCAGTGGTGTTAACTGCTTGGCACTTTGAATGCTTGGCCCGACTAAATCGAATTGGAATTACTATTTGAAAATTGGCCTGTCAATTTCAATTGATTGAAAATTACGTTACGTTGTAGCCAAAATTGTACGTATTGTCAAAATTGACGTATTGCTAAATCAGCTCAATTATTGAGCTGCCGTACGAAATTCCAGCATCGAATGTATCACAAAGCGATGGCGTGCGCCAGCCCCAGCTTCACGCAGGGCGTGCGAACGGGTGAGCTGGCGCCTAACCTGAAAGCGTGGCAGCGCATCGATTGGCCCTTGTGCTTGCAGGCGGGCATCTTCAGGGACTGGGCGTCGCGGCTGCGCACCAAGAAGGCCCTGGAGTACTTCAACCGCTCCCTCTCCATATGCCAGACCGAGGGGCAGGGCGCCTGCTGCAGGGACAGCCTCACGAAGCTGGGACGCCACAGCTGCTACGCCACCGAGGACAAGTACTGTCAGATGGCCGCCGATGCGCTGGGCAAGCGCAGCTTCTTCCGGCGGAAGATGGCCCAGCCAGAGCTGGCGCTGGAGGATGCCCAGAAGGCGCAAGACTTGTTGGCGCTCCAGGGCAAGTCGAGGCTCAGCAACGTGCTGAACAGATGCGACGCGTTGTTCGAATGCAATCAGTTCGAAGAGAATCTCGTGCAGCTCCACATCGAGAAGCGCAACTACCAGGCCAGAGCTGCCAAGGATTGCTTTGAGTACCGAGCCACCCACGTGAGTTAGGCAGGCTCGCTTGACTGAGATCCTTAGACCCAATCAGACGCAGTTTCCCCTCCGATTAGACAACGAGTGTGCTCGAGGATAGCTTGGGCGATGCTCTGTATCCCTTCATGCTGCACAACCGGCCCCTGGTCCTGAAGCTGGCGGGCTCTCGGTGCGCCTCAGCGGCCTTCATGCCGCGCCCCAATTGGCAGCTGAAAGCGAAGCGGGAGTGCGACGTGGAGAGCCTGGGGGACAAGGAGAAGGCGGACCACTCGCCGCTGGAGAGGGCGCAGCGTCGCATGCGCGAGAGCGCCTACAACTATCAGTACTTGCGCCACAGCGCCCGAGACCTGGGCATGCTGAAGCAGCTGCAGACGAGCCTCGCCCTGCCGCACCTCCCCTCTCAAATCTCCACGCCCCACATGACCGAGCTGCTCGCCGAGCAGTCGGCCATAGTGCACAAGTTCATGGTGGGAGTCCCATGTGCGATATGTCTGTCCTCTTGACCCCCTCTTGACTCACTGTCTCACCGTCTCTCTGCAGAAAATGAGCCACAGCCGCAGCCCGCTCTATCAGTGCAGGCATGAGAAGTGCCGCGGCACCCAGATCTGCGAGCGCAACCAGCTGGAGGCCCTGCTTCGCATCGAGTATCAGACGCGGCGCGAGTGCTTCCGGATGCTGCGCGAGGTGCACAAGCGCCGGCAGGAGCGGAACATCGAGCGCCTGACCGACTACGTCGAGCACATCATGTCCACCAGCATCGCGCTCAAGACGAGTCGCACGCTGCCCTGGAAGTGGGAGTTCGTCAACGAGGTATACAACATCCTGGCGCTGGCCCACATCGATCGCTGTGCCGTGCCGAGGAACGTCGACTTCCTGGACCTCCACAACCATTCCACTCTCTACCTGCTGACGACGGAACGTGCCAGGGATCTGTCCGTTAGCTTCGGCGATCGCAATATTTACGCCGAAATCGACAGAGAAGAGGCGCGACAGAGTCGCATGGCGTAAGTCACAAATATGAATGGAACTGTAGCCCAATTCCATATAAGGTGGAATGAAATGAGATATAACGAAGTGAAATGAAATGAAGTAAAACCGATTGGAATTGAATATAAGGTATTCAATCCAATCCATTAGAAGCCATTCCATTCCTTTTCATTCCGTTCCCTTCTATTCTATTACATTCCATTCCACTCTATTCTATTCCATTAAATTCCATTTCATTTCCATTCCATTTTATTATATTCCATTCCGTTTTATTCCTTTCCCTTTCACTTCATTCCATCCTATTCTCTTTCATTTCATTTCATTCCATTGGTTTCTATTCCATTCTATTGCATTCCATTCCATTCTACGTCATTCTAATACATTTCACTAAGTTCCATTTCGTTCAATTTTATTTCTTTCCATTCCATTCCGATCCTATTCGGCAGCAAGAAAATCGAGCGACTGTGCAGCCGCCTGAAGCACTCGCGCTTTGGCATCGAGCGCACGTACCTGAAGTTCGAGATCGCGCGCTGCCACTTCAAGGCGTCTCACTTCGACAAGGCGATAATAATGGCCCAGAAGGCGCTGCTTGGTAAGCTGCAATTGGATTTTGGAGTTGAGTTTCGAGTTGACTAACGTAGCTATCGCTGTGGGCCAACAGAGGCGGGCAACTGCAACAGCACCGTTTGGCGCTTCAATATCACCTTTCTGATCTGTCAGGTGCACGCGAATTTCTACCGCTTCAGGCGACTGGGCGAGACGCTGACCAGGGCCAGCCACTTGGCCGAACGGCTCCACTCGCCCAAGCTGCGGGCCTATGTGGCTCTCTGCCAGGCGGTCAACGAATATCAACTGAACTTTGCGCGCCACCGTGAGGCGGAGCAGAATTTCAAGGGCCCCAGGCGCAAACAGACATCGTATAGCTCAATTGAGTCGGCTGACCGCACTGAGGAAATATTCCATTAAGTAATTCAATGAACACAGCAGCAGCAACAGCAGCAGCAACAGGAGTAACAGCAACAGGAGCATTGGGTCACTGCTTGATATGGCTACACTGCTTGCTCTCTGCTGCAGCTGCTTTGCTTTGCTTCAGCTGCTCTACAACTGTTGCTGCTGCTGCTGCTGTTGCTCATCTCGAAAATGTCTCCATTGTATTGTTGCCTTTTGTGTTTCTTCATTTATTTATTTATTTTTTCTTTCGCTCATATTTTTATTTGTTTTTCATTATTTACAATAGCAATAAATAATTAATTAACAAGCTTTTAGCACGAACTATTCATTAACGCCCTTCAATAACATTCCTTGCGCCAGTCGCTCTCGACTGCTTGGCCCCTCCGCTCCAGTCGCTCCGCAACTGTTGCTCAAAATTTTCTTTTGTGTTGCATCATAAATTTATTAATTTTGTTTTCATTTGCTTACTCGTTTATTTGTTTGACTTTTTTCTACAATAGCAATAAATATGTATAATTTAACAAGCGTTTAACATTAACAATTCATTAACAATAATCATAATAAATAAATTAACAATCAGCTGTTGCAGCAATTAAATGCCGCTGCGCTGTCGCAAGCGCAAGCGTTGCAGTCGTCGCGGCTGCTGCAGTGGCTGCAGCTGCTGTTTAACCTCAGTTCCATTTACATTCCCATCAACAGCTTCGCGGCTTGGCTCATTGTTGTTACCGTTGTTGTTGATGTTGTTGTTGCTGCTGCTGCTTGGCCTGACAGCGCTTTCATTGCTATTAGCAGTTGACGCCTCCTGGCTTAGCTTTGCCTCGTCAGCGTCTTTAGCCTCAACTGACCCCTCATCGTCCACATCATCGTCATCATTGTCGTCTTCATCATCGTTGTCATCATCACCACCATCATCATCATCACCATCATCATTATCATTATCATTGCCTTGATCAACATCAGCTGCCTGCTGTGCCGCCGTTGAGCCCTCAGTCTCTGCCTCAGTCTCGCTTGTCTCGGTGTCTTCCTCAGCTGCTGCCTCTGTCGTAGGCTCCAGCTCGTTGTCATCTGCATCAGCTTTATCCGCATCTGTATTGACTGCTTCTTCTTCTTCTTCTTTGTCTTCTTCTTCTCCTTCTTCTTCTTCATCATCGTCATCATCCACATTCACTTCATTGTCACGGTCATTGGCAACTTCAGCTACTGTCGTTGTCGCATCCTCCTCAGACTCCTGCCTAGCTTCAGTAGCTGCTGCTGCTGCTGTTGTTGATGATGCTGCTGCTACTGCTGTAGCTGTTGTTGTTGTTGTTGTTGTTGTTGTTGTCGTCGTTGATGTTGCAGCTGGCGCCTCGTTGGCTGTTATTGAATTTGTAATTGTTTCAATTACTTCGTTTTGCTTTAGGTCGCTCTCGCCAGCATTGTCAACGTCGAGCTGTGCTGGCGCCGCCGTCTCCTCCTCCGCCTCCTTCTCTCCCTCCTCCTTTGGCACCGTCTCCTGCTGCGCAACGTCATCGTCGCCGTCGCCGTCGCCGTCGCCATCGCCATCACCATTACCAACGCCATCAACTTCACTGTCACCTTCACCTTCACCGTCACCGTCAGCGTCAGCGTCAGCGTCAACATCGCCGTCATTGTAAGTCGATGACACTGCCAGCTCTTGATCCCCAGCCATGAGCATTTCACTTTCGATTGGCAACGGCTCGGGCTCCGTTTCGGCCTCGAGCTCTGCGCTGGGCTGTGCGTATTTCTGGTCATCCCGGTCGGCATAGTCATAGTCCTGCACATCCTTCGCACTGTCATCCTCGGCCGCATCTTCTTGTTCATTCTCCGCCTCCAAGCTGCTTGTGCTCGGCAGCACGGGATTGCCATTCTTGTCCACGTACTGGACGCCATCGAGGCCCATGCGCATGCATTGGAAGTGCATCTCGAAGAGATCGGTGGTGGCCAGGCGCACCACGAAGTCCATGCACATGTTCAGGTTGTTGCCCACCATGGCTATGTCGGTCATCTGGACGCACATGGCCATCGGCACGCCCATCATCACGGGTATGCAGAAGGGCGACGGATTGCGCAACGATATCCCATACTTGGACGAGGGCCGCTCGTTGAGGAACACCGCCAGCTGCGCCTCCTCCAGGTGCGGCACGAACGTGACGTTGGCGCAAACTGCAATTAGAGAAAGAAAGTAACAGTTAGTCCGAAAACAACAACGAGAGCAACTGTGCGAGAGTTTCTCGCAGTGCAATGAAAGTTGCGGGTGGAAGTCTGCGATTCCAATTGGATTCCAACTGCGCACAGAGCAGAGCGAAGAGCGAAGAGCGCAGAGCGCAGAGCTTTGAGCGCCAACATGCAAACGATTTGTGGCATTTTGATTGGCAAATGCAACCATGTCATGTGACTGGCAACAATTTGTGGCACTTGCTGTTGCTGCTACTGTTGTTGTTGTTGTTGTCGTTGTTGTTGTTAGCTTGTCTATCGGTCTGTCGACCTGGTTGATGGCGCATGGCAAAAGTGCAGACGCTTCAATCAAGCAGCTGGACAAGTGGAGCAGCAGCTGGGAGTATGTGGGTCAGTGTGTGTGTACGTACCCTTCTGATCGAACTTGTACTGATCCACCTTGAGGCCGGCGCAGCAGCCGCAGCGCGGGCCGAGGCACTCGCAGGGCTGGCCAAACGTCGACCAGATGGAGCCCTTCTCCGAGTACTTGACGCTGGCCAGATTGCGGCCGCGCGACACGCTCACCGTGGGCGGCAGGTACGGCGTGTGCGTGGCCAGCTCGTAGAAGATCAGGCCGTTGCTGTAGCTGCGCGCCGCGGTGCCAGGCAGCAGCCGCAGCCGCAGCAGCAGCAGCGCGGCAGCGCAGGCGCAGAGCCAAGAGAGCGGCGCACTTGAGCTGAGCATTGTGATTGACTTGAACTGATTAGGCTTAGGCTGGAGCTGGGTGTATCCTTGAGGCTTGTCACAATTCACAGAGCAATGAACATTAAAAAAAAGAAAACTATTTAAATAATTTTTGCTGTACTTTTGCTGTTGTCTATTCACTTAAAAAAAAGGAGACGCGCGCGTTGACTGAGCCCGACTGCTGAACGCTCAACGTGTGAATCGCAGTTGAATTAATCGACCGTTCGCGAGCGACGAGAATTAAATATTAAAACGCTGAACGCGTCGAGCGTTTGCTTAAAAATGAAATGGAAACCGCCAGCCAAAGCGCCAGCAGCTGCAGCAGCAGCAGTCGAGGCAGCGACGCCAGCTGAGGCAGAGACATCGACAGCAGCAGCAGCAGCAGCAGCAGCAGCAGCAGCAGCAACAGCAGCAGCGACAACAGCTGCAGCTGTGACTTTTTTTTTTTTTTGCTTTTTGCTCGCAAGTTATTTGAATACACTGTCTTCAGCTTATCTAGATACATTTGATAAATATATAACATATATGTTTATTTTGAAATTATTTATAGACTTTTCATCCATTTACTTTATTATATACATATGTTGATTTCAGTTTTTCACTTATTTTCGGCTCATACGGAAGTCTCAGGTTGGTAATCCTACAGTGAAGACCTGTAGTAATATCCATGTTCAGTCAGATTTTAGCGAATTCTTCAATCTATTAGCATTTGCCTGGCAACTCGCACGAGTTGTGAAGAAATATTTTGCGCCTCATTTTCACACTTGCTGAAGTTACGTGTAAAACACTTTCGTCATTTTGAAGTAGGTGGAAAATCTTGCACATAAATATGTTGTGCGCTTACGGTCCAGTTGATCTTGAGAGTGAGAGTGAACATAAAAATATAAATTTTATTAAATTTCTGATTTATTTGAAATCTGTTTTATAAATTGGATAACAATTTTAGATTATTAGGATTTTTTTTTTTTTAATGCTAAACTAATCTTTAAAGATCTTATCAAAATTGTGATATGATGTGCAATAATATTGTTAAATATGAACATAATTCCGAAAAAGTTTCTTATTTTTTATAAGTCTTGTAAATCAACATTTTTGTTGAATATGTAAGAATTACAGGTTAAAGGTCTGTGCTCTTGACTCTGATATTATCCATTTCATGTTTGAGAATCGTATGGTAAGGTGATACAAATACAATTTGAGTTTATTATGTAATGTAATGATATATCACTCTATTCTATCTAGAAGACGTGCTTCAACCGGCCTATATTTTCTGTTAGCCTCTATAAAAGGTCGTTAATTTTAGAGGTTTGCAGCTTTGTTCAGACTGCCTTATTTGACAGTCAATTTAACAGCTAATAGTTTTTATTTTGTTGCACATTGGGTTAACATTTCATTATGGCTAGCATTATACCAGAACTAAAGGACAGCTTTACATTGATAAGGCCCATTCATTAAGCCAGAATGGTCGCATTTAGGAATAAATTAAGTTTTTCGGATCAACATTACATTTACAGAAAATTATTTTTTAAATAAAATTGCCATAAGAAACAATATTTTCTTCGCTTTAAATTAAAAACTACGTTCTCGTTTCTTCTTCTTCTTCTTCAGCTACGATCACTGAATTTAAATCAACTACCGACAGCGTTATAGCCATCGATAGATGTGCATCTATTGATAGTTACCCATATTGCTGTTCCATCTAATCTTTTATAGGCCTACCACAATTTACAACAGAATCCGGGTATAGCGCCGCTCAAGGAACTATCGTTATACCCGGAAGACGCTAAACCATATACGTTTTCTCATATACATTATTACTTAATTCAGCCCGCACTAACTTCATGTCAAAGTATTTAACATGAGCAGCTGAGAGTGAAAACATTTACTCGAGAGAGAAAGAGGGAGAGGGAGAGTGCATTTCATCGTCGACTTGTTCGTCTGCTGTGAAGCTTTCTTGTTATCAGCATGCTGAAATCGTCGAAGCCGACGTCGCCGTCAGCTGCGCTGCTCTTGTCTGATGTTTTTTCTGTCTTTTTTTTTGGCTTTGGGCTGCTGCCGTTTTTTGTTGTTTGTTTGTCTTCTTGACTGCTGCTGCTGTTAACTGTTAACTGTTGCGAGTGCTGCTGCTGCTGCTGCTTGGCTTTGTTGCGTGTGCCGCGTTTTGGGTGACAGTGACAAGAAAATTGCGCCGGTCGTGACTTGCTGGGAAAGCCAAAAATGCTGCCGCTGTCGCAGCTGCTGCCGCTGCTGGCGCTGCTGGCGTTACTATAGCCATGGCTGTTGCTGTTATGCAAAGCGCCTGGGCACTTGGGTTAGGTCAGGGAGCTAGCGGGTTCTGCCTAACAGAAACCAAATGCCAGCAAAGCCAACCAACAAACAAAAAGGAAAAACAGAAAATGTTGCGCTTGGTGGTAAAAGCGAACGATTTGTGCACAAGCGTTGCCCGCTTACATTGCTGATTTATCAATGGAAAGCAGTGGCATTGTTTAGGCCATTTTCGCTGCCAATTTCGCCAGCCAACAAGCCAACGCCAACTAGCTAGGCAGCCAGCCAGCCAGCCAGCCGACCAAAGGGTCTTTAAATCCAATCGCATTAAGCGCAACGCTGCGATTGCATAATGAGTCAGACTTGCTATCCAACATACACCCCTCGAGCTGTCGCGCTACCAAATCTTGTTAAGCGTTAAGGGGAACGCAGCCGGGCTTGGGGTTGGGGCCGACGACTCTAGAGTCAAGAAAAAGTGCACTAGGCAAGCTCAGCGCGACTAACAGATACCCTCTATAGACAGAGGGAGGGGAATGAGAGAGTCCACTGCGGACAAGAGAGGAGAACCAAGCTGAGAGAGAATAAGCTCATATTCATACTCAGGAAAAGCAAGCAATAAAGCAGAGGAGAAGCGTGCAGAGGGAAGGGCAGAGCGGAGGCACAGGCAGAGGAAGGAGTCATAGGCAGAGGCAGAGCAGAGGCAGAGGCAGAGGCTAGGCATGGAAGAGGCAGAGGCAGAGCAAGGAAGCAGACGCGAGGCATAGGCAGAGCAGAGGCAGAGAAAGAGCATAGTCAGAAGGTTTCAGAGGCAGGGCAGAGTGCAGGCAGGCAGGGTAGGCAGGGGTCATAGCAGATGCAGAGGCAGAGGCAATGCAGAGAGTTCATATCAGATTCATATTCATATTCATATTCATATTCATATTCATATTCATATTCATATTCATATTCATATTCATATTCATATTCATATTCATAGTCATACTCATATTCACATATGTTGCTCATTTCATCTCGTCAAACCTATGATACCCTACATTGTTGCAGGCACATCCGATGAGTACAGGGTATACAAATTGACAAAGTCGCCAAGAGCTGCGACAATTAACGCTAATTCGACGTCGTCATCGTCTGCCGCAGCCGCAGCCGGAGCCACGGCGTCTGCATCAATTGCTAGGTATTTAAAGAGTGCCAGTGAAAGAGGTGCAGAGAGGGGGGCGGAGAGGGTAAGAGAGGGGGGTAATCGCAATCATTGGTGCAATGCGCCCCGTTTATGTAATGAGCATCGTTGTTGGCCATTGTCAGAGCAATAGACGCCTTTTTTTTTTTTTATTATTCAGTTGGCGGTATTCATTATTCATTACTGATAATATGAATTTTGAATGCGGCCTCCTTTTCTCTTTCGCTGCCCATATTATGGCTGCGAGGCGATCAATTGAACAGGTGAACAGCTGGCGGGGCACAACAATTGGACAATTGGACCATCGGACCATCGAGACAATCTAAGCCGGCAACTGGGTCAAGTGACGAATGCGTAACGCCAGTGCGACTCGATAGAAACGTTGCCAGTTGCATCCGACTTCGTAGCATCCACTAATATCCATTACACAGACTCATCGAAAGCCACACTGGCCGTAATTGGCTTAAGCGCCCCACTGAGTCATCGCCACCCAAAGGTGCCGCAGTCGCATTCCCAATTTATTGCAAATAACCGCTTGAGCTGCCACAAAAAATCGAATGATCATCGATCGATGATTGTTGAGTCGGGTAAATGCTGGAGGATTAAATGGAGGAGATTTATATAAGTGGACAAAAATGTTGACAGCTTCGCGTCGATGGGCGAGGAGTTCAGACATTACATAAGAGGGGTACATAAGGTGGCTAAATGTCGGAAATAAGCAATATTCATAGACTGTAACCTCACAATGCGGTTCACTTAGTCTTCGATCTGTGATGTTTCACTTATTCTGCTTTAGCATTTTCCGTTTGACATATTTTTTACAATCATGTAAAGATTTTAATATAATTTTATTTTTAATGAGGTATTTATTATTTCTATTTTATTTATTTATTTTTTTATTTATGACACTTTATAAATATTTGTACATATTTATCAAGCCAAATAAATAAGTTTCTAAATTGCAAATATACTTTTCATACATTCGATGCTCGAGTTTGCTGCTCAAACTTCTACAATAGACCTATTATAATGTTTAAAACGACTTCTTTGTTTTGTTATTTATTTTATTAAAGCATAGAGGAGGCAGCAGTGGTGCCGCTTCCAACGCTCAGTTGTATCTGACCTTAAACATTCTACTTAGGTTCTAAATAAGCCTATGTCTCGTTGCTGCGATACATAAGGTTTGGGCAGCAGAGAGAAACAGTTATGTATATTTCTTATATATTATTTATGTATATGTTATATGTGTATTTACGCTCTCTTCAGCTGGAGCGATAGTGCATATGCATACACTTGAGTTCTGTCAAGTGGTCGACGCGTCTAAGCAGAATGCTGACACTTGCATATTCTGGGAGAGCGACGACCGACTCATATTTCGGGTTGAAGACCGGGACTCTGTTTACATAAACACTTTCAACAAAGTGTTACAGTGTGTATTCTTTAAGTACTCTTGGCACAGTGGATACTCAATATGTATGCATACTACATCTCCCTCCTTTTGAAAAATAACGTAATATTATGGAGTTATTTTATAAGATTTTACTTAAGAAATTAGTTTTTCTAACAAATGAATAGTTTATTCTATTTTTTTTTTTTCTGTGTATATATGAAATTACAAATAGTATTCAAATTTAAAGTAGTGTTTTTGTCTTATCATGGCCATACTAAACACAATTATGAAATAAACATTTTTAACCTATCTTTATGTACTGTTTATTTTTTGTTTTTATTATTTGCTATTATAATGTTATTTTTATCTCCTATTTCTGATATATTGTATACGGACCAGTATATTTATAATCTAACTAATGATCTGTTTCATTTCTTAATAAGACTTTATCTCCTACTGATATATCTATGTTGTTTACTTTCTGATCATATAGTATCTCATTATTTTTCTTATTTTTTTCTAACATTATTCTAGCTCTTTTATATGCTACTTCTAGTCTATATTTACTTTCTTTAGCATAGTCATCTATATTGTATATGGTTTCTATATTGTCTATACTATTAAATTGTTTTGGTAAATTATTTGTTTTACCAAATACTAACTCATATGGACAGTAATTATGTGCCATTGAGGGTGTCGTGTTGAAACAGAAAACGAAATATTGAAACAACAATACTTGAAATCATTTCTAAATTAAAATCAATGTCAAAGGCGAAACTGTACAGGTGTTGTCAGCAAAACTGATGAACATACAGCAACGCAACAAGACTGGTAACCAATACACACAAGAGGTTGAGCAGATGACAAAAATGTTAGAAGGTGCATATATAAAAGACGACTTATCTCTAGAGTTAGCCAGAAGTTACTTTACTCAGCATGCGGCCAAAGCAATGACTGCAAATTGCACAATAGATAAGGTAAAACTTATCATGCAAGCAGGTACCTTCAACAATATAAATGAGGCCATCTCTAAATTTGTAAATTGTTGCACAGAGGCAACCGGGCAGCAAAGCACTGTCCTATATTATAATTATAAAGGTAGTTTTCGCGGTCGCAACTATAATAATTACAACAACAATAATTACAACAACAATAATTATAATAACAATAATGGACGAGGCCAATATAGAGGAAACTCAAGAGGCCGTGGCAACTCGAATCGAGGCCACAACAATAATAACCAGGGCAATATCAGAGTATCAGGGCAATACATCGGAAAACTCGAATCCCCCTTTAAATGCTCAACAGTAGAAAATGCAAGGGTTCATACAATTAATCTCAGTCAGAACATATTTGTATCATTCAACCATGTGCCTACAGGAAAAGAAATTGTCTTTTTAGTAGACACAGGTGCGGACATTTCAGTAGTTAAAGAAAATGTTGATGTCTTTCATGACATACAAAGCAATTATATTATAGACATAAAAGGAATAAGTCAAGAAGTAACCAAATCCAAGGGGTTAGCTTCTATTGAGATACAGACCACTAAATACATAATCAAACACGACTTTCATATCGTAGATCTACAATTCGCTATTCCTTGTGATGGCATATTAGGAATCGATTTTATAAAAAAATACAACTTTCAATTAGACTTCAAGCCATCTGAAGATTAGCTTATAATTAGACCCAATAACCTAAAATTTCCAATTTATGTTCCAATAACATACAGTTCTGGCAACAACTCAATACTTCTGCCAGCAAGATCCCAAGTTATTAGAAAAATCGATCTAAATTCAATAGAAGACAGTATATTGATTCCAAATCAAGAAATTCAGCATGGTATTTACATAGCAAGTACCATAGCAACACCTAAAAACGCTTTTATAAGACTACTAAATACAACAAATAAAGATCATGTAGTCAGTACAAATAATTTAGCGTTTGAATCACTTTCAAACTACGAAGTAGTCAAAACTAATAGTGAAAATAGAAAGCAATCTGTATTATCTCAACTAAAAAAAAACTTTCCTCCACAATTCAAATCGCAGCTTTCAAACTTATGCACCCAATATAATGATATATTCGGATTGGAATCCGAACCAGTTAGCACAAATAACAGTTTATAAACAAAAACTGAGATTAAAAGATGATGAACCAGTGTACACAAAAAACTATTGAAGCCCACACAGTCATGTTGACGAAATACAAAAACAAGTTGAAAAATTGATCACAGACGGAATTGTCGAACAATCTGTATCTGAATATAATAGCCCATTATTACTTGTCCCTAAAAAATCATCCCCAGGTTCAGAGCAAAAGAAATGGCGATTGGTAATTGACTATCGTCAAATTAATAAAAAATTACTCTCCGATAAATTTCCACTCCCAAGAATTGATGATATTTTGGACCAACTTGGACGAGCAAAATATTTTTCATGCCTTGACTTAATGTCAGGATTTCATCAAATTGAACTCGAGGAAAATTCAAGAGATATAACGTCATTTTCAACGAGCTATGGCTCGTATCGCTTCACGCGATTACCGTTTGGTCTAAAAATAGCGCCTAATTCATTTCAAAGAATGATGACTATAGAATTCTCTGGTTTAGAGCCTTCACAAGCATTCCTTTATATGGATGACTTAATAGTTATAGGTTGTTCCGAAAAACATATGCTTAAAAACTTAACAGACTTTTTTGAGAAATGTAGGAAATACAATCTAAAGTTACATCCAGAAAAATGTCTATTTTTTATGCATGAGGTGACTTTTCTTGGTCATAAATGCACAGATAAAGGAATACTTCCACATGACAAGAAATATGACGTCATCATGAATTGCCCAGTCCCGCACAATGCGGATAGCGCCAGACGTTTTGTAGCCTTTTGCAATTATTATAGACGATTCATTAAAAGCTTCGCCGAATATTCCCGGCACATAACAAGATTATGTATAAAGAATGTTCCTTTCGAATGGACAGAGGAGTGCCAAAATGCATTCCAATATTTAAAAACAAAACTCATGGAACCTACTTTACTACAATATCCTGATTTCAGCAAAGAATTCTGTATAATAACTGACGCAAGTAAGCAAGCGTGCGGAGCGGTTTTAACTCAAAACCATAACGGACTCCAACTTCCCATTGCATACGCGTCAAGAGCTTTTAGTAAAGGAGAAAGTAATAAATGTACAACTGAGCAGGAATTAGCTGCAATATACTGGGCAATATTACATTTTCGACCATATATTTATGGAAAACACTTTACGATCAAAACAGATCACAGACCTTTAATATATCTATTCTCAATGATCAATCCGAGTTCTAAACTGACACGTATGAGGCTAGAATTAGAAGAGTACGATTTCACAGTCGAATATTTAAAGGGAAAGGACAATCATGTAGCTGATGCGTTATCAAGAATAACCATCAAAGATCTACACTAGATATCAAAATAGACAGAAAATCCGCGCGGATGAGAAAGATATAGAATTGCCTAGGCAATCTATAGAGAAAGCTTCAAAGCCCAACGTATATGAAGTCGTAAACAATGACGAATACGTAAAGTAGTGACGTTGGATGTGAAGAATATGCTATGTTTATTTAAACATGGTAGGAGGATTACTGCAAGATATGATGTTAGCGATTTATATACCAATGGAATCCCAGACCTAGGTCAATTTTTCCAAAGGCTTGAAATGCAAGCCGGTATAAACAAAATCAGCCAACTCAAAATGGCACCGTGGGAAAATATCTTTGAACATGTTTCAATAGATAATTTTAAACAAATGGGCAATAAAATATTGAATACATTAAGAGTAGCGCTACTCAACCCGGTGACCGTTATAGAAAAACAAAAAGAGAAAGAAGTTATACTGTCTAAATTCCATGACGATCCAATACAAGGAGGTCATATCGGCATTGCAAAAACCTTGGCCAAGGTCAAAAGACATTATTTTTGGAAAGGTATGACTCGAGATATTACTGAGTACATACGGAAATGTCAAAAATTCCAATTTGCTAAAATAACAAAGCACAATAAGACTCCATTGATAATAACTGATACTCCAATAAATGCTTTCGACAGGGTGATAGTAGACACTATTGGTCCACTACCAAAATCAGAAAATGGCAACGAATATGCAATCACTCTAATATGTGACTAACTAAATATCTAGTTGTCATACCAGTTCGAAATAAGAACGCGAACACTGTCGCTAAAGCAATTTTTGAATCATTTATTCTAAAGTACGGTCCGATGAAGACGTTCATTACGGATATGGGAACAGAATATAAGAATTCAATTATAAATGATCTATGCAAATATTTAAAAATTGAAAATATAACATCTACTGCACACCACCACCAGACAGTTGGAACAATAGAACGCAGTCATAGAACTTTCAACGAATACATACGCTCTTATATATCGGTTGATAAAACTAATTGGGACGTATGGCTTCAATATTTCATTTCCTACTAAATTTCTAGCGATATTTGCAATGCATCTACAAACAAAACAAATTTTCAGTTTTACCGTCAAAAACTGGTATAAGCTTAGTTGCTGTATTAATGAATTCAATATTTTTTTTGTGCCATTGTGGTATTGTTATCTGGTTTATTCTCTATTATACTTGAAGAAGTATCAGAATCTGTAGAATCATCCAGATCTGGCATCAAAACAGCTGGAACAGTAAGATTATTTAAATCCTGTTCTTCTATTTTAAGGTTTGTGCTTAGCTCTTCTGACTCTATTTGGTCAGTGTTAGTTTCTTCTGTTGATTGTGGCTCATCACCAGTTCCAATCGATTAAGAAGTGTTAAGTATGGTTGGTACCAATATATCTAAATTGTACTTTAGTTTAATGGATATTAAATTAGATCGTAGTCTGATCAAAAATTCTGATATTTGGGACCAATGATTTTGATTTATTTTCCTCTCTGGCCATTTATTACTGTTTCTACATGTTTTTTAACTGTATTTTTCTGAATCGGCCTGTTCTGTGTAAGTGACTTATATGACTTATCGAAGTCAACTTTTATGTTATTTATTTCTTTATATAAATCATTCCATTCCATTATTTTTGGATATGAAGTGTTTCTCTATTTTATTTATTTCTTTAATTGTCTTCAGTTTAGCCATACTTAGTTAATGTAAAATTTTTGTATATTTGTAATTTATTGTTGTTTTTTTTTTACAAACTTAAATATATTGCGCTTTCTTTTATATAATTTGTTTATATTTTGTCCAAATCATTTGCTTGGCTCAGAAATTTTTTCTTTAAACATTTGTTATGTAAATTATATAATTTATATTATTATTATGACAACAATTATTATTAGTAATATTTTAATTAGTTCTAAATCAGCACTGTTTGACTCTACTTTATAATTTACATTTGCTGATTTTAAGTCTACTAAACCCATTTTTGTAAATTGTTTATGTATATTTTCAGAATGTCTTATGTTACATAAATTTTCAACAGATTTACTAATTCTGTTGTCGTTCATTAATTAAAAAAAAATTTTACATATATCTGCCTATTGGTTCGTATAGCTTTACAGGCTATACTTCTAATCGGGCAGAAATGTTTCCGCTCAACTTTAACAAATTAGGGACCAAGATTAGTTTTTAAGCAGCGCAGTGCATTTTAAAATTTAAAAAAAAAATTTTTTTTTGGGCGTCCTTGGAAACGCTGTCGGTCCTTAGTTTGTTGCTGCTGCTGTTGTCGTTGTTGCTGCTGCTGCTGTCGTTGTTGCTGCTGCTGCTGTCGTTGTTGCTGCTGCTGTTGTCCGGGGCCTATGAGCTCAGGCGTTGCCGGTGCTGGTCATCGCACAGGCTCTATTATTGCAGTATGGGCTCCAGACTCCCTCGCAGTCCTTTGGGCACTCCTTTATTCTCTTCGGTATTTCTTTCTTTGATGGAGGTTGAGTATTTTTTAGTATTATGCATATTTTGAATATGTGAGAGAGTGGAACATGGCTTTGCTTTGGTTTTTTGCATGTATTCTTTTAATTGCTCAAGCTCTGCTTGTAGCTTTTGAGCTGTTGACCAGGCTGGTGGAGGTTGTTGCGTATATAGCTGCCAATTTAGGCTGGCTATTCTTTTCTTTATTTTGCTCTTCACACCGCCTCTTTTGTTTGCCATATTCCACTCTACTCACTCAGAATTTTCCTTGTCCATTGTTGTCGTTCGATGGCTGCCTGGGCACTGGATCACTCGTTCAGCAGTCTAAATCCAACGATGATCCATTAATTGTTGTTGATGATGTCCTCGCAGGCTTGTGACTATGTCACGGTAGCCATGTAATGTTTAAAACGACTTCTTTGTTTTGTTATTTATTTTATTAAAGCATAGAGGAGGCAGCAGTGGTGCCGCTTCCAACGCTCAGTTGTATCTGACCTTAAACATTCTACTTAGGCTCTAAATAAGCCTAAGTCTCGTTGAGGCGATACATAAGGTTTGGGCAGCAGAGAGAGACAGTTATGTATATTTCTTATATATTATTTATGTATATGTTATATGTGTATTTACGCTCTCTTCAACTGGAGCGATAGTGCATATGCATACACTTGAGTTCTGTCAAGTGGTCGACGCGTCTAAGCAGAATGCTGACACTGGCATATTCTGGGAGAGCGACGACCGACTCATATTTCGGGTTGAAGACCGGGACTCTGTTTACATAAACACTTTCAACAAAGTGTTACAGTGTGTATTCTTTAAGTACTCTTGGCACAGTGGATACTCAATATGTATGCATACTACACTATAGCTACAAGTTCAACCCTTTCGAACGCTTTACAGTACGTTTTAAGCGGAGATCAATACGATCTCTAATGAGAGATAATGCTAACAAGTTATCTCAAAAAGCTACTGAATCAAATTATTATGTGAAGTTTGCCATTCTTATGTTTTATTTGCAGTTTGTCTTAATCTAAGCAACAAGAATTGATCAACCTTAAAGTGAGTGATCGAGAAAGATAGCTCGAGAGAGAGGGAGAGAGAGTGAGAGCGAAAAAGAAATAGAGATACACATAGTAATCTGACTTATATAACATTCATGCCATAGTTTATGTGTCACAATAACGAATTCCGAATACATTTCGAGCTCATGTTCGATATGTGATAGATATTTCTCATATGCTGAGTTAGTTAATTATCTGAACTACTCGAACCAGGCAATTGAAAGTGAAAACACGAGGCACATACGCAAACATACAGCGACGACTAGCTATGAATGCCCATGAATACATAGTACGCATAAATCTGTAACGTTTGGCAAACGCTTCCTCGAACCACAACAAATTTGCAGCATAAATCAACATCGAAATCCACGCACAACCAGCTCCAAATGCAGCTCCAGCTCCAGCTACAGCCCCAGCCCCAGCCCCAGCTCCAACGCCAAGTCCGACAAAAATAGAGCGTTGGCTGTTACAGTTCGCCTGGGCAACTGGTTTGGCCTTTAAAATCACAGATTGTCGGGTAGATGTATGCTGGACTAAAGCATACTCTGTAGATTGACGAGGTATGGGCGTTCCAGGGCCGGAGTTATCCGATTGAAGAAAGAAACGATATTTTGTACATAATTAAATAAAAATTTAAACTATATATCTTGCTTGATAATAATTAAATATCGTTTTAATACTGAACCAAATTACCTCTCAATCAACTTTGAGTTTATTGAAGATTTAAAGTAAAATAAAAATACTATATCATATCATAAAATACTATATCACTCAAATAAAAAATATTTACAAAAATAGAAAATAAAATATTCAATTGAACATCATAGATCTTCACTTGGTATACGAGACTGTCTCTAGATATTGTATTCAGTATATAGCATACATTAATTTTATTGTTTGCGCATGCCCAGCATACCCTGTATGGTCGCCCCATTTATGGATCGAGGGCATAGAAATGCGGTTTGCGTGCAGCAGCTCAGAGCTGGGCGCTTGGACTTGGACTTGGTCATTGGCTGGGCAGGCATACGCATGGAGTGGGCCGTGAGTGCCGGGTGAGTGCCTGGGATTAGAGTGACCATTTGGCATGTTTATAACCAGTTCACCCGCCGCTTGGTGCGTGCGCTTCCGTTTTCCGGTCCAAGAGGCAAAAGCAAAGCCGAACTGGTTGACATGCTGAGCAGAGGATGGGAACATATAAAATGGGCAGCAGTCGGCAAGCGGAGCAACAATTGTGGATCAACCAGCAAAGAGAATGGCGACAAGTCTAGTGTGGCTGCTCCTGCCGCTGCTGTGCCATGGCATTGCCGGCCAGCAGCTGATGTATGCGCGCGATCAGCGCTCGCTCTACGAACTGCCCCCGCTGGACTGGAACACCGTGGGCAGCTTCAGCCCCATTGGCCTGGGCCACATGACCAAGGATGAGCTGCTGACGCTGCTGGAGGCCTGGCAGGATGTGGAGGCGGAAACAGCTACGCCAGCCCCTGAGCCGGCCGAGACGCCCGCACCGCCGACAAAGCGGCCGCGGAAGCCACTAGCAACAGCACCAGCACGTCCACCACCACCGCCTCCTGCACCACCAGCTCCAGCACCGGAGCCAGCGGAAGCCGGACCGGCACTTGCTCCTGGCAGACCTGTAACCGTGCGCCTGCCCGCCCTCGTGCCCGTCCAGCTCGCTGCCATGTTCACGCCGCCCCTGGCAGGAGGAGGAGGAGGAGGCGTTGGCATAGCGGACGCAGCAGAGGCATTGGGCGCAGCTGCGCCCGCCGACATTGCTGCGACAGAGCTCGACCTGATGGCGCAATCCCAAGAGGACGCCGCTCCGCGTCTGTTCCAGTTCACGCAGCTGCCTATGATGGCGGCCCAGCAACGTTCCCGGCCCGCTCAGCCACCGCCAGTGGTGCGCAACACGTTGGAGAGCGTCGACACGGGCATTGCGCCGCTGGCCAATCTCGTCAAGGCCAAGTCGCTGAACGCCAGGCCAAAAGCCACGCCCATAGCCAAAGAATCGCCCATACACCAGGGGCCGCCGCTTAGGTCCAGGTAAGAGCTGCGCACTCTACTATATGCCTTCACACTAATCTTCATCATTGTTCTCTCAGATTTTCGATGCCGCCGTTGCCTTATGTGGCCAATGCGCCCGGTCGACTGGAGTTGGTGCCCTCATCGCAGATCATTGGCGATTGGCGCGAATAAACCAAAGGCCATAAGAGTTTATCTCTTCTTATATATATATTTGATTTTTTTTTTTTTTTGAGTGATACTTAACACAAGTCATATTTAACACAATAGAGGCCTAAAACAAAATATAAATATTAAAATATTAATGCATATCCATATGTACAGCTCGTAAATCTTTGATAATCTATTATTTTATACTCCACTCTTTGCATTTATTGTATATATGAAGTACGTTTCATCAATCGAGCTTTAACTAATTACAAATAAATTAACTCTTCTTTAATTGTGTGATTTTGTTATTAAAAATAAATGGTTACAAATTTAACACGTTTCCGAGTTTTTGACATTTTCGTATTATGCAAATTCATTGTATTTTAATTTAAAATTAAAATACATTCATTAAAATTTGTATTAATATGCTTTAAATTACAAGATAGCAAACAATTGTTGTTAACACCTACAATATAAATAAATTAAAGTTTAAATAAACCGCCATTTGCTGTATTCTTAAATACTAAAAAGTTGGCCAATAGCTCGTCTGGCCACTCTGCTTAAATCGTCGTTGAGTAACTCGATTGCAGTTGGTATTTTATTTGTCATTTTTAGTGCTAGATTTGGACAGCTTTTGCTCAGCAGCCACAAGCAGAACTAAACAAATCAAATTTATTTGCTAGTTAAATAACAAATTAAGAGGAACTTTATAAAATACGTTGTTACAAATAAATACATATATAATAATATAAAACCGAAGCAATATACAGGCTAAATTAGGGCATTTTGCAATGAATCTGACACAATGCAGCGCTGGTGTGTAATTGAAAAGATCCGTTTGAATGATGTTTATACATATTTTGATTAAGGCAGACTTAAGCCTCTTAAAAACATTATCAAAGGCGCCTATTATATAATAATATATAAGCACTATCCAATTGCTTTCTCATAGATTGATTAACTGTTTTCTCCAATACTCAACCAAACAGAGTGAAATGCGTATATTGTATGCTACATTACGAATCAGAGCGAGATGGCACGTGAGCTGCATTGATTAAAGAGAGAGTGCATGATGCAGGTTTCATTTCTATACAGGAATGGCAAAGAGTGACAAAAGCAAGGAGGAAAAATCATCAAACGTTATTTTAAATGAAAATAATTTAAAAAGTATTTTTATTTTTTAAATTAATTAAATTAAATTAATTAGGAGCAGGTTATATGTTTTAATTGTGTAATGTATTGCATGATACTTTGTCAGAATCTAATTTTCTTATTTGCTCAACCGTGAGAAATCTGATGAGAAGTCAGCCACCAGCTATACAACACATACATTGACGAGCAAAATTGTAACTCGAATTCAATGTTGCAACTTCAAGGGTCTGCATTTTTGCTTCTACTCTATGGATGTTTAAGATCTTAATTTTATTTTGTTAGTATGATATTTAGCTGTCTTACCTGAAAATTTGAAATCATTCGGTTGGCTGGAATAATTATAAGAAATAAAAATGTAAAGAAAGTCATATGTTACGGTTTTGCACCCGGGTCATTTTTCAACAAATGTATTTATTAATAATTTTTTAATAATTAATGCAAAGCTCTTTTGACTTTTTTCATTTTCCATTTCAGCAAGAATCACCAAATGCCATTTGTCCTATCCCATAGCTCTATCACTTGGAGCTCACTTGGAGCCACCCATAATTCGCAGGCTGCGATTTCAAATGACGCCATATATTTTCAATGATATTCATGTCTGAAGAATATTCAGGACACTTCAGGGTCTTGAATCCTTGCCATATTATCCACTTTTTGCCCAACTTAGACGTGTTCTTTGACTCATTGTTCTGCATTTTTCAGTAGTAAAACCCATATGTTCACCTAATTCTACCAAATTCTTTTGTAAAGTGATCAGGTATTGATCATGAAACGTTATTCCATCGATTAACACCATTAGTCCAGCTCAATATTTGTTTATTCTCCCCTAAACCAAAAGAGAGCAGCCACCGCGCTTGATAGTTTACCTTACTGTACTATTAGAGTATTATAACTCGAGATCTGCTGGACCAGTTTTCATGGTTTTTTTCATGGTCCGCCCCGAATAGCAGAATATATCTGAAAAGTACTGAAAAATTGACGAATACTTGAAAAATGCGTTATTTTCCCTATTGCTATTGAGGATCTTTGCATTGTCATTGAGAGTCAATAGGCTTGATAACAGTGTCAGTTTTCGGTCATGCTCTCATGTAAAAATAATTTATTCTGTGTAAATGTCTTTTCATAGGTTGTCTATGATTTTTCTTGATAAGCTATTATCTATGTCTAGATTGTTTTATGTGGCTTTGTGCGAGTTCATATTCAGCATTGCTATAAATAAAAATGCCGCTTCCTAGAAGATGTAATCTTTCCCAGCGGACCCGTAATGCAATTGGGCAACGGAAAATCGTGAGTCAATTATCTGACGAAGAACGAGAAATCGTCCGAAATAGTCCACTTTACATCCCATACTGTATGAGTATTATAGGATATCTAATACTCATCCCTCTCTCCAATGCTTAACGGCAATCTGAATCTGTAGCTGAACAGATATAACGGTTATTTCAGCAGTTAAAACACGGCCTGATTTGAGCTTTTGCAAAGCTAGCAGCGCAAGCTAAGGCTAACAGCAAAAGCTGGGAGGAGCGTGAGCAGGAAAAGCTTTGGGGGCTTTTGCTGTTGCGTCGCTGTTACAGTGTGACAACTTGTTGTGAACGGACGGATGCTTCCGGACTCTCGAGTCGAACGTTGCGATTTCGAATCATTCGTCAACAGACTCTCGTGCGATTCGGTTCAGCTTCAGACACACTCTAAACTATCTCTCTGTCTCGCTCGCTCTCGCACAACGGCAGGCTAAGGCTAAGCAGCAGCAGCTAAAGCATTCCGCTCAGTCAGCATCACTGACAGTCAGCGCTTTGTTAGTCGGAGAGGGCAACAACAACAACAGTTACACTCGCGTACGCATAACGGTTACAATTTTTGAAAAATTTTCGTGTTGTGCTTGCGGATTTCTCTGCGTCTGTGTGTGCGCGTGTGTGTGCGTCTTGATTGTTGTTCTTCTTCTTCGTCTTCTTCTTTTTTTTTGCTGTGCCCAAGCCCAAGGTGTTTGCATCTGCATAACTCGGCGACGTCCAGCCGACTGAGCCAGACGAAAGTCGAATGTTTTGAAATTATTTTCGAAAGCAAAACCAAAACGAAAAGAAAAAAGAAAAATCTAAGTAAACAAGTGTCAAAGCTGTGAGCAAAGGCAGCAAATAGCCCAACGACAACAGAAACAACAAGTTGAGAAGGTGAGTACAGAATCTATGTTAATTATCGTATAGTCCGGCTATAACGACTCCGCCTATAGTGTCCGTACGGTTGTTGCGACAAAATTCTGGTCCCCAGATAATCATATATGAGTAAACTTATATGGTTACAGCGTCTTCCGGGTCGCTTGAGCGTCGTTATAGACGGATTCTGCTGTACTTGAAGCAGAACATTTGAAATTCAATTTGTCAGTTATCAATCAATTTTTAAACTCATAAGTAATATTATATCGAATTACTTTAGTTGTAAAACTTAGATATGGTCTGTGGTTAGTCCACGCCTACTTTATTTAAGGAACATGTCAAATCCGTGCTTATTCCATTTTTATGATATGTGTACTCAATTAGGAGCTGTAAAGATCTGTACATTTGTATTTCTTATTTGTTATATTACTAAACAAAATCCAAAGATCCATGAAGCATAGTATATTAATAGAAACACGAATTCGAATGAAATAATAAGAAAGACAGAAAAACAAATTCAGTCGATTCCCGATAATTAGAAATGGCAAGGGAATCATTTTTTTTATTTTTTTTTTTTGAATTACTCAGAAATTCGAACTATCGAAAACGATTATTTTTTTCAAGGGAATAGAATTTTCGATTTATCGCGATTTTCGATTTTTCGGATTTAGACTCGTCTGTAAATAAATATATTTAAATTAATATCTACTTGGAATTATTGTATCAATTATTATGTATATAATGAACTGAGTTGAGTGTTGAGAATGTAATAATTTAAGTAAAATAGCTTAAAAACACTGTGATCACTTAAACTTTGTTTAATCACCAGCGTCTTTACTCTACCAATGCTCTTCTCGAAATGTTTGAGCTGCACTTCTTGCCATACTGTTGAAATTGAAGTTTTACACGAATAACAGAAGAACAAATTAAAAGAGTGTAAAATATATAAAAAACATGATCATATGATATAACAAATAACTAATGTATTATGCCAAAATATATTAGCAATAGTCATCATTTATTTTTATATTTACAAAATAATACGTGTAATGTAAACAAAGTATTTTTTTTTTTTTTTTATTTTAATTTTTTTTTATTTTATTTATTTATTTATTTATTTTTGTATACATATGTAAATAAGACATAATATTGGAAAATGTATTATTTTGTATTTAAATTGCCAACAATAAGATAATTTTTACAAAAACCAAGTTTGTATTATTTAAATATAAGCAATTGAAACCGTCGCATTCTTTACCAACCGCCGAATACTCATTCATTACCGAAAGGTTGATTGATCTCATTGGCCACGCCCCCAATTGGTATATTTATACTCGCTAAAGTGCAATGTACGCCTTGCTGTCCGTCCGTTCGTTTGAACTTGAGAACATACATATACTCATGGATGGCTTTAAATTGTAATTTGTCAAGCTTTTCCCGATGCGCCCCATTAGGGGCGTGGCGAATTGAGGTATCATACCGGGTGCTAGAAATCCTCTCAGTTGAAATGCTAGAGAACCCAATATCAAAAATGTATGGCGGATTTATCTAGGACCATTTGGGGCATGTATTTTTTACAGTTTTGAATCTAGAAACTCAAAATTTAACAAATGTAAATTTATTATTGATATTATAAATATAGTGCACAAATTGGGGCGTGGCAAATGAGAAAATGAAGCTGGCAGCATTTGGACAGTGAATGAGTATTGTGTAGTCGGTAACGCCCGACTGTTACATTTTTACTTGTTTATAAATTTACTTTTTTATGTTGATGAAAATTGATTTATAAACTTGAATGAATTTGTAACTGAAACGAAAATCTAAATATAGATCCAGCGTTTGCAAAAACTACTCTATAGCAGCAATAGCAATAAAAATTGTGCTATGCTCTCGCTACCGCTCTCATTTTTGACGAGAGCCGTAGCAGAGTTGTAGCCTAACAATAAAAAGTTTGTGCTCTGCTATGCTCTCAGTTTCGTCTCGTCAAAAACTACAGCAGTAGCGAGTAGCACAAAAACAACTGATGTGCTACGCTCTGCCGTAGCGGTAGCTGAAAACAGATAGCGAAAGCGATAGCTGAAAACAGCGAACGAGATGAAATCATAGCGAGATGAAAACGGAGCGAGATGAAAACAGAGCGAGATGAAAACAGAGCGAGATGAGAGTAAAACAAATGTGCGAGAGCGATATGAGCAGGGCTGTCATTTTAGATTTTTTGCCGTCAGATCTGGCAAATGGGAGCGATTTGAGAAAAAATGAAAAAATGTTTTTTATTATTTGATTTCTGTAACTACACAATTTATCCCTACGTTAATTTGACATCAATCAAAAATTGAAGTAAAAATAAACACAAAATAAAATGCGGCTGCTCAAATCGCTCCCATTTGCCAGATCTGACGGCAAAAAATCTAAAATGACAGCCCTGCTCATATCGCTCTCGCACATTTGTTTTACTCTCATCTCGCTCTGTTTTCATCTCGCTCTGTTTTCATCTCGCTCCGTTTTCATCTCGCTATGATTTCATCTCGTTCGCTGTTTTCAGCTATCGCTTTCGCTATCTGTTTTCAGCTACCGCTACGGCAGAGCGTAGCACATCAGTTGTTTTTGTGCTACTCGCTACTGCTGTAGTTTTTGACGAGACGAAACTGAGAGCATAGCAGAGCACAAACTTTTTATTGTTAGGCTACAACTCTGCTACGGCTCTCGTCAAAAATGAGAGCGGTAGCGAGAGCTCAACGAAATGCTACGAAATAGCAGAGCATTTTCAAACGCTGTATAGATCTAAAGGGGTCAGACTTTAATGTGTTTATAACAATCGCATTCATCGCTTCCACTGCTTAGAGTTGGTGTCCTACTGGAAACTCCATTGCTTTTGGAACTTTAAAAATAGATGATTTCAATCAATACTTATCGATTTCGAATAAGCGTGACGATATAATGCTTGAATGGAATATATGTATTTGCGTTCTCATTGGGCATTTGTAGTCATTGGAATAAAAGATTTTAATTTTGCAGAGATTTGGCTTTGCCCTTCTGAATTCGTGTTCATTTAAGCCCAACTCTGAGCGTACTTTTGGCAGAGTTTCGAAAATGAAGCCAAAGACAGCTGAAGAGAGAAACATCTAAGAGTCGCCATCAAAGTTGGCGCTGGCTGTGTGGGATTTCCAGTTCATTAACTTTGCAGAAATATCAACAGAACAACATAAACATAAGGAGTTACGGCGCGGCTGTAAATATAGCTGTAACTCGAAATGTAACTGTAACTGTAACGAGGTCCAACTGGTGTTTGCCCAAACAATTTTCAAGCAATTTTATTTAACTGCCTTCGCAGATAATAAATCATTTCTTTACCCCGTCCAGCCCCCGTCCCGATTTGCCTGCCACCCACACAATGTTAAGTGACTGATGGGCTGCATTTGAGGGCCAGGTGGCTGGTGGCTGGGGCAGGTGGCAGGTGGAACAGACATTAGATGGCCTTAGATGCTGGCTGCTCCTTTCATTTTCATTCATATACATACATCTATATATAGGTGAGTGTGTGTATGTGTGTGTGTCGACTTTGTTGCGACGTTATCTGTTTTTTGCTAATTAACTTGGCTGCCTGTGGCCGAGAGAGCGAGACAGGCAGACATTGAGCGGGATATTGACAATGGGAGCGAGAGGGGCCAAGGAGCGAACGGGGTTAAACTTGAATGCTACGTTTTGAGTTTCTTTGGAAATCAAAAATCTCATTAAAATGTTCGGCAGGCGCGCCCTTTTGTCGAAGGCCTCTTTAACATAAAAGTAAGCAAAGGCAAACAAACAGAAAACAAAATAAGAATAACAATAATAACAATAATAATAAAGAACTGTGGCAATAACAGCAACAACTGTAATGACAACAACAGCCAACAGCCGACAGGCAACAGCTAACAGCTAACAGCCAGCAGCCAACGACAATTACTTAAAGGTTGGCCGCTTGCTTTGCCGTCGCCTCGCCTCACCTCGCCTCACCTCGACACGCCTCGCTGGGAGGCAATATTTATTGTAGTTACATTTTCACTGGCTTTTCATGCGCAGCGCGTTTTCCACTTAGCCAAATAGTCATTTCACAGAGCTTGCCAACGCGCGCCGGTATCCACGGAGCACATGCCAATTGCCAACGAGATTTACAAAGTCGAGCGCTAACAGCACAACGGGTTGGCTAACTAGGCGTATGCGCAATCCAAATAAACTCCATTGTTATGAGCAAATATTTACACTACAACTACAACTGCGTGCGCGCTTTCTCTCTCTCTCTCTCTCTCTCTCTCTCTCTCTCTCTTCCTTTCTCTGTTACATCTGTATTTATTTAACTTATATTGATGCTAATGACTGAAGGATATACATACATATATTACATTTAACTACCTGTAACTAGCTCCAATTAAAAGTCTCAATTAATTTGGTGTCATGTTAGCTTCAAATACAGTGTCCATTATGTTGAAGTGGTATTTATATGGTATGTAATATGATATTATTTAAAATATGTCACTTGATATAGCCATCAGCCAACAATTCAAGTTTTGTTGCTCGACTCGGATTAACCGCAGTCTCAGATGCAACTGATTTGTGATTTCTACTTTCTAGACTCAAATCTTAATACAATGCAATACAATTGAAGCCATAAGCCATTAGCGGTCTGCATTGTGGACTTTGTTTGATTTATTTGAATTGATCTCTTCAGGAACAAACGAATTGTTCTTGTTGGCAAGCTATCCAAAGTTAGCTAAGAACAATAATACAGAAATAGAACATAATAATAAACATAATATCATATTATCATAATAACGAACACATTTTCAGGTTTCTGTATATCATTCATGAGTATAGAATACTGATACTAATGATACTGATACTAATACTAATTGGTAATGGCCGACTGCAATGCTCTTATATCATGATCAATTGCTAGTCTATTCGGCTTAGAGAATCTCGTGAGGTCAATTGCCTTATTTAGCATAACTTTCGAGTGATTTTTAAAAGTTTGAACTTATCACTAGTTGTTTTCCAGAATTTATGGTGCACTTACTATGTAAAGAAAAATCTAAATTGGTGTACATTTGTTGGATAAGCTAGGTTCAATTGGTGATGCAGTGCGAGTGAGGTTTTGATAGAGAATGTTATATGGATGTTAATTATTGGTTATCAGAGAGAAGGTTGACGAGCTGACGTCTCTTAGCTTTCTAATGGTTCTGAAATGTGGCAGCTTTTATTCAAGTCGGTTGGCGTAAACCTCCTTCAGTCGATTGCTGGAGCGATTTGAGTGGAAGGAAATCTGAATTTCCCTGCGCAGACATGAGTTTCGGGCGAGCCTGAGGCTAACGTTTTGTTTTGCTTCACCTGGAGTTTGTGGTCGTACCTCCATATTACACATGTTGCTTGGGGATAGTTTACATTTGCTTTGTAGCATCTAGGACATCTGAATAAAACGGGATCGACAGGTGCCAGCGATTGTAACAATGTGGGGCTAGAAAGTGGGTCGGTTGGTCTAATGTGAGCCAGAAGCGTTTCACCGTCCTGGTTTGTACAAAACGGTGCTATTTCATGTACAGTGGAATCCGATTAGAACGGCGCTCAAGGGACTGTCGCTATTCTCGGAAGACGCCATAACCATATAAGTATACTCATATCAGATTATCTGGGGAGCAGAACCAAAGTCGTTATAACCGCATTCTACTGTGTTTGAAAATTTAAGTTTCGGATCGAGCTCTCTCTTAGACTTTTCAATATTAAATTCAGTTCATACTTTCCTAAATGAAATAATGATCATTCTTCATAATCTTTGTACATTTTATAACATTTGCTTAGTTGACATTTTGGATACTAATTCAATTTGTTTTTCGCTTCAAGTCGTGCGATATGAAGCTGTAGCTGCACGAGCTAATACCATCAAATGAAAAATAAAGAAATGACAGCTCATTGGAATTAGTGCACATTTTTAGCTGCAAGCGATTATGTGCTTAAAATGACCTTGGCCTTGCCCTTGACCCTCAGATAATTGAATTGGAAAATAGTCGACAAAGACTTAACGTGCTTAAAATATTTGCTCATTGCATTTACATATTATTATTATTATTATTATTATTATTATTATTATTATTATTATTATTATTATTATTATTATTATTATTATTATTATTATTATTATTATTATTATTATTATTATTATTATTATTATTATTATTATTATTATTATTATTATTTAACGATTATATATTGAAATGATAAATGATTTGGTGGTAATGTTGATCAGGTCGTCGAGCTGAGTCGATATAGCCATGCCCGTTGGCCATCTGTTCGTCCGTATGAGCGCAGAGATCTTGTGAACCACTGAAGCTATAGTCTTGAAATTTTGTATGGATACTCGTTTATACCAATTCATAATTTTGTTCTTTTCGAAAAATCATTTCACATCTTTCTTATTGAGGTTCGATTGCTAATTTAAACTCAAATAAAATGTTGAAATACAATATTATCAATTAATAATATTACCTCGCTCTGTTTGATAAATATAGAAAGTTTGATAAATATAAGACTCGGCTTGAGCACTCTTACTTGTTTGTATGAATGAATAAATTTTTATGAATTGAATTTTTAATTAAGTTCAATTCAAGCACATCTGAAACTTATCAACTTAAACTCCAGAGAGTTTTTTTGTATGCTACAAAAGTTAAAGTTTATTATTTGTTTTATTTAATAAATTTGAAAAGTGTTGCCAGCATTTTCAATTGACTCTTTGATCAAAATACTTTTAAAGCAAATTAATGACTTAAGAGCCTGAAATGCACATTTAAGACAATTCACATCTAGTTACAATTCGCCTGGATATAATGCAATAAAATTTTGATAAAGGACGTCATTGGACACTTAGGGCAGCTTTCAACTACTTTTAAATCGTGGTTTACCATGTACAAAAAACCAGTGAGGGAGACAGAGAGAGAGAGAGCGAGCGAGAGAGAGAGAACAGGACGGGCTTCCTTCCCTCTCTTTGTCACTTTTATATTAATTGAAATATGAAATTATAATTGCATTTTTTTGCTTTTATTTATTTTTTTTGCCAACATTACATGAACAACAACAATGAGCCGAAAAATCCATAGCGCTCGCTCGTATTTCTCACAGCTCCCAGCCCGCTCCCAATTGATGACAACACAATTTGAGTAAGCCTTCTGTGTGCAGAGCCAAAAAGAGAATTCAAAATGAGATAGTCAACAACGACGAGTGAATACACTTCCTCACTGAAATAAGTTTCGTTTCATGGAAGACTTGGCATGAACAGATGGGAGAGTGTAACTCCTGTTAGCTGAGCTTGTCGAGCAGTTGTGACTTACTTGTAGCTTTACATATACATATGTATATGTATATGCTTTAGAGCGAAGCAGACTTCACTTTCCCAGCTGAATACAGGTCGTGCCAGAGTTGAGAGTATACAAAAATTATAATTAAATAACGACTACCAAGGAGCGACAGGCGGTTGGAGTGGGAAGTGGGCGTGGAAGTGGGCGTGCATGTGCTGGGTCTGAGTGTGGTTCCTTCGCTATGTGTAACCAGTTGGGTCAACAGCTTGGCCAGGATGTGGCCATAATTCAGTTGGCTGCCATCGATTTGGCTAAAATGTGTCAACAACGGTAGTCGGGGCCATGAAGGACTAACTAATGCCGAGCACTGTGCGTGCGTGTGTGTGTGTGTGATATCAAGAGCAGCTAGGAACAATACAGCAACAACTATCATACTAATAGTCAAGCCACTGTATGTGTGTGTGTGTGTGAATGTTTGTTATGGGGATGTGACAGGCGGCTGTCATTTGTAATGCGCTGCGTGTTACAAAATACAAAAGTATCATGTCTCGCAACAATAACTCACACACAAGCAACATAAACAATGTGACGCCTGCACATTTGCAAGCTGAAAGGAACTCACACACACACGCACACCTCGGCAGTTGCATGAGAACAATGTGCACAGACAATTTCTTTCCATTTTTTTGAAATAAATGTTTACAGACATTTTGCACGATTTTGCGACTCGGGCAATGCATTTGCTGCAGATGAGCTATATGAATATAAGAACATATATATTATGCATATGTATATATGTATATACTAGTATTACGTATGTTTATATGTGTGCGTGTGTGTGTGTGTATTCAAACACTTTCAAGCGCTGACATTGCATTGCATCAAAGACTTAAGGCGCCTCAGAAGCTCGGCTATGCCAAAGCACTCGAGTCAACCTGCGGCACAAGTCGTAAAATCTTTTGCTGCTGTATGGGTGTGTGTATCATTTAGCACTCACACACACATACATACAGACTCACATATAGCACACACCATATAAGATAGCTTATTCAACTATTTATGCCACTTCATTTGCGTGCGCACTCACTCACCTTGCTTTGCGTTTTTCACGACATTGCAAAACTAACTCTACCCTGTAGTTCCCTGCAAATGGATCAAATGTCTTGATTATGAGCATAAAAGAGTCTATTGAGGGCGTCTTGCAACTGAGTCTTAGATTTCGAAACTTGAATCAACCTAAACTCTTTCAATTTGTCTATTTCAAGTCAATTAGACATGCTGCCTGTGAGAGCAGATTCAACTGAGCTGAAATCTGATTGAAAAACACTCTTATATTACATTCACTTTACAAAATATCTTCTACACTCTTAAAGCGTAATAATAATTACATAAGGAACAGCAACTGATCCATGATACATGAGAACCTGGTATTTAGAAAGAGATCTCAAGATTCCGAAGTTGGCTAAAAAGTACATAGAGAGATGAAATTCTCATCCAAATAGCCTCGCCAGTTCTCTCTAAGTCCTATCAAGCCCCGCAGCTGTGCTAGGAGAATAAGAAACGCCGCCATCCTCAACTGGACCTGCATGATCGTGTCTTGTCTGTATCTTTCATAATAACTCCGTGAGCCTTACCCATATCTGTACCCCCCAAATCATATTTTCTTCCCTTGGTTATGTATTCCTTGTTAGAATTAATATAGCCTTCAGTAGATATAGAGAGATCCACTCCAAATGGATCACTTGTCTTGGCTTTCTAGGGAGTTACTTCTTTATACTCATGCCAGCAATGGATGTAGGAAAATGATTTCTAAGGTGGGTCGACAGGCGGACAGAAATCGAATTATCTCATCATGAATTTGACTGCTTTAATTTCCCTTTCAAGCAGATTAGAAACATGTGAGGGTTGGTCATCTGGGCTGGAATCTGAGCTGTCATCTGCATAAGGCAGACAATATCTCATGTCTGACGAGTGCCTGAAGCATCTTTGAATGGCAGCAGACAGACATCATGAGAAGAGGATTGCTCCTGTGCCTGTCTTGGATTTTTTAATTCAACGGAAAAGTGTCCTTGCTCAATGCAGACTTAAAGCCTGCAAAGCCTTTGCGCTTTTTGTGCAACCCTGGACTGAAATCTTCTACTGAAATTTGTTAGACAACATTTTAAAACTCTAATTAAAATTGGAGCTCATCTAGGGAATTTTTTTATTGTAAGAAAGGTTGTGCATTAATTTTATATTTGTGCAGCATATTTAATTTAATTAATTATAACTTAGCCCCATGTATTTATGGCGAGATAAGTAATATTTCAAAACTTATTTACGAGTCTAAACTCGACGGACCATCTGGCAGCCCTGCAACGTAGCCATATTTTTAATCAAAGATAGACTCAACTCTTGACGATAATAATTCCTTTATTTAGTTCAAGTAGATTTGTTGACATCACTTTTTGAATAAAATGTCACTTGAGTCTGTAGGGCGTATTGTGCCCGTCTCTTTCATAAGAATATTTAGGTCTCAGAATCATATTTATTATGTGTCCTGTCAAAAGAGTCGATATATTCAATTTTTCAAAGAAGGCTTCCTCATTCGCGTTTAACTTTTCGCATTTGGTTTCAATTAGATTTAATTCTTCATTCCCTCTCTAGAATCCACATCCATTCCCAACATACAATTACTATTGATTATATAATATATTAAAACTCATACCATAGATCTGTCATTTAGAGGGTATCTTCCAGTTGCGCATCGGCATCTTTGAAGCGTTTTCCTTTGACTATACAGAGACCTTGCAATGCAGAACATGCTCATACTCAAACTGATGCTGGAAGCTTGCGCAAATGGTTTTGTGAGATTAGCTTTTTATAATCAAATAGAAAGAAAGCAAAGGCAAAAACGAAAATGAATATGAAAACGAGAAAGAAATATGCGAACTTCTTTCGCATTTTCATTACTTTGAAGCACAAAGTGAATTTGTTAGGGATACTTTGCATTTTTAATGGCCCAGTGGCATCAATTAAACACTTTTACTTTTATTTCTTACTTCTATTTGGTCCAGCGGCAGCCACTCGCCAAATATATATAAATATTTAAAGACGAATTGCTCAAATACTCAGCAGCAGCGCTGCACTCGCGTCTCTTCCCCCCTTCCTTTCTCCCTCTCTCTCTCTCTCTCTCTGTCTCTGTCTCTAACTCGCCCATAGAGATAGATGGAAGCACTTTAAAGGTTGAAAACCTATAGGGCACTTGGCAACTCGCAGCTGCAACAGCTGCAACAGCAGCAACAAATAATAAAATAAAATAAAAACACAAAATGTTCAATTTAGTGAAGTGCGCTTGGAGAGCACCTCAGTACAAAGTAGTTGGCATTATATTATAGCTTGCCCCGGATCGTCGAGGCGAATCCAAAGGCCGCTGGCAGGAGCGCCAGCTGGAGGACGCTCAAGGAGCATCTGTGTGCCAAACATTTTCTGATTCGTTTAAGATACGTTTCAGCAGACAAACTCTGCATTCCGAGCAAAGCGTTTCTGCTGCCTTTTGAGCCAATGGATTCTCACTATTTAATAATATTCTCTGAAACGAAGTGAGTGAATTTGCTTGTCTCTGGAAATATGTCTTTACATCTTTAGAATCGAAAAGTAACAGCAGACGGATGAGAAGTAGGCAAGGCCCAGAACTATATACAAAAGTGTATGAATGTTGTCGACCAGTGAGTCTTAGTATAGCTTTAAGCTAGCTTTAACTTAACCTAAGCACAGGGTGTTCATAGGGCGTTTCAGAGTGCTTTGTTAAACGTGAGGAAATAATTGATGAATAAACTTTTTTAGTTTGAATAAATATGCTAAGAAAACCAAATAAAATAATATATATAAAAGAATAATCACTGTACTCTGTACTCTGATTTAATTATATCCGACCAATATTGGGCATTTTAATAAGTTGTTTTAGGTATAAATATTTTTTGTTTCGAATGGCAATAGTTTTTATTTTTATTTTATATATTTAAAAAATTTTATGTATATATATTTAATTTTTTAATAATTTGTAAAAATATTGTATGTTTAAAGCCCACAGTCATATCATTCAAAAAGTATTTGATTTCTGGCTCGCTGATAAATTCTGATTGAAATTGAGTCGCTCACAATTTTCAGGAGTTGTATGTATTTATTCTTCACATGTATTTCTTCCAAGTGTTTCCTCTAAGTATTACGTCTAAGTAGGACTACATGATGTGTCGATCTATACCTTAATGACACTCTGTTTATTTCTCCGTTTAGAAAAGATTTATCTTATCAAATACAATAACAATCTATGTAATATATTTTGAAACATAGATTAGCTGAGCCATCACGACAATATGATTCTAAGTTGTTTTTAACGCTTTAATAAACAAATATTGAATAACTTGATCTTTGATTGATTGAGATTGAGCTTCAGAGGTGATAAACTGTGTGAGGCAATGTTATCGATAGATCAACCGTATCTGAATTATCGTTGATATGCATTATTAAAAAGCCAATTTCACTATTTATATTATTTTGTTATTAAAGATTAATTTCAGTTATACTTAAATTATTAAATTGAATTAACACGAATCATGATTTCATTATGCGATCAACTGTCTTATCTATTTGAGCTTTCCCATCTTTTATTCATTATTATTATTATCATCATAATTATTATCATCTTTTCTTCTCAACTCTTATTTTTCTTCATATTTCATTGTTGCTAAGCAGCAAACCACTTCTCAGTACGATGGCTACTACACGACTCTTCTTCTTCTACTTTACTATCAACGGCTCATAATAACTAGCTCAAATCAAATTTAGTTCGCTACGAACGACATTCTGGTTCATTTGCCAGGGACTTTATCATTTTTTTGGGATCCTACATACATTCATCGTCCTTGATATATCAACGATATTTCAGACAACATTCCTGTGTTACTATCGATCCTCAAGTTGAGACTCTCAATTATTGTTTGCTGCGTAGCTGCAGGAGTTGTTTTTATTTGGGTGATTCAGCTTTAAGCTTCCGGAGAGAATGAGTCGGCGTTTGTTGGTTCGGGCACGCCTAATTTGACACCTTATTGCCCCGTTTTAATTTTATTTTTATTCTCCAACATTTTTTTTTTTTTTCCGTTAATTACAGTGTTGGCCATTGGTTGCCCTGGGCGGCTGTTAAGGCAGCCAGTTTGGCCGGCTGGCCGAATATTTTACGCTCGAAGTGGCATCAACAAGAGCCAGCAAAAACAATTCGAAAGTTAAGTGAGCCGGTGCTCGAGCAGAGGGCGTTCAAACAGGGCCAACAGGCAGGCAGTAAGCACATACAGATTCAACCACACACACACACACACACACGCATGTGACCGCACCCTTATCCATAGACACACACACAGCTAAAGCCTCTGGCGGAAATGGCCATGCAAAGCGTGCCAATATTTACGGCGTACAGTCTGTATTTGCCGCATTTTTATAGGTGGCAGCCGCAGCAGCAGCGGCGCGACGGCAGTTGCAGCTGCAGCAGCCGCAGCCACAGTCGCAGCCGCAGCCGCAGAGTAAAAATATCATTTACAGTTGACAATTGTCAAAGGATACAGAGCCGTTTGCCGTCCACACCCTGCAGACGCTGGCCAGGAGACGGGCATAAGGCATTCACTCAAAAATACGCAACTGGCAAGGATAATTGTCAGCTGAGGGGATGGCTCATACAGGGTATCTGCTGGACGAGTACTTTTTACATTTGTTTATTATACTCATTCACGAAAGTGAATCAGTATATTGGTTTTGTGCAATGTCCGTCTTGCTGTCCGTCCGTCTGTCCGTCTGTCCGTCCGTCCGTCTGTCCGTCTGTCCGTATGAACGCAATCTATTTCGGCGCTATTGAAGCTAGAGACTTGAAATTTGGAACACATACTCGTGTATATCTCCGATTTATAAAGTGTTAAAATTTTCCCGATCCGCCCACTAGGGGCGTGGCAAATCGGAAAATGCATTTTCCGATATACCAGAAATCATGTTTGTTGAAGAGCTAGAAAGCTGAAACTTGGTATGTAGGTCCGCGTTGACCACCCAAGATCACGAGCTATGGCGGATATATCTACGCCCATTGGGGGCGTGGCAAATCGGATAAAACTGTATCTCCTAAAGTTGTAAACCTAGAATGCTGAAATTTTGCACGTCAGCTAATGGTATGATTCTATAAAGTCTGAAGATAAATTATAAGTCTACGCTCGTTGGGGGCGTGGCAAATCGGACCTGAAGATATAGTGATTTTTTAAATTCTCCTATATTTTGGACACTATTGATGGCAGAGACCTCAAATTTTGTATATATACTCGGACTGATCACCCAAGACCAAAAAGTTTTGTCGGATATATGTCCGCCCACAGGGGGCGTGGCAAACCGCAAAAGTTTATATCTCCTAAAGTATAATAGCTAGAAGCTTCAAATTTGGATACTTGAGTTACTGGTAGCCTCCTCTATCGATTCCCCAAAAATAATTTTTACGCCTCTTTAGGGGCGTGGCATATCGAAAAATACCCTGTAATTTTCACATTTTTTTAGGGTAAGCATTCAAACTTTGCAGTTAGGGTAACGTTATCTCTTTCTAAAAACTGACCAAAAATGAGGTGTCTACGCCCAGTTGGGGCGTGGCAAATCGGATAAAACTGTATCTCCTAAAGTTGTAAACCTAGAATGCTGAAATTTTGCACGTCAGCTAATGGTATGATTCTATAAAGTCTGAAGATAAATTATAAGTCTACGCTCGTTGGGGGCGTGGCAAATCGGACCTGAAGATATAGTGATTTTTTAAATTCTCCTATATTTTGGACACTATTGATGGCAGAGACCTCAAATTTTGTATATATACTCGGACTGATCACCCAAGACCAAAAAGTTTTGTCGGATATATGTCCGCCCACAGGGGGCGTGGCAAACCGCAAAAGTTTATATCTCCTAAAGTATAATAGCTAGAAGCTTCAAATTTGGATAGTTGAGTTACTGGTAGCCTCCTCTATCGATTCCCCAAAAATAATTTTTACGCCTCTTTAGGGGCGTGGCATATCGAAAAATACCCTGTAATTTTCACATTTTTTTAGGGTAAGCATTCAAACTTTGCAGTTAGGGTAACGTTATCTCTTTCTAAAAACTGACCAAAAATGAGGTGTCTACGCCCAGTTGGGGCGTGGCAAATCGGAAAAACCTGTATATTCTACAGTATTAGAACGAAACTTAACTACTAAATTGTTGATGGGATGTGAATGAGTATTCCGCAGTCGGTAACGCCCGACTGCAACGTTCTTACTTGTTTTTATTCAGTTTACAAGTGAAATGTATTATATTGGTTCAGTGCAGTGTGAAAGCAACTGTTGGCCGCTGCTAAAGCTTGAAACTGAAGCTCAACTCAAGCCCACCTCAATCAACAGGCCACGCCCAGCGCTCACCTGGCCACAAAGTGCGAAAATCAATATTCTGGGTTAAGTGACATTCACACAGCCGTGCTTTGGGGTTTCACTGTACCGCAGCTAACAAAATGTAACAAAGCCACAATATTTCGGCTAATTATGCTGCAGCACAATTCCAATTCCAATTCCAGTTCTTTTATTAACTTTACGCCCGCAGAGTTTGAGTTCATTTAGATTTTTCTCTATTTACATAGCGAATTGAAGTTACCAAATTTTAGGCGTTTCTAGATTTACGAAATACAGTTACATTAACCTGCTTATGCGAGGTGAGTTCCATAAGTGTTGCGAGTGTTGTTTTTTCACAAGCTGCAAAATAGGATCTATGTTTTATTTCGGGCTTTATGCTGATACGTATATCCCTCACTCATGCCGAGAAGTTCGAGTCCTTTTAATGCTTTGCATTGCTGACAGTTACTTAGCTTGAAAGTGTTTTAGCTACCCAATCGATTTTCATCTATTAAAATAAAGCTGAGATTGACTTTTGCTTTTTCTTGAAGAAGAGGATCGACGACATCGAAGAGACATATAAGATATTAAGAAATTATCTTTTTAAATGCTTCGAGAATTGGAGCAAACTTAGGCCAGAAATGCCATCAAAATACTGCGTATGTTCCTTAAGAGTTCGCATAGTAAATAATTTGTATTGAGCATAGCTCAGCTTTTTGACGAGTTGGACGGGCTATCATAGTTCATGCAAGAAGCCAAGCAATATGAGAATAAAAGATTAGAAAATTTCGAAAATAAAATTTACAAATGGAATATCTTAACGAAACTTGATAACAAACTAGAGAGTCTTTGGTTTTGCTTAAAGAATTAATTAAGTCTTGATATATGTATGTATATATGTATGTGTGTATGTATGTATGTATGCATGTATGTTTGTATATGTGTATGTATGATGATAGCTCTAAAGATTTTTAAGGTAAGAGGAAGAGGTAGAGAGGGAGCGAGAGTCTTGCAAGAAAGCCGTGCTAGCTTGCATGCGATTAGGAATTGAGCTGTCTCTACAGCTTCTTGATTCCAGCAATCAGCGCTGCATTTAGCATTCAGATTTTACTGCAGTGGCTTGCCAAATAGATTTATAGCTGAGAGAGACTTCAATATGCATTGAGAGTGCATTAGTTAGTCGTGTGATTTGCTCTCTATTCTTCACATGATGCTTTTGTTCTCAGATCCAATCCGTTTAATTACGCTAAGCTGGTACTCACAACTCGAGCATCTTCGCATTAATTCATCATTTGAATAGCGCAGCTGCTTGCAGTAAATTTTCCACAAATGAATTCAATTCCGTACGCAATCATACACAATTGACATCATTTGATAGAATCCGCTTATATTTCTGCTCCCCTCCTTATTTATTTGGAAGATATTTAAGGTAAATTTATCTGTAATCGATCTAAAATAATTGGATAGCAATTTTGTTTAGTAAAGCAGTCAGATATTACATGGCAGCGAGGCGTATACTTGATATTTTAGCAGGAAGAGAAAATTCATTTATTATTATATACTGATAAAATTGTGTCATTGTTTATTTTTTTTTTTATTTCTTAGTATAATTTTTATTTATATTTTTTTAAATAGATTTAAAAGCAAAAAAAAAAAAAAAAGACGGTATACATTTTTTTTTTTCGAAATAAAAATGTAATTTTCATATCCTTTTTTTTTTTTTTTATATGTATATACTTTGTAAAATACATTTTTATGACATGTAAATCAAAATGTTTTACATATATTTTAAGAATATTGTATATGCATATGTGATGTATTTGAATTATATGTTTTATCTATTAGCTATAAATATTGTACTTCAATCAAATTATGTCTTTCTCTATTTTTTTTTTTGCGTATAATTGGAATGTTGCTTATATAAGGATCTGAATGTATTTATTCAAATGAACTATTTCTCTTTATAAACTCATATAAAAATTCAAACCTAATCAGTTAAACAGCACTGTTCATATAAATAGTTACACCAACTGCATTCATTGTCACTTGCTCGCAGTTAACAAAAGTTTACTAAAGTCAACAAGAAATGAAATTAAAGAAGAAAAAAGATTATTTAAATCTTATGAAAATTAAATGCAACTGTAGAGGTAAATCTTTGTGATGCTGCTCATCTTGGTTTGTAGCGAGTTAAAACCTAGGAGTAGAAAAGTTATTTAATATATTATTAAGTACAAGTGCATCTCGCCTTTGAATTGCAGGTGCAAGTGCATGAATATTCACCTGAGAGTTAATATTGAAATATTTTTGTGGCGCTGCCTGAATGATTTTCCAATATTGCCAGCACGACGAACTAGCTGTAAAGGATTTAAACTGAATAGAAATTAAGTTGGGAATTTCCGCATCAAATATTAAAATGTAAAATGCGAGCTAAAGACTCTGTTCGATCAAATAATCTCGCCAAAAATGTTGATTCAAAGATACAAAGCCCCGGACTTAAAGAGCTGCTGCGGCAGCAACTGTTCCCCTGCCGTATTTGCACATCCGACACCGACTTTCATTTACGGGCTCTTCACAGCTTCTGGTCAAACACTCGAGAAATCCCATTTGTTGTTCTTATTCTTGCTTTGTTGTGGTGTGTGTGGCATAGCGAGCAATGATTCAAATTGCTTTTTGTATGCTTGACCCAGCCTCTGCTTTGTATTATGGTGGCACGTGTACCACAAAATCAAAATCTGAATCAGAATCTGAATCAAAATGAAAATCAAAATCAAAATCAAAATCAGAATCGAAATCAAGGTTCTGCAAATATAAACTAGCTTGTTTGCGAAAACTTTCAATGCGTACTTTAGCCAAGTTGTTTCTTCTCTCTGTGTGTGTGTGTGTGTGTGCGTGGCAATCATTGCATTCCACTGCATTGATTGGCTTGCCTCGGGGAATGGTAAGGCAAACTTGTCGTGGGCCTAGGCTGGGCCACGGCTCTGGGCTAAGTGTGGCTTCGGATGCCTCAGCTGCCTGGCAATTGGCGCAAAATGCATTCCATATTGCAGCGCAGCCTTTGTTGCGGCTCGGTGCCGAGGGAGCGAGCCATTCCCAAATGCAGCCCGAGCAGAGCAGTTTTTATTAGCTCGAACTCTTCAACTCTAGTCGCCTGCCTGCCAGCAGCTCTGCATGGCAAATCTGTTCGACAAGAAGTCGCACAACAATTGCAGTCTCTCTCTCGCTCTCTTTCTCTCTCACACACACGTCAGTGAAAAACTGCATATGTTGCAGTAGCCCTGCAGCTGCATTATAGCACATAATTGAAAAAGCCAGGACGAGCTGACTTGAGCCCAGAGTTGACTTCGACGTGCGTGGCCGAGCACTTGTTAAATGCCAAATTTGTGGCGCATGAAACCTTGAAGCTAATCTAAACTCGCTCCTAAAGATCTGTGTGAAATGCAAATGGAAAAAGTTTTCGAAACTATTTCCGCGGAAAAAGTGCGCTTCAAAGTTTTTATGGGCGAAAGTTTAATTTTCGGCTTTCTAGCTCGCTCTTCCGGTCTCTCTAGATCTAGCTCCCCCTCTCTCTCTGCCTCTCTCTTTTTATCCTTATATTCGCCTTCATGCACTGTTCAAGGATATTTGTAGTCATCAATTGTAATTGCTTGTCTTTTACCAGCAGCTTAAAGCTAGTTGAAAGTAGTTTTGGTTTTCCTTAGCCTTAGCCCTAAGTTCCTCCTGGATATCTAGAGACAAGTACTAGAAATTATCGTATCTTATACTGGCCTATCTATCCCTCCTTAAGCTTTTCATGGCGTTTACTTTCAACGCAATAAATATATTCTCTAGATTGAATATATATTTTCCCAAAGTAATTTGTCTTTTTTTTTTTTTTTTTTTTTTTATTTTAATAAGATGAATTTGGTAATGGTAATATACAGAAGAAATTTAGTAGCTCTGTTTGCCAAATTGAGCAAGATATTTACAATGTGTAGCATTAGAAAAAGAGTTGAGACTTCAACACAGTGCAATAGAAACAAGAGATTCTCTGCCCAAAGTTGGTATTACAATTATTCTACGACTATTTTATGCACACATACAAAAGCGCATGCATATACACAGACGCATGCATCCACACGCACGCGCTCTGCTTACTGCGCTGTAAGCAGCGAATGCGCTTGGGCTACAATATAAGCTGTATTAGGGAAATAACCTTTGCCTAGATTATATAATCTTAATTATCTAATCTACACAGTAAATCCGAAACAACTGTGACAATACCACTTAAAAACCCAATTGATATGATCGATTATTATCGATAAAACGAATATTTATGAGTTATCGAAAACGTATAATAAGCTCGTTACGCGAATGGTATACGCGAGTTTTCATGTAAAACATCAACTGATGTGGTTTACGAGATGACTGCGTACATATGGCTATATAGACTCAGCTCGTAGAGAATAGTGAATAAGAATCGGATCTATTAACATCCTTCCATTTTCCATTTACAAATGGTTCAGGGCATACAAAAATAGCTCTAGTCATATGGAAAGTATTCCACATTTATGTAGTTCGGAAAGCCTGCACTGGTATATGGGTAATTATAAGTCTGAGTTTAGATTCAAGCTTATTTAAAATGTTTCCAGTTCCATATGCTGTCAGCAACATTTTCATTCTCATATTCCCTTCATTAACGGCTACTTGAATATGATCAGGGTTTATAATCAGACAATCAGGCAATCCCAATAGATTTTCAGTTCGATATACTAACAAGAGCATTTTGAGCTTCATATTCACTTTTAAGGTCTTTCGCTTGCGCTGAATCCGATTTAAAATGGCTAATAAAATTTTCAGATTATTTAGGTCCACTTTCAGCCATCTGATTCCACTGGGCTCAGATAAGTCCTGCCTTATCCGTGTGTATGTGTGTGTGATTATAGATGGAAAAGTTTGAATATGAAAAGAGTTTCGTTAGTCTAATGGATTCTAATGGTTGATGTTTTGCTTAAGCAGTGCCTCGCTTAGTTGGCAACATTTGTTAGCCATGATCTCATTTGGCCAGGGTGGAACTGAAACGTGTGGGATTTTCGTGATATTAGCAAATATGAAGCGGCTAGAGGTGCGCTACACGTGACAGGAAAAGTCGAGTGAGCCTCGAGCCGGGCAGCTGGCGACATTAATGAATAAGGGTTTGTGGCAGGACGCAAAGCCATTAAGTGCACAGAAAAGCAGCCAAAGCAACAGCTAAGGGCGCACAGAGCAAGCGAGCGCAGCTGGAGCGTAATGTTGTCTATTTAAAGAAGTCGGTTTCTTTCACTAACATATGTGCTATATCTGTTGCATGCTCTCCCATGTGTGTGTGTGTGTGTGCACTTGAACTGTGCGCCACAAGTGTTGAAAAGTGTCGAAAAGGGTGTGCTCTAGAACGCTTGGCTGGCACTCACCAGCACTTGACTGTATGTGTGTATGTGTGTGGGTGTGTGTGTGTGGTGTGTCTGTGTGTGTGCAAGGTCAGCCAGCTCTATCTACACATTGTCGAAGTGAGCACAAACGCGACTCAGAGTAACACACGCCCACACACACACACACACACATAGACACAACTGTTGATATTGGACTGGCTCATAGAAGTCGCACGACATTGTCACAACAATGCAAATTGTCTATTTGTTGACACAACGTGAGTTGATTTTCCTTTAATACCAAATTGTTTATTAAAGACAGAGAGAGAGAGAGAGAGAGAGAGAGAGAGAGAGAGAGAAAGAACGAGAGAAAAAGAGAGGGAGCCTAATGCCTTACGCTTTACCACTCAATTCAAAGGCAATTCAATAGAAATGCCACTCGAATCGAAGGAATGTTCACATATGTTGCCCAAATCATTCATTAATCGAGACTTGAAGCCGAGCCTTGGCGCAGACTTTAAGCTCAGAGCGTGTGTGGGCAATATTCATGAACTTGGCCAACTCGGTGTGGCTAGCTGGCAATTTGTGAATTGAATGGAGCCCAGCAATTAGGGGCAGGGTGTTGCAGCTGATTTGTTTTGCTTAGCTCTGGCATTGACAATGCGGAAAGCGGAAGCATAAATAACATGAATAATGCACGAACTTTAATATTCATTCAATTAAAATGCTCGAAAGCAAACAGCAGCTCAAATGCAAATCACTTGGTCTGCCGCACTCAGAGCTGAATATTTAATTTCATATTTACTACAGCGTGAATCCCAAGCAAATTAGTTCTGCAAATCTAAAGCTGACCATAGTAATCAAAATAGAAGCAGCTGCTGCCAGTCCACAAACATTTCTCGCTCTCTTCAGCTTGACCAACTGCATATTTGGCTTAGTCTCTGTGCTCCGGCTGTCTTGGCTGACAGGTGCTCATTGAATGCAGTCAGCCAGCTGTCATTCTCGACCCGTTTCATTGAATATGTCGCTCAAATTGCAATTTTATTCAATTCAATTCAATTCAATTCACTAACCAACGACAACAACAACAGCAACAAGAGATAAATTGCACTCGCACTCATGCAAGGATGCTGCTCTGCGTGTGTTCCGCTTGGTTAGAGCTAATGAAGTGGCATTAAGCTGGAATTGCTACGCTAATAGTATATAATAATATTCACTGCAGCTGAATCTAATAGTTATGCAGCGTATATATTATCAATATATTATGTAGATGGTGTTTGCTACAAAATTAATCACCCGAAAACAAACTTAAACAACTCTTGTTCTGCGTGTAAATGTGTTTATTGAATTCATTTGAATCTATTAAATCTAGTCCAGAATTTACAATTCTGAAATGGTTAAATCGAGGTGATTAAGGGACTGTGAGAATAACTAATCGGTTATGCTACATTCATTCATTATGCCCCGTTCTTGCGGAGTAAACCGATTCATGGCACTTCGATTTCCATTCTCCCATTTGTTTACTTCACAGTTGTCAAACTCGATTTGATATTGTGTTGAAATGAAGAAGCACTACATATCTAAGATAAACGCTTCTTCATTCCAATTTATTTTTTACCTTTAATATTTTGCGGGTGATCACAAGAAGTTGAATCACAGAAATCACAGCGTGTTGAAGCTGATTAAGTTGAATAATTCAATTTCTCAATACTCAACTCATTAATACAAAATTAAATATAATAAACACACAATTATGTAATTAATAAGTATATAGACATTGAACATAATCTTAAGTGCAATTTCCATGCAAGCATTCATGTATTCTGAGTATTATGTGTATCTATTCCATCAGCGTTTATCGTTCTCTCCGAGCTGAATGTAATATTAAGTATACGCATCCATTGCTCTGCGCGCTCTGTGCCTGGCTACGATTTGGTTGCAGCAGCAGCTGGCCGTTCGCCTCAGAGCTGAATGTTTACGAATCTGTATATAAATAAGTTTGTATTGATTTTTCATTATTTATGTTTCATATATATTTCAATTTAATAATAAATATTCATGGCAGGCGCCCAGCGCCCAACGGCGACGCCGTCCCCGGCCAGTGTTGGCCAATAACTGAATTAGTTGTGGCTGTAACCCAATTGATACAATAATCTAATCATGCAAAAAACTGCATTTAATTGCGAGAGTTTCCAACTCACAAACAGAATCAATTTCATTTTGATGCTGCTTGAAATTTACACCCGCCGCAATGGGGTCGCTTAGCTCGAGGGAGCACGAAGGAGCCTTCGATATATTTAGCAGAATCTCTTGGCTCTGACAGTGGTAAATTCAGCATACAGGGTATCTATCGAGCGGTTAGCCCCGGCCTTTCACTGGTTTTTCATTTATTTTTTACAGAACTTCGCCCGATACACACAGACAACATACAGATTTCCAGGTAGCTAAAAATGTCAGCCATTTTGTTTTAGTTGGTGGCATTGGCCACGGCTACATGTTGACAGCACCAGCCACGCCCACCAGCCGCCCCATCCCCCGGCCACTACAGCTGAGGGCGCCCAAACGCTTTGCAGCAGCTCGCAAAAATTATTTAAAATTTATTTATAGTCAAATACGGTAGACTGCACCTGTTGTTGTTGTTGTTGTTGTTGCTGCTGCTGCTGCGGGTGGTTGCTGCTTTGTTATTATTGTATTGCCTCTGCCTTGTCAACACTGTGTGCGTGTGTGTGTGTGTGTGTGTGTGTGTGTGTATGGATGTGCGTGTTTGTGTATTGACAACAAATGTTTGCTGTTGTTGCCGTAGCTGGGGTGTAAAAATGATTGAGTGTTTGAACTCAACTTCTGTGTGGCTCTTTGTGTGCGCGGCAGCAACCCGACCCGCCTATACCCTGTAAGTGCTAGATCAAAGGCAAAGGCATCGCATATCGTATCACACACATTGATTGATAAGCAATATTCACTGGAGTGGGCACTGATAGAAGTAAGGATACCTAGCAGTGGATTTTCAGTGACTGATTGACACTCGCAGCCTCAACTTTGTGTGCGGGGTATTCGCAATTCGATCAGCTGCTGTGCTGGAGTTGAGCTCAATCTTTGGCAACGTTTTAAATTGTGTTTAAGTCACCTGCTTCCCGGTAAATTTCACTTTTATTTTTTTGCTGCTGCTGCTGCCGCCGCTGCTGCTGCGACACAGGAAAATTACCAGCGCGCAGCGAGACGTCGGCCTAACCCAAAAGCGTCGACACTGTCAACAGTCGCCGTGGCAGCTGCTACAGCCTTTACCGTTGCCAGTGAAATGGGTAGTACCTTTACCTTTGCCTTTGCCTTTGCCTTTGGTCGTGCCTTTGCCTTTGCCTTGGAGCCCGTTTGTTTGTATGCACTTCAATAAAAATTTAGCATACGCTTCAATTCACTTCACTTGCCACACGCACTCCCTGCGACACACAAACACACACATATATACACTTTACACTAAACGCGCACCTGCAACGCCCTCTGGCGGCAGCCGTATGAAAACATTGCTTTGTATTATTACGTCTGGCATTTTTCGATTATATGTTGCCTTCGCTTTTGGGTCTCGTTTTTCAATCTAAATGTCAGCACATCTAAGCACGTGCGTGTATCTAAATAGCAGCCACTGTATGCTCTCCCTCTGTGTGTGTGTGTGTGTGTGTGTGTGTGTGTGTGTGTGTGTGTGTTGGGCAAATTACTCGAGTGAAGTGCGCACTTCAAGATGAAATAGTCAAGCAACTGACACGCAAACAACTCACTTTACATCCCTTATACTCATCAATTAAACTCTGTGTGTGTGTGTGTGTGTGTGTGTGTGTGTGTGTGTGTGTGTGTGTGTGTGTAAGCATTCATACATACATCTACTTATATATATTTGTGTTTAGCTACCTAATTTGTCAGACACAACTTGTGCAGGACGCAGCGCCTCCTGCTCCTGCTCCTGCTCCTGCTCGCACGCCAAATGCTGCAACGGCTGATACGCAAACAGCAGCAGCAGCAGGAGAAACAAAAATAAAATAATGAAAAACAGCGCAGATAAAAACTGGAAGTTGAAAATTAAGCCAAGCAACAACAATTGTGGGCGTGCGTGGGCGTGGGGCGTGTCATAAGCAGCAAATTTCAAAGAAAAATGCAAAGGCGCTAAACGTTTGCCTCAGTCATCAACTTGAAATTATTTGCCTCATTCATTTGCAGCTGTCGCCGAATTCTGGCCTGTTTACCGCATACACTCACGCACAAAAGTACGCGCACAGCGCTCACTAAGTGCCCAAGTTGAAACAGCCAAAGCAAATATGTAGACAATGGGAAAGTCCTGCCGGCTTAAAGGATATCCACGCAGCCGCTGACTTTGTCCGGCCTTCAACTTTAAGCAACATCTAATTCAATTTAACTTGTTGGATTTGGCCAACATGGCGGACGTGTTGCTACGCTGTCAAGCATTCTACCCCGCCCCCTCCTTCTCTGAAGCATCCGTCTTGAACGATTGCTCGGACAACGCGTCTAATTGCGGCCGACCGACTTCCAGCCCAACTTCAAAGCTCTGAGACATGAGCAACTACCTGAAGATGCCTCTCAATCATGTGCACAAATTCCCCTCGAACTATACAGTTTGAAACATGTGCTCTAAAGAGCAATTGGGCATGCTCTATGGCTAAAGAGCTAACAATCAACAACTACAAAAATATGTTATATATATTGTCCAAGTGTAAGCTAAAAAAAGTGAACTCCTCTTAAAAATTTACTGAAGAATGATATATGTATATCGAGTTTGGAATGGCACATTATCTTAGGGATTAGATTTCAGTCATGTTCGAAACGCGTTCAGCTTTGAATCATTGAGTAATGCAGTTTAATTTCCCCGCCCCCAAGACGCAGGTCACATATATACCCATTTGGTGCATGAGCTAGAGCTTTAACTTATTTTTGATTTATCTTTTATATTATTTGATTTTAATAATTATTTGTGAGCTTCTTTTGACTCTCTTTATTTTCTAAGTTCAATAATATCACTGACTATAGATAGCTGTGAATTAGGGTATATCTATTGATAGGTGTTGTTTTCCTTAGGCTATAAAATCTTTTTTTAATAGCATATCTTTCAATTGACTCTAGGTTGATAAATGTCTCAAATCAAATAAATAACTAACTATCTTAAATTATTTAAATAACTAAATTAAACTCTAGCTAAGTTATCTCAATATAATTTATTTTAGCTCTTAAATCAAGATATAGATTTTAGCGGTCCATTGGGCCATTGGGATGTAGATACATCCATTATATACATATGTTCCACTTTACTCTTTTATTATTATTTTATTTATTTATTTTTTTATGTTGGGTGGTCACCGCAAGTATGTAATCCGAGTCTCTATCACTGAGAATCCAGATATGGTGTTTCTCTTTTTGCAATGCCCCTAGCTCGCGAAAGGCTTGCAACAATATCAGATACCAGCGGGGATATCTATTTCCTTGAGCATATATTTCAAGTAGCAAGCACAAAACCAATATACAGTATACTTTAAAAGACCGTCGTTATATCCGGAAGACGTTTTAACCGTATAAGTTGGACTTGAGACTAGAATTTGTATCGCAATAACCGTACGGACGCTATAAGCGGAGTCGTTATAGCTTGATTCTACTGTATATCACTTCATTGACCGAGTGTGTAGAAATAGCCAAGTATTACAGCTGGATCAGATTCCTAGGCTATATTTGAGAAAGTTGAATTGCTTATGAAGGCCCGCCTACGATGCTTCCATTTCATTTTCAAAATGTGCAATGTATTTGCTATTACACCTACTCTAGACATTACTCTTTAAATATTTATGTATTCAGTTAAAGGCAATGATCTTTGCCAACTTGTATATTTACTTTCTTCAAATTGGATAATGTACATAGTTTTTCCCTCTCTTTGCAGATACAAAGCGCATATTAACATACATAAGTGATTGTGTAAGTATCTCTCTGGTAGAGCTGCGTGAAACGTGACACCTACACACACTCAATTCATTCGAATATACACAAACACACTCACACACACATGTTTATGTGCTTACACTTATACATATATGTATCTAGATACTCGAAGACATTTGATTGATGATGTTGACAACAAATTTGCGGCAGCTCGCTGCTCGTCGTCGAATGTGAAAAACTGTTCATGTGGAATATTTTTAAACGTTCGACTAATAAATATTACAAAATCCCATTAAATTAATTGCTGTACATATGTATATGCACATACATATATGTATGACTGTATTGCCCTTTATAGCCAGCATAAAGTGCAGAGTGTTTTTAAATGTTGAATGAGCCACAGCAGTCCTAGGAGGGGAATGACTTTTTCTGGGTCACTCTGTCCTTGAAGCGGTCTTCTAGAAGGCTAAGATGTTTAGCTATAGCCAAAAATGGTGATAAATCAGCGAAGCTCCGCTGCTATGGTTAGTGCTTAGACATTATTTGAGAAGACTGAGAAGAAGTGAATTAAATATGTTTTGTATTTGCACCCCTGAGGTTAGGCGCTGAGGTGAAGAGATAACAAGTCAGACTCAACTAAGAGATGAACTAAGTGCTACCATATAAAAGTAGTTGACCTATACGCAGCTCCTGCTCCTACTTTGGCTATTTGAAATGATTTGAGATAAGGTCAAAGACTGGCTGCCGATGGATAGTATTCAATAACCTTGTCAACTGTACATGGTAATACTTCGCATCTTTAAGCCGAGACTCTCAGTCATTCTGTGATCTATATTCCCACTTATGATGCCATCATACCCCATTTAAGGCCATCTGCAATGGGTGCTGGATATGAAAACTTCACAAATCGAAATGAAACGCAACGAAACAAAGGCAAACAAAGCGGGACAAAGCCAAATAGACGGATTTCAAGTAACTACATTTGTTTCATTGCCCGCGGGCGAAGCCCATTTAAAATTCAGCAGCAAAGAACAAAAAGTTTTCGTACCACATCGGACTTTTGCTATATAAATATTATAGCACATATACGTATGTATGTGTATGTGTATATTTATATATATTGGATGTACATTGTGCGCGCACGCACACACGGTAGCACATTAGAGGCAATTCGCAATGAACGAAACAAAAGACTTGCAGTCCCTCGAGTTGGGACCGCTTTATAATTTCAATTTATAATAACCGCATACGAGTGCCCTGTGCACAGTCACACAGGCTCTCAATTGTGTGGACCAGGTGGCGTTTATTTGTATATATTAACGAGCACATTTGCATTCCGCTCGGCTTCTGCGCTCCCATACACACACACGCACACTTGACATTATAGCAGTATATCTGCGAGGCAATGGTGAACACATTGATCTTGAGCCGAATCCAGCCTGTTGCTAAACTTCCTCTGCTAACTTTCGTAATTAAAAAAGTTTCATTCTCATTGGCTTCAGGACAATTACCAGATTTTCTCTAAAGAATATATCGATTCGAAAATAGCGAGTGAGTTGAATAAACTGAATTTTCGGATCTTAAATATGTGGATATAGCTTTTGGGAATAGGCTTAGGATGGTCGGGGGGAAACTAGAGATGCAGATACAAATACAGATACAGATACAGATACAGATACAGATACAGATACAGATACAGATACAGATACAGATACAGATACAGATACAGATACAGATACAGATACAGATACAGATACAGATACAGATACAGATACAGATACAGATACAGATACAGATACAGATACAGATACAGATACAGATACAGAACAGATACAGATACAGATACAGATACAGATACAGATACAGATACAGATACAGATACAGATACAGATACAGATACAGATACAGATACAGATACAGATACAGATACAGATACAGATACAGATACAGATACAGATACAGATACAGATACAGATACAGATACAGATACAGATACAGATACAGATACAGATACAGATACAGATACAGATACAGATACAGATACAGATACAGATACAGATACAGATACAGATACAGATACAGATACAGATACAGATACAGATACAGATACAGATACAGATACAGATACAGATACAGATACAGATACAGATACAGATACAGATACAGATACAGATACAGATACAGATACAGATACAGATACAGATACAGATACAGATACAGATACAGATACAGATACAGATACAGATACAGATACAGATACAGATACAGATACAGATACAGATACAGATACAGATACAGATACAGATACAGATACAGATACAGATACAGATACAGATACAGACACAGATACAGATACAGATACAGATACAGATACAGGGTACCTCACTTTTTACAGGGTACCTCACTTCTAATAACATTCTCTCCTACTTTCACTGTGACTCTAAAGTCTGAAGACGATGGTTATGTAAATTACAGGTGCTGCTATTTAAATATGGCTTGAGATAGCTGAGAGAAGGCAGCGAAATAACGGCATATTCATTATTCTATTTCTTTGTCGCTGTTGTTGTTGTCCTGCTGCCTGACATTATTTCCAGCTTCAGATGCTGTCAGTTTTTATTAAAAACTTCATTCTATCCTGCACTGAAGCCTTAATAGCAACAAAAGCAACGGGACAGCTCCATTAAAAAATATGACTATGTTTTTCCCCAAAGTTCTCTCACAGTTGGTGCTACGAAAACGCTACTGCGAGGCCTTGAGAGTGTTTCACCCAATTTATCACAAAATAAATATTATGTTTTGACTGACAATGCGATGGGAGTTTGTACATAATACTCGTATATGAGTGTGCATGGTGCTTAAGATTTTTTATATAATAATTAAGAGTTTCTGGACTAAAAATTTGCCAAAATAAAAAATTATGTGACAGTTGAAATTGTGAAAATAAATGCCATATCTTTATCCAAGCTAACTAAATTATGACATTCTTGTGATATGCATCTGTAGTATATGATGCTTACGACTATGATTGATAATAAAGGACGTACTGTGTACTATTCTAATGTGAATACAAATGTGAATGAGTAATGTGTGATATATATGTATTTTCAGAATATCTGTACGCCTTCGTGTTTACTCGTCTGTCCGCCCCTGTGAACGCAGCAAAGTATAATATAATAATTATATAATAATAATAATATTAATAATAATAATAATAATAATAGTTTGCTATAACACATCTCACTTATGAATTATCGATATAAATCGTTATATTGACACCTGGAAACATCTAAAACTGGAAGCATATGTATGAAAACATCTCAATTTGAGGACCTTCCATTCTTCCCCACAATTTTGCATTAAATTTTAAATACTCAAGACTTGCACTTTTGGCAGCTACGCACATCTGGATTTCATTAGAATGCTCTGAGAATTTGATTAAGAAAGTTTATGTGGAAGAAAAGTTATTCAACAATTAAGTTAGCATAGAAAACGCACAAAGTGCAGAGCACGTACTTATGTGTGTGTGTGTATGAGGGTGTATGAAAAGAAAGCAGAATGATTAGCAGAAACTCTGCACTAGGCTTAGGGTATCTACTAGTCGAGCACTTCTGAGTGGAGCATCTTCACTCTCTCTAATTATAAAGTGAATAGAATTATAGCACCTCAGCTGAACAGAGAAGGACATGGGTAGATCATTGTGAATGGGACCGTATGGTAATTAGTGATGCAATTACTTTCCACAATAGAACAAAGCACGTTGGAGTTGGCTGCGAAAGAGTCCCGCAATTTGTCATGCGGCTGGATACATAGTGGTGGTGGCATGGCTCAGATTAATGTCTCCAAACAGTTGTCGGCGGCGTGCAGCTGGGTGATAATCTCATCTGTGGGGCTATAAAATTTAATGTGCTTAACATCTGCAGCGGCGCGACGGCTGCATTTGAAATTTGGTCCGTTTGACGCAGTGCGAACAAGCTGGCAAATGGCGGCGCCTCCATTTTGTCGCCACAGAATGCTGTTCCGCTAAGCTGACATTCATTTACCTCATCATCGTTCGCCTGGAGTGTTTTCAGCTGTTGTTGCTGCTGTTGCTGTTGCTGTTGGTTAACTGTTTTCACGTTCTCGTCGCGCTGGCTTTCAGTCTTCATTTCTTTTCAATTTTGGCCGGGCAGCTGTGTAAACGGTTTACGTAATTTACAGCACACAATTTTTGTTGCTAGCAGCAGCAGCGCCACGCAATGCGACGGAGTGTGAAACGAATAAAAATCTATTTTGTAACAATTTTCCGCTCAGCATGAAGCGAAGGGTTTTAATTTGTGCGCAGCTCAGCGTCGCAAATCCCGGCCAAACTGAGAAAAAAGATAGTTGAAAAAAAAAAAAAAAAAAATTGCAGTGACTGGGAAAGTTTTCAATAACTATCTCATATCCTCACCCACACACACGCACGCACACACACACGCTCATGTTATTTCCGACTGGCTTTTGTGCTGGCAACTGTTGAGTTATTTTATGTATTGTGCGGGCCGCAGCCGGACCTTGCCCCGGCACTGATAAGCTGCAAATAGTCGGGAACGGCAGCGCTGAATTGCTCCTGGATCTACACGCGCGAGCCTTTTGAGCGACCGTCCGCCCGTTCGTCCGCTTGTCCGTTCCACCGTCCGCATTTGCCAGTAGATTTGCTCAAAGCCATTCGGAGAGTTGGCCGAGCAAGTGTCTGAACTATAAAACGGAGCGGAGCGGACTGGAGCGACGCCAGCTGACGTAGATATTGTTGTGTTTTTTGCAGAGTTTTCATTCTCGATTTTTCTCGTTTTTCGCTCGCTCTCTGTGTTTTTTACTCGCTCCGGACAAAGCGCCATGGGCGCTGTCTGCTTACTATAAAAGTTAAATTGCAATTTCAAAAAGTATTAATGTGACAGCCGTGCGCGGAGACCACGACAAAGCTAGGGCGGGCTAACACGGGCAGGTGGGACTGCTACAGCCGGGGCTGACCGACTGCAGCATGCTCGAGTCACACACTCTATCGAGGCAGACTAAAAGTTTCTTTTATGGGTTTTCCCAGCCCGAGCTTAAGCTGAACTTTAGTTTGATTAATTCACTTAGCAAGTGCTAATATGCCTCGTTTTCATTTGTAAGCCGATTAGCAAAAGTGCGCTCAAAGTTGAGCAAGTTGAAGCAAGGAAAACTACTCGATGCAAAGTGAGAGAGAGAGAGAGAGAGAGAGAGAGAGAGAGAGGGAGAGGAAACATTTGTATCTGAACCGGCAAAACTGACTAAAACGACTCGAAGTGAATTCGGATCAACAACCTAAACTAGCATGCAATTAGAGTTGCTTCGATAGAGGCTTCACTCGATAGTTCCTTTCAACGATATTATCGATAGTTACATCCAGAATTCCATTAAGAGTGCAACAGCTCTATCTCTGTTTACTGCCTGGGTATCGGATCATGTCGTGCATTCCAGTCGACCAAGGGATACTTCTCTCTACCAGTGTGTCCACACCTGCAGCATAAACAAATATCAGCAAGTCAAGCAGCAGCTTGCAGCACGTAGACATTTTATAGGGAATCTGCTGCTGTTATTGCTAAGAGTCTGGCAAGACACCAGCGCTGTGTAGGTTCTGACAGCTGGCACCGAGAAAATCTCTTTTGCTAGGTGGGCTTTAGACTTGAGCTTGTGCAGCAAACTGTGTGTAAACTCAGACGTGTGCTGCTCAAGTAGCTGCATCCCTCTAATAGATATCTTCCTTTCTCTCTTACTCTCTCTCTCTCTCTCTGATAAGCACTTTTTGAAACAATGCTGCAAATAGCTCATTAGCGCACAGCTCGAACAGTTTTAATGACAATGCAAATGCGCCAATTTCGCCGAGGGCTGGATGAAACATGATTGTGGCACTCCATGATTTTGAGCGTCATGGGCGTGGCCAAGTCGCCTGCGGCCAATTCAAATACACCGCACACACACACACACAGACACAGGAAAGGCAGTCGAGCTGCCATCAGTTTGCCATGGTCACACATGGCGTATACGCAATGTTCGAGAGGGCGAGTGCTTGTGCAGCTGGCGAAACAGTTAGCTGCAATTGTTAACTGCCTGAAAGTCTTCAATGGAGTCTGCTGAAGCATTAGCTAAAGCAGCTGTGCTATCTACGCATTATATCGATATATATCGATATATACATAAGCGTATTATATACATGCTCGACTTTAGTGGCCCTTATCCAGATGCAACAATTTTAAAAACGACCTTATTCCTTTTCGCTTCATTTTTAATGGTCTCGGGGTGTAAAAAAAACAACAATAATAAAAACCAATATAGGTTCTACTTACACACACACACATACACACAGATTAACATTGAGTACGTGCATGCCCGAAGTCGATTAAGCATGCATGGATATCTGCACGAGTGTGTGTGTGTGTGTGTGTCTCTTTATGCATGTCTGTATATTTAAGTATGTATCAAATTAAATTGGGCTCAATAAAAGCAGCGCTCGCATCATTCCAATTCGGATTTCAAGCAGGCATGCTGGCACCCAGCTATACCCTACTCCACCCCTCGCACGCAAACAGATTTTTATGACGGCAGTCGCTAAAGTCGCATAAAAACTGAAAGCAAACACTCTATTTATATATGAAGCTGCTCGAATCGTGTATACTCTACTTGATACTCTCTTCTGTGCAGCCAATATTAAGTATACGCAACCAGTGCATCAACTAGAGTCACTTCACGCTCTTGTTTATTGCGTTTGAGTAAGAGTGTCTTAACTATAAACTACCCATTTAGTCCCAAATATAAAGTGAAAACAAACACTCCACTTATACAAGTCCATTTAGACACTTATACAACTGCATATTGCTCAATATTGCGATTGCTCAAAAGTATCTTAAGTGTAAATTGCGCATCTGGCCATAAACTTAAGTTTTATTTAAACTGATTGGCTATATTTAGAGCTTAGGGACTGTACCCAAGCCTGAAAGGCATTGTTCTCGGTGTGGAAGGCGACTCCATTCGGTCTTTCTGATCTACAATGTTGACGTCTTTAATTACGAAGAGACTATGACAATGACATTACGTAAAACGATCTATTCAAGGATAATAGGACAGACATACATTCTTTAGGATTACCATTGCAAAATATATAGGCTATATTTAGAAGAGCTCAATGTAAATGACAAATTTCAATGAAAGGCATTGGTCATTTGCAGTCAAGTATTTAAGATACGATGATACAGTTGAGTCTCGAAAATTTGTAACCCACTAAATCGAAAATTACGATGAATAAAAAAAAATCCCTGAAAAAAATCGTCCACGATGATTTTCGATTTCTGTGTAAGCCAAAAAAAAAAAAAAAAAAAAAAAAAAGAACTTATCGCCCATAACATTACGAATTATCTTACACAACTGATTGTTTTCTCGCGGAGGAAAACCTTTGTTATGTTCATATTACGTATACGATGTGGTGTTACTATACTTTGTAATATTACGTATACGTTTCATTCTTTTATGATCAAATATATTCATAATGACATATATGTATATATATATTTCATATTCATGCTATTAGAAGTCAAATATGTGAACTAAGTTAACATCATTTATATATTTATAACTAGGGCGAAATATAAATATATTTATATACAGTTCATAAAAATGAGTGAGACTGAGCACTAAATGTTTTGCAATAAAATTTATAAACTTCGCAGCACAATATGAACAACTAAGTTACTTTAACAACTAACTTAACCCTATGTCTAAGTATTTGAGTCAAATTGTCTTCAAACTTTTGAGTGTTTTACAACAATTTTTTTTGTCAGCAGAGGCATCACTAATACTAATACTAATACTACTCTAATACTAAGACTATGCTCAAGGCATTTCATTATTTTCTTAAATACGTTAAAATTACATAAGAATAAGTTCACTTAAACTACGTATAGGTATTGAAGTTTTATTTATGGATTTAAAAAGAAAATATATACAGTTTATTAATATGGCAATATTTAAAGCTTAGAGACTCTTAAAGGCGCTCCAAAACGTTCCTAAATAAAATAAACCTGATGTATATGCGCTAGACTGACTTAAGTTTGCTATTTTATCTCATCTATGAATTTCGCTTTCAGGTCAATTTGAATTTGATTAATATACTATATATTAATAGTATATATATATTTAAATATTAGACAATAGCCATAAGACATATAATTTTTTTATTTTATGTATATATGCATACTTTCTTTACATCAAGTACTAAGTATACGAACTGGGTTTACGTTATTACGTATACGCATGCTATACGATAGCTAGATAGAAATAGAAATCGATTTATATTTCTACATGTTGGCAACATTTTTGCCCAAGGCCTGTAAATACTTTCTTATATACATACATAAATTTCCTATACGTCACTTTTTTACAGTACGTATACGCAACGGTGCCTCATTACGTATACGCAAGGGAGGCTCATTTTGCATCTAGATCAAAAAGAAATTTTAAATGTGTGCTTTTTGTAGCCTTCGCGAAGTGTCCAGCCAACGCAGCTGAGTAAATTTAGCATTGATTAGCTTTATTACGGGAATCGATAAAAATCAATATAAAAGTCAAGGATATCTACTTCCCAAGACATATGTATTTATTACTACTTTTAGTACATCTGTCTTTGAGTCTTTACCGCCCTCTTTCTCTCATCTTCAGTTCTGTTGAATGCAATATATAGTATATAGTATAGTATATACTACTCAAGACAAAATGCATGTATTTATTTCTTAATTTCTCTCTCTCTCTTTCGCTCTCCTTTTCTTGTGTCCTGTGCAAGCATTGATTCCAGTTAGAGTATTCGAGTCTGGCATAGAGTATTAAATTATTAGTGTATTAGACGTTCAGCTGGTTTGTTGCTGTTGACAACGTCAGAGTTTCGCCTTGTAACATTTGAAAGCCTTTCAAATTGGAGAAATCAGCGGAAACGGAAGAGCGTCAAGGACCACAGGAAATGGGACCTTGACAACAGGGCAATGTCAAATATGCACAAGTTAAATGTGTCTGTATGTATGTCAATGCACTTGCCAGGACACACATAGACAAGCGTACGCACACACATACAAATACACGTGTATATGTACTTATTTGTGTGTTCTTTAGACAGTTATTTGTATGCACTACGCTGACGACTGCTGACTGCTGGCTGCTAGCTGCTGGCTGCTGCAACTTGCCCCAGTTGCTCGAGCCGAAAGTTAGACAGCGAAAGTGGGGCGTGGCTAATACTGAATGGGAATAAAATGCGAAATAATCAGGGTGCATGCGATTTGCATAATTTGTAATGTGAAATTTCCGCTTACATGGCGCTCATTTCCCGCACAGCACACACATACAGTCCCCTCAGCTCCCTCAGTTCACTCAGCTCCCCTCAGCCCACTCAGTGGCCTACGCACTTTGACTGATTCGCTTGTTTTTGTAGCAGACCAAGTCTGTGGAACGACAAACGCACAGACCTTCAGAGTGGCAGTGGGCGGAGGGGAACTGGCGCGCTTGGATAACTGTTTAATATGCATAAACTTGGCGAACAGAGCCCCGCACATTTTTGGTCGTTGTATCCTTCCGCTCCGGCCAGAGCCGAAAACCTGCCCCGTGTGGCCCCAGGCAGCGCTGCGACCCCGGACTCTGAGCTGGGACCAAGGCTGGCGCAAGTCTCTGCCAGGGCCGAGGCGGGGCCGGGGCGGAGCGGAGCGGAGCGGCGTTGACTGCTGTTTTTGGCCTAATTGGCTGCCACTGAGCAGCACTGAAGAACTTTGGCTACGGGGTTTTGTCTCTCACATTAAAGACTTTTCCGCTTGGCCAACAACTTTCGAGTTTCAACAATTTGTATTTATGTATATTTTTCATTTATGCTTTATGGCCCCACTAAATAAAAATGAAAAGTAAATATATATGTATATACATATATAAATATGCTTATCAAAAATAGTCAATAACGTCCACTCTGCCTTTTAACAGGGTATTGCGTGTGTGTGTGTGTGTGTGTGTGTGTGTGTGTGTGACTGTCATGTTGGGCCATGGCAAACGTGCCCCGCAGTCTCAGTGAGCAAGCGAAAAGAAAAAGAATCTTCGTTAAGTCGCAAACTTTGTAATTTCCCGGAAAAATAGAACAATAATATTTTTAATAACACGAATTATAATTTAATAATCTAGCAATTTAGCAAACTTTAATGTGTTCCCGCGAACAGTCAATAGCCCGAACAAATTCATTTCATTTCACTCGAAAAATCTGGCCACCCTCTGAGCCCTGAGCCAGAGTTTTGCCCCACTGTGCGCGTATTAGGGGCCGCACGATTCTGCTACGCTGAGCGCTACTTAGAGCCACTTAAAAAGCCGGCCACTTAAGGCCTTTGAGCAAGCCAAACAAATACACGTACAGACTCACACACACAGGCAGACACAATCGGTGCTATAAACAGAGAGAGGGAGGGAGGGAGGGAGCGAGGGAGATGGCAGCAGCAGCGCCTTTTATGCGCACAGATTGTAAACTCTGAAAGCGAATTTTCAGTGCGCCTGCTTTATATTCAAAGCGTTGAGACTGTCATTTTATTTCATCTGATTTTTACACATGAATTAATAAAAAAGCACTCATTAAAACTCGTCGCAGCCACACACACATGCACACACGCACACACGCACTTACACGCACACTGGCGCACCACAAGCAACATGTAAACATGTCAAAAGTTTTTGGGTTTTGCATTCTCGTAGTTTGCGTTGCGTTTTTATTTTATTTTTATTCTGCCTCTCGCTGCGCGTGTGTGCGTGCGTGTGTGTGTGTGTGCCAAATGTGAACCAGTTAGAAATTTGCATACGCCTGGAACGGGCTCAAACAACGGGCTAATTTGCATGGAACGGTCAGAGCTAGGATTGCCGAGTGCTTAGCGAGCGGCTGCACAGCCCAACAGATTTTATTATCTGCCTCAGCTTCCGGTCGTGTATGAGTGTGTATGTGTACGTGTAGGTGTGTGTGTGTGTGTGTGTGTGTTTTGTGAGCTTTGTGGTTGAGTTTTTACGGGGCTGCAAAAATTTTATGTTATTTGTGCTTTGCATACTTTGAGCCGTTATTTAACTTGCATTTTGAATACGTTTTAAATGCCCATTTGTTAGCCTCAGTATGCGCGTGCGAGTGCGAGTGCGTATGCGTGTGTGTGTGTGTATTTATCGTTAGCTCTGCTTTTTTCATTCTTTTTGGTTAAAGCCATAAAACGAGTGCTCGGGCCTCTTGCGGTTTTCACGTTTCGCTTGCCATAAGCTGTCTGCGTTGCCCGCCGATCCATCTCCGATGAGAATTCCATGGGTGCAATTAAGAGGTCCTGCCCAAAGGGTCCTGGCCTCAAGCATTTGCGGCATCTGTGCCCCTGCGCAGCTGCGCAGCATTGTTGCGGCAACGCTCATTTCATTTGCATACTTCCAGCAGGCGGCGGCGTCGGCGTCGGCGTCGGCGCCGAGGCCGATGGCAGCGAGTGCGGCTGACTTGTTATTGATTTTCATTGTCAGACCAAACACACACACACACACACACACACACACACGGCGGCAGTCACACACAATCACATAAAAGCGATTGCCAAAAAAGTGGCTAAAAATAATGTGGCATCAGTTGAATCGTGCGTCGCCTGGAACGAATGCCCCACCTGGAATTAAGGCGAAAGGTGGCTCTAGAAATACCTGGCAGCAACTTAATTAACGCATGTCATTTTCATTTGTAGCAGCAAACAAATGACATTTGCCCAAACTTGTTTTGTCATCTGCACAGTTTGTCCACTCTCTCCTCTACCTCTCCCTCTCCCTCACTCCCACTTGAAGCACGCGCCTTAAAGTCGGCCACGTTTCGGAATGTGCGACGACCCACCAAAACAACAGCTGAACCTCACCTGAATGGCCGCTCACAAAAGGCCGAGCAAAGTTTTCGCTCTTTTTATTATTACTGCAAATAGCAGCGAAGCCAACTGAAATTTATCTTATTACCGGGTCGCCAGCACAGCGCCACTTGCCATAAGCAGCGCCGCGACTTCTCACTTGTCGCAAATGCGTGCGCCTTCGAGTGGCGGAGAGACAGGCGCGAAGCAGAAGAGACGAAACACGTGAAAGTGCTCGACGAGTAGATACCTTGAACTATGCGAAGAGCTATCATCTTAATCACAATTCAGAGAAAAAGAAGATAAAAAATAATATTGAAAGCTAGCATTCAAACTTTCAAAATTGTTCTTTTACATTCTCCCCGCAAATTGAACTTTAAAGAAAAATCGATCAGACAGGAAAAGCTAAAATGACGTCAGTGCCTTTAAGCACATACTCTTAACTAAATTGTACAACTTTTCTTCTCTAGAGAGACTTTCATAGCCAAATTCACAGAGACGCAGAATCACAACCAGATGTTTCTGTATGCCTAACCACAAAGCTTTAGTATTTTCGTTAGCAATTCGTTACGAAATTGTGGAAATGGTGAAAGAGGAATCCATAGTCCAAAATATAGACTGTAGAATGCTCCCAGCAAATTGGGAGCGGAAGCGTCAGCCCTGCTGTAAAGTTAGGTTTCGAATGTGTATTCGAAATATGTCTCTGCTGTAGCAATATTGTCTTAACATAAAGTCGGGCTTTTACGCTGACGGTCGACGGTTCAGTGTAATGAGAAAGGAACAGAAATTACTTTGATTAAAATTGATGTAAAAGTATTCTTGCTCAGAATGAAAAGCTGAGTCAATTTAGCGCTGTCCATCTTTCCATCCGTTCATCTGTCCATCGGTCTATCTGTCGGTTGCTTGAACGCGTCGATCGCATATCTAAAAAATATTTCTGTCTTTGTAGCACACTAAAACCTCTTTAAAATTTTCATTCATCACAAGATTAAACACTAAATATGTAAAGTCTAGGGTATATGCCAGTCGAGCATACCGTCTAGAGTTTACTTGCTTGGCTTTTTATGATATATTTATTTGGAGAATTATTTACACTCTTTTGTGTAATTACTGTTGCGCTGAGTTATGGGATGAGCTACCTAAAAAATAAAAATAAATACTTGTAGAATACTTGGTTGTGTACTTCTCATTTCAAGTAAGTACATAGTTTATGCGGCTTTACGTCGTACGGAGAGACGGTTAACGGACGCAGAGTCATGCAGACCAACAGATGTAGATAGATATGTGTGTATAGTTTTTATGGTTTTCCACTCCTGTTCTTTTACATATCCTGAAACAGTTTTCCACTCAGGCCACTCAGCTGAACTTTTGAAACTTACAGTTGGGATATGCAGGCAAATGGGAATTTTCAAAAATTAATTAACTTATTTTTAATATAAATCGTTCACTTTACATGCCTCGTTTTAGATTTCCACAAAATAATTACTTTGAAAGCCAAAAATTGAAATTCATTTAAGCCTATTTAAACAATTTCAGGGCAATCAAGCTAGTTAGCGTGTGTGTGTGTGTGCGCGAGTGTGCGAGTGTGCGAGGGAATATATTCAGTATTTATTGAAAGTGCTTCCGTCACATCAAATATAATTTCACAAATGTTTTGCATTAATTTCAACGTTGTAATTGCTCTGCGGCAGCAGAGTCTCTGCTCTCAGCCCTCGGTGGCAGTGGCAGCTGGCGTCGTTGAATTTCCCGGCTCCTGCTTCCTGGTTCCTGGTCCTGTGACACGGCGGCTGCCTGTCTCTGTCTCTGGCTGCTGAGTGCTGAATGCTGGGCTGCTTGTTGACGCAGTTGTCAAGGCAATCAGCTTTATTACCCGCAACGCACATTTGTGCGCCTTCCTTGTCCTTCGTCCTCCATGGGCAGACGCTAGCTGTGTACATTTCGAATTTTATATGCTCAAGTTCAAATTCAAGCAGAGTATTCCTATTCCTATTCCTATTCCATTTCAAGTAACCTGACGCAACAGAGCTCTGATTGAAGGCAAAGAAATCCAAACGAGTTCTTTTACTCCAATCTTGAGCGAAACTTACATATATAAAACACAATAAACAGTTAAGGCTATCGATATCTCGACAAAAATATCGCAACATTAATCGTTTTCTTCTCATCACCTTCAGCAATGCTCAGTGAGCGTATTCGATAGTCGCTCAGCCTAGTCTGCATATGGTTTGGCTTGCCGTTAACGTAATCATAATCAGTTTGTGTTTGTGTGTGTGTATGTGTGTGGATCTGTTTATTCGGTGCCCTGACATTTCACAGCTTCCAGGCGTATTTGCTGGCTGTGTGGCAACAATTTTTCGCACAACAGCAAAAACATCCTGGAGGAGCAACAACTGCGACGACATTAAAATGCACATAAAATCATTAACTCAAATCAAGCCCCGTATACGACAAATGCCATGCGGCGGGCTTTGAGCTCAAATCGTTGTACAATGGGATAAATATGCAAAGAAATGCCAGAGATTAAAAACTAAAGAGAGAGAGAGAGAGTTTCTCTTTCGCTCTATCTAGAAATTTAATACTAATAAAAAAAGCTTAATAAATATTACAAAAGTTTTTGAGTGCCTGGACTTTGAGGGCTTCTTCGCCTGCAAGGAGAGACTAATCCATGCTTAAGTTTGTGATTTATTAATTTATGGCATAAATTGTGCCCATGGTGGACGCATGTTAATGGCTTTCCCCACCTCCGTCCCGCCCCGTGAGTTCTGGCCATACAGTAAACTCAGTAATTCTGGTTACTTAATGCGCAGTCGGGGCGCTTCATCAACAGGTAGATCACCGAAGGCATGCAGCAGTCGTTCTCTCTCCCTCGCTCTCTCTCCCTGTGTCCTTGTCCGGCTGCCAAAATAAAATTACACACATTCGGGCTGGCGTGTGTCTGTGGGCTCCTGCGAAGCTCCTCCGCCAGCAGCTGAGGCTGCGCCCAGTTTGGAGCGTGCAGAGAAGCGCAGCAAATCAGAAAAAGGTTAATTTGCAATTATGTTTTATGAGAGAAGTGCGTGTAAGTGAGCGTAAGTACTTGTGAGTGCTGCTGAGTGCTGGTGAGTGCTGGTAAGTGCTTTTCGCCTCTGAGCCTTGGCCACGCCAATGAATGGCCTTAGGGCGCCTCGACCCACTCTGCATGGACATAGCTTGCCCGCAATTGTCCCTTCAGCTGCTTTTGTTACTTTGCCAGTTCTTTGTGGCGGCTATCAACGGCTCGACTTTGCGCCTAGGCAGGTGTTATGACTCTGTTTTTGGTCTAAGCTCCTCACTGGATAACCGGCCAATGCGTATCCCCAGCCACTCGCACTCGAGCTTAGATGAGAACTTTCAGCCTAATTGATCGAAAAGAGTAACAGTGAAAACTTCATCATAATTGATAAGTTGAGAATTATAAAGGTAATTCGGATGTATTCAGTCATCACAGTACACCCGTTCCAAAACAAACCTGATTTAGCCTTTACAGCTTTCATTCGATTCATGTCAAAATCGATAAAAATAACTATTTTGCTATCGATAAAGACCAAAGATGGGTTATCGAAAATCAACGACGCGTAGGCAAATTAATTGTTCAGGCATGGACATAGAAATACAGTAGAATTTGGTTATCCCAACGCTCAAAAAACCGTCGCGATACCCGGAAGATGCTATAACCGTACAACGGTAAAAGCAGAATCGTTATAACGGATTCTACTGTATGCAACGATTTCAAGCATGCCTTCTATGCTAGGCATATAGTAGATAAGGGATCTAAGCAGAAGCAGATGAACTATGACTATAATCCTGACTCGATAGGATAAAAACATGAACGAGAAATATGTAAGCAATAGGCACTACAATGTCAGCACAATTTACTCTAGATTTACAGGCTAAATTTATAGATGAGTATGGGTATAAATACCCGAACTCAGATGAAGCTTAATATCAACTAAACACCATCACAGCACAGGATATTCTAAATAAAAACTGTATCAATAATGTCTTCGTTTTCTATTAATATAATGAACTGAGTAAGCAGAATAAAATTATCCAATTTAAATAGCTTCAAAACACTATGATAACGTATTTTCTCTCTCAACGCTCTTCTTAAACTGCCTTCTTCTTGAACTGGTGTTGTCGTTCTATTGAGATTGTGTTACAAGGCTGCTCGACAGAGCTTGTCATACTAAATTTAATTTAAATACATAGATGCATAAATATAACAAGTAAGAAGGCTCCAGTCGAGACTGCTCGACTGGGAGATACCCTGGACCCTCTAAGCTGATATTCTACTCATTCTGCACATCTTTTATGCACACATGCATCCACACGCACGTATAAGCCTGCGCTCTGCTAACTGCGCAGTAAGCAGCGACTGCGCTTGGGCTGCACTGTGGTCAATATTATGAGAATTTATTTGTTGAATAATTTCTTTTGTAGACATACGATCTTAATGAAACTTTTAGAGCGTAATCATATGGTGAAAATGTGTGTACATTCCAAAGCACAAGTCTCTAGTGATTGCAAGTACCTTTTACAAATTGGGGGCGAAGGGCGCGTGGTATCCAAAATCTGTAAATTACAATATCTTTGCATCCATTAACTTTATATACAACGCAAATTTGAAGTCTCCAGGTCTAAAAGTGTTCAAATTAGGCTGAAAAAACCAAATCAATTTTGCGATTATTCCCGATAAAAAGTTATCGGATGAGTTATCGAAAAAATAAAGCAAACTCGTATTGCGTATGGTACACACGAGTATGCATGCCAAATTTCAGCTCTCTAGCTCTTATAACTTCTGAGATTGACGCACTTATACGGACGGACGGACAGGACTATACGAACTCAGCTCGTTGAGCTGATCAAGAATATATATACTTTATGGGGTCTGCGATGACTCCTTCTGCCCGTTACATACTTTTTCACAAAACCATTATATCCTGATTTCCCATTTTCAATGGGTTCAGGGTATAAAAAGGTTGATTGTATATGCAAATACATAAAATTACAAGTATCTAACTTTTGTAGTCTCCGAAATGGGCAACAAATAGATCGAATTAGCCTAAGTATGGACCTGATCAGTGGTGTTCGCATATTTATGGGGCTTGTCACGGCTCCCCCATGTATAACATGACCTTTCAACGAAAAATTATATCCCTCATTTCCATTTCCATTTGCAAAGGCTTCTGGGCTTTAAAACGCGTAAACGTGTTGAAAGAGTTAGAATGTTAATGCTGAAGAGGATTTGCTCATCGATTTTTGGGGTGATTTATGGGAACTCGGATGCTACAAAAGTAAACCCAATATACGAAATTAGTATATTTTGAATTTTGTTGTACATCATTTTGCTAGACTATTAAATTCCTTCCGTCCTTCTGTGCATCCGTCATTCTTTCCATCTGTACTTCTGTCTAGCGGTTCGGATACATAAACATGACAATATCAGAGCAAAAGTGCTGGCGACTTCGCATCCATACTTATATTCTATAGCTAAGATAGATAGCCATTGTTTTATATAATCAATATTTTGTTCCGTTTAGATTTAATTACAATATTTTGAGAGCCATCGAACTTCAGTTATTAAATGACATTTCGTATGCCTTAACATTTTGTGTTGCGGTGGATCGTAGTGTTCGAGCTATACTATTAACATAATGCTGTTGATAGTATAACATGACGTTGTGGGATAATTATAATTCCTTTTAATGGAATCTGGGATTAGGAATTTTGTATACCCTGAATCCATTAAAAATGGGATATCAGGGTATAATGTTTTTGTGAAAATGTATGTGGCAGGCAGTAGGAGGCGTGGCAGGCCCCATAAAAAGTTGATTGATATAGCCATTTCCGTCTGTCCGTATGTTTGAACGTGTCGATCTCTGAATATATAAGAGATAGAGGCTTGCAATTTTTGTTGAAAATTTGAGTATACTACACGCAAATCGAGTTTGTTTCAATATTTTGTTATCGATTAAAAACCTTACCTTATATCTCTAACATCTTTAAAGCCAGAGCCTCAAAATTTTGGGTGTAGACTCATATGTATTTTATAGAATTTTGTTTTTTTTTTTTTTTTTTTTCAGGGTATAACGTAGTCGAACACTCTCAACTAGAGCTTTCTTAGTTGTTATTACTTCAGTTTATTGACATTGTGTACAGAGCATCTCCCAGTTGAGCACCTCCGATTGTTACTTGTTTATATTATTTATTGTATATATTTGAGCATTTCGCTTTGTGTTTTTAGTTCTGGAGAAAGCAGCTTAGAGGTTCTTTTGAGCCTCTCGCCTTTTGCGCCACGAAACGCAACTGTCTGGAGCACAGCTTATTGCCCCACGGTGCTGCAGCTGGGGCTCACGCCAGCAAAGGTCAGCCATGTCGGGAAACTGTATCTCAAGCAAACAAATGCATATATTTTTTTGTTTCCTTCCTCTGGTTACACAATCAAAGGGCCAAAGGTAAACGGAAATGCTTATTAAGTTCCCAAAGACATATATCCAAAGCAGAGGTAAACAAAAGGGTATATGAGCTGGGTTCATATAAGGCAAGTTTGTATTATAGAATATGTATATATGTTTGGGTCAATCTTCTCTTTTGTGCAACTTTGATGTGACTTTAAGACTTGTATGCTAATTGTCTTAATGCATTTCTGTGTCATGCTTCAATAGTTTATTTCTTAACAGAGTATCGCACAGTCTTCTTTGCTCGTTTTCGATTTCGGTTCATGAAAATAATATATTTTAATTATATTTTCAAGCGCACGTAAATATATAATATAAACGGAAGCACAAAGGCAGAAAGTAAACGGCCTGCAGCAACTTTGTGTTCGTTTTGAAAACGAAAAGCAAAAGCAATATTGAGATTGCATTGCAATCCCAACTAAACTGCAAATAGATTATAGATTATAGATAGATTATAGGTTTATTTAAAGTCGTATATATTCTACACTACAATAACTGTTAATTATCACTAATTATTGATAATTTACTGATCTGTATGTCTTTCACAATGTGCTTATCACGAGTGATCATTCCTCGTCTACTGGAAATTTATTATGATCTTGTTTGATTAGCCTAAATCACATCTTGCCCTCATCCAGCAACACATGACAATACGTTCAGCAACATTTCACTCTCTCCCTCTCTCTCTCTCTCTCTCTCTCTCTCTCTCTCTCTCTCTCTCTCTCTCTCTGTCTACCTCCCGAAGTTAGATTACATGTAGCTGCGCAGCAAACTCAATCGGCTAATATTATTGACAACAGATCTATACACATCTCCTAGCCTCCCATTAATACTACAGTAATTGATCTGCAGGTTCTACATCCCGCCTAAGGAGTGTCACTTGACTCGACTTAAGGTATTTAAGAATCCATTCAGAATCACATATCACATATCATATTTGAATATAATTTATTATATTTGATTTGAGCACAATTCGATGATTGATTGATGATTGATGCTTCACCACATTCGTTATTCAGCCGCTATCAGAGTCGAATCGAGCACGGGCTGCGCTTCGGGCATTCAGTCGGCGGATTGACCGGTTGTTGATTGCTTTTTCAACTGGGCTTACAGCATTTGATTTCTTTTTTATTTATTAAACAACACCTGCGGTCGCTTTGATTTGCATGTTAATGTTATTGTTCCCGCCGCAGTTGGGGCTCCGCCTCGCTGCCTTAGACTAACTTTGCCGCATTATTTGCATATGAAAATTGCCGAATTGCCGCTTTGGATTTTTGCTCTTCGGACTTCCTTTTATTATTTATTTGTTTCAGGGTTATTGAGTCTACGGCCAGAAGTTTAAGTAAAACTTTTTGCCGGCCTGCCACAGCGAAAATAATTAAGCGATATTATTATTCTTCTCGGAGGCAGCTGATAAGCTCATAGTTGAAAATTGTTGTTAAACGCGCTTGCTTAACGTTCGACTTGCATATATGTGTATAAGCCAACAGCAATTGTGTTGTTAAGTTCTGTGATAGTAGGGGAAATCTTAGCAAGACCACAATATGCCTTTGTCACAAGGAGTTTAGCACATGCACATATATAGCTGTGTGCATATATATATATGTCTTTGTGTAGTCGGTATGTATGTATGTATATCCCTGTTGCTGCCTCTTGTGCACCTACGCCAAGTCTAAAGTTCTGCGATCGAAATTGAAAGGATTTCATTTTCTTCTTGGCTCTTGTCTGCTGCTTATTCGCGCTGCCTCAATAGCAAGGCACAACATTTAATCTTCAGAGGCAAGTAAACACACACACACCCATGCACACGCACACGCATACACTCGCTTAGATATGGGCAACAAATACAACAAATGAGCGCTGACAACTTTTGGGTAGCTGGCGCTGGCAGTGTCTGCGTCGAGTCGGGCTCGGAATATTTATTAAGCTTTTATCCAAGCCATCTAGCATTAGGGATAACGAGGCAGCGACACAGCTTCCGTCTCGCAAGTAGATATGTAGATGTCCTTGAATGGCTTTTCGTGCGCTCGAGCCAACGACAAGAAGGCAACGAAACTGAAGATGCGACATGCTGCTTACTGCTCTCAGCTAACAGCTAACAGCTAACAGCTCACAGCTCACAGCTTACAGCTTACAGCGACCGAACGATGTAAAACTATACAATAATTGCCCTCGAGAACATGAAAGTCAATTACGGTTAATTGTTATATGATAACAAGCGCGTCTCAGTGCCATATCATATTATTAATAGAGCTCGAAAACACTTCACTGCACTCGAGCCAATCCATTGTTGCTCGCATAATGCGGGAGCAGACGGCAAGCAAAATGCTCAATGCAATGCAACGTGGTAGACGAGAGCCAATTAGCAAAATTACGGATTATTTGCTGCAGCTGCACTTGTTGTTTCTTCTTCTTCTCCTCCTTCTTCTTCGTCTTCTGACGAAAGCACCCAAAGGCAACATTCCCAGAATCTTAGCTGCATTATGGCATTTTGTGCGTAAACTCGGATTTTGTGTTTATCCACTGAGATGCGCTGTCTATCCCATCGCACGGTTGCACAGGAACAAATTATCAAATGGGATTAAAGAAACTTGATGAGACAACCAATAAAATATTTCATTTATATATAAATATAAAGTATGCAATATAAAATGTAAAATGTAACATGTAAAATGTAAAATGTAAAATGTAAAATATAAAATATAAAATATAAAATATAAAATATAAAATATAAAATATAAAATATAAAATATAAAATATAAAATATAAAATATAAAATATAAAATATAAAATATAAAATATAAAATATAAAATATAAAATATGAAATATAAAATATAAAATTTTAAATAAATAGAAATAGAAATATATTTGAATAAATTCAATAAAAACAACTTTTTTAAATTTTATGATTGCTGTTTGTATTCGAAAACTAAATGAGATGCTCTTCAAAACGCTATCAAAATTATTTTCAGATCAGCTATCTGACTATGGTTTATTAAATTATTATATTAAATAGCATTAAAATAGATTGTATTATATTTATTATAATTTTAAATTTGAAAGCTTATTTCAATGGATTTTATATTTACACCTGGCGAGAGTCTCCTGTCCACTAGGCAGATGAATGTACGTGGCACGACAAGGATGCTCTCACTTGGAGCAGGAGCCTGGCAGGCTATGCGCAGAGACTCTCCCCTTTTTGCCTATGTGCTTAGATTGAGCCGTGCAGTATTCGCCGCATTGGCATTGAGACATCATTTCCAGATTACAGATTACAATTGTATTCGTGTGTGTGTGTGTGTGTGTGTGTGTGGGTGGGTGGGTGATAGGTTTGGGTGTGATAATATGCGGTTCGCGCTGTGGTTGCTGCAGTGCTTGTGACTTGGCGTTGCTTGGGGCCTGTTGAAATGTGTGTGTGTGTGTGCGCGCAAATGAAATGCATTTTAATCAAATTTGCTGTGCTGGCGGCAAACTAATCATGGAGCACAGACAATTTGCATGAGAATTGGCGGGATGCGGACAAACTGATGAATACCGAGTCGAGCAAAAACGTGAAACGAAAAAACTCGAGCAGCAATTGTCATTCAACGGAAAATCCATTAAATTGCACTTCGAGTGGCATATCAGGAGTCGCGGAAGCTGAAACGCAAAAAAAGAGTCCCTCGAAAATGCCTGCCCATAGACAAACAGTGCAAATGCGAGCTATAACTGGCAGCAGGAACAGGAGCAGGAGCAAACGATGTGGACGAACAAATCTCAACTGATTTAGTGGGCCATTAGTCCGGCTTGGACTGGGCCACAGGAGCGAACTGAAGGACTCAGAGAACGGAAATCACTGAATTCAATTTAAGCAATTTCCTGCTTTTGAAAGGTGCTCAGCCAGGCCGCGTCAACCTCCAGCCAGCCAAAGCCACCCAAACCACCTCACCCACCCAGCCAACCAGCCTGCCAGCCTGCTATACAAATTAAATGTGCTAAGCATACCAAAAATGGAAATGAAATGAACGCAGCTCAGATTCAGTTAGGAGTACACACACACACACACACACACACAAACACACACACACATAAAAAAAAAAACAGAAAGAAAAACGAAAACAAAATGGCAGAAGCACTGCCCTTGGGTCAGAGGGCGGAAGAGCTCTACGGACGAATGGGCATGGCAAGGCTGTCCCACTCGCTGTCCCCTTCCTCCAGAGAGAGCTGGGCTCTGGCTTAGGTGCGACACTTTCAAGCTTTTTTGCATTCGCAATTGAAAGCGAAATCTCAATTGAAATTGAAATTGAAATTAATATTCACTTTCAGGATATCAATATATTTTGTAACACAATTTCGCAATAGCTGCGACGGCCACGCATGTTCAGCTCTGGCCGGGATTAGGCTGACGAGCAGCGATGCGATGGCGAGACGCCAGCTACGATGATTATTATGATGACAGCAGCAGCAGCAGCAGCAACAAGCGGAGTAGCAGCAGCAGTCAGTAGCAGCAACATAATCAACAACAAAGTTGCTGCTGCTGCTGTTGCTGCTGTTGCTGCCTTTGGCGGTAACTCGGCAAAAATCAATAAAAGGAGCAGCCACAAAAATGGCTTAGGGACCTACATATCTATATATACAAATATCCATATATAGACGTGTATGTGTATGTATGTGTACTTATGTATGTTCATGTGTGTGTATGTGTGTGTGTGTGTGTGTGTGTGTGTACATGCCCGTATGTTGAAACATATTTACATAAGTATTTAGTAAATGGCAGCAGCTGGCATTACACGACTGCCAAATGCCCTACCTAAGCATATGAAACAGAGCTGATATGAGCACACAGAGAATTCAACTCAGCCTATGCAGTGTAGTTATATCTATATTTATATATAAAAATATAGTATAATATAATTGTGTGTTTATTGTAAGTAACTAATTATTTTACTCAGTATAATGAATTAAGTATTGGGAATCCACTGATTCAACTTAAATAGCTTCAAAACACTATGATAACGCCTTGATTCTATCAATGCTCTTCTCAAAACTGTATTCTTCTTGAACTGGTGCTGCCATCCTGCTAAGTTTGTTTAACTTGGCTGCCATATCCCTCGACAAAGTTTCTCATGCAGCTTCATATTTTAATTTGCCGACACTGATTATAAAAATAGATAAACAAATTTTGAAGATTATGAAAGTTTTTCCATTAAGTTTTAGTTAAAGTAAATTTAATTTCATTAGAGCCATCTTTTTCAATGATTAATCAAGGGCTAACTCTCGTATAAACTCCATGTAATTTGGATATTTTTAGTGTACGGCATACAGACGACTATTCAAAATACTTTTTGAAAATCATCTAGGCAGTAAATCAGAATGTTGAGCTCAACTCAATTCGACTGAATTTCTTTAGCTTTTATTCAAGACACAAGCAACCAATATGCCCGCTTCCTACTGCGTGCAGTGTATGCTAAGGGTAAGCACCTTCAAACACGCTGACTTTCTAGCCCGAGTTGTCAACGTGACCGATTCAATATCGCACGAGCACAAAGAGGTTAAGGGTGCGCATCGCGGGCTGAGCTCGCAGTCTTCATTATGCGAGAAATACCCTTGCATGGGCTAGCGTAATGCGATCACGCATCTTGTAACGCACCTACATTAATCAATATCAATTAAGCTGTCAACTGTGGAAATATGAAACGCGATATATGTATGAAAGTATGAAAGCAGACTCCTATACCATATCAGGCAGTAGGAATATGTATGTATGTGCGCATATATAAATTAAGTTAGGGAGTACTACGTAATCCGCTTTTTGTAGTTTAAGCTACATTTACATCACGTGAGAGCGAGTCACAGTAGAACGAGCACTCGCACAAAAGTCCCCTTCAATTGATTCGGTTATTCGATTATTTGATTACATTGATTGGCCAAAGCGCAATGAATCCGCTTGATGAGCTTTTTGTAGCTCTTTTTTCTGTAATTAACCAGAATTTTCTGACAAATTTTCATCGCAGTGGGCGAAACCTAGATTCGATTATTTGACTCTACCTGTTACATTGATTAGCTAAAGCGCTTCAGCTTGGCTCTCTGCTCTACATCAGAGTGAGAGAAAAGAAAATGAGCTGACAGCTGGCAGCGCAAACCGAAAAGAAATGCGGGTGAGGCGTGTTTAACACACGAATGGCGAATTGAAGGCGCAATTTGCAGTCACGATATTTTATGACCCGTGGAGGGACACGAAAGCTGCGCCCTTATTGCAGCTTCTTCTAACCGGCTTAGCACCAAATAACACTTAAAGCCAGAGGGCTCTTAGGAGGGGGGTTCTGGGGCTTCTATGCAGTCCGTCTGGGCAAAAAGCTGTGCGCTCCAAATGACAGTCGGATTACTTTGGCATTAGGTAAATTAAGACAAGCAAATAAGATTTATATGGGCAGCAAAAGAAGCCCGCGAGGAGGGGGCAGACAGGAGGGAGTTGTCAGATGCCCCCTGCGATAGTCAGTTGCTCAGGGTCAAGTCTTGCATTCGCCTCAGCGTCGGGGCTGCGGAGCTTTGTATCGTGCAGCATGCTGCATGAGATATGGCGGGTGCCACTCGGTGTTAGGGTATGAAGCAATATTGCGATATTTACGAGCTGATTTGATTTACTCAAATGGAAGTCGTGCAGAATGTCAAAGTGGAAAGCCGCGGTGCAGGAATTGTGAAATTGTGCCAGCACAAGCAAAACAAATAAAATCAAGTGCTTAGTCCAAAAATAGAATCAAATTTTCCAGCGTGCATAATAATAATAATATTAGCATGATGAGTTTAAGGCAAATCAGTTTCGATTCGCCAAGACGCTGCAGATTAAGCCGAACTTGTCAAATCACTCGAACGGCTCCTCCCCCTTGCTTCGCCCGGCAAACAGTTTGTCTACTCGCAAATTGATTTAGGTTCCCTACGATTCAATCAGCTTTGAGCCAGTGTCTCCCTTAAAAAGCAGCTAACTGAGTTTTCAGCCAACTCATTTGGGCCAAGTGCGCAATTTTCTCCAATTCTCCAGCTGAAAATCTCTGTCACGAATTGCATTGGCATTTGGCAGGAGCCTGCGGAACGGGTTGACATATTGGACTCAATTCGATTTAACTGAAGGGTCGGTGTATTCATCCCTTCAACATATTGATTAGCAGCAGATCCAAAAGGAAACGCAGCTAAGCTTTCGCTTTCTTTCGTCCTGCTTAATTTTTCTTAACGAGTTTTACTTTGCTTGAACAACTTTAACAAACTAAAGCTGCAGCTGTCAGCAGCTCTGTCACTCTCCCTCTCCCTCTCCCCCTCTCTCACTCTCCTACTGTGTGTGTGTGTGTGTGTGTCTCTCCACCTCCACGTTTACCGTTAACATAATTAAAAGCAACAATAGTAACAATAACAATGCCTGGCCCAATAACAATGGCAACAGCTGCAACAACAGCAGCAACAGGGCTGCACCCGGCGCTAGGAGATAAATGAAAAACTTTGAGCACTCGGAGCGTTAAGCTTGCAGTCATAAAACGAGTCGGGCCAGCCAGTCGGTCCGGCAGTCCGTCAGTCCGTCAGTTACTCAATCAATCAGATTCAGTCAGTCCGTCAGAGCTGCCTCTCAATTCATTACCGACGCTCATACAACAGGAAAGTTTGACTAATCTCGGGCTTTAAATTGAGCGTCAGGCTGGGCGGGCGTAGGATACAAAACCCATTAGACGTGCTAACCCTTGCTCCTCCCTCCCAGCTTACTCCGCCGGATGTGCACGCTTGGGCGGACAACGTCCGGTCCCAACTAGTTGCCCAACAGTTGCCGACAGGTTGAGCTCTGCGTCCCGTGCCAAGCTCATGACATTACGAGCAAAGCACTTCCGGGCCAGGCAGTGCGGGTCCGGGACGCGCCGAGGGTCTCCACTTAATGTGGTTGCCGTTTTCCTCCAGCTTGATGACTTTCAAATTGCCAATGTCCCGACTTATTTATTGCTCCCACTCAATTCAGGTTCATTTTTGGACAACATTTGACATTCCTCGACTGACGACTGCAATTTGAATTCAATAAAAAGTCTGTTCAGCTGATTTTCTACTTTCGCCAAGCTGTGCGAGCTGTAACTGGGGAAAGTATTCTTTGATTACTTGCACAAAGGGCTAAGCTCTATAAAGGATTTCAGTGCGAGTTGATATTGAGCTGGGTCGCTAAGGTCGAGTTTGGATGTGCAACAGAGTCAACAGAGTCTCTCATTGATACATCATACAGCTTCAAGCATATGCTATACGCATCATCAACTCGCAGTTCAGCTGAAGCAGCTCTCTCTCTCTCTCTATCTATCTCTCTCTCTCTCTCTCTCTTCCCTCACATTCCACAATACTTGATGCTGTTTGCAGGATAGCATTTAGTCAGTCAACGGCCACTTTATCCGCTTTGTCGCAACACATTTGCTGACAGCGCACTTGAAAAGGGACCCTGAGTTGACCTCGGCAAATGTGTGATGTCGCCTTCGCTGCCAGCCGATGCTTGTTGAGGCCCATAACTGAAGTACATACACACATACACTTGTATATATAGTGTATATGTATTTATTTTAGATACATAATATATATTTGGCTTCCCACTCAACTCTGGAGCCATTGGTAGCTCAATCACGTGCCAACAATCACGCAGAATCATTGCGCCATCACTTATTTACAAATACACTTACACATAAGCACACATACACACACACATGCACATATGTATGTAGAGACTCTTGAAATGATTCCCAAATGTTTCCACCCAGGAAAACAGGACGTGACAAATGTTGACACAATTAGCGCAAGATCAGCAAATAACCGAATTTCTATTAATAGTCCATCGATATGGCTAAATAGATGATAATTATTTGTTTTACTTCAATCGGAAGAACCAGTGAGTGACTGAGAGAGACAGAGAGAGAGAGAGAGAGAGGGAGAGATTAATCAAAACGGGCAATCGAATAAAATCAGAAAAATCTTAAGAGTCGGAGCGAAGTAGTAAATTATAAAGAGAAAATGAGAAAGAGGCAGAGAGCTCTCAGTGTGAGTCAAAACTAAAGATGAAAAGTGTGCGTGATTAAGTGAGAGAGACGAGAGTATCAGAGCAAGAGAAACTGACTGAAAGAAAGAAGGGAGAACGAGAAAGAGAGAGAGAAAAAGAGACACTTCGAGAGAAAGAGTGAATGAGAGAGAAAAAAGGAGAAAGAGGGACAGAATAAGAATGAGTGAATGAGAAAGGGAGAAAAAAAAGAGACACGAGTTAAGTTGAAAGAGGGAAAATATGAGCAAGAGGAGAGAAGGTGAGGGGGAAATAGTAAGAGAGAGATAGAGAAGACGATAGATAAGATAGAGAAAAGAGACTAAAGGGGAGAGAGAAGCTGGTCACGAGTGAGTGAGACAAAGAGATAGAATGACAGGCGTGGCGAAATGAGAGAGGGGAGAAAAAAGGGAGGTGTGAGTGAAAGAGAAAGAGTGAGTAAGGCAGACAAGAGAGGAAGAGCCAGCAAACATGTGAGTGAAGGAGAGAAACTGACAAAGAAAGAGAAAATGAGGGAGAGAAAGAGAAAACGATAGAAAGAGAGCGAGAAAGAAGAAGAAGAAATATAAGAGAGGAAAACATGGGAGAAATGAGATGAAAATACTAAGCGAAATGAAGAGGGCGATACGGAGATTTAGAAAAAGAAGAAAAAATAGAAGAGATAGAGATAGAAATAGAGTGTGGTAGTCTCAACTTAAAAATTTCTATTCAAAGCTACTGGAAACTAAATTCGAAAACTAAAGAATACCTAGAGCCCAACGTACGTAGAGCAAGCAGATGTATTCCACATGAAAATTAGTTTAAGTTTATTAATTTAAGTGGACCAGGTCCAGTCTGTAATATCAATGCGCTTTTAGAGACAGAGGTCGGCTAGATGGGCCTCGCTATGGACTTGAACTTGAATAAAAATATATTTATACAAATCACTTATTTACATTGGCTTTCAGAGATCTACTTATCCAAATACAAATTAAGATTGAATTGAGATAACATTATTCCAATTGCTGTAGATAAAGCTTGTTAAGAATAATGAAAAGGACATTTACCTTTATCTGCTCCGGAGGATGGCCCACAAATAATTTTCGATTCGAGGCTGGCATTCAATTTGGATTTATAGTCAAATTCATGGCCTTGTTTATGTCATGTATTTACAAACATTTCTCTTGTTCGTGTTGCTTGTTGCACACCCATACACACACACACACACACACACACATACATAGGCCGAGTCTTTTTTACTGTCCTTGGCCGCTTGTTTATGCGTCGACTACATCGCGTCTGCTGTCATTGCCAACGTTTGGGCTTCCATTATTTATTTGAAGCAGAATTTGTCATTTATCTCAATAATGTTGAAATCCTTAACTTTATTGTTATTGTTGTTGTTGTAGCTGTTGTTTTAGTAGTTGTTGCTGTGTTCATATTGCTCTATGCTTAATACTGCTCACAGTTGCACATTAGTTATAGCTGCGCATTTGAGGTTTCACTCGACTAGCCACAGAGAGGCAGAAGAATAAAATTCTCCATAACAGCCACCATTTATCACATGCCAAATATTGAAGACTCTGCTCTAAGTTATTACAACAAATATTGTTAGAAATTGCCTAACAATGGATATAAATAACTTGAGTCACACCAATGAACGCACAATAAAACAACGATTTCCAATATTCGAAGTAGGCTAAAAGACAGAGAGAGAGAGAGAGAGAGAGAGAGAGAGAGAGAGAGAGAGAGAATGAAGGAAAAGGCAAGAAAGGGTGTAGAGATATGAAGGAGAAAGGGAAGAGCTACAAACAGTGGAAAAAAGCAAAAGCAGAGGCAAAGAGAAAGGAATAGAGAAAGAGAAATATAGGGGGGGGGGGGGGGGGGAGAGAGAGAGAATTAAAAGTATTTAAGAGAAAGATATATAAAGGTAAGATGAGGAAATAATTAAAATGAGATAATTAGAAAGAGAGAAATATAGACAGAATGAGATAGTTAGAAAGAGAGACAGCGCGAAGTAGTAAGAAAGAGAGAGAGAGACAGAGAAAGAGACAGATAGTGAAAAAGAGATAGCGACAGAGACAGATAGAGAGAGAGAGAGTGAGTGATAGAAGAAGAGAGAGAGGGGACGTGAAAAAGAAGAAAAGCAGAAGAAGGGCAGAAAAGAATAAATGAAAGGAAGAGAGCATACATAGATAGCAGGGGAAAAATAAACTAAGGAGAAGGACAGGGAGAGGAACTCTGAAAGAGAGGCAGTGAGGGAGAAAGAGGGACAGGGACAGATAGAGAAAGACACTAAGTGAGAGATATATATGCGGATGAAATAAAAAAGATGCAGACGTCAGAAAGAGACAAAGATGGAAAGATAGCGAGGAGAAGGGAACGACAGAAGTGAAGAGATCAAAAGCATTAAACAAGCAGAAATAAAAAATATCACTGTCCCGCTGCCTCAGTATGAGAGAAAGGGAGAGAGAGAGAGAGAGAGAGAGAGAAAGAGAGAGAGAGAGAGAGAGAGAAGCAAAAATGACAAAGAGATAAGAGAGAATTAAAAAACGTATCCATGTCATTAAAAGCCCTTAAGCTTATGAACATTTTACAGACAAATTGTTATTGTGGAAATTGTGGAAAAAAAACACTTGAAAATTTCCATTTTTACTGTTAGTAATTTCTGTACTCACCCCATGCTGGCTAGTGTAATCATGTGGTATAAACGATTATTTGGCTTTTATTTGCTTGCTTTACTGTATTTCACGTAGGCGGACTAATGGATTAATATAAATAATAAATATTAATTATTTACATTGAATTATTCTCCTATTTCGCACTTTGAGCTGAAAAAAGAAGATGAAAAAAGCAAAACAAATTTGATGTTTGTCATTAACGAGTTTGTTTACTGAGCTTTAACTCACTCGCGCTACTTTGTTTGCAGCTCAATTGAAAATAAATAGTCGCCTGTAATAATACATTTAATTGATAAAGAGCCAGAGAGAGAGACAGTCCACAGAAAGAGGAGGCGAAAGAAAGAGAGAGAGGAGGGAAAGAGTCAATATGGACTAGCTGGCGAGTAGATAAATAGACTGGCTGCGGCATGGCTGATTGACCCAACTGCCCCAAGGCCCCATCGTCGTGCCACTTATTTACAAAAAAAGAAAAAAAGTGGAAAAAGTGGAAGAGAGGGCACAAGGGGCGGGCGATGAGGAAGGTGCTCCCGACACGCCTTTGTATGGGCACATTTTGGGGTTTTTGCGTGGGACCGATGTTTAATTAAAGCATTTGGAAGCTGATTGCGTTTGCATTTTAGTATTCGTTGTTGCTGTTGTTGTTGTTGTTGCTGGGCGTGTTGTTCTCTCGTTTTCAGATAAATCAAATTTAAATGTTAGAGCGAAATTCAAATGGCGCCATCGCCGCCAACCCGTCAAGTAAACATGCCGTCGCCAGTCGCCGTGGCGCACGCGGCATGGGGATTAAACAAAGAGCCGGGCGGCACGGGGGCGTGGCTGCTCGCTGAGTGTTGTCTCAAGCCGCAACACACAAAATGAAACGGTACCAGCCAACAGCAACAACAGCAACAACAACAACAACAAAACAAAACAAAAATGGAATCGGCCGCACGGCGGCAGTTTGTTTGGTTAAAATTTCAGGCGCTCTCTCGCGTCTGGCTTTGTGTATATTTTAATGTCATTTAAATGCATAAAAAAAGACTTTAAATATATTTATAGAAAGTCTTTTTGCGCTGTATTTAAATGACATGAAAATACGCAGATATATAAATGTGTGTATATATATTATATATTTAAATACCTTGCGCGATTTAACATCAAAGAAGCGAATTACAGCTGCTGATTTGCTTTGCTCATGCAGTAATCGGGAGCATCTGGGAGTCGCGAAATGCAGCTAGCAGTGAATTTGGTAACTTCATTATTATATTTAAAGCTGAAAACTTGCAATATTAAGTATACGCCGTGAGATGAGGATGATTCGGTTTGAGTTGGTTAAAAGATGTAAACTCCACTCAAATATTTATTTTTGGGCGTTAAATTGAGTTTTAATTTTAATAATTTCGAATAGAGATTTTATTGAACTTTTATTAAATGCGTTTTACATTAAGTATACGCCGTGATACGAATTCTTTTTGAGTGCTTGCTGTAGTCGATGATTTCGTTTGGTTAAGAGAATAAAATTATACGTATATTTTTACTTTTTAGTATTGATTGAATCCTTAAATCATAAAAATTATTTTGATTGAATTCATTACTTTTTATATTACGTATACGCCATGCTACGAGTTCTGTTTTATGTGAGCTCTTGGTAGAATATCCACCATTGCACCCTTAATATATTCGAATGTACTTCATTTGGCTCGTAGGGCGCTGAATGAATACGCTTGACTTTGGTGGACTTTAGTTTAGTATTGATCTTTGATCTGTGTTTAGTTTAGTGTTCTTCTTCGGAGTCCGGGCTTTCCTACATATATTCTTATCTTATCGCTGAGTTTGGGAGATTTTTAAATTATCTGTTGCTGGGATTCTAAGGGTTAGCGTTCATCTGCCTATCTATAGAGTCCGCACATATCTTTTTCTATCGCACTATGTGACACTCATGTACACGATCATTGTATACTTGTATGTTTATGCCTGAATAAGGCTTCTCTTTTGTCACTTGCTCAAATCTAGTCTGCTGAAATTTAAAAATTTTATGATCATTCATGGCTAAATTCTGATATATCGCATATAGCTATGCTCTGCCTCGCAGGGGTCTAAGCACTTTATTATTTGAAGGTACACACACATATCACTCAGTACTCCTCTAACTTTTATAGCCACAGAAGGAACGGACAACGAGGCGGGCATTGCCCAAAACCAATATACTCGTCGATACTACGAATAAGTCTAGGGTTTCAATCAGATTGCACAAGAATAAATGAGTTGCTCAAAAAGTCCTACTTAAGCATTAACAGTTTAACAAAAGCTCATCTTGATTCGGATAGAAGCCGTTATCCATTTACGCTCAGCTTATCCGCAGCTCAAGCCTTCAATGATTTCGTATTATGCAATGGCCTTCCAGTTAATTGCGGTCTTCAAGAGACTTGCGGCTGCAGCAGTTGAAGCTAATGGGATTGTAATTGCTTAAATGGCCTGAAGGGACTCGGCACATGTGAAAGCCATGTTTTGCTATTAGTATCCCACTACACACACACACATAGATAAACACGTGCTTGTATGTATTGCGGCTGCAGAAATAACACGGGCAAGGCGGGCAAGGGTCCAATGGCAATCTGGCCTAATGATGTACATTTCAAGCAAATTATCTGGGCCTGACTTGGCTTTAATTGTTTAAAGTGGACCTAAATAATTTGAAAATTACATTTGACATTTGAAATCGGGCACGGCACAAGAGCAAAACCCCAAAAGTGAATATGAAGCTCAAAATGCTGTTGTCAGCCTAGGGAAATGGAATATCTATTGGGATTGGAATCTTATTTATAGTCACAAAATTATTGGCATTGCTTGACTCAACGTAGGTCATGTTCAAATTATCGTCAATGTCGAATGTTTTCTGTATTTTCATTTAAGCTATCGGCATACAATTTCTTATTTGCAGGCTCTGTTTTACGATATTCAAAAAATTTTTATTGTCTTCATATAAATTTTCTATGAATTATTCAAACCAATTTAACCAGAGTTACGAAATTTTTATGTCTAGGCCACATAACTAATTCTCATTAAGAACAAGCAAGAAGGCTCCAGTCGAGACTGCTCGACTGGGAGATACCCTGAACCCCCTAAGCTGATATTCTACTCATTCTGCACTTCTGCATCCACACGCACGCATATCACGCGCTCTGCTGACTGCACAGCTAGCAGCGACTGCGCTTGGGCTGCGTTGCAGTGTGGGCGATATTATGAGAATTTATTAGTTGAATACTATCTTTATGATAGAACGTAATCATAATACTCAAATGTTTGTACATTCCAAAGCACAAGTCTCTAGTACTTGAAATGCGTCTTAAAAATTGATGGCGAAGGGGGCGTGGTATCCAAAATCTGTAAATTGCAAAATCTTTGTATCCATTAGTGTTCAAAATAGGCTGAAAAAAAATCAAGTTCATTTTTCGAGTATCCTCGATAAAAAAAATATCGGATGAGTTATCGAAAAACTAAGATAAACTTGTACTGCCTATGGTATACACGAGTATGCATGCCAAATGTTAGCTCTCTAGCTCTTATAACTTCTGAGATCGGTTCGCTTGTACGGACAGACGGACAGACGGACCGGGCTATATCGACTCAGCTCGTCGTACTGATCAAGAATATATATACTTTATGTGGTCTGCGATGATTCCTTCCGCCTGTTACATACTTTTCACAAAACCATTATACCCTGATTTCACATTTTCAATGGGTTCAGGGTATAAAAAAAAATTGAAATCATGACAGATGGGTCAGTCGAGAATGGACAACCTATATATCGATTAGCAACATCAGAGTGATGCCAGATCGCCTGAAATGCAGCTCTATACGCCAGTTATTACAGGGTATTCCATGTCTCAACACTTTCCATTGCTCAGCAGTCATTTCTCGTTTTTGCGCCTGTCGAAGCTTTGGTATTAAGCCCAATGTCTATGACATGTGTTTGACTATGTGTGTGTGTGTGTGTGTGTGTATACACACACGTAAGCATACTCTGCGGATTTCGATTTTGCGTGCACCAAAAAGAAATTTAAATGAGATTTACGTGAGGCTCACGTTTTCATTTGTTGATTTCGATGCGTGAGTTGTGTGAGTGTGTGTATGTATGTGAGTGTGCGCCTGTGTATACGGGTGTGTGTATGTGCCTCAGCTTCTTAGCTAATTACGTAGCTGCGCTCTTTAATGCTGATTAAGTGACACGTTTTTCACGTACCTTGGCTGGCTTCGAGTTGAATCAGTCGCAGCCAATCGTCAGTCAGATGCTATTAATAGTGCTCATTATTTTGATTTTGGCAATGGATAAGTCAGCACTAAATACACAGCTGTAGGTGTAACCTATACATGTGTGTGTGTGTGACGTACATCAATTGAGTTGACGGCCTGTTGGCGCCAGCAGTGAACAACACACACACAAAACACAGCAGCAAAGCCCAGTAGACACATTAAGCTGCCATACAAAGGCACACAGAGAGAAGGGGAGAGAGATAGAATGAGATAGAGAGAGAAAGATACGCATGTACACTAGTATGGAATCACAACACGTGTCACTCAGTGTAGAGCACCCTATAGACGCGCATAGGCATAGGGTGTGCTCGTGTTATATTAATGAAAAGTGCAGTCAACTATGAAGCACTTTGAAAGTTCTTCGCACAGGTCTCGAATGTCTTCCAATCGATTTCCTAGCCAAATTCGATTTCAAGGTAACACACACACACACACATATATAGGAATCTCCCTTAGCGTTCGCAAGACGCCTTTCTTATTTAATAAAAGCAATCTTGCTAAAAAGTATTTTTATCTTTGTCAACTACTTCTCCCCCCCACTCTCTCGCATTCTCTCTCTTTCTCTCTCATGGATAACTTAACAATTCCTTATGTATAATATATACATAAATTTAGCTCTAATCAGTTATCTTCAAGCACTGCTGGACTACTGAGCGTATGCGCAATGTCTATGCTGCTTTGGCTTGGACTGAGCACCTAAAAGTATGCAAATATTTGTTGTTTAAAACGCTCTGTCTGCCTGGCTGACTGGCTGGCTGACGTCCGGAGGTGGCCCATTTAATTATGCTTGCATTCATTTGCCATTGTCCTCAACAAAATAAAAAGGGTTTTGTTCCGTGCGAGAGCCCTCTGAATACATTTAGCTAATTGAAAACGAATCGTTCGCAGGCAATCGAGGCAGTAATTATGCATTGTTTGGGGCTCAGCATTTGCCCAGATTATGCCCAAATAAAAGCTTGGCTTTATTCTAATGGAAAAGGCTCCACGATCGAGGGTCTCTTGCCACCAGAAGAGCTTAGCCAGCGGCACAGCAGTCGATCTATTTTTTACCCAAATGACTCAGAATGGGCTTGGTTTTCTGCTCGCTTGTCCATACCCTGTAAGCAGCCGCAGGTAGCTAAGTTCACACATTTATCGACTCCATCGACATTTCCGACAATGCGACAGCTTTGCTACCCTCACTCACAATGAGTTCCTCTATTGGGCAACTTCCACAACTTATTCGCACTGACAGACTGATTGAATAATTGGCTAACTGTGTAACGGAGTGACAACTTATCTAAAATTGCTCAGGAGTGGGAAAATTTTGCAATTAACCGTTAACCATTTAATGGACGCTTGATTTCTGGGCAAGTCTCTGATTCTTAAGCAATCGTAATACTCATTCATGGTCCAAAAAACAGTTTCATCGATGTTGGCAATGGAGTCAGGAAGGAATCTCCATTCCATTTCGGAGATTCCAAATTGTTGGAAGATATCTATTTCTGTTTTTGGATTTACCACGCCCACGAAAGGGCATATAAATAGAAAGCCATAGAAGAGAATGGCAATTTATATCTCACTTCCTAAGTTTCCATCTGAAGACCTGTTGAAAAGTCCCGATTTGCCACGCTCCGGTATGCATGGGCAAATCATTCTTGGTTGATTCTTGGGTGTTTTGGTTCTTTTTCTTACATTAAAGATTCTCGAAATCTGTTATTCAATATATCGATAGGTAAGAGTGCCGAAGTCGAGACTGCCCGACTATGAGGTCCTATGACTCTTTCCAGTAATTCTATGCTACTTTTCAGCACACACACACACACACACAGTATACTCGATACTCTATGAATTACTCGCGAATTTTTATTTAAAATTTGGCGACTCGATTAGAGCTATATAATCGGAATATACACGAGCCTACCAACAAAATGTACCGCCTCTAGCTCTTATATCTTCTGAATTCGACACGCTCAAACATACAGACATCATAAAGTCCTGCCGGTTTCATATGTAAAAATGAGTTTAGAGTATAAAAATCTAGCATAGGCTAGAAAAACTTCGACTTTACTGAATTTGGTCTTTAATATAATTTCCCCGAGTGTATATACCTAATTGCAAGTATCTAACTTCATTAGCAGCCAAATAGCTTACATTCATACAGACAGACAGAAGGATTGACGGACGGGTAGCCGGAGCGGAATTGCACTGAAGGAATATACCCTTTCGGTTTGTGAATGAGTATAATGAACTTTAAAGTGCTTGATTACTGAATGTGAACTCCTCAAAAGTCGAAACATGCTCTATCAATACTGCTTAAAACTTTTTAAACTAGTTACCAACTAAACTTTCTTTGCCTTGTGGCCTTTACATATACATAAATATATATGTATATGCATATGTCTATGTATATGTATATTTATATGTAAATTTGTATGGGCATATATTAAAAATCAATAAAGGAAATCAACATCAATTGATTGTTGGGGCTTGTCTAAAGAAGTGGAAAAATAAAAAGTTGAAGCTCGTTTAATTGCAAAACTTTGGATGAACTCAAAGTATTTGCATATTCATAGCATAGCCAAACAAACGCCCACAAAATTCGAATTGATGCCGTACAACAAATTGCAGGGCTCGGGCTTTCCGTTTGTCAAATTACATAATGCACACAATCAATTCATGTGGGCGTGTCTGGGCGGCATACGTATGCGTGTGTGTGTGTGTGTGTATCGGTAAGAGAACAGAAAGAATGAAAGTGGACAAAGTTCGTGCACGCGCAGCTCGAACAGAGTGAAAGAGCAGAGCTCAGCTGCGCGGCTCATTTTAATTTGTTGGAAAGTTCTTTGGCTGCTGATTGACTGTGGCTTCTGGTGTCGTTGCAGAGACGTCGACGGAGCAGAGAGGCCAGGCAAGATGCGTCGCTCCTCGTTCACGCCCGTGTTCAACCTGAGCACCCAAGAGCCGCTGATAGTCGTCGAGGAGTCGCACGCCGTCGAGGACGGCGAGGAGCTGGAGGGCGCTGCCGGCGGCTGCGATCCCAGCGCCAGCAAGCGCAGCAACAGCGACGACTCGGAGCCGGACTCGCCGGTCAACCCGTACCTGCTGTGCCCCTTCCCCGACATGCAGCAGCGGCGCAAGCACTCGCTGCCCTCGCTGCAAATCACTGAGGGCATCACCGCCAGCCAGGTGCGCCGGCTGTCCGAGGTGGGCGGCGAAACGGGCGGCCTCAGCCCCAAGGAAGTCGAGTTTTTGGCCACGCTCTCGCAGAAGACCAACCCGACCGCAGGCGGCCGCCGCCATTCCGTGGTCACCATATCGGCTGTGCCGCCAACGCTTTTCGGACGCAATCGGCGCGAGTCCATTTCCGCCGTCTCCTTCAGGTAAATGACATTTTTATATGCCGCAGCCGCAGCCGCAGCCGAGCCACTTTATGCAGTAATTGGAAGTTTTGTGCGCCATTAGCGTTCCGAGAGTCCGCATCTCCGGCGCACACGCAGATGGCAGTGGCAGTGGCAGCAGCAACGGCAATGGCCGTGGCAAAAAGGACATTCGCAGGACATGGCCTCTTTGACCCACGCCTAATTGAATTGTGCCGCCGGCTGGCCAATGCTTTTGTGCTGTGCCAGCAACAATTTTTCCGATTTCCTGCTCGCTTTAACCTTTTCAGCGCCTGCCGAATGTAGCCAAGCGTAAGCGCTCCTGCCAAAGGACTCCAGCCCATGTCCGATAAGCGTTTGCCATAAGCATTCAATAATACCATCCATTAGTTAGCTGGATCACATAATTCCATAGCCAACATACCGGGCCAATTAAAGCTCACGGAAAAATGACTTAGTTCAGGAAAATATTTGATTTGCCTCTTCAAGTGCACAAGTTATCGATAAATATATCGATTGAGATGAAAGTAAACATGGTATCGACAAATATATCGATTGAGATGAAAGTAAATGGAACATAGGTTTTCATTTCATATCAGTTAACAAAATATATGATCTGATTTTATCTGATTCAAGTTTTAGGTATAGCTTCAGAGTCTAAACTAGCTTTTAATGTAAATGTAAAAAGCATTGCTAGCAGGATTTTTTCTTGGGGCTCACCTCATATTGTCGTTGCAAACTTTCACAGAAGCCTTTACTCATTTGCAAAACTCTCGAATAGACTGATAGAGCAATTGCTCTATTCAAAATGCTCCGATCTTCCCCAGTATCATCTGATCGATGACTATTCCACTTATCAATTCTATTTCCTTCTGTTATCGATATTTTATATACTCATTTTCACATTGTCTGAGTGGTGGCACTAACCATAGTGGTGGTGGCTAGTCTTATCATAGATTCCACTTCCTTCTGGTATCGATAGCTTATATACTCAAATGATCCGATTAGACTGCAATTCGCAATTGGTTTAAGCTAGGGTATTTAATGATATTGCTAACTCGAGGAGTGAAAAGGAGAGATCAAATATCTCGAACGTACATAGATGTACAAACTCTGAAGATTGTTAAGAGCTAATCAGACTTTATCTTAAATATATCAATAATTTGATTAAGGAAACTTTTAAGGGATAGCTCTACAAATTTCAATTATTAACGTAAGATTACTTTACTTGATGAGGATTACTTCACTATTCAAAAAAATAAATTTCCAGACTAGACTTCATTGTTAGGTAGTTATCAACATAGAATCGACTTAAAAACTAAATAATAAAATAGAGTGCAAGCAGATTAGGGATGCTAGATATTCCTAAAAAAAAAAAAAAAAAAAAAAAAAATTAAAAAAAAAAAAAAAAAAACGTAGATGTTGGAGTAAAGGTTGCTGTCGAGGGCCCAACATAGCTACGCGATATTTATCGAAAGACAAGCATCAGTGTTTGATAACATCGATGATGCATTACCAAATTACCTAACAAAAATTAAAAATTAGAAAAATAATGGAAAGCCGAAAAGCAGAAAATGTTAGCAGATGGCTTCCATTCCACCTAGATCTAACTTTTAAACACGACAGTGCACAGTAAATGAATGCCTCGTTCAGAAATTCACTCAGAACTACAATCGCATTTATATTAGAATAAAATCGAAGCTGATATAATAAAAAATCGAACATCGATGATACAATATTCATCCCATAACAATATCGATATTTTTGCTTTAATCCTTGATAGTTATTGAACAATGTTGTTTATCGAACATCCCTAATTCAAAGAGGAGTAAATAGCTTAGGTAGTACTTACTGCATGGCACTTAGGCTGCAATTCGAACTTATATTCATTTATACATTTATAAGACGATAAGAGTTTATAAAAAGTTAAAGCCAACTTAAAATGAAGCCGTAGTAGTTAGCTCTTCGATTAATTTGGATTCTTTCCCAGTATAAATAGCTCTGTTGTTGCGCACCTCTTCTGTTGATCTATTTCAAATAACTGACTCACGTTTCTTTTTCTCTCTCTCTCTCTATCTCTCTCTTGCAGCGGAAGTCGTCGTGGCAGCGGCATCGGCGGCATCGGTGGCCCGCCGCTGACCGATCATCGCGGCAGCATACACAACTTGCAGCTGGACATCATGGACGGAATCGTGCAGCAGCGCAAGACGCGCAGCGGCAGCGGAGTCTGGACGGCACCCGTGCTCCAGGAGGCGGACAGCAACGTGCCCGTTCAGACATAAGCGGCGCAAGCGCTCGAAATTCACTGCGAAACAAATTCACGGGCAACTGGACAATTGGCATGAGCGCAGGCTGTTTAATAATTCGTTTTTATCGACTCCTCCCACACACACACACACACACACACACACGCACACGAACACACAGAAGCCCAGCCCCCCTCCAAAATAACAACACATCCAGAGCTGCTCGCTCTCATTCGGTCCATTTGTATCTGTCACCAAAGTGCAAAAAATTCCATTTTTGTTGTTGTTTTTTTTTTTGTTTTGCTGCGACAACGCATAGGAAAATCAACAAACAAACCGCAATTGTCAAAATGAAAATGAAAATGAAAATGGCAGCCGCATCACGTAAACGTTGAAAATGAAACTGCGGCAGGAAGAGAGAAACAGAGGCAGAGAGAAAGAGAGAGGCAGAGACAGAGACAGGGACAGAGAGAAGGAGAAAGGGAGCCAAGGAGAGTAAGACAGAAGGGCAGGGAGAGGTAGAGGTAGAGTGAGAGCAGAATTCGAAGGACAGAGCCAGAGGGAAAACAGCCAAAGCAATGCAGCAATGAATCCTGCCAACGACACGACCCGACTATTAAATACCCATTCAGTAACCAATTCACATCAATTGTTATCTATATTGGCAGTGAATTAGTTAGCAAATTTTGGCTTTAAAAGTAAACCTGCCATTAGTTATCCTGGTTATTGTATCCATATTTGGGAAGTCCTATCAATACATACCATCCAACAGTTCCGCTTTTTTGCCAGCCAAATTAGACAACAACTCAATAGAAATAAGCAAGGACAGCATCTGTCTTGGAGTAGCCTAATCCTAAGAAATATCTATCGAGATCTGTCGACTCGAATTCACATTTCTTCTCTCAGCATAGAGAGAGGGAGAGAGTCTCATAGGCAAATAGTTCTGCCCCCTTTCCCAGCAAATTGAATCCAACTGAGCATACAACTCAAAGGAAATAAAAAAGAACAGTATTCGACTAGGATGTACCCGAACTAGCGCTCTTATTGCTACAGATTCTCTCATTCAGTAATTTTAATTTGATTAATCATGCATTTAAGGAGAAACTAAATTCCAAGAAAGCAATTAGTAAGTCAACTCTAGGTATTCACAATTGGGAAGACCCATCCAGTGGAATTCCTCACTCAAATCAGGGACATATTTTCAAACAAAGCAAATGGGCATGGGAAGTATCCCCGACTAAGACAGTTATTGTTGCCGATATGCGATCTCTCTCTATGCACCACATGCACCACTCGTCAGCATACCCCATCTCAGTCGGCCAGCCACCTGGGTAGAAGCAATTTGCAACGTTTGCCATATCAATGAAAACAACTGCAGCAATTAGCAATTCCCATTAACGGGACAGCAAAATGTCGCGCGAGTTGTTCCGCGCAGTTTGATTTGCATGCGAAGTTTGGCAATTTTTAGCGACAGCAACTCTTCCACTTCCAGTTCACTTCCCAAGCCCGAGCACTCCAAGTAGACGTTGATTTACATTTGAAGCTGCTTGCCGTTTGCTGTTCGCCGTTTGCCGTTTGCTGTTTGCTGATTGGTGGCACTAATTGCCCGCTCCATGCCCCGTTGAATGGCGACTGGAGTCGTTTAAGGGGATTTAAAACTGTGACACGAGCTCGCAGTGTGCACAGCCTCGACACAGCAGACTCCAAGGACGCAACAGTTCAAGGACATCTATATACAAAAACATTTATATGCATATATATAGAAGCGAACACACTTGAATTCATTGTAAGACATACGCAGTTGCATTTCATGGTCGGCTGCTGCACGTGGCCCACATGGCCCACACGGCGTGCCAGTTGTATGGGGACAAGGCCTCAATGCCAATGCCAAAGCCGAATGCCGAATGCGAATGCGAATGCGAATGTCGCTCTTAATGGACAACGCTGTTCGCGCTGATAAACCACTCAACCAGGCAGACACCCAGCCCAACCACTCAGTCAGCCAGCCCAACCACTCATCCATCTGCATTCAGCAAAGCCAGCCTCAGCCTCAGTCTCATTTGCAGCCCAATAAAGCTAATTTCATGTGGGCGAACTGCCATTAATTGAAATATGTGTTGGCTCCCACTGCTCTCTCTCTCTCCCTCTCTCTCTCTCTGTCTCTGTCTCTGTCTGACTAATTACGACAATCAAAATGCAATTTCAATTGGCAAATCTCTGTCTCCCTCTCTCTCCCTCTCTCTCGCTCGTGTCACATAGGCAATTTGCAGTCAGCATCAATTTCTTTTTGACAATTGATAGACCTCTGAATCTATTCATTAATTGCAAACATTATGCAAATATTTATAATTTATATTCATTATTGATTCGACAACACATACAGCTCTCATTTAAAATAATACTCAAAAGTAATTCCATAGTAATTAGAAAATGACAAACTAATTCTTTTTAATAATGTAGAGGGAAAACATTTGTGCATAATGCCCTCTCGGCAGTATCCGAGTGCCGAATACTCCTCCAAGTTACATTTGAGTTTGGAATTGAGAATTGTTAGCGTATGTTGCGTTGTTGTTGCTCAATAACCAGACAGCCCAGACAGAAACCACAATTGAAATAACCACCGCTTGAGAACCCACCAGGTAAACTTAACGTATGAGACTCTATGCCACTCTCTCAGTCAAAATCTCTCGCACTTTTGAAACGGGTCCTTCACACACACACACATACACACACACACACATACACATGCACACCAGCAAATGGCAAGGAAAACACTTGCAGTAATTTTGTAGCCTCAGGTGTTTGTTTCAATTCCGAAACGAAACGCCAAATATATATACATACATATATACATAATAAGAGAATAACAAAGCTAATGAAAACGAGTTGACAGACGGCAAAAATAAAAATTAAAATAAAAGAAAAAGAAAAACGAGAGTTGAACAGAAGTTGTAATAATTAAAAGAAAATAAAAAATTAATTGAAAATTGAAATTTGTGGCACCTAATGGAATGCAAAAGTATTTAGCAATTCTGTTTGGCATATCACAAATCGGTATCTGTGTACTTTCCCGTAATAATTAATAATTATAATCGTAATGCTACAAATAGCGCAGCAAGTTAGAAGAAGAAGAAGAACCCTTAAAGTGTGTTATTAACGTTTTATTAGAGCGTAGCAAGTTGTGAGTCTGTTCACAAAGCAAACATAAAAACAAAAATTAATAAAAAATAAAAATAAATAAAAAAAATGAATACGAGAGTTAAAATGTACCATGTACCTAAGAACTTTACACCTATGTACAACAAATAGCGAAAACTAATTTACCTACGTGTACTTTATATTATATATATACCTACAGATATATATATATATATATGGATATACATATATATATTGTTAGACTTAAGCGATTGGCAGGCAACAAGTAGTGCAAGCGTAACAATCAAATCAAATTGAACGAGTCAGAGTCGAGTCGAGTCAATCACTCAAATAATAACGATCATTGAACTCGGCTTGCTGTCTGCCCAGCCCAGCAGGTCAGCAGGCAGGTAGTTCGATGCACGCCTCCAAATACCTGCCACACCCAGACACCCATACACCCATACACCTACACCAGGGCATCTAAGCCACCTTGAGATGCTGCAAGTTCGATAAAGATTTTTCTCTAATTAGTCTTGATGTTGTTTCAGCGCCTATAGCCAAACACTTACACATTTCAATATATCTCTATATGTATACATATAAGTACATATATATGCGCACACATATACATGCACACATCTGTGCATGTATGTAAAACGAGTCGGAGCACGTGTCTAGGTATTAGGGCACATGTGTGTGTCAGCTCGTCAATTCGTTTAAGTTGCATGCAACATTAGCTTAGTTTGTACATAACGCTACTTATGCCGCTCTTCTCGTAAGAATGAATGCTTTTCTCGCTTTTCCGATAATCAATAATCAACTAATTCGATTCAACATTCAATAGCAGTGCTCACTGTACCTAAAGTTAGTCCTCGAAATGCCTCTGGCAAGGAGTTTATCAACTGTTTGAAGAATTGACAAAATGTCGCTGGACGACGAAAAACTAAAAAAAAAAAAAAAAAAAAAAGGGAGAATATATAAAAGATACTTATTTTTAAATATAAATATATATGCATAAGCACAGAGAAACATACATACCTACATACACACACACACACACACACACATACTAACACACACACACAAGTGCAAAAGTCGAACTGGAATACCTTAGAGCCTGTTCAAGGATAATCACATGGAAAGAGCGCTAAAATATTTATATATATGCATACATACATACATATATAGAAGCTATTATCATAACGCAAGAGCAATCAATGTTTAAATTTATTAAATGTTACAAAAATGTTTTAAATAATAATAAATGAATAACTAAAAACTATATATATACAAATATATACATATAACTATATATATAAACAAATATATATATATATACATGTATACATGCGCACACATATGTCCTCTGTATATGCATATGTGAGCGGAACTAATTCTCGAACTATTATTTAATAATCAACTATGCTAGAGTTATGCGTAGCTGTCAAATATTACAACAACAAATATATAATTATATATATAAAAAAAAATGAAACCAAACCGGAAACAATCAGTGACACAAAAAACCGCAATCAAGTAACGGATTATAATATTGTAAAAATTTAAAAAAAAATTAAAAAAGAAAATATATAAAATATTAAATACAAAAAAAGGACGATTTTTCCATAATTTGGTTTTTGATTCCGTTGTTGTTGTGTTTAAAAACATTCTTTCGGTCAGAGCCGTCTTTTTATTATTAGATAATCGTGTGAGTGTTTTTTGTCATTAGCGTACGATTAGCGAATATATAACAATATATTACGTTTGAGAATACTCGTATTTTAATTATATATTTATTATGAATAACAGACAAAATACACATTTAATTAATAATTGTAACGATTACTTACATTAAATTTAAGCGAGTGCCCACTGAAGGCGTCAGCATTAATACATAAATAAAGAAAACGATTTCCTTATATTACAAATTTGCCGCTTTTTTATTTTTTTTTTATTTGAAATGAACTGCAACACGCGGCGTATGGGTAATGTTAACAGTAAGTTAACAGTCGGCTGGAGCTTTAATGTTACTCTGTTGAAGCTACTCGTCCTGCAAAGCATAATCTCGCTTAAAAGCTCGGCTACACATCGCATCAAAAAGTACTCGTCGCCGCTGTAGCTTTCCATGCAAGAGCTTTGGGTTCGCTGCAGCGACTTTATTTTCACACATAGATGGCGCTGCGCGCAGCTCGAGTGCAAATTAACTGCCGAAACACGAACTCGAGCGCATGCCATATACACGTAACTGGCATGTAGATGGTTAACAATCTCGTAATGTCATGCTCTAGAACTTTACAACTATTTGACCGCAAAACACGGCTATAAATAGATGAGATAAGCCACGTGACATCTAATTGGGAATGCATTCCATTTAGCATGCGATCAACAGGTGCATCAATTGACCTTCAAAAGCTACCTTTGCACCCCAGGCTTGACACTACATGAGTCAAGCTCTTTAAGTACATGTCGAAAGTTGACGAGAAAAAGCTTTGTCGAGGAATATCTGTGAAACTTTCTTAAAGGTTGCAGGTCTTGATAGGGATTAAGCTTTCGTTGAATTTTAAAAATAGTCATGTCAAAGGCGAGTTATACGAGAGCTATGAATTTGATGGACAATGGAATTTTTTAAAATAGTTATGGATATGTCCTAGATCAACTCTTAACGTTTTCAAGATATCTATAGGTATCTCTCAGATCAATTCTTAACTGTTAACGTTTTCAAGATATCAATAGATATTTATCAGATCAAATATTAAGATATCTATAGATACCTCAAACATCGACTCTTGACTCTAAATGTCTCCAAGATATCGATAGATACCTCTTAGTCGACTCCTAATGATATCATATAGATATTCGTTAGATATCCATATATATAGCATGTATATTATTAAAGAGATATATTTAAAAGAGGTCAGGATCTTAAATGAATCTGAGCAAATCGATAGCCGACTTACTCACTCATAAATAAGTAGCACTAGAATTAAACTCGAGTTAATCATTCACAAAAGCTGACAAACTCCAAGAGTCAAGCGTATCGAAGGCGTTGTTTACTTTGTGAGTACAGCTGAAATCATTCGATAAGTAAACATTGATTTGTTTATGAGGGTGCGGCCGAAATAATTGCAACTCGATCTTTACAATCGATTCTCATTATATATACACATACGAACATATACACATGCGAAATATATTCGTGCATTGATACTGCAGAGCCAGATACGATATTTGTGTAAACTAATTGTCGAGCGTAGCATTCTGGAAGTAACAGCTGAATGTTTGCAGCTTGAGAACAGATTTGAGTAATTCGACAGGCTTTACCAGATATGTTTGTATACATACATACATATATACATACTTCTAGATACGATACGATGGTGATATATGAGCGGATCACGCTCTTGTGGCTGTCGATCTTTGACCTAAAGCTGTCAATTGTCCCACAGCCACTTGGAGTAGGGAGTGACCGGGGGCAGGTGGATATCAGTGTGAATGTGAATGTGAATAAGAATTTGAATTTGAATTTGCAACAGTCCGTCTCGGGAACACCTTCTGTTTTAATTGCTCGCTAAATATTTAAATGGAAAAGTGCCAACAATACCTGATTCAATTTTTTAGTGCGGCAAATTGTTTATTTTGTTTCTAAATAACTCGTAACCGTCGGTGATGTCACTTGGGCAATCACTGCAACTGGATTCCAATACACGTACCTACATACGTATGTATGTACGAACGTATGGCCTACGGCAAGGCAATGCACACGCCTTTGTTCACAGCCAATTAATGCTGAATTGCGATGAAAGTATCGGAAGTAAGTGTATTTGCATTGGGGCCTTTATCAGGCTCGAGTGCTCGCATGTGTTGCCGAAGGGGTTTCTTGGCAGCACGAGTCTGCCTCTGCAGCCGCTCAGCTCCAATTAGATGGAAACAGGCGAAACAGCTGCGCCAAGTCGCCACTGACAGAATGCCGCCATTTGATTACACTTGCGCCCTGCGCCCTGCGCCATGAGCCATGAGCCATGCGCCAAGGCAGATGCTGCCGAGGGCAACCAACCTGTTGCAGTCGTGTCAAAGTTCAGGCCAACACGCTGCCGCCTCGCGTCCAACATGTTGCGAGCCAACAGACTGAGCACCGACAACTCGATCAAGCTGATAATTCACTTGACATCTTGGACACTGTTCGGGGCGAGTTGTACGAGTCTCTTGGATAGAAATCACTCACACAATAGTAGCTTGTGAATAGTAGATTAAACTAACCAAAAATATACATACATATGCATATATCTATATACATATATACAGAGATGTCAGATGTCTGTACCTTTAATAAGTGGAAATCAATATATACGCATATATATAGTATGCATATATAGTAAAGAATATTGTTCTGGGGCTACGAGCATTCGATATACTAGATTGTATTGATTTTAAATATAATATAATTATATATGGAATGACTGAATCCAGTTAGTATGACTCTCTACCTCTCTCTGTGTGTGTGTTTAGTTTTCTTCCTCTTACTCTCTGTCTAACTTCGCTGTCATTTTCTGTCTCTCTCTCTGTCTCTCTCTCTCTTTCTGTCGTTATTTCCCTGTCTCTCTCTATGTCCCCCTCTCTCCTTATCTATCTATATATATTATCTATTTATATATTTATATTTATTTATATCTATTTATCTCTATCTATCTCCATCTATCTCTGTCTCCCCCTCTCTTTCTCCCACCATCCTCATTATTCAAATATCTCTGAGTCTACAGATCTTTTAAGCTTATATACATATGTGTACATATGTATATCGCACTGAGTCATCTTTTATTCTTATTCTTCTTCTCATAAAACCTATTTAAGCTATGTTCCAGATAGCTGTCATATATGCAGACCCTCTATACTATTCTAGAACTATTTCAAGGCAATCATCAAAATCTGCGCCCATTAATGTAAGCAGCTCTACACAAAAATTAACTCAATTGTAAACAAACCAGGGAAATTGTTTATGTAAATATTAAGTAGTCAGGGGAGCAGAGAGCGAGAAAGAGAGAGAAAGGGAGATAATGAGACAGAGGGCGACAGAGGAAGCTGAGGGAGGTACTCGGTGTTAGGGATGGTTTCTACTAGAGAGAATCAGCTTAAATAAGTATTACATTAAGATGACAATAAACTCAACAAGTTGAACTCAAATGTGTCAATTAGAGACGAGCTGCAACCCCAACCGAGCAGCCGAGCAACCGACCAACCAGGCAACAGCAGCAACAGCAAAGCAACAATTGTCAAAAATAATAACACAACACCCAACATGTTGCATGCAACCAAAATGTACCAGAGCCGCCTGAAAACTAATGAAAGGGGCCGCAAGGCTAGCGAAATTAAAAAAAAAAAAAAAAAAAAAAAAAAAAAACACATTTACATTTAACTGAGGTAAATTTATATGACATATGTTTATGTATATATACTGAAATTTCATGAGAAGAGTGAACTCGTATATCTGAATCATATATTTAATTTATACAACTAGACCATTATGAAGCCTTTAATTCAGCTAAGTATTTACTTGGTACATTGACGTATTTAGCTTTAGACTTTTCATAAAAGTCAAATTGATTAATATAAAATAGATCTAATTAGATGGCCAGCATATGTTTATCTAAGTATTTTCATTTAATGAAAGTATAAAATTTATTCTAAAATTTCGGTAGATAATTCGATAAATCAATACATATTATGCTGATCATGGAAGTCAAATTGATTAATATAAAATAGATCTAATTGCATATGTTTATCTAAGTATTTTCATTAGATGAAAGTATAAAATTTATTCTAAAATTTCGGTAGATAATTCGATAAATCAATACATATTATGCTGATCAAATGAGCTTAATTCATCTCAATATTTAAATTTCTAAGCTTATCGGTCCTACACACAGCCTCAGCTAATTTTACATTATTATTTAATTTAATTTGAAATGATTGATTAAAAAAGATTTTTGTATTCCACTTTCATATACTATATATGCCTTGTAAATTTTATCAAAATCATTGGAGATATATATTTGTTAGGCTTTAATAATCATCACCCTTAATTGGTGAATCAATATTTTATTTAAAATTGTTATTTTAATTTGCTTATTAAATTATATTAATATTGTAATCATGTATATCTTTTGACTATAATCGTTAAATTATAGCCTCACGTACCAAGTATTATTATAGATATCGTAAAAAATGTATTACTTCTATTTCCTCTTATGGAAAATATTTTTATTTTTTCCATTCTTACATTATAGCACGCGGTTTGGCACGATCCCCCTTGGCGGACGCCTCTGGCGGCGAGCGCAACCGTGGGTTTGCTGCCGCTTGTTGTTGTTGGCGTCGGCAACGTGTTGCGAGGCCGTCGCTGGCTCTGAGCCGCCGTGTCGGGAGGTTCCACTTGGCTGGCGCTGTGGCCAGCGCATCAGTCGCTCTCGGAGCGTTGTCGTGAACGGTCAAGCAGCGCGGCAAATCAAAGCCAGCAACGTGTGCCCAATCGTCGCCGTCTCCAGTGTTGGGAGACTAACTCAAAACTCGAACACAAATTGCGAAACAGCAAAGAATACAAAACACGAAATTCGAAGAGAAAGAAAAACAAACACCCAATTCAAAGTAAATGTCAATTCCCAAAATTTGCAATGCTACAAAAAGCCGGCAATTAATATAATATTGAAATTGTTTTGTTGTTTCTACAATTCTACAATAATTTTTTTTTTTTTTTTTTTTTTAGTTGTGAGTGTGCTGCTCCTGTTCAAGTAATTCATTGAAGAATCAAATTTTTTTTTTCTGTGAAAATAGTTTTGCTATATTTTCAACGTAATTTTCAAGTGCTCCGCAGTGAAGTTTTCGAAAAAATACAAATTATCTATCTGTATATAAACAGAATTACAATTAACTCGATCTATATGTATAAAACTGAACTGAAGCAAACCAAGAGACAGCAGCGGCAGCTAAGGGCAATCGAAAGGCCAAGCCAAAAGCCCAACAAAACCAAAAACTAAACCGAAAAACCCAAAAAAACCGAAAAACCAAAACCCAAAAACCGAAAACCAAATTTGAGTTCGAGGCGAAATTAAGCATAGAAAGAAAGCGTCGCAGAATTTGCTAGCAAACATTGTTGTTGCTGTTGTTGTAGTTGTTGTTGTTGCTGCTGTTGCTGGCGGCTTTCGCCACTTTACGAGCAACTTCCTTTTTAGCCACGGGGCCAACGTGGAAAACCAGTCTTTATTTATTTTTTTTTTTTTTTGTTTTTTTTTTTTCGATTTTTTAAGCGCTTGTAGAGGCCCAGACCCAGACCCAGACCTAGAGCGTTAACTGCTAGCCCGTTCAGGCCGTTCAGACCAATAAAAGAAAACCAAAACGAATGAAAGAACGGGCGAGAAGAGAGAGAAAGACAAAAGTGGTTTTGCATTTGACCAGAGCGTCACCAAAAACGTAAACAAAACGCGGCTGTGGAACGAGCTCTTCACAGTTCTGGCCAGGATAAACAGGCAGCCAAACAGGCGGAAGCGAATGATTTGCAAATCTGCAGCCATTTGCAGCCAAGGTGAAAGCTGACAAACAAACACACAGATGGAGTTAGATGCAGAGATAGAGACAGAGAGAGAGAGAGAGAGAGAGAAAGAAAAAGGGGGGGAGAGAAACAAATCGCAAGCCCAATCGCCGCTAGAGAATGCGGCTTAGAATGCCTCTTGGCTTATGATAAATGAGACCGTAGGCCAGCGGGCCGTAAATCATCTTGGCAGCATCCATGACAATTTCACAAAGAATTATTCCACAAATGCGAGAGCTTTTCCACAATTTATGTATGTGCAACACGACCGCAGCAGCAACAGCAGCAGCAACAGCAGCAGCAACAGCAGCAGCAGCAAAGCTCGTCAAATTTCTTTAAAATTGTTATCCATTTTTATAAAGTTTACAGATTTGCTTCTTCTTCTTCTTTTTCTCTTTTTGTTAACTGTTGTTTCACAAGTTGAAAATCAGGTAGAGCTTGTAGTCTCCGGGCTCCAGAACTTGCCAGTGCCAACTCTTTCAGCTGTCAGTTTATCATATTTTTATGTATGTCTGCATGTGTGTGCCTGTGTGTGTGTGCGTGTGTGTGTGTACATATGCAGATGTCGTCTCTCCACTCAACTCGACGCGGTTAGAAAGCCAATAAACAAGTTTCGTAGACTGTGCAACTAATTTTCTAATTTGACGTCGTCGACAACGACGACGACGACGACGACGACTCCGTTGCCGTTGATCGTTAAGCGTGGCAAATACAATATAAGGAAAAGACGTTGACTCTAATCTGTCTTTGGCTTTTCTTGCAACTGATCTAAAGCGCAGCCCAAGCCACCTACACGCTGCCCCAGGCAGCCCCCGCCCCCCATAGATAGAGTAGCAAACGCAGTCGAAAGAAAAGAACCAAAAGGAAGCTTCGCCATGCACACACACACACACACACACACATGTGCGTGTCTGTAGGTGGGGCTGGGCAGCAGTTGGGATCGAGTATATTCCGCGTGTGATTAATTGATGTGGCTCGAAGTTAGCCTTTAGCCGGTTAACTGCGTCGTCATCTCAGCCAAGTCACAGATAGATAGAAAAAAAGAGACAGAGAATGAGTGAGTGAGAGAGAGAGAGTGTGTGTGAGGAGCAATGCAAATGCTAGAAGTGTGGGGCAGCAGCTAGTACATATCTACATACGTACATACGAGCGATCAACTAGCTAATTGCGATAATAGTCATCACGATAATGATAATGATAATGCTGTTTTCTGCCTGTGTGCGTGTGTGTGAGCTATGCTATGAAATGAAACGAACGAGCGCGCAAAGCAAAGGCCTCAAGACACAGGCAACGGCGCAGGCAGACCAAAAGAAAGGTGAAAAGAGGCAAAGAGACGACAGGTTGGTAGCCGTATACATAGATGAGTATTATGATGACGACGACTCTCTCGCTCTCGCTCACACACTGTCTCTCACTCACTCTCTCACTCGGACTGCCGCTGCCTGAGCGTGCTCTCACTCTATCTCTGTCTATTTACATACATACATATTTATGTATGATACCTGTTTGTCCACATACAAGCACACACACACACACACACGCACACATGCACGCCTTTGAGCGGTGTATAGAATAACTAAGCAGCGACTGCGACGCTGTCGACCCGATTTCAAACAACAACAACAACAACAACAAGAAAAGAATGTGGCTTACAAAAGCAACGTCAAAAGTTGATCATAAGAATCACAGACGAAATTTATGCGCCTACAAATTGAATGTGTGTGTGTGTGTGTGTGTGTGTGTGTGTGTGTGTGTGTGTATTACACAAATTTATAAATAACAAATAGCATAAGAAAGGAATTATGATAAACGAAGTGTACAAGATGCAAGAAGATGTTGGTAGAAAGCAAAGCAACGAAAAGCAATAACAATCAGAACAACAAAAAGACAGAACAACGAAACGCGGCGGATTTGTTGTTGTTGTTGTTGTTTTTCTTTTCTTTTTTTTGCGCAGCAATCGAAACAGGTTCTGTATCGAAAGCACACAAAATACACACATACAGACGGACAGACATGGCTATCTACATACTATATCTGAAGAAATTTTGAAACAAGCTTCACACACACACACACAAAGAGAGAGAGAAATGTGTGTGCATGCATATTTTGTTTAAATTTAGCATAAGTTTGTTGCCGGCAGAGCCACACCTGTGCTGCCCGTGTTTTACAACACTGTTCTCGAAGCAACAGCAACAACAACAAAGCAGAGGAAAATAAAAAGGCAAAGAAACACTAAAAAAAAAAAAAACAAAAGACTTCAACGTCAGGCAACATACTTACTTACGTGTCGCTTGCGCCGACTGCGACTGGGACGTCGACTGCGCTGCCGATGCCGATGCTGATGCCGCCGCGCACAATCAGAGTTGGCAAGACGCGACGCCGCGTCGCTGCCGCATCAGTTGCTTTTCAAAGGCGCGCCGTCGCAGTCGCACTCTATTGAGTAGCAACAACAACAACAACAGCACACGGTCGCTCACGCTCACGCTCTCTCTCTCTCTCTCCATCTTCGCCACTTACTCAGAGCGAATCGCGCGCGCAAGTTTCAATTTTCGTTTCGCGCTGTTTTCATTTTTATTTTAATTTTCTTTTTACCGTACCAAACGTTCGTTCTTTCAGCAATTGTGCGTTGTCTTTCGTCAAGTTTTCTGTGTGAGTGCATAAGTGTGTGTGTGTGAGAGATTTCTCACAAGTTTTTTTTTTTTTTTGGTTTTTGGTTTTGGCTAATTTTAATTGTTCATGTACATGCGCGCATGCATGTGTGTGTGTGTGTATTTGGCATGGCATGCTTGCGCCGTTTGCCTACCTGTTGCCGCAGTCGCTGGCTCTGTCTCTGCCTCTGCCGCAGGCGCTGCTGCTGCCGCTGCCTGCGCTTCTAATCCTATTCCAACATTGACCCGAACTACAGCACTGACCTGTCCTGGCTCGCGACTCGTTGCGGCAGGCCGTCAATTTGAATGCAACAGCTACAGGACACTCGCTCTGCCGCTCCCTCTCCCTCGCTCGCTCCTTCGCTCCCTCGCTCGTTTGCGCCGGCGCAACTAGGACACGGATTACAAGAGGCGAGAAGCTGCCGTCGCATCTGCTGCGCTCCGATTCAGACAGGTAAGCGAAAATCAAAAAACCCATTTTGTCGTCTCTGCGTTTTTGCAATTTCCGTTGCTAAAATTGAATACGCAACGCGCACAAAGGACTCTGCTCTCACCTGCCCTACCCTGCACAGATGCTGTAAGCCCCGGCAGTCCCGCCACCCTCGGCGCCAATCTAACGGCAAATCCTTTTAAGTTGCCCAATTGCCGTTAAACGACAAAAATATTGCTAAGGATTTACATGCGAGCGCATGTGTCTGCTGCCAGAGCACTTTGCCCAATTTGCACAGTTCCTGGCAGTCATCCTCCAAAACTAACGCCCCGCCCCCGCCAACGCCCCCAGCCATCGACTCAGCCCCCACACCCAACCATTTGCCGTTCACTTTACCGGTCGAGCGGTTGAAAAGCAGCTCCAGCCGAATGCCCGCCCACAGCTGCCACACAGAAGATGCCGCGCACTGCGTCAATTACTACAACAACAACAACAACAAGTGGAAGAAGAACTAAGCAAAAATTGCAACTTTTTAATTCCACTTGAAAGTTTCCATTTTATTGTTATTGATTTGCTTGATGAGCAGCGACGAATTTCCACCGTTTTTATAATGCTTAGATCCAGCCTCTTCCTCTCACTCTCTCTCTCTCTCTCTCTCTCTCTCTCTTGTCAATGCAACAATAAGCAAGTTATAGTTCATGCTTAAAGTTCTCTCGGTTATATTCAGTCACTCAAATATTAATATCGGTATTATTATACATATATAGCAATATTTGTGGTCTCGGATTTGGGGAGCAGAACTTTTCCACTGGCCTTTCAATATTTACTTGGAAATTTCAGTCGCAAGGAAATTAGCTGAAATACCTTCTCCACTCTCAGCCATTGCCCTAAAGAATTGTGCACCTTCGGTCTGGGGTTTATGGCCATGTAGGGAACTGGGTTCAAATCCATTCCAACTGTATTTACCCAGTGCGCGTACAGCATTGGAAAGTCGTACAAATTGAGCATTCTTGTATGTGTATGTGTGTGTGTGTGTGCTTACTTTGCTCTTTTGTGTGTGTGTTTTTTATTTTTGTATTTTCTCATCTCCTCTACTCTTGCGTCTCTTTTGTTTTTGCGTCTTGGTAACAAGTTTCCCCAATGCCAATCACAGTGGCTCCCGAGCTGTGGCTGAGGCTGTGGCTGCGACTGTTTCTGTGGCTCTGGCTCTGGCTCTGGCTCGGGCTCTGGCTCGGGCTCTGGCTCGGTCTCTGGCAACGACTTCAGACTCAACTGCGTCTCCCTTTGCGCTCATCAGCAACTCGTTGTTGCCGTCGTAGCTGCTGATGCAGTCTGTGCGCTTTTCAGTTTTCCACTTTAGCCATCTAAACGATTTTCCGACAGTGTTTGCGTCTCTCCATCTTCATCAGTCGCTTCGTACGGTTTTATTCGGCTCTTGTTCTGTTTTGTTCTTTTCAGTTATATGCTTCTTTTTTCCCCCTCTCTCTCGCTCTGCGTCTTCTTTTGTTTTGCTCCCCCCTCCCCCTCCCCCGTTGCCACACCGCCCCCTGTTCCGTTCCGTTTCGTTCCATTGCCCGTGGCTGGGTGGCAAGGAATTTTTGAAAGATCTAACAAGATTTTTCTTTGAGCAACGCTAAGAGGCAGCTTCAGCCAACGTAGCTGCCATCTCAGACTGTGTCTTTTGTTGCCTTCAATCCACACACACTCCACACTCCACACTCTCCACTCTCCACGCCCCCTTCTGGTATCCCCTCAGCAGTCATTTGGCCGCTGTCTGGTGGGTTCGGCGTGTTGTGCGCCGCTGATTAAATTGTTTGGGAACTTTCGTTTATAATTTGATGTGGTATCTCTCTGTGGTGTCATCCGTCCGCCGTCCGCCGTCCATCAGCAGCTCAATCTTCATCTGCTCCTATATATCAGTCTCCCTTTGTCTACGCTCTAGGAGCCAGTCCGCTCAGCGCTCGCAGCTCAGCAATTAAGCGGCATTTATCTTGTTCAAATTTGCTCCGAATCCGCTTATCGCAAAGCCAACAGAAGCCACACAAAGCGAGGCCAATGCCTCAAACATAACTATAATCGCACTTCAAATATATTTTCCTTAGTTCCAGCTCAATTGGGGCTTGAGCAATGTTTAATTGTTTTCCTCAAAAATATTGAAGCTCAATCAACTACTTGAGCTTTAATCTGTATATGTAGATGGCGAATCAGATTGATTGATTGACTTGGACTTGTTGTTTACCTGATTGATTGTTTAACTTGGACTTGTCGATTACCTGATTGATTTATCGCCTAGTTAACTCTGCGATTGATTGGTTGGCAAGCCTATTAGCTGGGGGACTGCATTTAAACATATAGCGAGTTCCTTCTGATTGATTGATTTACTGCAGTTGAGCGATTGAGAATCGATTGAGATTGAATTGGGATTCAAGATCTATTGATTGATTGATTTCGTGATTGGTAGTGAGGGAATATTGTACTGATTGCCCAGATAACTGATAACTAAGCTATTTAAAATATTTTCCAATTAATTAAGTGCCAGATTATACACTGACTTGCCCATACACTGACTAAATGATTGATTGATTAAAATAACTATACTTGCTTTATACTCCAATAAGCTTGGAAATAGCTTATCAGGGTTTTCCCAAGTTTCATAGACACGACTTGGGACTGGTGTGGTAAAAAATGGTTTTTTGTAATCTTACTTCACGCTACCCAATCGATTTTGAAAGACTTTTGTGAAAATTCACGTATTTCATACCTTTCAAAATGTGCATTCCATTGGATAAGTCTTTTACCCACAAATGAAAAAAAAAAAAAAAAAAAATATCCGTTGCGACAATCTACATTTGGAAAGAAAGAAACCTATGTGGAATCTCGTCTTTCGCTGTTTCATAATCGGGAACTATAACGTCGCGGATAGGGCGTTCGCAGTTGGCAAAGTGCGAATTGCGAATTCGACACGTTCCGCTGTACAAAGTGTTGAGAATCGACTTGTTTAATCACAGACTTCATGCACAGCCCAGGCTGATGATTAAACAAGCCATTGACAGTGCTCGAAATCGACTGCGGAAGCTAAAACGCCAAATACGGAATATCGAATGATACAAATTTTGACGAACTGTTCGGACGAAACGAATTTGCACGCACAGCAATTAAATTTCAATTGCTGAGGGCCGCACTTCTAATGCAGCTCGCAAACTTGGGCCGAAACGAAAAAAAAAAAAAAAAAACAATAACAGCAACAGCACACAAAAAAAAAAAAAAAAAAAGAATTGAGTCCAATGTAAAATTGAGAAGAATGCTTGTGCTTGGTGAGCGGGTGCCGCACGTAAAAATACCCTATACAAATAAGATGTACAGTTATAAATACAGATATATAGATAGAAAATTTAATTTTATATTTACAAGTATTTGATATAAAGTCAAGTTATTGGTTTTCATTGAAATCATTATATGTAGATATGACGAAAGAGCTACAGATCAATATAGATCAATTTAAATTATTCAAAGAGAGGGAAAGTGACAAAACTGTCTACCTTGACCATATTTAGTTCTGAATTAGAATTCACCTAGAATTACTAGCTGAATCTATGCTCACATATGTTACCATCAATACTTATATTAAGTTTTAAACTCTTAAAACATGACATAATAGAGAACTGATTTATATTTATTTTTAGCCTGAATAAGTTGGAGTTGAATAGAACAAAGACTGCAAGACTTTAGCTCGAATGATATAGACAATATGCTCTATTAAAGAATAACGGAAAGGCTGAGCTATGCTGATGAGACACAGCGTAGAGGGAGGGAGAAGAGGCATTGCCATTAATATGTAGTAAAATCTGTAGTATATTGAGCTCTCTCATATGGTAGCCAAACCCTATGGGAACCTGTTGGAATTACAGGGTATACCAACTGCCGTCAAGACACTCAGCTAGACAGGCATGCGACTGAAGTGGCTCGTCGCCTGATTGGCGCAACGCTGCTAAATGTATGCATGAAAAATGCATTAGAGCCGCCGATGAGGATGCCAGATCAAGCTGCGAGACTGAGTTTATAGTGCGCTTGTTTTCTGACAACATCCTAATGATGACACGCCACATGCAGCAACAGCAACAGCAGCGGCAGTGGCAGCGGCAGCGGCAGCGGCAGCGGCAGCGAGTGTATCGAGCAACGGGAGAAACGCATCTCAATTGCCGGTGCTCGATAAGCACTGATGCATGGCAGGCTGAGAATGTGTCCTTGCGGTTGTCTGCGCTGGGGAATGCAAATGCATTAGAACTAAGCTGGCAAGCAAAGAGATTTCAGATATACATACATATATGCACATATGTATTCGTCTCTACACACGTCAGCGACTCTCTCGCTCGCCTCGAAATTCTGAAATACAATTCAATTCTGAAATTACTCAATGCAAACGCTTTAGCACAGCACTCAAGCCGAGAAATGTTTTATTAAGCACGTCTTCCACTTGTTTCCAGACTTTGCTATTATCCACATTATCATATTGAGCAGCTTTCGAGAATAATACTCGCTCTCTATCTCCCGCTCTCACTCGTATGCGAATGTAAAGTGATTTAACATTTAACTAAGCCTGGCCAACAGCTGCCTGTCTGTACTTGCACATAATCCAATACATACATACATATTCATATCTTCTAGTTGGTAACTCATTGCTGTCATAGCTACAATCTATTAGAATGACGTATGACGTATAACGTATGATGTATGATGCATGATGCATGACTAAGGAATACAAATATCCTGCTATGTGATCAAGGGCGCCTTTCTCTTTGCTCGACTGGGCAACCTCTCTATAGCTCCTCTCTTGCTATATTTCTATTTCTACTGTTCTTTTTTTTTCTCTTTTTTTGGCACCTTCGTGATTCGTCTATTAAGGTGTCAATCATACTTAAGGCGGCACAGATTTGTTATTTCGATCAATTGCATTTTTTGTTCGTTTGATTGGGTTCCGAGAAATCAGTGGCAATTAAACTTTAGCCACGGCAACTGTACCTGCTCAGACCTTGAAGCGAAAAACTCTACGTAACTTTTCTAGGAATCGCTGAGAGCAATAAAATATATACAAAACGAAAAGAAATTCTGTTTGAAAATCATTCGTTTGCTAATTATTTAAAAACACAATTTGCCAATGAATGCAAATTATATACACACTGACAGCCGATATATACGATGTATATACATACATATACATGTATATGCGCAATAAACCGCAGAAATATTTATACGGTAAGTCCCAAGTCCCCAGCGCTCAATCCCAGTCTCAGTCCCTAGTCGCGCTTCGATCACTCTTAGGTCTGCAGCTGAGGCCTGCCACAAAAAAAAGAGTATAAAAAATACAAGTCTACACGAAAACAGGTCTCGCGTCGTATACGTGTTTTGCGCGCCGGTCTAAAAAAAAAAAAAAAAAAAAAAAAAAAACAAATAAATAAAAAAATAAAATAAAAATAAAATAAACAAAAACAAAAAACTTAATTAGAGGCAACAACAGCGCAGCTTCAATGATGATGGTGCGCAACGTTGAGGTAAATAAAAATTAGAAATCTTACGATGCTTCGATTTCTGTTGTTGTTGGCGAATTCGAACTTTTTGTCTGCTGCTCTTCTTCTTACTCCTCTACTGCCAAAATATCGCATTGGGCGTCATTTCAATATACATCGCATTGACGGGGCATTATAATCATCTCGGGCCTGTCGCATGCAGGCGGCATGCCAATTTTTAGCCTTTTTTTTTTTATTTAATTGTTGCTTTCGGCTAGAAATCGGCAAAGTCCAAAATGGAAGAGACCTAGGGGTAATTAAGCATTCGCAACTGCCTCAGAATTGACAACAAAAACTTAATGAAAATGGAGAAAACTAAAGATTTGCACTGCAATTATAACTATTTGTATTTTGTATTTCATTTTCTTTTTCTTATATTTTTTTCTTGTTAGAGCTGCATCAGTTTGCATAGAAAATACATTAATACTATGGAAATTGAGTGAAAAGCATTTAAATTTAAAATGAAATAATTATAATTAGGCCAATTAGCATAATGACTAGGTGATCATCATAATGATGATGATAATAAATATGTATATTGATAGCTCTAATGATAATGATCAAGGTGGTGACAATGATTATAGTAACAAATTGATAATGAAAATGACAATGGGCTTAACGATATTTACATTAAAAATAAAAAACTGCAATAATAGACAATGATAATGATAATACTAATAATAATAAAATATTCATGATAATGATAAAGATAAAGATTGTGATAATGATGATGGTAATAAAATAATAAGGTTGACAATGGCAATGATAATCATAATATACTAATGGCAATGCTAATGCTAATGTAAATGCTAATAAAAATACTAATGAGGAACCTCGTGATATTTAACGAAATTCATAATAAAAATAAAAACGATACTAATAGTATTAATGAACAGCAATTATAATGATAATGCTAATAATAATGAAATATTAGCAATCCAAATACTAATGAAGAAGATTGTTATGTCTAACGATATTCATTATGAAAATGAAAATGATACTACTACTAATAATAATAAATGACAATGATAATGATAATGAATGAGCGTAAATAAAAATTGTAAATATTTACAAATCGATAATAATACTAATAGTACCGATAATGATTGATAGTGCTTATGTAATGAGTAAATAAAAATACTGGGAAGTACCATAATAATGATTAGAATAAAAACTAACCTAATAGTATTTCTAATGTCTGCTTCAAATTCTATGGAGCTTTCTCTATTTTCATGCCATTTGCTTGTCAAAGATAGATTTTCCAATTAGATTTTGGTGCCCAGACCCTTTCGCAAATATGAAGATATGAGCCAGTTACTGTGTTATGGAGTTCCCATGTCTGCAATTTGATACCAAATCGGAACGCTGATTGCTTGTTTATACCAGTTTCCCGTACTTAAAGAGCAATCAAATGTTTTGCTTGCAGTTTGTTTCATTTTTCATTTCGGCAATTTGTAATTGAATCTTCACATGGTCAGGTAATTGCTATTGCTATTGCTGCAAAAGAAAAGCAAGAAACCTAAGCTGAACGTGTGGCCTGTCGGCGTCGGGTTGCCTGAAACCTGAAGAGTCCAAAGCGAAAAACCGAAACCTTTGCGCAAGTTTTTAATGAATGAGCTGACATTTTGTTGGCCAGCTATTGCAAAGTTCAATATTGGTTTGCATCAGTTTACACACAAATTAAAAGCACAAACTTACCCCAAAACGGGCAAATCAAAGGTGAGCTGACTGAAAAGTTAGTTAACAACAAATATCTGGCTAGCATTACGGCCTCCGATTTCCCAACACACACACACACACACGCATACGCACACACATACACATACTTGCATTTACGAACTTTTCTGTGCATTCATCGCACACATATCTCGACTGCATTGAACCGAACCGAACTGAAGCGAACTCAGCTGAACTACTTAGTGGAACTTGCAAAAATGCAAAATATCTAAAGTTCATGTATATAACTAGAATGCCCAGTGGCCAATTGCTAGTTCCTGCTCCCCGCCCACATCCACTCTCAGTCCCAGGCCCTATGCCAGTTCATATTCCGGTCTTAGCTCTGGATGCCTCTGGACTTGCATGGAGCTGCTGGTCGCCAAATAAAAGTCAATCATAAATATTTGGCTAACAACAAAGCGCAGCAAACTTAAATTAGAAGCGAAGAAAAAATAATAATAAAACGAAGGAAACGACAAACAGCATTGCACAGTGGGCCACACAGCAAATAAACTGAACCGAAGACAAAGATTGTCTCCAGAAGAGAAAACTCGTTTACAAGTTGATTAGTTGGCACCAGCATTGAAGCAATCACATCATTATTCATTAGGCACTTCATTGCCCACACATATTTGCAATGAATAGCTAATGGCTGACTGGTACCACTGTGCGCTGCCCAGAGCCGAACCATAAAATGCAAATAACGAGAAAACAGCAGCAGCCAGACAAGAGAATCTTTGCTCTCAAGATGCTGTGGATGCTGGGCTCCGAATGGGCATGGGAACGCGAACGGGTACGAGGCTTCGATGTGTGTATCTGTGTGTGTCTGTTTGTGTGTGTGTGTGTGTGTGTGTGTAAAAGTTTAATAAAGATATTTGTTACAGTCAGTGCACCTTGAAATTGTTCTGTGGCAAGCAATGGTCACACTGGTGTTCTGCCAGAGGATTTCTACTCTAGTGCGAACGGCTCTAGCAGACTATGCAAATGTCCTGCCCGGTGCTCGATATATATCATATACCAAAGCTATATACATAGATTGTGCATTGCCTAATAGGCCCTAAAGCAACTTTGTGGCTTCTTCTGTTCTGCACAGTTGCGTAATCAGTTGAGCTTGCTTAATTGCTCTGTTTGCAGGGTATGCGATGGCTAAGTACTTGTCACTCGACTTTTTTCCAAGCTGCTCAGATATCTTTTATAGTCACATCCTGCTGACTGCCTCCTGCCAGCCGGCATGTAAGTCCGCCTTGGCGGGCCGAGTGCCAGAGACAGATTATCATCAGCGGGGCCAACTTTATTAGTGTCATTAGATGCAGTCAAAGCGCACAGCAAGGAGCACAAAACATTCGCAATTCGTCTGGCTCGGGCCTGTCAGTCGACTAACTAAGCTCTGTCTCTCTCTCTCTCTCTCTCACACTCTCTCGCTCGCTGCCATCTGAGTTCTCTCTGTTTATTGCTTTGTATCTGTTTGAGTGTCTCTGCTATTTATACTATACCCTGTAAACAGTGAGCTTGCTTGGAGGTCTATGCCAGCTTATGTAAGGAATATAAGAATAATAATAATAATAACGATATTGATGATGATGATAAATAATAATGTTATAGAGAGTCTGTCTAGCTCAGCTCCCATGCCCAGTCAGGAATCTGCTCAAACGTAAAGGCTGCTTGGCTTCCACTCTTTTACAGTGTATCTGCCAGTCGTGCAGGGCCGTCTGCTCTTCTCCTTGTTGTTTTTTTGAATGACTAACTGCAAATTAGTAGCTACTTCTGGCAATTTATCGTGCATTGTATTGGGGCCTGTTGGCCGGCTCATTATGAATAGTCGCAGCGCCGCTTGCGGCTGTGTTGGTGCGAGTGAGTGGGGTGTGAGGGGGTGGGAGCTGCGACAGGGAGCTGGAGCTTCATTCAGTGCAAAAAACAAAAAAAAAAAAAAAAACATCAGCAATATTCGCACCGGCAGCATCAGCATCAGCATGGCTTCGACCTCTGTGTGTTTTTCTCTGCGAATATTTCATAAATTTCGTATGCTCGTTATTTTACTTTTTTTGGCTATGAAATGGCAAAGGTATGAGCCACAAAAGCGCCATTATTACATTTGTTGTTGTTGCCGTTGTTTTTGCTGTTGTTGTTGTTGTTGTTGTTGTAGCTGCCGCTGATGGAGTGCAGCTTCGTCTACTCCACGCCACGGCTTCTGCTCTGAGTCAAAGTTTGCAATACTAAGTAGTAATGTATGTGCGTCTGTATGCTGGTGTGTGTGTGTTGGTGTGTATGTGTGTGTGCGTCAACTGGCAACCTAATTTTTCGGTTTACGTTCAGTTTTAATGGGCTTCAGCTACGTCGTTGTCGTCGTTGTCGAAGCCAACAGCAGCATCCCCATCAAAAACAACGTACGTCGTATATATCGCTTATACATATATACACATATAAGTATGTACATATACTTATATATATATTATATAAAAATATGTATGTATGTGTCTAGGTAGGTAGCTAAATTATAGCTAAAGCAAGCGCCGCTCAAGCTCATCAACATCAGCAGCAGCAGCAGCAACAGCAACAACAACAACTAGAACCGCCAACTAGTTTGAATGCCGCTGCCCTCCCCCTCTCCCCAACCCCTTTGCTAACTGTTAGCCGCCTGCACCCACACCCGCTTGGCCACGCTATGCCGCGACGTCGCGACGCTTCCTAGCTCAGCTCCCTGGCAAACGCTCTCGAAACAATTGTTTCTTGTTTACAGCCGGAGGCGAAATTTTTAAATTTAGCTCTTTTGCGTTTTGGTTGCGCGATGCCTTTTTGTTTTCTTCTTTTCTAGCTTGCCTATGTTGTATTTCTTCTCTTTTTGCATATGCCAACTATAACTATATACCCACATACACGTACAATATATACATCTCGTATAGGTATCTGGTTAAATGTTGATTTGTTCATTGTGTTCGAATTTCTATGCTCAGCTTGCAAAAAACACGAATGCAACGGTCAGAAAAAGGTCTGCAAATCTAAACGTATGTTTATATAAGTGTGTGCATTTCATATTTATATATATATATACTTTACATATATATAGACTTTTGTGCATGCAGCAGACACAGCTCTGTTCATAATAATAGCTACACCAGCCAAACATTTGCCAATTGCCTGAAATATTTGACATTTTAATACAAATAAATTGAAGTCGATGGAAATTTCAGTTCTTATTTCAGTTCGTTTGACGCTATTTGTATTACGACTAAATTTGTAGAGACTAAATATATATCGAGTATATACAAGGTGGCCCATATTCGACAATCTCATATCTTTCCTTTCTTTCAATCACAGAGAAACACAATTTATTCTGATGTTGACGATAAAAATGATTTGATTTGACTCAAGTAAATTTCTCGGGATCACTATTTGAATTTGATATCTCTCAAATGGCCGTCTCTGGGGCTGTACGGCGTATTATGTCCGTCTGTGCTAAAATGTAGAGGGTTGCCAGATAGATCTGTCTAAAGTAAACAACCCTGTATATAAGTCTTAATATTCGCTTCAAATTGTTTTCCCAATATTGAGTTCATCATTAAGTTCTCAGTAGCACTACTAATACTATCATATTTACCATGAATTTTTACAGTTGCCTAGTCAAATCACAGGGTACAGTCGTACAAGCTCGCATTACTCTAACAACTCTACAATATGCACATTTACCTCCTCTGTATTTTCTCTTTAAATACATTTAAGGCCCGTAAAACTTTTATCGATATTAAACGAACTGAGATAGTTTTATCTTGCAGATACCCTATAATCGTTATACCCAAGCCATGAAATCCTATATAGATCGAATTGCCCCCAGCATAATGTATGCACGTCTACTCCCCACTCCCCGCTCCGCTTCAGCTCGCCCCCCGCTCAGCCACTCTCCGGCGAGTGTTTGCAACAATTTCACTGTATTTAGTTAAATGTTCCTCGAGCTGTTTTATTGTTGCTGTTTGCCTTCCATATGCAGCGTAAAATTTACTGTTTGCAGTTATTGTTATTGTTATTATTGTTTGCTGTTGTTGTTGTTGTTGCCTCACTACCATTGTGAATGCTGCTGCTGCTGGCATATAGTATAATAGTACATTTAGTATTCACAGTAAGCGCTCGCGGGGCCCAAAATGAAATTAACGCCAAACAAACTGCTTCACGTCGAACTTTTATGATGTACCAAATAGTTGCCATGCCGTCCAAGTGTAAACTGCTCACGCGTGGGGTATATTAGCTGCCAGCTGCGAAACTGCGAGAACCCAAACTTGAGCTGCGTCAACTCTTCTGGAGCAGCCGAGTGACAGAGTGATTAGCTTAGCTTTACAGGGTATCTGTGCTCTTGCCCCCCTTCGGAGCAGTAAAGCAAAGTCGAGCGTCTCTATAAACATATTCTGTAACCAGCCAGAGGCAGCGAAGGCAGCGCGCTGGAGTCGTAGCAGAACTTGTAGCTCTCAGCTTGACATTTGATTAAATTGTTTTTGTTTTGCTTGTTCTTTCTCATTTTCATTTTTTGTTTTTGTTCTCTTCTTCTGCTTATTACTCGCTGCCATGCAATGTGCAAGAAAATGGGGCGTGGCAGGGCGCTAGTGTATAGTGCCTCACCTGTGAAGCAATTTGAGCGTTGATCACAAAATTCTATGACAACAACAAAAGACATAAATTGCTAAGAGAGTGCTTAGCAACGTGCATACATATATAGATAGTATGTACACTAGTATATATAGAGAATAGAGGAGCACCACACACACACACACACACACACGCTGATTTGAGCGCACACACACACATGCGAGCGTGTGAGACAGTGTAGAGTAAAAATGATTTCCGTTTCCTGTTCATTAAACTGCCCAAAAAGAAAGCGCAAGGGCAGCACACACACACACAGCACACACATACACTTACAAGCACATACTCATCAGTCTAAGCACTGAATACTGAATAGCGTATACTAAAAAGCAAATACTGTTTACTCATCCCTGGCCCCCAGCGGAGAGCCAACTAAGAGAGACGCCTCGCATTTGCTTAGTTAGCAATCGTTACACAATTCGCTCCACTCTTTCGCTCGCCCTCTCCCTCTCTCTCTCTCTCTCTCTCATTCCCTCTTTGTATCTCTGCTTTGGCCACTAATGTATTCAAAAGATATCGCAGATACAGCTAAAGATACAGCGCGCCAGCTTGCCTGTTGCTTTTGCATTTTGCCAGTTAACTGTTTGCTGTTTTGGCCACACACTGACGTAGCCACACGCTGACTCCCGCCTCTCCCTCTCGCTCTCCCTGCTCCTCCCTCTCGCTCACAATCCCAATCACAGTCAAGTCACTTCCCCATCACGCACACCACAATGTGAATGACCCTTTCGCCGCCGTCGTCGTCGTCGTCGTCGTCGTCGTCGTCGTTCGCCTTTTGTGCTTATGTTTCTTTCTGTCTTTTATCGTTGATATGCGAAGATTTTGTGCCTTAAAATAATATTAGTAATATCCGTCTACATTTATGTGTAATTGGAACTGTTTAAAGTTTCAAATAATTAAGCCAAGAAAGGGGAAAAACAAATACGAAAATCTTTTGCTTGCTTCACATTTCGTTTTCAGTGGGAACTCATGGCAGAAATATAAGAAATATAAGACGACATTTAATTATATTAAATAATAACAAAAAGATGGAGAAACCTGTAAGATAACGTTTACCTATTTCATAGGAGAGTTATCGTAATTATTTATTATTACTTTTACAGTAATTTGCCCATTATCCAATTGCATATTTTTGCATATTATTTAATTTGATCCATTAACCAATTGAGGTTGGAAATTAAATTATTTTTCCATATGAAAATAAAACCAATTCACGAGTCATAGAAAATGAATTGCTTCGTTCAGTGATTTATTTATTATTATTATTTGTTATTATTTATTTTAAAATTCCATTAACATTTACACAACGCTAACTAATTTATTATTGCATGCATCGGATATGCTAAATATGATTAAAATAACTCTGTTAAAGTAGCTAAAAAACATATTTGAAAGTTAATTTAATTTAAAAGCCGTGTGCTCTCCTATATAACAGTAGCTTACTAGTCCACTAGCTTATGGGCTATCTATTGTACTACATCTATTCATATTAAACAACTGAGTATCATTTAAATGCCATCGCAGTCAAGTTTTCATATTTCTCATCTAAATTTAAGTGGAGTAAACTCAATTTATTTACATTTGGCTCTGTGATATAAATATATACAAATATTTATGTATCTGAGCTTAACATACATATTAAATTTCATGATTAGCTTTGATGAGTCGTTAAAAGTCGGAGATATCGCAATCAGAGCGTATGTCAAACTGAAGTCGCACATGTGAATAAGGTGAACTGCTTCTCTCTCGCTCTCGCTCTCTCTCACTCTCTCTGGCACAGATATAACATTAATATAACATTAGAAACAATGTAATATATCAAACTGTTTTTGCTTAATTGCATTTTCAGCTGCGGTAGCTGCTCTCTGCCTGTTTAGATTCACAAGCGAAATGAGACAAGTAATTAATTAAGAGCCGCAGCATTTACTTGAAGTTTTTTGGCTTGTTTTCAGTCATTCATTTGGTTAAATATGTGTACGTATATGTTTATATATGTATACTTCTATATCTGTCTAAGCCCCGCCTCCCCCAACGGCCGCTGCCCAGCCACAAGCATCGAAGATAAACCAAATAAACGAAACGTGTCTGGAAATTATAAAATGTACACGAATTTTGCGAATGTTTATTTGGGCTTTCCGAATTTTATTATAAATTAGTCGGGCAATACTTGAACATTTTTCTCATTCATTTGAGAGCAAAAAACAAAAACAAAAGCAAAAAGTAAAACAAAAATAAATCAGAACAACAACAACAGCAAAGTCCACAAAAAAAAAGGAGAAAATAAAAAACACAGCACAAAGCTCGGGACGCATCAAATTTTCTATAAGCTGTTTGAGCACAAATAAAAACACACACGCAAGCACATATACACATTTGTATACAACTAAGCAAACACACACACAGAGACAGAGAGAAGTGCAATAAAATATATGTAAATATGTATTTAGATATATATGTTATATATATGTATGTCTATGAATGTGAAATATGCAAAAATTAAAATCACATTTTAATAACTGAGTAAAAATGTGGAGTGTATGGTTAGAGTAGGCCCCTGCAAGTGTGTGTGTGTGTTAGCTTAAATCGCCCTACAATTTGTGTGCATTAAATAAGAATTTTAAATATACATATATTAATATTATTATTGTTTTAAATTAATTAAAAGCGAAACAAAGTCTGGCAAAGAAATTATATAAGTATATTTTAATTGATTAAATACATATAAATATAGACCAACAATTAATTATGTATAAATATTAATTACAAATTGAGTTTCGATACAAATGCAGCGCAGATCATATGGGCCAAAGTCGAATCGGCTCAAGCTCGAAGCACGCACTTTCCATTTCATATTCAGTTGGCTGATTGCTATATATATATATGAGTATATATTATATATGATACTTAATTAAGCTGCAAGTGGATTAAGAAAATTCTCTGCGCCTCGATCATTAATCGAACCAGAAACTCAGCTTGAATTATTTGCAAATTGAAGTCGAACCGGTTAATTTACTTATTTTACTTATTATGTCATCTGCACATTGAATGCTGTGAAATCAAGGCAGCACCGTATCAGCTGTACAAAAACTCCATTGTTTATAAAAAACTAATGAGTAATGGCACTACATACCCACACACACACAAGCATATATAGACAGAGATATATATGTATAAGATCATGAGATGTTACTTAAATTCTTTTTTATTAACTTCTCTTCTCGTGACTTGGATGATGATCTTCAAAATACTCCTCAAATATGATTATATTAGTTCTCTATGACTGCTTTTAGTCAGACAATCGAGCTTAGTTTGCGTGGTAGAGTAACTGAAATTCGGCTCGACATTCGCTAAACAAGCTGCGAATGCGAATCTAGGTAGATTACTATTGAATAAGATTAAAGCGAGGACAAATTGAACTTTTTCACTTTTTTATCCCATTTTATTTTTAAGCGAAACACGATGATTAATTAATTGCGTAGTCACATGATGCCAGCGTAAGCACAAATGGGCGTGGCAGCTGCCCCCAAACGGTAATCTATTGCTAACATATAATATAACAATATATCTGTATATTTACATTATATAATACGAGTGTATGTTCAGGCAAAAAATCCCATAAAATTGTGCAACTACCAATCTCATCTATACGATCTTTGTATACCCATTGCAAAGGGATAATAGGATGTATTGGTATTGTTGAAGAGCTCTGCTCCATTGCAGCAAAGAATTTAACAAAATCTGAATTTTCAGCATGCAAAATTGTTGCCTGAGGTAGATGAACAAAATTAAATTAAAAGCAAAGCATTCACCTGACTGTGCGTATGTGTGTGCGTGAGTGTGTGAGTGCGTAAACATGGGCACTGTATGAGAAGTGGTCAGGGTATTTACAAGTCAAACATTCCCAGCCAGAGTATTCTCACTCGCTCTACAGCATTGATCAAGCTTCAATTGCAATTGCAAATCCAAAATTTGATTGATTTTTTAGCAAAAATAATCATGCGTGTAGAAATTTATGTTGACTGTACATACCATTGTATAGTCTTTATTGTTTTCCTGTTAGTGCTGTGTGTGTGTGTTTGTCTTTTGGAAATTCCATATGGATTATTCGGAATCAACTGTGTTCTGCCAGCAAAAACTGCATTTGGTTACCGTTTGAGCACTGCCAGCAGCAATACATATCATGACTATTGTACAAATATTTCAATTCCATATTGTTTAATATACATATATACATACATGCATGTTTGTATGCCAATATTAGGGTGGACCAGAACAGCTGATGTGTTTTTTAGGTAGTTAGACTTTAGGCAAATCAATTTATCAAATGTTTCTACGGATTTAGATTCTATTTAAAGCCAAATTAACTGTATAGATTTATTTTAAAATTAAATTACTATACGTATTACATAGGACAGTAAGAGCAACATTTATAAATTTATATTTATCCGATTGAAGCCGACTATAGAAGAATATATGCATATTTACAAGAGCCTGCTCTTTTGAGCCAGTTTCAAATTCGTGTCTCTCTAGTTTATATAAAAATTTATTCTTGTTGTTCAGTGTAATTGAGGCAAGCAATATTCTTTCTTTATTTTTGATTAAAAAATTTCATACGATTTCTCACACTTTATGAACGTTTAATATCCATGAAATTCCCCTCTTCAGCAATCCATAAACAAAGTGAAGAAAAACGAGCTCTAATCTTTTAGGCACGACTTTAATAAAGAATAATTCGATTTAGAGCTAAAGTAATTAATATCTGGAGAACGTGAGAGGCAGAAATAGAAATGCGAACATAATAATTGACAGCTTAAATGCCTTTGAGATGCAAATTGGAGACTCTTCGGTTGGTTGGCTGGAGTTTATTTATTTATTTATTTTTATTTATTTTTTCTATTTAATTTCGCGCTTTTTGGGTGCGCTGGTTCCACTTGGCGGCTCCAACTTGGCCAGATTTATCGCGTTTCCTTTGGGTGTGCCTGCTGTCGCACCTCCAAAGACAGCAGCAGCAGCGGCAACAGCAGTAGAAACAATAGCAACAGCAATGGACACTTCGTTTGAGCTGCTGTCAGTCCCTCAGTTCATCATTTGCCCTGCCTGGGCTTTCACTTTGACGCGCTTTTCCTCACTCATTTTCCGGATGCAGCTCGTTCTGCTTTTATTTATATATCTATGCATAGTACTCTGTATATATTCGGGAGCTGTTTCATCTTTTTCTCTGCTTTGACTGCCCGCATCTCGGCGACTTCCTTGTTAGTGCTTACAACGGCAATGACCTTTCGGGCGGCTCCTTTTTGTGGTTGCAGTCTGCAATTCGATTGGAATGCGCGTCCACTTGCTGAGGGGTGAGCAGAGGGGGAGAGAGGGAGCGACATTCATTAAGTGGCATTCAAATGACTATTATTATTACGATTATTTGACCAACATTGTTATTTGTTTCAGCATCGACATTTGGAATCGCAATGCTCTGTGCGTTGGCCCGTGGCTCTACTAATCTGCTAGCTGTTTCACTGATTTGATTGTGATTAATGGTCTGACCCAACGCCTCCGGTCCCCAGTGACGATCCACTCGCTCTCTCGCCCAGCCCACTTTGAGCTCGAGCTGCCATAGCATTTGAATCTATTATTTCGATTTCCTGCAGCATATCAAATGCTTTTTCCTCGCTCTGCCAGCACCAGCCCCAGCTCTCAGCTCTCAGCTCTCCTCCCTCTCGCTCTCGCTCTCGCTCTCACTCTAGCTGTGCATTCCCTTGGCTGGCTTTTAATTTATAGCCTGCCGTCACATATCACATGACATATGCCATACACTAAGTGTGTGTGTTCTCGATTCGTTTATACAAATGTATTTGTGTGTGTGTGTGTGTACTTCCAGCTGGGGCTGCAGCTAGCTAGAATTTCTGGTTAACGGTGTTGAAACAAAGCTGCCTTAAAGGCATTCTCAATCAGCGCGAAGGGGTGCGGCTAACAAACCTCCTGTCGGTCAGTCAGCCAGTCAGTCAATCTGTCCATCACGAGCTCAAAGGGTCTCGCGCACCTGATGAACTCAGCCCAGTCACATGCATTCGAAATTGAGTTCGCAGCAAGGAGCAAAAAAGAAAGGAAAGGATAATCGTGCCGAAGAGCCCCAAATGGTTTTGCATGTCTAAGCAGCAACAGCAACAACAATTGACGAACAAATCGAAGATTTAGTTGGATACATTTTGTTAGGCTCGCAGGGCAGGCTTAATACTTGGCCAAACTCTGCCCCAGTTGCCAGACGGAGTGAGGGCCCTGAGAGAGGCCAGCTACAATCAATATACCACTCACAGCCAGCACCAGAACTGGTTATGCCCGACTCGCACTCGCTCGTCTCGGGTGAATCATCTCGGAACTCGCTCAGACTCGCTCTCTTCTCATTCGATCACTCCTATGCAGATCTGGGTAGATATTATTTTGGCTGGTATTTCATTCAAATTTCGAAGTCAAGTCTGAATGAAGGCTCGACATGCTTCGCAGAGAAGATAAATTGAAATTGACTTTTGAGCTGCAGTAAAGAGAAGACATTAAATATTGATGTCGAAAGGCGATTCTCTTGTTCCACTTAAATGTATAAAGAAAAATGTATTTATACTAAAAGGTAAGCAAAATAATGGCAAGCACGCCGGGCTTTGGGTTAAAATGTTCGCTCGAAGATGCTGTCCATTAACAGGGATTTCTACTGTACATAATATATACGTATGTGTGTGTGTGTGTGTGTGTGTATGCCCGTGGACTTCCTTTCAATTGACCCGAATTGGGTATATGAGAAAGCGCTGCCAAAAAGGGATTTCTGCTGCTGTCGCTGGCCTTGGGCATGAAAATTGAAATCGAAGCCGTAAAGAGGGCCACACACACACACGCACACTCACATAAACACCTGTAAGTAGTACAAATACATGACGAAACAACAGCAGCAACAAAGGAAGCCCGAATAACACGATGAAATATAACAAGTAAGAAGGCTCCAGTCGAGACTGCTCGACTAGGAGATACCCTGAACCCTCCAAACTGATATTCTAATCATTCTGGACTTCTTTTATGCACACATACATACACATGCACGTATAAGCACGCGCTTTGCAAACTGCGCAGCTAGCAGCGGCTGCGCTTGGGCTGCACTGCAGTGTGGGCAATATAACGAGAATTTATTTGTTGAATAATTTCTTTTGTAGACATACGATCTTAATGAAACTTTTAGAGCGTAATCATATGGCTTAAATGTGTGTACATTTCAAAGCACAAGTCTCTAGTACTTGAAATGCGTTTTTTACAAATTGGGGGCGAAGGGGGCGTGGTATCCAAAATCTGTAAATTACAAAATCTTTGTATCCATTAACTTTATATACAACGCAAATTTGAAGTCTCCAGGTCTAAAAGTGTTCAAAATAAGCTGAAAAAACATTGTCGATTTTTCGATTATTCTCGATAAAAAAGTTATCGGATGAGTTATCGAAAAAATAAAGCAAACTTGTACTGCCTATGGTATACACGAGTATGCTTGCCAAATTTCAGCTCTCTAGCTCTTATATCTTCTGAGATCCTTTTGCTCATACGGACGGACGGACGGACGGACGGACGGACGGACGGACGGACGGACGGACGGACGGACGGACGGACAGACGGACAGGGCTATATCGACTCAGCTCGTCGTCCTGATCAAGAATATATATACTTTATGGGGTCTGCGATGATTCCTTCTGCCTGTTACATACTTTTCACAAAACCATTATACCCTGATTTCCCATTTTCAATGGGTTCAGGGTATAATAAAATGTTTGCCAGTGTCGCCGCGCTTCGCATTTGGTAGACTTGCAGGGGCCGAGCGACTGGGCGCCCTCGTCCGTAACTGTAACGATATCAGCGTATCAGCGTATCAGCGTATCCGTATCCGTATCCGAGTCCGTATCCAAAATTTCGCCTGTCTCGGCCCATATCAGCATTCAATTGGCCTTGTCAAGGGTCTGGGCGGCACTGGGGGCTTGTGATATTTACCTACAATGTGATTTGCTGCTTTTGCAAACGTAATAAATAAATAAATAAATGAAAATGTTACCCAATTGATTTATGATGCTTGTGATTGCGTTTGTTGCTCTAGCTGTTGCTGTAGCTATTGTTGTTGTTGTTGTTGCTTCTGCTGTTGTACATCTGTTGAGCTGTATGTGCATGTATGTGCATGTATGTATGTACATACGCATGCATCACATACTTGACTTGTACAATCATATGTTAATGTTAATGCGCCAGCCACTATCTCTGTTGAACACAAGTTCATAATATACAAAAAAAAAAAAAAACACGCACACACACACACACGAAAACGAAGTAACGCAGCAAAAACAAATAACAAAAAATTAAAACTGCTGCACAATGCGAAAAATCATATAAACTTCACCTATTAACACAGTTTTTGACACTCACACAGAGGGAGACACACATACACACACTTTAGTTGTTGCTGGTGCAAGTCTTTAACCCAAATAGAGAAAAGCCCACAGACACACACACACACACACACACACACACACACACACACACACGCTCTAAAAAGCCCAAAAAAAAAAGAACGCAGCAAAAGTCGCGAGAGTACAAAACAAAAAGCAAAGCTGAAGCTCAGCCTGAGCCTAAACAGAGCAGAGGAGAATAGAGTAGAATAGAGCAGAGCAAAAGCCGCAAAGCGACAGCCAGAAAGCCAACAAAAAGGGAGAAAACACAGAGTAAACGCAGCTGCAGAAATGCCCTTTAAGTGTTTGATTAATCCCATGAAAAAAAGAGAGAGTCAGGGAGAGAGAAAGAGACAGAGAGATAGTTAGCGAGAAGAGAAAGAGATGAGAAGAAAGAAAGGGAAGAGACGGAGAAACAACCCGAAAACGACTAAGAGAGAGAAAGAAAAAGCCAAAGAGGGAGGTAAAGAGAGACAAAATGGCAAATAGAAATATAAATAGAAAGAGAGCAAAATTGAAAATAAAACAAAGAGAGGGAGAAAGGAAAAAGAAACACAGAGAGTGGGGGAATGAATGGAAAAGAGAGAGAGAGAGAGAGAGAGAAAGGCAAAAGAAGATAATGTAGACCCAAACAGAAATACTGTGAAGGCGAAAGAGAAAGAAATTGTGTGAGACAGAGAGAGAGAGAGAGAGAGAGAGAGAGAGAGAGAGAGAGAGAGAGAGAAGCTTGCTCCACATATATTACATATTCAGTATATGAAGAACAGTGCACAACACTCCATGAAAAATCTTCGTATGCAAACTCTTAAGCCATCATTTCATTTTGAATATTTATATATACTTCCGAAGAGTTTTGATCTATAAACTTATATAAATTTGTGGATTTATTAACACAGACTTTTAAAAAATACCAACATCTCTGCAGCAATAAAAAACTGAATGCGGCAACCCCAAGAAAGCATTTTACCTATGTATTCGTATACCTAAACATGTAGTACATACATATAAACCTATATTCATAATGCTTGGGTGTATGCATGTGTGTGTGTGTATGTATCTGAGCCATTGAATTTTTAGTACAATTTGTCACACGCAAATGGCGGCGCTCGCAATGAAAGCACGCTAAAGTTGGCTAAAGCAAAGCCGGTCAAAAGAAGAAGCAGACTGCCAATTCTGCTGACTGGCCAGAGACAGCTGCTGGCCCAATCTCGCCGTTGGCCATGTTGATGAGTAAGCCTAAAACGCGACCTCAACAGCCAGTTCGCTGTGCGAAAGCACAATATCCAAGATAGCGCAAGCACATATATACTGTGTATGTGCATGTGTATATGTATGTCATATATGGGCAGTTGACTTGAAGCGTAGTTGCTTATAACTGCAGCAGTGTTAATACCCTGTAATTATGTTTGTGGTGTGACAGAGAAGAAGCCAACTTCCATATTTTAAGTTATAAATACTTTATTAAAATATATAGTTATTTAATGTCTTATCCAACTGTCTGCCTATAATCGATATAATAGGTATCTTGAGTATAAGAGTTTAAAAGTGGTTTTAGTCAGTAAGCTATACGTTTCTTTAGAATATATATTTGAAATCTTATCCAACTGCCTACCAATCCTAGCCTTGCTATTCTCTTGCTATCTCAAGATGTAAGATCTTATATATGATTCAATCAGTATAGTATATGCTTATGATATCTGAAGTATAAGTGTCTCTAAATATATGTATTTGTATATATGTATGCTGCTTCAGATTATGTTTAAAGTCTTATCCCGCTAAGTTCCTATTCTATATGATATATAGGCAGAATATATATTTAAGGTCTTATCTAACTGTCTGATTATCCAATTTCTAATTCCTATAATATATATGTTTCTTTAGAATATATTCAAGGCTTTATCCAACTGTACTGCTATTCTCAGTGTTATCTGAGTATAGGAGTTTATAAATGATTTCAATGGGATGATGTGATATGACATCAGCTTGCACAAGAGTTGCCAGGCAGTCATCGTTAAGACTTCAATATACTTCAAGACTCTATTTATTATATATCCATATATACGTATACATATGTATGTATGTATTGATGCGCCAATACTCGTCGAACCAATTTGCTGTAAATGCTTTTGCCATGATACCGCAAATTCAAATTTGATGCTTTTAAATATATTTTATGTTATTATTTCTATTCACTTTTTCGTTGCCTTTTTCGTTCTTTCGTTCTTTCGTTTTGTTTATTATAATTCACATTCTGACATAATGCGCACCTGATGCCGTCAACGGCAGCTTGGCAAATTGGCCGACACTTTGGATGGTGTTTTGGCATAAAAATGAGCAGAAGAAGAAAGTAAAGCCACCAGCACCACCACCGACTACCCCTATGAGCTGGCTGTGTGTGTGTGTGTGTCTATGCCACTCCCCTCGCTTTTCAGCGTGCACATTAGCGCGGCTTTGAGAGGTGCACAATAAATCCAGCTCGAAATTATTTTTAGGGGGGAAATTGAGCGGGGGCTTGGCGGGAGGGCGGGCGGTCGTACTGGAGCGTAGCTAGCATCTAAGACCGGCATCAAGATAGGCGCGTGATTGGCTCTCCACGCTCGCCACACCCCTTGGCTTGAAATTTTAATTTCCAGCCGTGATGACATCCAAAACGGCGGCCGATACCAATTTTGATGCCCGCTCCCCTCTGCTCCTGCGCTCCCACCAAATGGCGACGGACAGGTGCGTCAAGCGATTCAGCCGTGCTTCGCTCTTTTCTCACGCTTGCCGCGCATCCCCACATCCACCTCAGCGTGGGCACTGACTAGGCATGCTTTGGATATTAGAATTATGTGAGATCAAGCACTTACAGCGCCACGCACATTTTTGACACAAATAATACCTGCATGAAATGTGCGGATATGGAGGACGCACTCACTCCTTGATTCCAGCCTTGCCTGGGAAAATTTGAATTGAGTTTTATCACTAAGTTATATCATTCATAACCTACTTAACTACTTTGTCGAAAGCAAGTTAGGCATAGCTATAATAGTAAGGGTCTAAGAAGAGGTAGTACCGGGTATATTCGAGTCGATGATATTCCCTTTGGAATCCTGTTACTTGTTTAAGGTGCTCTTGACAAGTTTTAAGCCTTGGGGAATTGGTGAGTCTGAGAGTGCTGAATAGACGAAGCTTACATATATAAGCCTAAATGCAAATGCTATTGTATTGCAGCACCGGGTATCCCCAGGTCAGGCATTTCCTCCTTAGAACACTCCTTTTACTGCTATCTTGAGCCTTGTAGAATTGAGTAGTCTGAGAATGATGAAGAAACGAAACATGGCAAGTAGAAATTCTTTAGATATTGTAGTCACGGGTATCTTCGAGTCGGTCACATTCCCATTTTAGCTGCTCTCGTACTTGTTCCTGATCCCTGCGCAAGCTTGAGCCTTGACAACTCCTTTACTCTGAGAATACAGAAGAAGCCTGTCATATACAGTTCCTTAAACTATTGTAGTACCGGGTATCCCCAAGTCGGGTGTTTCCCCATTTGCGCACTCTTACTTGTTACTGCTCTCTTAGCCAGCTTGAACCTTGACAATTCCTTTGCTCTGAGAGTGCTGAAGAGACGAAGCTCGGTAAATACATTTTCTTAATCTGCTTTAACGGGTATCTGCGAGTCGGTCACATCTCAAATAGAACACTCTTACTTGTTACGGCTTGCGCTCCGTCGCCCCGCAAGCTAACGGCTGCGTGCGTGTTGATTTTACGTGTGCGAGAACAGGTTTCACTGATTTTCAATTTCAATTGTCTTTGAAGCTGAAGGCGCATGGAGAGAAAAGAGCGAGAAAAAGAAGAAAAAGCAATGGCGATAGGGAAATGCTGCCGTTGGTGCAAGCGAGAGCCAACACAATGGATGCGTATGTGTGTGCGTGCGTGTTTCTATTTGCGCCATTTGCCGTTATTTGCGCGCATTAGCAATTTCTTTTGTATTGTTGTTGTTGTTCAGTTGTTGCTGTTGTTGTTGTTGTAGTTGGGCTGGGCGCTGTTGACGACATCGTCGACATTCGCTTGAGTCCATCGGTCCGTCGCTCCGTCCGTCCGTCCGGTCGGTCGCGCGGTCGCTCGGCCTGCCCGACATCCGCTTCTCGCTCCGTCCCTATTTCCACTGCATTTCGCCCTCCTTTCGCCCATTGCTCTTCCTCTTCCTCTTGCTGCTGGTGTTGTTGTTGTTGCTGTTGTTGCTCACCACGGTCTAGAGTCGAGAGTTGATTCAGTTGCTGTTATTTTGTGGCTTCTTTGTGGGCCTATTTTCCACTTGAAGGTGCTGTACCCAGGCACCGCCCTCCCCACCAACCCACACTCCTGCTCCCCCAGGCAGGGGGCGGGAGCTGGCCTCGCCGAGTGCCGCCATTTATTATGATCTCTGCTGCTTTTGTATCTCATTGTGGCTCATTTTTTTAATACATTATGATTTTGATTTTCGCTTTCGTTGCGTTCGCTGCGTGCATTTCATTTGTGCTTTAATTTAACGGAATCTTTACAATGTTCTACATATATTTATATGTATTTTTTTCCGTCTTCGTTTCTGAAGTGTTTTGGATGCGGTAATTCCTAAGCGGAGGCACTTTTGTTAAATAAATACGTCATTTATTACTGCCTCCCATTGTGTTACGCCTAATGCTGAGATAATGGACAAGAATGAACATGAATTTGGGCAAGCATTTATGAATGTGTGTGTGTGTTTGTGTTTAGCATAAAGGAACTAGTGAACGACTTTGACATACTCCTTACCTGAGGGCGTAAAACGAAATAGGAATTTAATGAACTTTTGATTTGTCTTTAATCTTTTCTTTGCCCTATCATGTACCATGTATTCATTCTCAATCCACTATGGTCTTCCATTTCCAATTCTTGCTCTACATTAGAATCTTTGGCTACCTTCTAGCTGTATTAGCCTGTCATCATCTCTAGTGCATTTACAGGGTATATATGTTTAGTTAACATAATACGTACACTCGACTAACACTAGCTGAGCACGTGAGCATAAATCAAATGATTTGAATAAATCTCATTTTCCACTCCCAAAGGTCAAAAGTTCACTTAACATCCATTTCCATGGCAAAGTGCATTTATGTACGCCATATGTACATACGTATACATAAAATGCCACGTAATTTATATCTTAATCACACTCAATTTGAGCTTTAATTAATCTAAGTATTATTTTCATTTCTCATTGCAGATATTGCGGACAAACTTAAATTGTAATGGATTTACCGACGGCTCAACAATAATGCAACGCATAATCTTTTTGCCTTTGCTTTCACTCTCTCCATCTCTCTCTCTCTCTCTCTCTCTCTCTAGCTCGCTCTCTTTCTGTCTGCGATACACACACACATACATATACATATACATAAAGTGCAATATTAATTTTAATTTTTGAGTGCTGATAAAAAAAAAGTTGACGACGTTGCCGCCCGCAAAGTCGACGGCAAAAGTTCACATAAAACGGCAAAAAGTTTTTCAATTATTGTAAAAAGTGTTAAAAACGACAAAAGAGAGAGAGAGAGAGCGAGCAGAAGTGTGAGGGAGGGGCATAGAGAAAGGGCGCAAGAGCATAAGAATTGGCGAGAAAGTGTAAAAGAGAGCGGGAGAGGGAGAGGGAGAGGGAGTAGGAGTAAGAAGTAGGGGAATTGTTGGAGGCTAGGGAGAAGCGCAGGCAGTTGCAGCAGAGCTCAGATACATATTTACATACATATAAATACATATATGTATATAAATCTATATTGCGTATCTGCATAAAAGAGAAACTGATTGAATTGCTTCAAATTAATTTATATCAATACTTATAAGCATATACATATATACATAAAGACATTAAGTGCATCGTTAATTGCCTTTTTAATCGAGCGTCGTCGCTGCGGCATCATAATCGAAAGTAGTTACATATATATTCATGCACATATATATAATATGTATATCGTTTTCAATAGAAAGACTGCAACGCCAGCAGCCAAGTGCAGTGTTAGCAAGTGCGCACGACCGCTGAAAACAGAGCCAAAGAGAGGTTAATCTAAATTAAAGAAAGTCAACAACAAGACACACACAAGTATATAAAGAACAAAGTGCAAACAAATTGAGGCAACAACTGACAAGTGGCCAAAGACAACGCCAAAATGAATCCGACGCCCGTGGGCATTGGATTCGGATGCGGCCGCAAACCTCCCAACAATGCCAAGAAGCGCTCCCGGTGGCCCCCACCAACACTGCTAGCAGCGACACCTGCCACGGCAACAGCGACAACGAAGGCGACAACAACACCAACATTCAGCAGAAAACAACAACACACACCACAGCTGAGCCCACACAGAGCCAGCTGCAGCAGCAGCAGCAGCAGCTGCTGCATCAGCAGTCGCTGCACCCAAATGATCCTGATCCTAGCACTGGCCATCGTGGCCCTAAACAACTTGGATAGCTTCCTTCCAGCACCAGCAGCAGCCTCGCTGCTCGGCGAGTCGCGACTTCGCCATAATCCAGGTAAGAGTCCCAAAATCATCTTCAATAATAAATCAAATATATAATGTAGCTCCCTATACGAAACTTGTATATTTACAATATATATTAAAAATTGAATCAATTATACTGAAAGAGTATTTTGGATTGTCCAATGAACAATATTCTTTGTCTATTCAGTTATCGATTAAAGCGTAATGGAATGAGTTAACGGTAGTCTTAGGGAGATTAGCTGGGAGATTATAATACTGTAGTTAAATACAAAAAAATATATATACATATGTATATATGTAAAATAGAAAGCAAAAATAGATAATGAGAAAAATTGAAACTCTATAAAATAATAATAATAAAAAAAAATGTATATATATATATATATATATATATATATATAAACTATAAATTTTAAGACTCTAGCTCCAGAGATGTAAAAGATATAATTGTATAACTTATTCACGGTAAGGGTTCTAATCGATAATACACAAATGGGAGTACTTTCGAATTTTTGAAACAAACAAGGGAATAGTTTTTTATATGAAAAATAATATAAAATTATATAAAGAAACGTATGCACCGTTAACTATATTATGTTTTATTCATTCAACTTGTAGAGTCCTATATACAGTGCCTGCGTTATGAGCTGTGCCAAGCCAAGATGTGCCACGATATGTGACAGATAGATGGATATATTCCTGATAGATTCGAGCTTGGCGTTCAACTATTTTCCAATTAGGCATTCTTTTGAGTGCACAAATTGCTGGGAAAATCCAATTTGTTGGCTTTCTTTCCATTTGCATGCAAATTGTTTCTTGCATAACTTATAAGCGATTGCTGGCAATAATATTGGCAAGGGCCACGCCCCACATCACACAGCGCCCACTGAAATTGATTTCTAGCCACAATTTCCTGTTTTCATTTAGACGGAATCAAAGTAAAACTACGATATGAATATGCTGCGATCAGGAAAAGACAAAGTTCTTAATCTGACTCATTTGAGGGCCACCCAGAGAGTAGTCCACCAAAGTCAGGTTCCACTGTCCTTCGCTTCCTTCGCTGCCCAATTGAGCTCGTTGACATGCATCGTATGCCATAATAATGTTGGACAGCTTGCCTAGCACATATTTAAATGCATTTTAATAACATTAAAAACTTGTGACACACAAAAAATGATGACTGCATGGCACGTATTCCCTGCTAGAGAGCTATATATATTTATATATCTTTTTTTTTTTTTTTTTTTTTTTTTTGAAGAGGGAATCTCGTTCGTATCACAGAAAATCTGCACCCGCAGCATGACCAACAACAATTCACACACATTCACATACATATATGGAGAAAAAGTCGCTGAGAGAGAGAGAGAAAGAGAGAGAGAGAGTGACAGTTAGAGAGCGAGAGAGAGATAGCCATACATATAATGACTAGTGAAGAGAAAGAGAGAAAGTTGAAAATTGAGGGTGGGATAAACTAAGCCGCACAAACTTTTGCTGCGGGCGCAAAACTTTTGATAAAATGCTGAAAGACAAAAACTAAAGAAATTATGTCAAACGTCAAGCGTCAAGGGCAATGCAGTGCAGCTGGTCTGCATAGAATATGCACCTATATACATATATTTAGATAATGCATGATATTATGGAAAACTAAAGTTTTTGTTTTGCTTAATAAACATATTTACATAGTAAACATCTAAATATTTGGATATCTATTATTTCGTATTACATTGATCAAGAGTTTTCAGATGGCTCAAGAGTCTTGCTAGGAAACTAGAATACCCTCATACACAGACACACACACACACACACAGACACATAGCGTCACCTAGTTTGGTAAATTTTTTTGGTGCTGGCTCGCCCTTAAAATAATTCCTGTGTGCCTGTATGTGTGTGTGTGTGTGCATCTATGTGCTTCTATCTCTCTCTCTCTCTCTCTCTGTGTGCTGGTTGCTGCCGCTGCCCGAAATTATGAATCAGGAAGTCTTAATAAGCGCAATTTCGAGTCATTATTCACATAGAGAAGCGCCCGGCACGGCACGTCTTTGCCGAGTGCGGGAGAATGACGACGACAACAACAACAACAACAACAACAACTGAAAACTGTTATAAATGTTGTCAGTATGTATGTAGTTGTTGTTGTTAACTATACGTACATACTAATAGTGACCAGACACATGAGATGGCGAAAAACTGTCTGTCTGTCTGTGTGTGTGTGTGTGTGTGTGTGAGCATAGAGGGGCAACGTGCTGCAGTTGTTGTTGCAGTTGCCGTTGCCGTTGCCGTTGCCTTTGCCGTTGATTTTAATTAAGTGAAACGTTTAATGTGCGCGCCACAGATTTGTGTCTCGCGCCCTTGATGCAGGGCAGTCCGGCAGTCCGGCAGTCCGGCGCAGTCAAGGCACACGGGTGTGGCAGTGCGGCAGGCATGGTCGATCGTTAGCTACAGCCAGTCGGGGGCAAGAAGTTTGTGGCGAGAGGCGAAATTGATCAAATTGTTTTAAGTGGATCTCTAAAACAGTGGGCTGCTGTATGTGTGAGAGTGTGTGTGTCGGTGTGTGTGTGTGTGTGTGTAAACTCAGAATCTGGTCATGCGGTAGGCGAATGATTTGAATGGCCGTCATAATCGCTTATCTAGTTATTAAAAGCTCGCATTGCTCAGCTTAGCTCAGCTCATGAGTCCCTCTCGCTCTCGCTCTCCCTCTCTCTGTATCTCCGTCTCTGTCGCTCATTCTGCTGGCCAAGTGCAAGTTTAGTGCAGTCATGTGACAAACAGCGTGACAAACAGCCCGTCAATGTGCAGTTTCTCTCACTTCCCATTTCCCTTTGGTTTCTTTTTCGTCTTTTCTTTTTTTTCTATATTTCTTTTCTGCAACTGACAGCTGTTGTTGTTGTTGTTGATGTTGTGCTTGTTGTTGCTGTTGTTGTTGAAGTTTCTGCAGCTACAACGGCAACAATCAAACAGCAACACAAAGTCATTTAATGCAATTTGTTGATTGCGCTCTATGCTGTTATTATTGTGTTCCTCTTATATGTCTGCTCTATGTATGTGTATGTGTATGTGTGTGTGTGTGTGTTAGTATGTATGTGTGCTGTTTGTACCTTTTGACATTTGAGCAGAGCTTTGGCACAAACCTGAAAACACACTCTACTATGCGCTATGTCCCAGCGCCAATGCCTCTCGCTCTTTCCCTCTCACTCACAGTTTTCTCTCTCTCTCTCTCTCTCTCTGTTGAACTTTGTCTCTGTTTACCGCTTACACTGAGGCATGGGTGGCTGGCGCCAAAAGAGGCAAAAGCAAAGAAATGGCTTTAATGGCATTTAATAAATAGCATACAACAAAATTTGCCAAAGTGGAGAGACAGAGAGGCAAATCAGAGGACAAAAGGCAAGCGGACAGCACAGACGGACGGACAGAGAGACGCTGGGACAGACTAACGAACGGACGGACGGACGGAATGATAGACTAACGCAACCGGATTCAAATTCCAGTTTCCATATGACAGACAGAATGCAACTGATGCTGCTTCTGCTTCTGCTTCTGCTTCTGCTGCTGCTGCTGTTGCTGTTGCTGCTGCTGTTGCTGCTGCTGTTGCTGCGCTTTCGCATCAATATCATATGTGCTAGTTACAGACTGACACCCATTCAGCCCGGCAACAGCCAGCACCTGAAGCTGCATCTGTGACTGAATGGCTCACAGACGGACGGACTGACTGACAGATTGACTGACTGACTGACTGACTAACTGACTGACTGACTAGCTCTCGCTGTGTCTCCGCGGATACGTTTTGTTTATGACGCGCACAGTCGCAGTCGCAGTCACAGTCACAGCCATGTTTCTAACGTGCCTTACATAATCCGCCGAGAAAGACCGAAATATGCATTCCCATGAATCGCTTTTGTTGTATTGTTGTTCGAGCAGTTAATAACCGGCGTTGCTCGGCTCCAGCTGGAGCTGTGGACTCACAGCTCGCAGTTTGTTTAATTTGCACCAGCTTCAGCATGCTTTCCTCTATGTCTTCCTCTTTCTTTTTTCTGTGGCAAGGCGTCACGCGACTTTTCTTTTTTTTCTGCTCTTTTCGCCCTACCTCTATTTATTTAACATTTCGAAAACCACAATCGAAAGCCGCAAAGAGAAAAGAGAAACAACAACAGCAACAAAGCGTTTTGTTGGGCTCTGCCATTTGAATATTACATATTTTTGCTTCATTTAAATGTACTCAATTAATAAAGTATTACTTTTTGAACTGGAATGGATTGAACTTTTCAGATTAATCAGTCAGCCGGATAGTCAATCTGTAAGTCAACCAGTTAGTCAATCTGCTAGCTAATCTTACCGTCAGTCAGTGGGCAATAAACAAGCCAGTTAACCAGTTCGTTAGTTAGTTAGTTCAATCAGTTAGGTAGATAGTCACAGAATCACATAAATACTTCGGATTATAGGTGTTTGATTATCTGTCAATCAGTCAGTCCATCAGTCAGGTACATCAAACAACAGGGCAAGCATAGTAGTTAAACAATTTAAGCTTAGTGACTATCCCTAAGCAGTCAGTCAACCAAACAGATTATAAGTCAGTCAAACCATAAGTCAATCAGTTGAGTCAATCGTTGAATTAGTTAGCCAATCAAGCAGTCTGACTGTCTGCCGCATTATCTATCAATCAGTCAATTAATAATTCAATCAATCAAATTGTGGATATTCACAGAAGAAAAATTCAAATTCCATTCAATTCAGTCACACAGTCAATCATCAAGTTCGCCGAATTGGTAGTTAGGTAAAAAATCTATCAAATCATTGAGCCATCTAATCAGGTAGTATTTCAGGTAATCAATCAATGACTCACTGTACATATCACTCCAAAGTAAGACAAACAATCAAAATATATTCGTTCAATCAGTCAATCAGACTTTTGTCCAGTCGATTCAATCAGTCGACGAGTCGGTTAAATAGGCAATTAGATTAATCTATCAATCAGATAGCTATTCAGTATGTCAGTCAATCAATCAAGTTTTGAATTTGGCAATCAGTGAGTGAGTGACTCAGTCAACCAACCCATAAAACTACCTGTTGGATGATGGAACAAAAAGTAAGTTCGTTGCGCACATCAGTCAGCTATTTCTTTGGTACTTCAGGCAGTCAATCAGTCAGTCAGTCAGTCAGTGTGGCAGTCAGCTTATCTGACAGTCAGTCAGTTGCTTTTCGGATTTAAGAAAGTTCGACACGCATCGATGAAGTGAGAAAGACGACTCAATTGTGGGCGGGGAGCAATGACACGCTGCACTTACACATGCACACTTGCCAAGGTGTGTATGATGTCTGTGTGCACATACACACAGACACATTGCCTACAGATGTAGTGGGTAAAACTGGAATGCTCTTTCGTTTGTCGTTTGGCCTTTAATCGCAGTCGCCGTTGCTGTCGATGCCAGCAGCAGATGCAGCAGCAATTGCAATCGCAATCGCAGTTGCAGTTGCAGTTGCAATTGCAGTTGCAGTTGCAGCTGCAACCGCAGCAGCGGCAACATTGCTGCTACTTTGGCCGCTTCTTCTTCTGCGGAGACACAAAGCCAATGGCCAGTGGGTGGCTTGGGCTGTTCGCCTGGTGACCACAAAGTTAATTGCACTATTTGTGTGTGTGTGTGTGTGTTTGGGGGGGGGGGGGGGGGCTATGTATGTATGTGTGCGTGTTGCTGCTGCTGCTGCTGCTTTTGCGGCTGCCCGTTGCGGACAAATAACTTTGCTAATACTTTGACCGAGCCAACAACTTTTATGAGAGCTTTGAGCTCGGCTTTCGCTGCGGTTGCATGCTACTCAAACACACACACACACACGCAGAAAGAGAAAGAGACAGAGGCACATATTCATGCAAAAGTCACATGCAGCAGTTCTTTAAGACTCTGTGAAGCGAGTGGGCGAAATTAGTTAAAAGTGGTTCGGGCTGACTTGACTTGGCCCATTTCAGAGCGCGCGGAAGACGGAGCCGAGAACTTGTCAACCGAAGGCAACTGCCTCGAGTAACGGTAATGCCCACGCCTCTGGCATATGGCATATGGAAAAAGCCACATAGTAATCTAGAATATGGTCTACAATTCTTAAACTCTTAGTTGCATCATTCAGGAGTTGGCTTAGACTAGACAAATCTCTGGGAATCTCTCGAATGAAGGGTCTCTGATTCATATAATTATCATATGTAGCAAATGAAAGAAAACCTAGTCAATTAAAGATACGAGCGGAAGATTATATAAGCCTAAGAGTTTAAGGTCTTATCAACCAAGAAGCCTAGACAGATCTGTAATGATGTGTTCGACTAACTTCTAGAAATGGCTGGAAGACCGATTCCCACAATATAGAGAAAGTCTGGGTGAAGTAACTGCAGAGTTAAGCGGGAATAATATCGCGCATTGCATGCTCGTGACGTAATCGCAGTGAAGACGATCATAAATCAGCATCGGAAACGAGTTTACGGCGAGCACCGAAAGAGGATAAAAGACTTGATGGAATCGATCAAGCATGGGATAACTCGTCTAGATCTAAATTGATATAAAAAGGTATACAGGGCTGTCCATATTCGACAGATCCACAAAGCTGTCCATATTCAACGGACCGATATTTATTATTGTTATTATTTTTTTAAATCCAAGATATTCGTTCATGTTGACATTAATTTTAGAATGTGAAATCTCACAAAAGGAAGTCTTGAGCCTGTACGGCTTGTCAAAGGATATAGGGTTGCCAGATGGGTCCGTCGAATGTGAACAGCCCAATAGAGGTGCACTATATAGGTCACCGATCCACCGATCGATAAAGCTCTGAACGAGAATTCGAGAATTGAAATCCAATTGAAAATAATGAAGCGAAAACTGAAGAGGGAGGCGAATTGGCCGCGTGGTCGGTGCGAGCGAAGCTGCAAATGCAGCCAAAGATTGCCGGTGGGCAGATCAGCAACGGCAACAATTGCAGCTGCCTGGCTGGGAGCCCGAGCGCCAATGGGCGCTGCGTCTGCGACTAGCTTCGAGTCTGAGTGGCTTTGCCTATTAGATTACCTGTGTCAACAGCGTCGCAAATTACAATGCGACGGGGCGAGCGAAACCAGTTTTAACTGCATTTCCAGCAACAGCAGCAACAACAACATCAACAACAGCAGCAACTTGTAGCAAGTTCCACGCTTACACACACACACACACACAGTCACACACACACATAACAAGTTGGCATCCACATGCCGCTCACTTTGGGGCAGCGCTGCTCTGCTGCTGCAGTCGCAGTCGCAGTCGGCGTCGTAGCTGCTGCTGACATCACTGTTAACGTCAGCAGCGACGTTGCGCTTTGCGCTTGGCTGGCTCCCTGCTCCCCTCCTTCTCCCCTCGTCCTCCCTCACAGATGACTGCTTGACTCTCTGGCTAGCCGGCCGGTTGTTGTTGTTGTCGTTGTTGTTGTTGTCGTTGTTGTTGTTGTTGTTTGTTTGTTTGTTTCGTCTCCATTTGCGTTGCGTATCGTTAGTCGCTGTTTGTAGCGACGATTCGGTTCGTTGATGATATGTTTGTGGAGCCTGGCTTGGGGGAGGGTGTGGACTATGGCCTGTGGCAGGGGCAGGGGAAGGGGCTGAGGCAGGGAGGTGGGTGCTCGTAAGGCGTGCGATGCCGGTAATAACAGCCATAGGTCGACTGGTCTGTCGGTTATTTTCTGTTGTTGCTGCTGTTGTTGCTGTTGTTGTTTTCCTCTGCCTCAACCACAGCGTTGCCTCGCTCGGTCACATGGCACATCTCTCGCTCTCTCTCTCTTTCTCTCTGTCTGCCTGCCTCTCTGTTGCTCGTTCTCTCTCGGCCGCTTTCCTTCACTCCCTTGCGCTGTCTCGTGCTTGATCGGCAAGGTATTTTCTTGCTTTAGTTCGTCTCATTGTTGTTGCTATAAACAATATTTTTCACGTTGTTGTTGTCGGCGTTTCTTTATTGCCTCTTTGTGTGCGCTCTGCGCTCCATGTATGCGTGTGTGTGTGTTGTTGTTGTTGTTGTTATTGCTGTTTTTCGTTATTTTTTCCCTCTTTCTGTTGTTGTTGTGTTTTTATTTTGTAGTTTTTTTTTTTGTGCTTCTCGTTCAGCACTCGGTGCCTGGCACCGGCGATCACCGCTTTAAGCTGCGACAGCAGCCAGCCAACAGCAGCAACAGCAGCAACAACAGCAACAACAATAGCAACATCAAAACAACAATAATCGCAGTGCATGTGCACCACCAGATCAACACACACACGCACACTAACACACACATGCAACAAGAGAAAACGAGTACGAATGCTGTAGGAATGCAGGGTAGCATTCGCGCTCTGACTAGCAGATACCCTGTAGGCATTTGCTGGTGGGATCTGCTGGAGTTTAAGTATTGCATTGAGGGATCTACGAGCAACAATTGCAGTCAGCAAATGGCTTTGCCATTTTTATTGTTTATTGGATTTCTGTACCATCGCTGTTGTTGTTGGCCCCACCATGAGCAGAGGAAGGAATTCAGCTGATCAAATGACATTCCCATGTTAGCTGGCTCGGCTCAGCGCAATTGAATGGGATTGATGACGAAGATTGTCGCAAGGCTAAGCTGCAGTAAAACCTGAAGTGCATTCAAGAGCAACGGCAACAGGGTCTGTTAGAAAGAGCAAGAGTTGGCCTAAGCTGTTTCTAGTGGCTTCGGGCTTCGAGCCATGGCCAAGAGTAACGGTGTCTCCTCTTGGTCCTGCTTCTGTTATGCTATTCTCAATTCATCTCTTACCTAATCTGAGTATTCAAATGAGTAGCTTCGTCAGTTATTACATCTCGAAATTCCCTTGCAAATCTCAATGACAGCAATTGGCCTATGAGCGTGGAACTGGGTGTATTAAACGAATTAATTACTGATTCCCATTGTCGGCGCGTCTTTTAAAGCGAATTACGTTTGATGCCAATTGGCATTAATTGAGCCGTGGATTATGTGGCGTATACGCAACGCGCGACAATTGCCGTTTGAATTGTTTTTTGTTCTTGTTTTGGGTTTTTTTTCGGCAAAAATAATTTGTGTTTCTGCTTTAGCTGCGAATTGGCTAATTACGAGATTCAATTCGATAAGCGCATACCGCATTCCCTATCGAAACGCGATCTGTATGTATGTATGTATGTATAGGAGTATGTACATTTGCTTGTGTAGGCAATAATGTGATTTCCTGCTCGCTCGCAAGCTGAGCCAACAACAACCAGGCCTTATGAATGTTTAAGTGACGACAGGCGGACTTACCTACGAATTACATACACATACAAAAGTCTATATGATAATGTGCATATGTGTGCATATTTATATGTCTGAATGCGTCATGGCATGTGCTCAATGCAAAATCACATTTCATGGACTCGAAAGGTTTTTTTTTTTCGTTTTCGTTTTGCTTTTTATTTTAAACTTGTAATTACATTGAGCGCAGTCGATAAAACTGTCATGTGACCAAGTCTGATGACGCTGGGCTGGTGCTCATAGAGACCAGGGAGATCAGGCAGACCTGGAGACATCGAGACCTCGAGACCTCAGCAGCATTGACAGGCTGACTTCATATTTTATAGACATTATGCATATTCCTGTCACGTTTCATGCTGCGTATACGTAATATGCGCACTCATGTTGCATTCTAACGGTGCCTTGCAGCGCCAGTCGCCATTAGCGAGTAACAGTTAATTGTTTATTAAATAATTAATTGCACACAAACACACATACACACACACACACACACAGAGATAGTATATCTAGTGAGACACTCACGTCGAACTCAAGCGCTCATCAACTTTAATAACGAGCTTTTGATTAGGGCTAACAATAGAATATGCCCATATATGTGTGCATTTGTATGTGTATGTGCCTATGCATATATAAATTTAAATATATACGCTTTATAGCACTGAGAGTCTCAAAGTCTACTCATATAGCAGCATATATATAGAATATATAGAAGCATAGCCAAATTGTAGTTAGACTGAGAGAGTAGGCTAGCCTAAGCTGTGCGATCTCAGCAGGCAAGACATTAGCACTTCTCTATTATTATGAAATTAATTAATTTAATATTGAATTCATTTGGAATTGCCTTAGATTTCCGTAATAGGCTTTACTTTAAGAGAACTTTATAGACAATAGGCAAAATATATGCCTAACATAGACTCACCGCATCACAAATACAATGAAGCAATCTTCACTATTATTAAATTAAATATATTTTATTTTGAATATTTCTTAGTATTCGAACTTACTTAGACTGAGTGAGCAAATGTAAGGCGAGTGTTAGTTGAAGCGATTCGGTTGCTGACAAAACAGACGAATAGATTGTTCTATTCAATACATTATTTTACCTCATGATATGATAATACATATTCATACAGATAGATATATATGTATCTGTACATACATATGGAATTTATTTCTATTTTAATTTTGCCAAAATGTTCTATAAAGCGCTTACTCTTGATTATTGTTCAGCATATGTCTATTCATATTGCAGTACAAATATGAAATACATGTGAGCACATATGTACATATATATAAAACAAATGTAATCCGGCTTTGCGCGGCACTAGGCAAGTAATAATTTAATATCAAATGTTATAAAGATTGATTGAGTGAGTTTTATGGCAGCTATTAGCTGCTTACGAAGTGCTTACTCTCACTCTCTCACTCTCACTCTCTCTCACTTTCGCTCTCCCTCTCTCTCTCTCTCTCTCTCTCTCTCTCTCTTGGCTTATTTGGGCTTAAAGAGGGTTTCTCTTGACGCACGATTATTTCCGGAGGCCCTACTTCGTTGCCATTTCGAACACAATAGAATTGCCCCACAATTGCAGTGCAATAAGCTGCTTGCCGCTTGCCGCATGCCGCATGCCGCATGCCACATGCCGCATGCAACAAATATAAAGTTTTATATTATTCCCTTTGGCTGAGCAAATATTTGTGCCAAACGGAATTAAATCGATTTTGCTAGCTGGCATGTTAATTTTTTCATTGCACCTTTTCTTGCGGCCCTTTGATAGCGGCTGCACTGCAACAAAAAACTGACTGCATTCGGCATTATTGTCGCATCAGTTGAATATGCAATGGCGCAGCCAGCCAAATCTAATAGACGATTCTGTTTTTGTGCACCTGTCACATGCCCCTCTCCCCTCTACTACTCCCCTCTACCCGACTGCGATATGTTTCTGTCCGTGTGCCCGGGCGGGCCATTGATGACATTTCATTTGCAGTTCATAATGCATTTATTTATCGAGCATAGCCCAGCAGCGAGCAAATTAATTGAATCCCACAGTTCTCTCTGTGAAATTCGAAAATGCCTTCAATCGAGCGCTGTTGCCAGCTTTTGCAGGGCTCGTTCGCTTTGTGCCAGCCAAAAGAAAAAGGGCGAAAAACGAGCGCAAAGAATAACAAAAAATTATTACAAAATGGCACAACAAAATGGCGATGCCTGCCAGCTGAACCGTTCTTTTGCCCTCTGGCTGCATGCGTGTGGGTGTGTGCGTGTGTGTGTGTGTGTGTGTGTGAGTCTGCGAGGTATTTGCATGAACAACCAGGTGCAGTTGCAGCAGCTACAGCAAATTTGCAAATTTATATATTTTATCGAATTTTTTATTGCACTGGAAGCGCATTAAATGCTTGTAATTAAGTTGGACCAGAATTTATGAGAGGAGAGTGCTGCGACTATGGCTCTTGCAGCTCATCGCCTTGGCTCTCCCCCAACCTCGGCTTGCCCCGCCTCGCATCGCCTCCCGCCGCATCGCATCGCATTTCATGCATTTGTGCTGGCATTTAACACTTGGCATTTCAAACTTTTCGAAAAGGCTTCAAAGGCAAAGTTGAATTAGCCTCGCCGCTGTGGCATGCAGCATGCAGCGTGCAGCGTGCAACATGGCAGACATTCCAGCTCGGCTGTTGTCATATCAGCTCGAAAATTTGTTAAAAATGTTAACGACCATCCGAGTCAACAAGTCACTCATAAATAAAGTCTCTTTGCTCTACTTCAAGCTCTGCGAAAATTCATTAAAGCTTGAGCCAATGACTCCAATGGCATTCCCTGGTTTTTGCACTTGTTTCATCTATAAAAATATTTAATAATAATGTTTTATTATGTTTACAGCCTGTATACATTTATTGTATTTGGTTATTTAACGATCAATTTAATACCTGATGCTGATTAGTTCTTTGTCTATGAATAGACCTAAAGCAGAGCAAAGAGCGAATAACAGTAGATTGTTTTCGGACCACGTTTTCTCTTACTGATCATGAGCGTTCCATGCAGATAGCCAAGCTATAGCCCCTATATAGCAATTGGAGCAGATCTAAATCAATCATACATATCATCATTAATCTGAAATAAACATTCACACATGTATATTTCGTATCAGTGTGCTATTCTAACTCTGTGTTAGTTAGTCGTGGCTGCCTGTTGCAGTGGTATGAGAGAGCAACTAACAGCTCGAACTATTCGAGTGAGTTAGCATTCTAGTGACAATTGAAGGATGCAATGCCACTAAAAGAGAGAGAGAGAGGGTGAGAGAGAGAGAGAGAGAGAGAGAGAGGGAGAGAGAGAGACGACTATAGATGTAGCTGAACAACGGTTATTGCTGAGTGAGAGCATAGGGTTGCTCTGATTTCGATAACAAAGAAAAATGCAACAAGAACTAAAGAGTTTCATAGGGCAGGCCAGAAAAGGGACTTGGCTCCAGACTGTTGGACGAGAGTGGGCTTAGCAACACCGGGATATAATAATTGTGCAAGTTGGAATAATATTAATACGCCGACATATACTAGAAGTGGATCTTAAAGGTAACAGTAAAGGAATATCGATCTGCCGATGATCGTTCTTCCTAAGAGAGGGCACTCTTTATTGTCGCACTCCTTAGCTATTCACTTTCTGCCTTTGAAGCCAGATGTGAGCAGGTGAACAAGGAAATCCAAAATTACTAATGGAATTTATAGATGCTCATGACAGATCAATTTCATCCAATAGATTTCCCTTATTGAATTGTCTTATTTATTTAATTGTCTTATTAATTTATAAATTAAATTTATCAATTGACTTTTATACTTTAAATAAATCCTAATAGATGTACATTTCAGCCGGCTTAGACTTTAGATTAAATGGCAATATATATACAATACATCATATTAATTATACCTATACATATGAGATATATTATATATATTTTGTCATTTAATTCCATTGAGCACATTAATGTATACTTGCATATTTCTGCTTCTGGAAAATATCAATATGAAACTGATCTTTGTTCTAGCTCTCAATTCAGATCGAAGCTTTGGTTTTCCAATTAGCATTAGCGCAACTTTCATTGAGCTGGATCAAAGTTAATTAAAACTCTCGCATCGAAAGTGTCTCCGTCTGCGCACAGATTGAGCTGCGTATGTGATTAGCCTTGTGCTGATGCATATAAACAGCATTTCTGTGGTCTCCAGCTGGCCTTGCCTCAAATCCCTGTAATTCCTTTCGATTCGATTGGCACTTTATCTGTTTGAGATTTCATTTCTCAACGGAGGAGAAGGCAAATACTTTAAGAAATAAGCAAAGGGCTACTTATTGACACACAATATTAGCTGTTCAGCTGTCCAAACGAAACCAACATGTAAACCATCTAAATATAATGCATGTGTGTGTGTGTGTGTGTGTGTGTGTCGCATATTATGAAACATTATTATTTGGTTAGCAGAGCCAATGTGTGTGCCCTTGCTGTGCTTAAGTTTGTCAGCAATCAGGACACACACACACACGCACGTGCACTCACACTTACACACACACACATGCACAGGGAGATAGTCATATATGGCTCTTTAAGGTCTCTGGTGTATTTTGGGCTTCGTTGGCAATGGCTTTGAGCCAGACATAAATATATACAAATGTATGTGTATGTGTATATGCATAGCTGGCTCTTAAGCTGCTTAAATTTGTCTCACTGGCCAGAGGCCCAATTATAGATTTAGCCAATTGTATATGGCATAGGTGTGGACGGTGCATGGCTATACAGCAATTCGCAAAATATGCGTTAGATGGCATTTAATCGAAATTAATTGCACAATGCACACACACACACACACACACACACACACACACACACACACACACACACACACACACACACACACACATACACACACACACACATGTACAGAGCATTGTTAGTTATATGGCTTAGTCTGTTGGGTTTTGTTACGCTTATTGCATTGCAGCCATTTCATTCTCAAAGTTATTTTCAAAGTGCGACAACCCTCGTAGAGTTGACAGGCGAGAAAACAATGCGCACCCCTGCTCCAGCAACTGTTGCTGCTGCTGTTGACACCAGCTTAACATTCTCTGGCAGATGAGAGCCTGTCTGTTGCCTGAACCTTTAGCTGAAGCTAAAACTCCAGCTGCAGCTTCAGCTCTAGCTTTAGCTATTTTCGCTAGTGTCCCTTTGAGATGCGAAATGAAAGAGAAAATTGAATTTCGCACAAAACTTTTTAATTACTCGCATTCATTGTAAACCCATTTACCAGTTGATCATAAGAACTGCAAGCGTGGCACACAAATATGAGCAGATACTAAACGACTTAATGATACCCTAACTAATCTCAGTTGTTGCACATCGACTTTAGTATAGACTCTATAGAATCTCCATTTTCATTTCGTATATTGTTACATAAATATATGGAGAGATATTTCAAATCGAAATGTGATTTTAACTCAATTCCTCTGAGTTACGGCTGCTTTAATAAAAGCTAATATGCCGGATATTTCAGTATTAAATTTATATGAAAAACAGTCTATGTTCAGCTTTAAATGTCAGTTGCTCAGTTCTGAAGTTTTAAATGTTTCTTTTTTTCGTTTATGCAACAATTTGCAAGATTTTATGGGTTTATTGTTTAAACGTCGAATGCAGACATAATATTATATTTACATATTTTTCTGAACAATAACAATAACAATAAAGTCAGAGAATTAGTTTAACTACTTCGCATTGATAATTTTAAATTTAATGAAAAAAAAAAAAAAAAAAAAAATATAAAATGTAAACAATAAATCAAGTAGAACAAATTTTAAATGTAAAAATAAATAAATAATAAATGCATAATTTTGAAGTCAATTACAAACGAAATTGAAACTAATAATATTAATAACAACGTACCAAATCAATAATAAATTAAATTAATACTAAATATTATTCTAAAGTTAATCATACTTTTAAGTAATTTAGAAACAATGATAAAATATCAAAATTAATAATTAAAAAATAAAAATAAAAATAAAAAAAAAAAAAAATAATAATAATAATAATAATAATAATAATAATAATAATGTACTAAATGAATAACAAATAATATAAAAATAATAAATGAAAACAAATTTAAAAATAACAAAAATAATATTTACACAATTAATAATTATAATAATTAATTGTAAAGATTTATAAGTATAGTTATAGTTAGCCAAACAAACACTAGAAGCTATAAACTTTTCTCACTTCGTGAATGAGAAGTATTAACCGTTATTTATAAACAGTTGTATTACAAAAACAATTCATATGCAAGTATTTATAGTTTGGCTTAGACATAGAAATATTCAAATTGATAATTCAAAGAAAATGTAGACTAAAATCTGCTTAAAATTTGTTCGAGTTTCTGTGGGTTATTCATGATGTATGATTGCAGATAGCTTTGATTTTGGGGCAAGGTCAAAAAATCCCCAATGCTCTGACAGAGTCCACTAGAATTTTCAGCTTGTTTGAGGTATGTTACCAGAAATACCTCCCGAAGAATTCAAAATGCCACAATTTTCTCTTTGTTGAACCTTACTGTAGACCATGGGATACTTAGGTACCAGCCATAAGCTAAGCCCAGGAAATACTCTGGATATATTCCGCGAATACTTGATGCATATAATGCGAGCGAAAGTTCAGAATCTCCCACAGGCATGCTTAGGATATTTACTCTTTAAGCAAGGTATACATCTATTAAAAGATGAAAATCTAAAGCATATTTCAAGGTCTATATTATACGTATTTGCATATGCAGTCCATTCAGACTTTATAGACTTTCGCTCTTTCATTTAATCTTTATAAAAATGCCGTAGCAGCTCATCAATTGTCATCAAGTATTCTTGAGAGTCAGCAGCACCCGACTGCAGCACCCTTTAACTGTTATTTTGTTTTCTTCTGGTATTTTGTGTATTTTTTATTTTGCTTTTGGTTTGGAATGCGCTTTTGTAAGGCATTCGCTGCTTGCGCCACAGTTGCTTAAACGAACAACCAATTTTTATTTTATTTCTCTTAGCTGAAAACACTTATAAATTAACTTTTTCCCACTGTTGTTGTTGCTATTGTTGTTGCTGTTGTTGTGACAATTGTTGTTGCCGAGATTTTTATGGCACTGGCAGCGGCTGTGGCAGCTGCAGCTGCTGACCAGCTGGATGCCGGACTCCTCATTAAGGTCCCGAGCACACAAAAATGTCCAATGGCGTTTAGTGCGCAATTATGAGTACTCTTTGTTGTTGTTGCTGTTGTTGTTGTTGTTGTTGCTTTTCTTTCGCAACTGGGCGCTTTGTTGCCAAATTATTTTGCTCCATTATAGCCCACTGATGAAAAAAAAAAAAAATGCAAAGAGGGAATGGCAGATGGAAAGAGAGAGAGGGACAGAGGGAGAGAGATAGAGTAAGAGAGTGAAATGAAAAAGAAGATTTCAACTTAAATGTGGCTCAGTTTTTTTGTATTTAATTGTTGCCACCCGCACAACTTTAAAAGAGCGAACGAGAGAGAGAGAGAGAGTGAGAGAGGGAGGGAAAGAGGGAGATAGCTAGGCTGGGGAATGCTGTCTGCCACGCCGTAGGCATTGAGGCGTAACAAAGCTGACTTAATGACTCCAAATCCGACTACGGTATAGAAAAAAAGTAACGATGCCAAAATACACAACATACACACGCCAAAAGAGAGAGAGAGAGAGACAGACTGAGAGAGTGAGATAAAAAGTGAAACAAATTAAAAATGGCTTTTAAACGTAAATGAAATTGAAGTTTGGGGCTGCCGCTTAAAGGGCTGGACGCCGCGCCGTGTGCTTATGCAACGGCAGAGCGCTGTGGCCAGGAGGCGGCTAGTCCTTAAATTTTAATGACGCCAGCTCGCTTTTCGCATTTCGCATTCCGCTGTTTGCTGTTCGCTGTTCGCATTCACTTTTCACTTTTCACACTCGGGCAAGTGTCAACAAGGACTGAGCGCGCCTGGCTGCGCAGCCACCATTTCTCATTGGCCGAGGCTGTGAAAAATTATTTACTGACATTGACGAAGATGCGGAGTGCTGATGCCGCCCGGGCCTATTGTGCGAGCAGCTTCAGCCGGCAACTGGCTGGCATTGTCATTAGACGGGAAACGCCTTTTGGCCAAATGTAATCAAGCATTACACCTTACGTCCACGCGTCTTGACGGAGGCAACGCGTGCGTTCTTCGATTTCAATATGAGCTGAATTTCCCGATGACATTCAGTGATAATTGGGCTCAAGTGCTGACTGCCTCTCTCTCTTTCCCTCACTCTCACTAATCGATAATACCATAATCACTTTATAATGCGATGAAGATCAAGCTCCAATCTCATATGTTCTCGACTCAACATTAATCACTTTATAATGCGTTCGTCATGCAACAAGCTTCACTGTACGCAGCAATAATCTACCTTTACCTAATTGGGTTATGCTCATAAATCATTGTTTGTTCAATCAAGGTAAAATACTCTTTGCTAAATAACGGACGTTTTTCATTAAGCGCATTCAGTGAGAGGGAGAGAGAGAGAGAGGGAGGGAGGGAGTGGGAGAGGGAGAGGCAGTGTATGTTCTAATGCGACTTTAGTATTTAGTGTAACTGTGAAGGCTGGCCGAAAACAATAACATCAATTACGCAGCATAAATTTTCAATTAGCGTGCAACAAGCAAGCGTTAGCCACACCAACAACAACAACAGAAACAGCAACAACAACAGCAGCAGCAGCAGCAGCAGCAGCTGGCGTCGCGCTCAACTCTGCGTATACGTAATCATTTGTGACCAAACGATTGTCCGTTGTTGTGGATGGCATTTGGAGCTTGCTGATTGACTGCCCGACCAACTGACTGTGACACGGCCACTGTCAGCAGTGGCCATTTAATTAAACGCCAACAGCAGCAGCAGCAGCAGCAGCAGCAGCAACTGTTGCAGCCGCAAATCCGCCATCGAAATAAAATCAAATCGGGCGTGTGGAGGGGCGCTGATGCTGTGACATATGCAAAGAAATATGTTTCGCTCGCATTGTGCATGCAGCTGGTTAAATGGCCCATTAATTAGTCCAGCCAAATGAGATGAGGCACTGGACCTGGCCAGAGCCGTAGGCCAGGCCTAGCCTCGATTAAAAATTATAAAATAAAAAAAAAGGCAACTAAATAAATGTTTGTTTTTGTTTGTGCCTCTAGGCTTTTAGCGTATTTAGTTCAGCCCGGGCATTTATTATTGCTGCATTTGTCATTTCGGCCTCCGTTGGCCACGAAACTGCCGTGCCGTGACATTGGGACACGCCATGCAAATTTCAATGGCAATTGCAACTGTCCAACAACTGTCGCAGAGCTCGCGCGCCGTTTCACGCTTGATTTGCCCGCCAGCAGCAATCGAGTGCGATGCAGTGCAATGGGCAATGGGCAATGGGCAATCTAAATAATCATTCCCAGAGTGTTATTTAACCGATGCACATCGATCAAAGTGCGTGTGGGGCGCGGCTAGCTGATTGCACTCGTGCTTAACATGATCCTGGCTATTTGAAGTGCGTTTGGTTTGTGCTAGAGCCTGCGGCAGGACACCAGTTGAAGCGGCCCCTTCATTTTTATCGGATTATCACAAGTGTGAAATATGAATTACACACTTAACTGCCGTAATGGCCAACAGATAAGCACGTCGAGCCATTTCTACCTGTCCAGATCGCATTTCTGTATAATAGTTTCGATTGCCGACGATACGTGTGCATGGCGACTATACATACATGCATATATATATGTACATATATATGTTGGTATATGAATAATGAATCGCATTAAAGATTCATTACTTTTAAACTCTTTTGCCATAAAAGAAAATGATGTATATAATAAATAGCTCAAAATAGCTCAGCCTTCAAATCATCCATTGCATCTGTCGGGCTATATTCCTACACAGAGGAGTCGCGAGGGGGGTAACTTGGGTGTGACACGCTCTTAAAGTCGACAATATGTCTAAAATGTTTTTTGCTAGCTTTTATTTAGTTACTTAATATGCGTATATTGATAAAAAATAATAAAAAATAAAATAAACTATATATATATATAATTTTTTTTTTTTTTGTAAAATCTTCATGACGCCGCCAAATACACGAGCAAAGTCGGCACTTTAATAAAAATCAGCCCCCATTATCAAGAATCTCGCTGCGCCTCTGGCCTCTGGTCTGCGCATACTTAGCTCTGCTGAGAAATCACTGTAGTAACTCAGAGACCCATAATAACTGTAGATATTAGTTTCATGGAAACTTTGAGCTGCGCTGAAAGGACTTCATAGGTAAAAGGCAGAACTGTAAGATGATTTCCACTGAGAAAATCATCTTATTTCCTTCAGGTATCTGCGAAAGTAAGGAAAACAAAAGAAAATATGTAAAATCTTTGTGCTTTCACAGCATATACTTATAGAAGAGTATATATCAGCTATACCATCTTGCAGAATTTGATATACATATTTTTACATATATTTTCTATACACTTATTTCCATATAAAAGTCAATGTAAATTGATTTCTAGACTTTAAATCGTTTGGCTACGTTCATTTATTTTGTACATTTTTTTATTTATTTATTTAGTGATTATATATAATTAAGGTAACTCATAGAATAAAGCACTGGCTACAGAGGGCTTCCATTCATTTGCGAGATCAAATACTGTCCGCTCTTGTGTGCTAAAATCATTTATCGATATTATGCGTCATCGATATATCTAGTGACCTTTAGACACTTGTACTCACTCATATATGATGCCTGAGCAATCTCATATTTGGCTTGGCTTTTGGCTTGATTTTTATCATGCCATGCAAAGAATTCTTTCTATCCATATCAAACTATGATTCAATATATATTTACATGCCTCACAAGAATCGTTTGTCAGTGTGTTGAAGCTTCGATTCGATTCGTCTTGACAATTGCGCTATGTCTCTCTCTATCTCTCCCTCTCTCTCTCTCTCTCTCTCTCTCTCTCTGTCTCTCTCTCTCTCTCTCTCTCTTTCTCTCTCTCTCTCTCTCTCTCTCTCTCTCTCTCTCTCTATCACTCTCTTTGTGCTTGTGTTCGTGTTTGTATTTGTATGTGTGCCTGATGCGCTTTTCATAATAATAAATTTTGGACATTATCTCTGGCTGCAGATGTCATATTAGAGTCGCCGCTGCTGCCATTTGGTCAGTGTGCTGCATTTCGTTTCGTTTCGTTTCGTTTCGGCTCGATTCGGTTCGTTTCGTTAGCCAGCAGAGCTCGCAGCGCCCGTTGACCACTTTATTTGTTTTCATGTGCACAAATATGCGAATCAAAGTTTATTAATTTACAAATTGTCAACTAAGCTGCAGGCAGAAAGAGACAACAACAAAATAAAAAGAGAGAGAGAGAGAGATGCATGCCATTGAATGAATATTTGGTAAAATTATATTTGATTGCCGCCCAGGGCACTGGCACAAAGGAAACCCATTTAGGAGCGGCTAATTAAAAAAAATGTTGCCAGATTTTCATCGAAATTGCGTGAAATGCTTTTGCACGCCATCCGCCCGGCACATATCAGTGGAACTAATTTACATTCCACTCTAAGTGCTCCCCCAGTAATGAATTGATGACCGACTCTGGCGAAGATTTTTTGGCAATGCCATCGATGCCATCGATGGCGCGCGTAACTCAATTATTCGATGGCACCTCAAAAATGGAATCGCTCCACTCCGGGCCACCCACACCGCTCGCCCGGACAGAGCTCGCCTCGCTGACAGCTTTAATGGAAGCCGCTCAACAATTAAATTATCAAAGACCAATGGCACTGCCGCGCGCCCCTCTGCTATGGAAATACAATTAAAATCAAAAGGGAACTGAATTGAAAAATGCAGCCCGCACGTAGGCGACAGCCTGTAAAAAAGGGAAACAAAACACTTGCTTGACAATGCGAAAATTGAAAAGTCATAGTTGAAAGGGCGAACAGCTGCAAAGCTGAAAAACTGAAAAGCTAAAAAGCTGAAAAGCTGAAAAGCAGGCCAGCGTGTGGGCAAGTTCGACCGGGCTGAATAAATTCAATTCGGCATGTCCATTAGAAGCGTCAATAGTGTGGGAAATGAAACTAGGCAAACCAAATGGAACTAAAATGCAAAATACCAAACTGGACATTGATTGACCAGCAAGTCAGTTGGTCTAATTAGCCGAGTGGCAATCCATTACAAACAGTGTTCTAATAAGCAAAAGCAATTGTCAATGTAAATGATCCATCATGAGCGTTGGAACATGTTAATGGATGAGAATTTGTTTTGATAATTTCCTAATTAATCTGAGCTGTAAGAAATTGCAAATCGAGAATAAATATTGATAATCGATAATCGATATGATACATATCAAATTCTATGCAATGTATAATGTTATATTGTGTGGCTTAATTAATAAGTATATAAGGATATATAATGGTACTTTAGTATTCATTGTACTCCACATTGGCATAAGCTTAGCTACTTATACCAAATATCGATAATTGGTATATGGAAATTTTATTATAATTGCAAGCATATATTTATTTTAATCAGTTGCCTTAAGAATTTGGAATGATAAAGAGATGTCGATAATATCGATCAAATATCTACTTCAATATTATTAAAACTTGGCTCACATTGAAGAATTTAACTAACAACTTCCATAATTTAGAATAAAGTGCCAAAAATGACACTTCATTAATCGATAATCGATAATCGATTATATATCTATATAAGTGATATCACATATATAATGTCTTCTCAGTTGACTGAGTATTGAGCTCAACTCTATGGCTTATGGATTGAGTGATGGGGAATGCTATTCAGTAATGATTCTAATAAAAATTTCGATAATGAATATCTCTATACAATACTTTATATAATAGTATCTCTAATCAATATCGAGATTGATATACATAAAATTACATATATATTGGCTACTAAGTTAACAGAGTATTTAGCTAAAAATAATGGCTTACATTAAGTGATGATAAACGGTACTCAGTAATACTTTGCATAACAATATCAATTTCTATATATACAACAAGATCGATATCGATTCCTGAGGAATCGAATTGTGAATAGTACTTCGCATTATATCTTAAACGATAGAGCATCTATATACACTTGATTGCCTGAAGACTTGGCTCAGTTTATGCCTTAAATGAAATAGCTCAAATGAAAAGTCTAATTATTTCTACTTTGCATACGTTGTGAGGAATGATAATTCACTAATACTTTCTCTAACGAAAGCCGATAATATATTGATCTATATCAGAGAACATAATAGTCTGTGACTCACCTGAAAGATTGGCCGACTTTATGGCTACTATTTAGTGGCTTCATTGACAACTGCAATTCGAATCTGGGTGGAGTTTGAAAGGCCGCGACTAGCATTGGGGGTCGCCGACAATGGTTTGCGTTCTGTTGGCTCGTTTGGTTGTTGTGTTTGCCCAGGTGTGCGTAAATATTTGAGTGTCGTCTATATGTCAAACCGCTCCTAGACTGTGGGTTATCAACAACTTGCGGCCTCAGCTCGATAAACAGAGCGCTTGCTGGGTAAAGAGCGTACGCTAATCAGGCTGCGGGGCATTCGAGTGTGCAGCTGTTGGCTTTGCGGTTTCCATTTGCCCATTTAAATGCCGGATAAATACTTGATGGGGTCGAAACAGGCAGTCCAAGGGTAATGTGTGTGTGGGTGGGTGCGAGGGGGGGGGGGGGGGGAGTCGAACGAAACCGCAGACGAGCTTAAATGAGCCATTCGATTTATAGAAGGATTCAAAGACGAAGACTCGAACTTCGTTTCGCTTCTTTTTGTCTAGCAGCGGACCGCAGTCAAAAGTTGACCAGAAGCTGCTGCGCATGATTAATGTGAGCCGCAATGAATTGCTGCAAATGTAAGCAAATCACGAGACACACACACACACACACAATCTATCTGTTTGCCAGAAGGCTTTGAAATTAATTGCAATTTTGAGTCAAACGCTCGCCAAGTGGTTGCATAAAAATAGATTAGTAAATGAGTAAATGAGCTAAATAAACATAATTAACAACAACAGACATCAGCAACAGACAACGGAGAACAGAGAACAGCGAGCAATTTACATAGCCAGAGCATCATTTCAATTAACAAAATCATTGCGGCCAATTAGAGAAAGCAAACAACAGCAACAATCTGCCAAGCGACAACAACAACAACAACAACAACAGCAAGTTGAGTAATTTAAGAAAATGTTCGTGCTTATTGACAATGCTCTGTAAGCCATCTAACCACTTCTGCCCCTCCCACTCCCCCTACTCCATTGCCCATCGCATCAGCCACCACCCCCCCGGCCAGCGACCCGCAAGAAGCCCGCAATCGTAAACTCTTTCAACAATTTCATTAATGAAGCCGACTGCGACGCCTCAGAGGCGACGAAGCTGAATTAAATTATGCTAAATGCAAAATTATTTTGTTGCCTTGTTTATGCGTCAGCAAACAAGTTCACTTTTTTCCCGAACACTGAACACTGCACCAATGGCTGCACTATATACATAAATACATGCATATACATATATATGATTGCAGTTGTCAATGTAATTGCATCTGCATCTGGCTCATCAGCTAGATGAAATCTCTAGTTCCTCTCTCTCTCTCGCTCTCTCTGTCTCTCTCTGTGTATATATAGATACATATATCTCTATTATGGGATATATATAACTCATATTTTTGTTCAGTTTCATCTACGATATAATAATATCTGCATATTTCTTTTAGACTTGCATGTGTAATATCATCTCTATATCATTCTATAAGTATTTCATTTTGTGTTTCCAATCTCTTTTTTTTCGCATTTATTTTATCTGTATCTTCATATCTATCGATAAAACTTCATTTGTTTCTATATCTTTTGATCCGTCTGTATTTACTGATATTTCCTCTGGAATTGTATCTGCTTTATGCAAGAATATTTAAATCTCTTTCTCTATTAATATCTGTAACTTAATTGATATCTTTATATGTAGCTGTATCTCTTAGTCAATATCTATTATATCATTTTCTATCCATATTTTAATATTCATATTGATTTTTATGCCAAATACCTATTGTTTCTTTACCTGTATATTTTATATTTCATTTTCTATGTGCATCAAGCCCTGTCTATCGATCTATCTAGCAATATCTGAATATATAACCACTCTCACTTATATCATTTATTTCTCATAAAGATACAGATGTATCTGTATCTGCATCTGCGTCTGTTGGTCAATCTGCATCTTTGCCTCCATCTGCAACTGTATCCTTTTCTCTCTGCTCAGCGTCTTCATCTGCATATATTTTTCTGCGTTTCTTAATTTGCTTAATGCGCAGCTTTGCCCGCTCCATATCCTTCGGTGTGTGGGGTTATCTGTCCATATACATCTCTGTGCTGATTGCAGTTGAAGCGCATTCTCACTTCGAGGTGGCTCTGCTTATTTTACTTCTTGTTTTTCTTCACTGCTTCCCTGCAGCTCAGCGTAAATGCTGTAGCTTAATCCAATTACCACGCTCAAGTTGAGCTCCCGCAGTAAATTTGACCGCCGCGAGTTGGGACTTTGCGCTGCGCTTCACATTGACCCACGACGGCCACGGAATTGAGCAGCTTGAAATATGGTAAAATGCTACAACAATATTAAAGAAAGTGGGCAGAAAATGTGTGCGCTGCTGCCATTCGTTCCGCCCGCAAGTTTTTCCACATATCTGTCGGAGCGCGTTCGTCTCGCTCAGCAGCAAACGAAATGAAGCTGTGAAGCCCCGATGCCACGCATCTTTTCATCCGATTAAAGGAGACTTGGCTCATTTCTATGCGACTCCGCTGGTCCCACTGTGCAGCAGCGGCAGCGCGAGAACAGATGCACTTGAAGTGCGATTCGAGCGAAAAATATGCTGGGAAAAGCCGAGCTCTGTGCAGCTAAATTAAATAGTTCCACGACCAAACTCGACTCCCACTTGTTTCTTACATAAGCCAAAGCCAAAGCCAAAGGAAAAACCAATTTCGTCATTTGGCCAAACAGCAGCTAAGCTTGTAATTGAATCGTAAAAAACTAAGAAGAAACGGGCAAACAGTTGTCGCTTGTCAAACTCGGAAAAGCCAACAAGTTCACTGAAATCATATTCATAGTCGGGCATCCATCGGCCCCAAGATTCAAGTCGACAGCTCCAAGTGTAATAAGAGTGTTGCCGGTGACATTGCCAGTTGATGCTGTGCTGCCTGGACTGCCCGGACTGCCTGCCCAGTCGACAGTCGACAGTCGTCAGTCGAGAGCGAGCTACGTAGTACGTTCAACGGATGACAACTGAGGCTGGCGGCCAATGCGGTTGTGAGGCATTGAAACCAATTAACGAACAATCAACTCCGGGCAACCGCAAAATTCAAAATGCACAGCCAGTGGCGAGTGGCCAGTGCCCTGTCGCACATACACACACACATGCATGTGGGCTGTGCGTGTGTGCCGGTGTGTGCTTAAGCGAGCAACCTAATATACATATATACCTATATATACTGATGGACACACTAAATATATAATTTAAAATAAAGTGTGCGCCATTTATGCATGACAGCTGAAATGGGAAAAGGCTTCAAGAACCCGCTACCTGTACGAGTCAGGAAAGAAAAGCTTGAGTGCAATCCTCCTATATATATGAGCTTGAACTTGAAGGCAAAGCATATCATCTGCTGAGCAGTCAGCATCAGTCATCTGTAATACATGGTATATACCCGCATATATGTGGTTTAGCCTGTGGGATCTTAACTGGGTGCTATCGAGTTGGAATAACTCTGACTACAGGTAGTCCATAGTCCGTCAGTTTAATTGCAACATTTTTGTTACTATATTATTATTTGTATTCAATTCATCGCGAGCTCATTGCTGTTTATACGCTGAAGCCATTGCAAGTGGGAGTTGAGGGTATATTAGTTTTGTTAAGGTATATGAAACGGATAGTAGTAGGCGTGGCAGATCCTACGGAGAGTATTATCCCTGAACAGCATGACTAGCTGCTTTGATTTAGCCATGACAGTGTATTATTTTCGATGTTTGTTTGTCTGTATGTTCGTCCATGTGAACGCAGCGATCTCGAAAACTACAAAAGCTACAGACTTGAAATTTTAAATATATATTTATTATATACCATTCTTAGTGCAAACATGAACCGATCTCTAAGCATCGATAAAAATCCATCATTTGAATTATTTTTTAAAATAGCTTCAATACTGCAAAAGCTGAAATCTTCAGATTTACTGTGTAGATATCTGTAATGAATACTGTGACTTAAAGGCTTACTCTGTAGATCTCTGTAATGTAGTACATATATTTTTATATTCTGAATTTGGGCTTTAGGAATCCCAGATAGAATGAGAATTAGATCGGATGAGTTAGATTAGCTGAGTGAGTATCTGTTGCTTGTTATATGTGTAAAGAGTCATGTTAGGTTATTTTGAAAAACAGCTTTTCGTAGAGCTCAGGGTATTTGCTAGTCGAGCATAGTATTTAGCGCCCTTACTTGTTTGTTCTCGCTCGGAATGGCAATTCGCTCAAACGATTTAACATAATTTTAATAATGCACACGGCAATTTCCGTGCAAATAGGCGGCGACTGAAAAAAGAAACATTTTAATTAAAATATAATAACAATTGGCCAAAATGCTTTAGCCGTGCAGAGAATAGCCCGTACGGCCCAACGGAGGCGGAGAAGGGTATCTGTCAGGATCTATGTGAAAAGGGTTCATTAAGAAATAAATCATTTAATAGCAATGTAAAATTAAATTAAATTTAATTGTGCCTGAATTAAGTAAACACAAATACGAAAAGAAAAAAAAAACATTAAAAAACATATAAAAGAATGAGCAATATGAAAACATAAACATAAACTGCAATTAACCATAAGCGGTATCATCTGCCATAGCTAAACAAATAGGAAAGGCAAACCCGATCCAAAAACAATCAACAAAATCAAAATTTAATCTGACAGCCAAGTGAACAGTTGACAAAAGAAATGAGATTTTAATTGATTTGCAAATCGATTAAGAATTCATTTCGCACAGCGACGTGACAAGGATGTGTTTCATTGTTTATTTATTTGGCTCCAATATGACTATTATGCAACTGTATATCTGTGTTGCTGTAGATGTGTGCGTTTGGCATTTAAATCTGTCTGATTGTTGTTGCTGCTCTGCAGCATCATCAGCAGTCAGCCAGTCAGATTTCTTAATTATTGTGACTTTAAGCAAAAATCCATTTTTGGCATTTCATATCAACTCTCTCTCTGTGTGTGTGTGTGTGTGTGTGGGCCGACCTTAGGCCAATCTATCCTATTAGCTTAGCTTGACTCTGGAAACTAAAGCCGCTTAACACTGCTGAGCCCAATCGAAGCAAGCTGCAAATATTTACAATTTTGTAGATTTTAATATACGAATTTAGAGACAAGTGAACGTTAAACAATGCCAATATACTGCAATACATTTGCTGCCTAGAGTTACAGAGGCAATTTCGATTTGTTCAAACTGAAATTAATGCAGTCATAGTCAGCCTTTGTTTGCCTTTGAGAAAACTGAATTTCGAATTATGTGTTCAATAGTTTCTACAATATTCGCTCTATGGTCCCATAGTTATATAGTCCTGTAGGTCTATAGTTCTAAGGGACTATAGGTAGTCCTTTAGTGATATAGTCCTATATTGATATAGTCTTACAGTCCTATAGACATGTAACTTTTTCTTTTGAGGAAAAATAAAAAAATACTTTGATTGTCGACTGTCCAGAGCGAAGGTCCCTAGACTTAGATAAACTATCAACTTTTTATACTATAAAAAAAACTATTCACATTGAGATACGCATTTAGATATCCAGGAAAAAACTAGAAATAAAACTAGTTTTTCCAAAGCCCTAAAGATCCTGAGGCCACGCAGTGTATTTTATAGACAATAGCGGATCTCTTGTCTAGATCTTAAATTATAGATCTATCATCGTAATCCTGGTTTCCTTCCGAAAGAAGCTTTGCTCTTCGAAGAGCAACTTGTGGCGGCTTTCGTCTGGGGCTTGGGGATCGACCGCCTCGAGGCTCAAATAAAAATTATTCATATAATTGATTCAATATAGAAGCAGAGTTTGAGTGCTCTTACAGCTGGGAGTGCTGATTCTCTTATGTGCAAATGCAGTCAGTCACACGGCTTAAGCCGCTTGACAGTTGTTAATTAATGTGCATCCTTGATGGTGAAATAAATAAATAAAAATGTAAAAGTAAACAGCAACATTTCAAATTGCTCATAGTTAAAAAGTAATTATAAATAATTGATAAATGAAATGAAATAAATGCTTTGCCGCCAGCCCATCAAAAGCTTAAGCCATGCAATCAAGGCAAACAAAAACTATACAATGTATGCATGTGTGTGTGTATGATACACACACATACCTGGGCAATATGTAAATCGTGCGCTCTGCTTAAAACACTGAGGCATGACGTTTTAAATTGCACACACAGCGCTTTAAGCTCAAATGATTGAAAGAGACTCATATCGGATCCCATTCAAGTGCAGGTCACAAATTTCAGTTGCAAAAAAAAAAAAATAGCCACACACACACACGCACACAACAAAATAGAAAACAAAAAACTAAGCACAGAAAAAGTAATTCAAGCTTTCAAATGGATACAACAAAAAATGTGTGAATGAACCGCGACGCGGGCGTTGCCAACAACTCAGGCAGTCACCGCGGCAGAGGCAGCAGCTGCAGCAGAGGCAGAGGCAGAGGTAGAGGCAGTGGCTGAGGCAGAGACAGAGGCAGCGACAGCGACGGCGGCAGCACTTGGCGGTCATTGTTCCAATTTCTAACCTTTTTTTTTTTTCATTTTATATATATATATATTTTTATTTTATTTATTTATTTTTATTTTTTCAACTCTGTCTCTCTCCTGGTCTATGCACGTATGTTTATGTGTGTTGAGGAGATTTTTTCAAGTGTTGTTGTTAATTTGTTTGGCAGTGGCGCGCATTTTTCACAGACACACACACACACACACATACACGCAGTTAAGAGAAATGCCAACTGAGTGTGTGTGTGTGTGTGGTTAGTAAAATAATAAAAAATACCTACCCTCTGCTGCCGCCTGGCCGCCCTCCTGGCTGCTAAATGTCTAACCAGTTGTGTCTATGAGCAGAGCTGCTGTTGTTGTTGCTGTTTTATGACTCTGGATTGGTGTTGTGCATAGAAGCCTGAAGCAGCCGCAACGCCAACACCAACAGCAACAGCAACAACACCAACAACACCGGCAACAGCAACAATCACTGCCACAAAGTACAGCAGTTTAAACATTTGTATTCGTGCCTGTGGCTCACATGTCAGGTTGACCAGCCAACAACAACAACAACAACAACAGCTGCACACACACATATCTCTCTCTCTCTCTCTCTCTCTCTATGTGTGTGTGTGCGCGAGTAAAAAGGGTTTTAAGTGGTAAACGCGTTAAAGAAATGCACAAAACGAGCGAAATGGCAACGTACTCAACCCACATGACTTATGCAGCAGAAACAAATGCCAGAGCCCTGCAAAAAGTAACCCGAAAATTAAAATTTCTGCAAAAAAAAGTAAAAAGCAAAAACGAATTAACTCCAACCTAGAAAGAGATAAGAGGAGAAGAAACAACAACAGCAAAAGTCAAGTTGAAAACGTTTAGCTTAAGGGAAAACAATGAAAAAAAAAGAAACAAAACATAAAATTCCATTTAAAATATGAAATAAATAAAGTGTATGCATGTTGCGTATATCAATATGCAAATTTATTAAATAACAGCTAAAAATATAAAATTTGCAGAATCTGTTATTTTCTATACATTCTTGCATTCCAAGCCCACTAAAATTTGGAAATCAGGGTATAATAGTTTTCATACAATGTATGTAACAGGCAGAAGGAGGCGTGGCTCACCCAGCGTGAGCGACCTCCTAAACCCTGTTCGCTTCTCCGTATGTTTGAACTCGTCGATCTCAAAACCTATAAGAGCCAGAGACATACTTTTTTTTCTGTACGTCCATGAAGACCACGCGCTCTACTCGCTTTTTTCGATAAATCGATAACTAGTCTCGCTTTTGAGTTGTCAGCCTTAGATCTAAAGTCATTAAATTTTAAATGTAGATTTATGTGAGTTTTATACAATTTTTTTTTTTTATATATTTATATATATATATTATATTATATATACCTTCCCCAATTTTACCCCATTTCCATCAGTTTTAAAGGAGCTTTAAAGAAATATTTGTTTTATGCAAATTATTGTCTTAATTGTTGCTCTAAGCTTTTTCAAGTTGCATTATACTTCCAATCTCTTCTTCGTTTAATCTATTCTGCTTCGATTGGAGCTGCAGTCCAGATTTACTTATCTGATGGAAGCATCAGGATGACATGCTCTCAACTCTCTTTTGTTTTTGCAAACTTTTAAAATCCTTACATTTCTAATTGCTTTCTCTATCCCTATCTATGTGGTATCCTTGCCAAAAACAGTTTTATATATGTATATGTTAAGTCTGATTTCATGGACTAAATGAATCACCAAATTGTCACGAAAATTATTTTTGATTGCAGTCCAATTGAAACCACTCCTAGAAATAAGAGTTAAATCAAAAGCGTTTCATTAACACCGCTTGTCTGCACATATCCAGGAATGGACCGGTGTTGAAGCAGGTTTCGCAAAGGTTATTTCGAGATTGATTTGGAAAGCTGGATATCAATTTCAAGTTTCGCTCGCTGTATACAGAGAGCGTCAATGTGTAGCATATTAATGCAATTACGGCACTTTCAAGGTCTTTAAATCGATGCCCAGCAGCTGATTTTGGTTCAATGAATGTTTCACACTGGCTCAATGCAATTTTCAATTGAAAGTCCAATTGAATTAAGGTACAGCATTTGCTGGGAAAAATCAGGTAGATAAACGAGCGTGCAGATATTTTCCGACACAAGGAGAGCCATGTTGTTGAAAAATACAGTTGGGTTTATATCACACACACACACGCACAAACCCACACACACACACACAGCAACACTAATATATTGACAGCCAGAGAGATTTCAACGGGCTACAAAATAGAGAGAAAAAAAAAAACTATTCCCAAAAAATGTATAATGCCCAGGCAGCAGAGGGAAACAAAACTAGGGTTTCGCATAAAACTAAGTGGTAGAAAATGCGCCAAACATGCTTGTCCAACAACAACAACATCAACAACAACAACAACAACAGCAACAATAACAATGAAACAATGTTGTTTTTTGGCCACATAAAAAGTATAAAGCAAAATAATATATATGAATGTGTGTGTGTGTGCGTGTGTAAGCAAATGAAATGAAATTAAGCTGGCGCATAATTGAGCGCGAAAATTGTTTTCACATACAACTAAAGTGAATTTAATTACGCACAGCCATAAAACGTAATGAGATTCAGATGAGAAGAAAAGAAAAACGGGATTTGATTTAATAATATTTACGAGTAAATATAGTTACGAGTGTGTTAAAATCAATTTGCTTAGCTCTGCGCAGCTCGCATGACAATGAAGCGAAAAAGGGCCAAAAGTGCGACAGTGAGCGAGAGTGAGAGAGGGACAGAGCGATAGAGCGATAGAGCGAGTCTCAGCACGTGTTGAGTCATGTTTGTCTAAGGTAAATGCGTGAAGAGCAGACAGCCGAGACAGACGTGTGACGCATTCGTCTCTCTAAGTAATCAGGCGAGTAGTTAGAGTATAGCAGGTCGTCTAATTGGCACTTTGAGTGGGGCAAGAGCCCACTATAAGTGACGAGACAGAAGCGGGGCGATGATAGCAAAGACATCAATGCATATGATTTATTCAAAAACACCAGAACGAGTTATTTATTTTGCCATCCAATCGAAACGTTTTGTGCTTTGGACATTTTTTCGGTTTTCTTTTTTCAAATTTTGCAAATATTTAGCTGAAAAATCAAATGAATTTCAAAGGCAAAGCTCAACCGCTGCTGCCATCCGCACATATTGAATTGGAAATAGTTGCGTTTGCTTTACATAGAATGTGTAATGCAAATATTTGTGCAAATTATTTTGGGCACAAGCAGAGAGCGGCTAGCAGTAGACGGCCAGCAGGGGCAGCACGCGGCAAGTGGCAAGCAGCAAGCAGCAAGTTTTAGCCAAGTCCACGTCATGGCCACATCATTGCGTGCCGTTTGCCGTATTGCATTCAATTTAACGCACACACACACACGCACACACACACACGCACACACATACACACACACTCGCAGGCACACACACATAGATATTATCTTCATCGCCTCGCAGTTCGTTCAACTCTTGTTCACACCATAGCGCCAAACGCGTTCTCCCCCCTCCGCCTGCCCCTGCGTCAACGCCAGCGTCTGCGTCTGCATTTGCTGCTTCAACGTCTTTTGACTTTGAAGTGTAAATTTTTGTTTCAGCTACTTTAACAGCTTTAACACCTCCCAACCGCCCCTCGGCCCAGCCCTCGAAGTCTTCTCGCCTGACGGACATGCGCGCAGTTTTTGATTTGATGCTCGTACGCTAATTCAATTAGATTTATATGCGGCATTTGACATGGCCTCCCCACCCTCTCCCCACTCACCACTCACCACTCCCCACTCCCCACTCCCCACTCCCTTCTCGCCTTTGCCAGCTGTTGTGCTGGGCTCGTGTCTCGTGCGTTGGTTTATTTATTCCTGGACATGTCGCTAAATGGGTTTTCTTGTTTTCTCAAAATCAGATCATGGCCAATAAATCAACACTCGATTCGATTTGTGTGCACCAGGCAAATTGATTTGCCAGCAAACATCAACGAAGCGCACTTTTCTTTTGTATGTGAGAGGGGAGGGATATGGTTGGCCCTCTCTCTCTCTCTCTCTCCCACTCTCACTCTGTGTGTGTGTGTGTGTGTGTGTGTGTGTTCAGTTTCCGCTGTTGTCCATATCAATTGATGATAATTTATAGAAAAAGATAGAGTCAATGACAGGCAGCAGCAAACAAGCCGAACATCATGTAAATAACTAATCGAAAACAGGCTTTCGAATTAGCTGGCAAACGGGTTGCAGCGGAAATTGTTAATTTCTGCAGAGCTTTAATTATAGTCCAGCAGGAGCGCCAGGCACACTGTGTCACAGCTGCAGAGCGGCACAGCGGCAAATCCAGCCCGACTGGCTGCCCCGGCCAGGCCAGGCCAGGCCAGGCCTAGCATTATGTGTAGACATCACGTATGCGCCCTGTCGGCCGCATTCCGAACACGCCCAGTGAGGCTATAGCAACTAATGCAACACGGCACAGTGGCAAACTGAATGTCAATCGGCACATGAACTGCCAATTCAAATGAACCACCGACTGCGGCCATCCACTCGCTTGGACTCACTTGACTCGGCTGACTCGGCTGACTTGCTCCACTTGCTCGCATCGCTGGCCCCTTTGGGCTTCCCTGCTTCATTGGCCTTGAATATAACGTGCTCTCGCTCTCTCTCTTTCTCTCGCTCTGCCTGTTGCTTTCATTCGAATTCTTTGATTGAGATTCAGAGTCAGCCAGTCAGTGTTTGATTGCGATTCGCCTTTTTGCACATTGCGTATTTTGGCGCATTTAATTGAAATTGACATTTGTCGATCATAATTCTGTTTCTTTGACACTTGGCTTGCTTATTGGAGTAATTGAATTTCCATCGATGCAGTCGACCTTCTACATGTGTATCATCATCGTCATTATCATGACTGTCAGTGTCATCATCATGATCATGATCACGATCATCGCCAAATGCACAAGAGGCAAACTCTGACAACAGACGCAACAATGTTGATTTAATTAGACGTGCACAGCAAGTCAAATTGATATCGAAAATTCGTCAACGTTGTCGCATTTTCTAACACGTATTACAGAGGCGAAAAACAGCGACAGAAACAACAGCAACAAAAACAACAGCAACAACAACAACAACAACATCGTCTACAGCAACAACAACGACAACGACTATAACCATACAGAAACAGACTGTGACAACAATGATGACAACGACAATGACTCTGGCAGTCGCTCGGAATGCCAGGCAATGTCAAATGATGGACTACAGAATACCCTACATTGATGCGTCAATAACATGTTTAACAAGTGTATTTTCGGAATATAAATGTGAAATGGAACAACATGATTATGATATTTGTATTGACTGCTATGAAATAAAATTACGACTACAGAATACCCTACATAATCAATGAAAATAAGATCCTTGACTATAATGAATTAATTGGCGGTTTTATTGATTAATATGAAAGCACTCATATTTATGATATTTATCATAATAAATATCATATTTATAGAACTCAAGCTCAAGTAGGAAATTCTCCTATTAAAAAATTGTTAAGGATTTTTCTAATAATAACTTTGTAAAATTTATATATGTATATCATATTTAAGCAACAGAGCGTATCAGTTTAACTCGATTGTAAAATTCATAAATCATAAAGAACAACAATGATAAATACAATTCAAAAATAATAATGCATAATAATACTGATAACAACAACAACCAAAAAAATATTATGCATAATATTTAAAAAATATATATAATAAAATGATAATAATAAGAAAATTAATAATAATAATAGATAGATGTAAATTGAAGAAAAAGTATATAGAAGAGAACCAGTAGGAACTAGAATTAGTAGGAAAACTAGAATGGGAGTTGTGCTGTTAACAGAGGATAAGACTGTTAATAGCATAGCATGGCAATGTGAGAAGGGAGCAGATCCTGTTAACGGAACCTGACATTAAATAATAATAATAATTATATAATTCATAATTTATAGTTAAATTAGGTTATTTGGTTTTATCATTGCATCAGTCCGACCATCAATCAGATTGACTTGCCAGACTTCATAGGTGGGTGATCGACTGAGCTGCAGGTGACCCCTGCCTCCAGCCTTGTCTCCAGCCATCTCTACGGCAAAGTCAGAGGCTATTCTCCAGACAATATTTCTTGGAATACCAATCGTCGTAATGTCTAATATATATTATATACAGCTACCTACTCAGCTTGAGTATTCCTAATATCTCTGCTATCAATTTCAACTTTTAGACTGCTAAGTAAGTAGAGACTAGCTCTTCACTTTAACTTAATACTTGAACATTTCTAGTAGCGACTGACTTCAGCTTTGGTTTGACAACAGTTGCTCCTGCTACTGCTGCAGCCAATATACCCGCCTGCGCCAGCATCTCACAAGAGCAGCTGACGTCAAATTGCTAAAGTGTCAGCAGCGTCTGCAGAGAGTCGCCAGCTCCATTTACCGTCGTGCCAGTCATTGTTGATTTGGGTTTGGGTTTGAGTTTGAGTTCGGGTTTGAATTTGGATAGAGAACTGGCGCTGGTCATTCACATCGTTGCAAGCACCCCATGCAAGTGAGTGCGCGTGTGTATGAATGTGTGTGTGTGTGTGTGAGTGTATTTCGTTCATCTTTATATGTTGTGCGTGCAGAAATTTAACAATTGCAGAAACTGAAACTTTTGCTTTGAGCTGCAAAAGTCTCGCAAGCACAAGTCATAAATATGAAAATAAAATGTGCACACGTTGCTCTCGTCTTATATTGTTGCTGCTGCTGTTGCTGCTGCTGTTGTTGTTGTTGTTGCTGCTGCAGACATTTTCGATGCTTAATATGGCAATGCATTTTGGTTTCTTAATGCGCCTGGGCCTGGGTGTGCCAACTGGGAGGCATTCAACCTGCGCCTCGCCGTCTCATTTAATTTGATTTCGTTACCGTCTGTAGAAATGAATCAATTTTACTTTTAGCCACTTATATATATCTGAGTGTGAGTGTCTTTCTGTCTGGAGTAGAGTTCAAGTCCTCTCGGCATGAATCGAATTGTTTTGCTTGAGTCCAGTCGAGTCTTTCCCACTGCACTGCCCCATTGTAATTTCTGATTAGAGCAATTTGCTGCAGTTCGCTCTCTGCAGACTCTCAAGTAGTTCCATCTGCCTCGGCAGCAGTCGCTCGCTCACTTTCACAAATAATTATTGGAATGTAATTTGCAGCGATTAACGTATCATTCGTTCCTTTTCAACTCGCCTCGCCACGGCTCTTGACTCTTTGTTTGATTTAATCCGCGGTTGACATGCAATTTCATTCAATTATCATGATTTAGTGCGCCGCCTTTGGCTGAGCGGGGAGACCTTTGCATTACGTATCACGTCTGGCACCCACACTTTGCTTTCGCCCAGCGCCGCCCACCCGGCGCTCTGCATACAGAGCTCTGGCCCACTCGCCTCCCATGGCGCTGCCGAGTCTCGTCTAACAGCGTGGGAAAACTAGCAAGCTGTATTCGTTAAAAAAAAAGTAAAAATAGATAAAAACATAAAAAGATAAAAAAAAACCCATGCAATTATTCAATTTGCGGCCGCATCGCAGCACAATCAAACGATACATCACTTATACGCCCCGTGAGCGAGGAGCAGGAATAGAGCTGTGCCAGCCGGCATGGCGAACAGCGAATGCTCTTTATTAGGTGCAGCCAGAGATTAGTCTCGTTGCCAGCGAAATTCAGCCCCATATATCACGCATACGACCCGCTGAACGACAGCTAATGCCCTTCGCTGGATGACTTTGTCAAAGTTTTCTTTGACTTGTTTTTCTTTCGCTTGGCTCGGCTGCAAGCTAGAGAAACTTCACCTTAAACTCGCCCATTTGACAATTTCCACATCAACTCCCAGCAAGGGCAGACCCAGCGAGGGAAGTATATCAAATTATTTTTGCACGTGCGGAAACTAATGAATTTGCTGCGCAATATCACTTAAATAAAGCACAAGAGTCATGCGAACTACGACTACTGCCTGCCTCCTGCCTCCTGCCGCGCCCGCCTGCCTGGATTAAAAACTAAGCGATGCGTAATGCGAAATTAAAACCAAATTTGCTGGCTAAAGAATCGCTCAGCCGCAATTTGCCAAGCTCACAATAATCGTTAGCTCTTTTCTCTCTTTTCGCAGTCCACCTTGATTAACGTAATATGCTGACGCTGCGTATACGCAATATGCGGCGGCATTATTTGCATTTGCAATAACCAAATAGCATAATGAAAATAACGACTAACAGATGTACGCCAACATTAAATCCATTTGCAGCTTATGTTTTTTATGTCTCTCTATGAATACATGCACGGGTGTGTGTGTAAATGTATGCATATACATATATATGTATATGTTATATAATGCTCGAGTAGAGTGGAGTGAAGTGCTGGGGCGTCGCATCACTCGTCCCTTGGCAGAAATATGCAGCAGGAAATAAACGACAAAATGACACTTTTGGGGTGACCATATTTATGATGTGTGTGTTTTTCTGGACTAAAAAATAATTTGGCTGACAAAATAAATGCACGCAGACAAAGCTGAAAAGGACGCTGTAAAGAAGTCCAAGTCAAAGGCAGAGGCCAAAGCAAAATAGTTAAGCACATTACCAACGGAACCAGGGCGCCAACGGCAATAGCAACGGCAACGGCAACAAAGTGAAAATGGAGAACTGAAACAAGTGCAAAAGACGCTCAAATAGTAAAAAACAAAAACATCTTACTTTTCTGATATATCAGAAAGAACTTGGCTAAACTCGTATAGGAATTCTGCGCCCAGTTGAGGATATCTAAAACTAACATTCATAATACAATACTATATTTACCTTTTCGATACATCCAAATAAGCTTGGTCAAAGTATATAAACTTTGCCCTCATTCATGCGATGGATAAGTTGAGAAAAAAATAATGCCAGGTTCACGATATATAAGACTAAGGAATTTAGATAAATAAAAATAATTTGAGCTTTGAGATGTCCAAGATTATACATTTTACAATATTATTTCTGATGTATAAAAAAGAACTTGGTCAGAGTATATAAATTCTGCTCTCATTCATACGATCCTTACGATATATACGAAGCTAAGATCTCAAATGAGAAGTTCAGTTTGTTGAGTTAGCGCTACGCATAGGTGCTCAGCTTATATCTAAGCTTAGATTATTTTATAATATTCTTATTGGGAATTTCTTATTGGCAATTTTACTAATATGCAATCAGATTTCGATTGGTCCAGCTTACCAAGCTAGCTCAATAGTAATCCGATTCTCAGTTGCAGACGCAAATTTCTAAGCAGCTCAAGCTCTTGTTTCAATTGCTGTTCTTGAACATGCTCAGGCTTACTGTACAAAATAATAGAGACTAGAATTAAATGCATCATGCTTCCATGATGTGTGTTGAATGAGCATAGCAATAGAGATGTGTTATTTTTTGATGAAAATTTAAATTTAGGTCGAATCGAATGGCATGAGAAAATGTAATGAGAAAATTAATGAAATAAAAGGGCACAAATACAATTTTTGTTTAGTTGTTAATAATTAGAGTATCTTAAAACTATATATTCAGCATATTTTCATTTATCATTTACTTATTTAAACTTTTTTTTTTCCTTTTTTATATATCACCTCTTATTTTATTTTTATTATTTTGAAGGCTGCTGTAACAGCACACAGAATACATTACTCAGGGAGAGATCCAGGAGATCTTTGCCCAGCTATAGCTAGAAGCTTAGCCCCTCATCAAATCCGTAGAACAACTTTGAGGTGTCGATCGATGTGTCAGTCATATATCAAGGGGGTTTGATGATCTTGCTCAACATTTTCACCTGGAACTTGAGCAGCTTTAAAAACGTTCGAAAAAATATGTGCTGAGACTTATTGTCAATATTATTTTGTTGGCTTCTGCTTATCTTCTAATATTTGTTACTAGAAATAGAGAAGCATTTCGAATTGCAAACTAAAAATAAAAAGTTTTAATTTGAGAGAGAAAAATCAAATGTCAACTTTGTTTAATTCATTTGAAAGCAATTAGCTCTTGGCTTACTGTGGTTTACCCTGCTTATCCATAGAGATCTATATATGGTGTTTATTATTTGGCTCAATAGTGCAAGTCATGTCTGTTTGAGCATTCGCTCAATGCGATGACATTTTGCAGCCCTGAACTGAAGTTTATACGCAACGATGTGCGATGCACATTTGGGAGATTTAGTAGCGTATAAAAATTGCAGACAAACACAAGCGCTGGGCGAAGAGCAGAGCATTGAGTGGGTGGGTGGCTGGGAAAAGAGCAAGTGCGCCTGTGAATTCGCAACGGCGGTGGTGCTGGCGGTGGGGCCATGTGTGGTGCCATGTGTGGTGTCAGGCGAGACTGCTGCAAATTTGAAAAAGCAACATGGCAAAACATTGAAGCCATCTCTTGACCACTTTCAACAAATGCAACATGACCAGCCATTTGCCTCTGTGTGAGTGTGTGAGTGTGTGTGTGTGTGTGTGCGTGGGTGCAGCCCACTCTGAGTGAGTATGTGTTTGTGCTTCTGCGTGTTTGTGTGTTTGTATTTGCGCTCCAACAGATAGTGCGCCGAAAGCAGCTTAACAACTCAAACTTCCTACCCACTTGGCACAGGGGTCCACTGACTCAATAACATGCCTTTGCTCTGTCGCTGCTGCTGTCGCTGCTGCTGTCGCTGCCAATTGCCAGCGCTGCGACGTCGACGACAATCGAATTTGTGTGTCAATCGGCAATAAGTCGCACCAACAGTCGTAGACAAAATCTAAACGTGTGAGCGTGCTGGCAGCATCTACCCAACGGAATGCGAAAGAACAGCAGGAAACTCAAGTTAGAAACAGGGAATTAATCGAGCACTAGAAAACGAATTACTCACTTTAAAGTTTGCCAACAATTTCTATATATTTGTATAGTATACACATTGCACTCATTGTATAAAATAATAATCAAGAATATGTTGCATATTACTATAAATTAAATGACTTGAATAAAAATAATAATGAAATCCGGTGACTTTCCACTTTGTGTATTTAAATTCTAATCAAAAAGAAAAAGAGGAAGAAGAAGAAGAGGAGAACGCAGCACATTTAACTTCATTAGACTCTAATCTAATGCATTCAATGCAAAGTGCTTCGATATATATTTTCATTTGAATAGAGAACGCATCGATGCCAGCCAGTTTTGTTTTCATTGCGAGCTCTATAATCTCACATTAAACATTTATGGCGAATCGTAAATAAAGTATTTGCTGCTGCTGCTTGGCCTGGCCAACTGACTCTGACTCTGACTCTGACTCCGACTCCAACTCCGAGGCCGACTCCGAGGCTGACTCTGAGGCTGAGGCCGAGACTGCAAATTAAATGGAAATAAAATGCAGCCAGTCGAGCCATGAAAAGTGGTTGAAAAACTGAAGAAACTGGGCTAGCCTGCGAATGATGTTGCAGTGCCACATAAAAGCGTACACACACGTGCAAAATCCACACACACACACACACACGCATACACGCACAGAGAGCAGGCGAAAGAAGAAGATAAGTTATGAGCAATTCTTTTTAAACGTTTTCCTAGTTTGTGTATATTTACCTTTAGGATTTATGAGATTAGTTGCCGACATGCACGACGCACACACACACACACATTTGCGCAAGCATTTCACAAGATCTCCCTGCGCGAGTGTGTGTGTGTGTGTGTCTGTGTGTATTATCCATAAGTTGAGGAAAGCTTGCAACGAGTGCGACTGCAAATGAAAGCAACTCGTAATTGCATGAAATGCAAGTGGAGCAAGTGAGACAAGCTCAGTCAGTGGGGTCGACTAGCAGATACTCTAGATACGTGTGATGCGGAGAATAGCTAAAATGTAGATCTTGCCTCAAATCGAACATGTATTAGCTGCAAGGTCTGCCAGGTAGACTATGTAGCCCAATACACTCCACAGTGCTTAGACTGCCTACAGGGTATGCACATACTTAATGCAGCTCATAGCGTCACACACACTGATTGTGGAGCAAAGGGAATTGACAACAGACAGAAACAGGGACTGAGAGAGAGAGAGAGAGTGTGTGTGTGTGTGTGTGTGTGGGAGAGGGAAAGAAAAGACGCGCCACAGCTGCAAGTATTAAGCTGTATCGCACAAAAGACAGTCATCGATGCTGTCGTGGTCCGGGCGAACGCACACAGTTTTATTTGGAGTGCAGCCACGCGAAGCGCACCACTGGAACCACCAATAGCGCATTACTATTCCTTTACTCTGTGCTAGATATTGTCAGTGCGGAAAGGGGAGGAAATCGTTTCTTGACCTTGAATTTGAATTCCTGCTAGCTGCCAAGTGCGATAACTTGGCTTAAGACTTGGCTAAGCTTAGCTAAAGAAACAAGAGTTGGTCAAATAATATTTGTTCAAATTTGCATTGCGATATATGAATATAGCCGACGTAAACTCGGATCTGAATACTCGGATTTATTTGAATAGGAAGTGAATCATAATAGCCATGAATTCATCGAAATGCATAAAAGACTCCTGCGACCTTTTAGAGGAATGTGATCAATGCAGCAATTTATTGAATATAGTTTTTAAGATTATGGAAGAGGAACACAGAAAACATAGCTTCGGGCTAGACACCATCGATGTTTCCATCGGTAATTTAAAAGGATTTATTTAAAACTAGTTTAAGGCTATAAACATTTGTTTTAAATTAAACAAGAATCACTTAATGTGTGAGAAAAAAAAGAACAATAACTTCATTTTGATAACTTAACCTGGTGGATACTGACAGAATAAGTCAAAAATAAATCTTTTGATTAATAAGCCATTGGTATTTGTTCATGAATACCAAAGTTTTGACTATAGCTGACTTTAAATTCGAGCTTCGGTCCGAAGCAAGCGCTCCTGTTTTTCCAAATGTTCTTTCCGATTCCGCAGAATTTGCTGGTATACATAAATATTCTAACATTCATAAGGGCTTACAATTATATCCGTGTAAAATACTTACGAGAGGACCGTAAGAACTTGTTCATTGCTATTGTATATTTTGTACTTAACTTTGTTAATCTGTTGAAAACTAAAAAATTTCAATTAATAAAACAAAGATTGCAATTCATTGTTATTGTACCTTGCATGCTCGCAACAACTTCGATAGATCGAAATCGAAAAATTTCCATCGATCTATCGCACTACACGAGTGCCATCGATACTATCGATAGAGCCCTCGATGGATTTCCCAGCTCTACTTCGGGCAGCCTAGAGCTATGAGACTTAACTGTCAGGGATAGAGCTGTCCAACTATGGATATTGGGTACCATTGATAGTTTATCGAAGCCATCGATAGTGGGCGATTGTGCCTTGATTTTGACTTAGCACTTATAGCATATGCACATTGTGCTTCTTTAGCCGTGAAGATTTTAATTCAGGAAATATCCACCTGGCGAACCTAAAATAAAACTGGTAAAACAAATGACAACTATCGCTGGCACTATCGATCACTATCAGTAGTGCAATCACAGCGATAGTAGTTGGACGCGACAACTCCGATAGTGCCATCGCTAGCTTACAACCTCTAATCAGAGTTTAACTTCAAGTTCTCATTTGATTGAACTTAAATTAATTATATATGCCACACATAATTGCTTTTTTTATTGAAATTTGAGTATTTGTGTGAATTGCTTGATCTGTCTGTCAATCAAATGTGGAATTGTCTAGCTGCTAAGCAGATCCCTGCTTTGCCATTAACTAAATTCGGCAGCTTCAGGCCCCATAAATAAAACAAATAAACAATTTAGTCAGCCGGCTCAGCTCTAGCTGTGCTTAGGCTAATTATGATGCTCCCCAGGCCAAGGATATTATTGCAATTAGCTCGTGTGTGCATCCATTACAGCCGCCAACTGCAGTGGCTGCCCTCGCAGCTGGCACTGAAATATTTTGATTAAAACATGTTCATGCGTGTGCGTCTGTGTGTGCGTGTGTGTGTGCATGTGTGTGTGTGTGTGTGTGTGCGTAGCTCATAAATAGAGCATGTTGAAGCTGCAGCTACAAAATGCAAATTTCGTTATTTGTTCTGTTGAGCTGGGAAAGCAATGGAAATTAATTTCGAGAACTTTGGCCGGGCGAGGTGGTGGGCGGGGGGTGTGGTGCAAACATTTCACAATAATTATTGCAAATTGCATTTGATTTCAAAAATATGTTTTATAAATCGAACATTCCTTTTGTCTTGCAGGTAACTATCACACACACACACGCACGCCCATATCTATCTGGCAACAACAAGTGATTACGAGTATTAGACACGGCCAACTGCGCTCGTGTCTGCATGAGGTAAGCCTTTGATGTTTCACCTGGCTCTGCATCAATCCAACGACGAGCTGGGCGTGTGGAGCCGCCAGCCCTCGATGGCCCCGACTATCAATAAAAAACACACACTAAGCTCCCACATTGCAGGCCTTCATTTTAATTAGGCGTTTGTGCTGCCAAATCGAATGCTGACACACAAAGAGAGCGAGAGAGAGAGAGAGAGTGAGAGAGAGCGAGAGCGAGAGAGGGTGCTTTGACTTGACTGCTAATTTATTTGGCACTCACAGCGTTGACGTTCGACCTCGCTCAGTGTCCGCGTCAAAGGGCAACTACGTGGCGCAAAGAGAAGCATCCGATACCCAGTCTCGACTCCTGCTCCTGCTCGTGCTCCTGCTCCTGCTCGTGCTGCCCTGCGAATTATGGCGGACGTAGCACATGCCACACATTGCAACGAGAGGGATTTTGGGTCTGACAGGGTTATTAGCACACGTCAAATCCACCAATTTGGCCCGGCGACAGCCCGAAATTATTTTTACCTTGCCCGTAATTGGGGAGCTTACAGTCAGTCGGCCGATTGCAATTAGAGCGCAAATTTATTCGATTGCCGTGGGCAGGCTCTTAAGTAAGCTACAGAGTATGCCATTGTTCGGTTTGTCGTCTTATTCAAAACTGTTTCAATTCACACACAGGCACACACATACATATGCATACATTTTCCCGATCTATACTCCAACTTTATCCTCGCAGTCGAGCTTTATTTTCTGTTTAGTTTTTGCCTTTGCGGCTCTCTCTCTCTCTCAGTCTGTCTCCCTTTTTTCACTATTTGTTTAGAAAAATCAAAGTGCACTTTAGATTGCCAGCAACGGGAAGTAGAGTTCATGGACATGGCTTTGAGTGTGTGTGTCTGTGTGTGTGTGTGGCCAAACAAAACGAACAGCAGACAAGGCGAATGCCATAAGTTGCAATCGAGTTTCGTATCTTAATAGTTGGGCAAACCCCAAAAAAGTTTCGTCTCGGTCTTCCTCCCTCGCTCTCCCTCACTCACCCTGTCTCTCTCTCTCTCTCTCTTTCTCTGCTGGCTCTGTTGTCCATTAAGAGTTGGCTTAAACGTTGCTCCAATTGGTAATTAATACAAGCAAAATGGTCAACAGAGGGCTGCCACAAAATGCATAGCATACTTATGTGCGTCAGTGTAAAGGTAAAGTGTATTCCGGTTGACAGCTGACAGCCTGTTTGTACCCATTGTTGCAGCTGCAGCTGCTGCTGCTGCTTCTGTTGTTGTTGTTGTTGTTGTTGTTGTTGTTGTTGTTGTTACTGTTGCTATTAGTTGTGTTGTTGACAGCTTAGACTGTAGTCATCTCAGTATGGAAGCGTGTGCGTGCAGCCAGCCAGACGTCGTAGTTGTTGTTGTTGTTGTTGCTGTCGTTGATGACGAACGAGTAAATTAAAATTCAAAACAATTTTGCTATGACAAATTCCATTTTATGGCATCAAAATTATGCAATAAATATAAACCGAAATCCGTAACTAACAATGTGACAGAGCGAGTGAGTGGGGGAGAGAGTGAGAGAGGGTGGGCGGGAGAGCGGGATTGGGATTGCGAGGCAAAGCTGTAGAATAGGATTTCGAGTTATAACAACAAAACGACGTAAACAAAATGTTGCAAAACAACAGCAAAGCTCCAGCATATGCAAAGCCCGCCTGCATCTCTGCACGCTCCACTCTCCCTTTCTCACATCCTATTAGTATGCGTGTGTGTGTGTGTGTGTGCGTGTGCAGCACGGCGGTGTGTGGACGCAGATAACGTTGGCATTACGTCAGGATAACGTTGAAATTACATTTTTCACACAGACTGGCAATGTAGTTCGTGGCGGAGAAATGGCGGCTGGGCAGGCGAGTGGGGCGTGGCAGAAGGGTCGTCTGACACTGACCGGCACACACATGCAAATTTAGTTCAAGCAACAGCTCACACACACACACACACACAGGCAAAGTTAAGCCTCGGCATGCCTGCTGACAACGGCGGCCACAAAACACTGCGACTGGGAGCAGGAGCAGAAATCCAAGTTTCCAAGGCATGTCCATGGCTGCATCAGAATATGCCGGCATTCACTGGGACACAGACAGACAGACAGACAGACGGACAGCTCCTTGCCTTTGGCTTTGGCTTTGGCCCTGGCCTCAGCTCGGCAAGGCAGCTGCTCGACCTGCCGCTGACACATAAGGTGCATATTATTTCTATTATATTTTTGCATGCATTCGGAATAGGTGCACTGAGTGCAGCTGCCAGCTGCCTGAGCAGTGCTGCGTCGTCTCGTCATTCTCATGTGCATGCCGAAATCCTTAATGTGCGAATTAAAATAATACACACACACACACACGCACATGTAAATAAATATACATATATACTATGTATGTATGTGTGTATCCATTTGCTGAGTGAGCGAGAGGAGAGCGCTGTCAAAAGCAGCTTAAAGCTTTGCTGGTCACATCTACAAAAATAAAAAATAAAAAATAAAAATAAAACCAAAAAAGCAACAACAACAACAACAACAACAAGAAACATCAAATGAATTCCATTTGGCAAATAAATAATTCCTAAAAGTATGCAACGTTTTCTTTGCCAAATTCAATTGCTCTGCTCTAATTATGTGTGCATACACACACACACACACACACACACATACATATTTATACTTTAGACAGCTGCTGCTGAAACATTCTTCCTCTTCGATTCTAGTCAATCGAACTTCAGTCACAAGTTCATTTCCGCTCCGATGCCCCCCAATCGAAGTCACTCGAATGCGAAGAGTCAACGAGTTATGCGGCATTGATTTTCGGCATCAAACAATGCTGATTTAACATGACTTCAATTAGCTGCGAGTAAAAATATAAATGCATAAATGCTTTTAACGTGTACGTTTAATGGATTGCATGCCTGATTGATGGCCGTCGCCGATTCGAGCCGAGCGCTCAGCATGTGCGGGCCTTAAGCCTTCGGCCGGGTCCAGGCTGCACGGCGATTCAATTGGTGGGCTCTCGGCTCGGAGCGTAATGAAAAGCATTTAAGTGCAATTTCGATTTCGATTCGAGGCCGAAAGACTTTGAAAGCCATTTTGCGTATGCCTTTGAAAAGGCGAACGCAGATGCCTCGCATCCCTTCTCAATTCGGACTCTGCTCTTCTCTATGTGTGCGTGTGTGTGTGTATTGAGACATTCAGCAGAAACTTAAGAGTTTTATGCAATTAATTCGATTAAAAGGTTACCACAGCATCCGAGCAGCACGCAGTCAAGTGGGAAAGGACTCTCTCTCTCTCTCTCTCTCTCTCTGTCTCTCTCTCTGTCTCTCTCGAGCTGCTCCAATTTTGTTTGCCCAACTTTTTGAGCTGGCTGACTGACTTTGCGGCCGCTGGCTGTCCTCTGCACAATGGCTCAATGCTGGATCAAATTATGGTACATCAGCAGTTTGCATTTGAGGTGTGGTCGGAGTTTGCTCATTTGCGAAGCGTTGCGCCCGCCATCGTTGCGTCAGTGCGGTTGAAGCTCAGCCCGTGCTGCCGGGTCAGAGCCAACAGCGCCGTAGGCCCAGTGCCCAGCAGGAGCAAGGGCCGCCAACCGCACGGCAGCATTAGCAGCAGCTGTGTCAGCGAACCTTTTGCAGCGGGCCTAGGGCACTGCGGGAGGGGGGCGGACCCAGCCGGGTCTCGGCCCAAACAGGCCGGGCCCGGGCCGACACGAAAACCGATTATCTACCGCAAATATGGCCACTTCCGCAGCAGCATGAATAGGAATTCCGCTCATCTGGGCGCACAATAAGACGGACGCAGGCTGCTGCCGCTTTCAATGCCCGACCCACTGCCGGCTGCAGCAGAGCGTATTGATTTTGCCCGCCTGGGTGGAATGGATGCATCTATCGTAGCGTCTGTCACAGATCCCGGACTTGGAGTTGCTCGACTCTCGCAGCTATTTGCTTCAGACTCCTGAGACTCCTGCGACTCCTCAGATTCCTTGGGCTTTTCCCACTCCTCCCACAAGCTCTGCTGCAGCGCTATCTTCATTAATCAAGCCCCAAATAGTCGAAACGCCGCCGTCTCTCCAGTACCTGCTCGACATCCCTGTTAACATCTCGGCTCGACACATCGGACTCTCGGGCCTACGGCGTGTGGCTGGGGTAATATGGCTTAATGTGTCATGTCCTCAACCATTTGTCAACGCCAGGGCTTAGGCGATGAGGTTGCCTTTATTTTACAGCTGGCCGTCAGCACGCAATCATGCTTCGATTGGCGTGCATTAATTCAACTTTACAGCTTGCCAGAATGACGCCCATGGCGACCGGGGGTAGCCGCTTGGCTTGAAGTCCCAGCCCCACATTCTTCCCAATAACTATGCAGACTTTGAGCTTGCAAATCGTGAACGGTTTCCTGCACGATTTCGTGCAGAGGAAAACGCCAGTGAAGCTCATATGAATGGAGCCCAAAAGCAAACAGAAAGTGAATAGAAGTCCGAGCTAAACCTGGATGCGAATGTCATTTTGTATCAATTACCTTTTTAGCAAGTTGGTTGCCTTTTGAAGCGTAGGAATACAATATTTTAGAGAGTGAGAGAGAGTGAAGGAGAGAGAGAGAGTGTGTGTGTGTGTGTGTGTGTGTGTGTGTGTGTGGGTGCGAAACCTTTTCGTCGAATTTTGCACGCACATTTCAAATATTTTAGTGCATTTTTACGGCGAACGGAAACGGCAGCAACTTTTATCACGTATTGACGGTTGAGTGCCCAGAGCCCGGAACGCCTGCCCCCTCTCTCCCGACTCAGCATCACTATGTCTAGTTACTATCCTGTTGCCACCTCAGCCCCAGCCGGCTGCTGCAGCTGCCCTTTTAAGCTGTTTGCAAAAGGTGCACCGGAGCAGGAGTCTTCAGCTCTCTGGAATCGTTCAATTGCAGCGCAAAGTTTTCATTCAAGAAAAAGCGAAGAAGAGCCGAAGAAAAGAAAACGGAAAAATTCTTGCCGTTTTCAACTCGAGTGGCGAAACGTCCGAAGAAGACGTTGCCACCCCTGCCGCTGCCCCTACCCCATTACCCCAGCGCCCTCAACAGCTGTTGGGAGGGTGCAGAGTTTGCCGGTGCTTAGAGTGCCAAGCGTCCATTAAATGCTGTTACCGCTCGTTGTTTTTCTTGTTGTTGTCGCATCTCGGCCATTGCGTGCATTTAGCCTATTATGCTCGATGCTCCAACTCAGCAGTTGCCTGGGCCAGGGCAGAACTAAACAAAAACAACAACAACAACAAAAACAAGTAGGAAGGCTCCAGTCGAGACTGCTCGACTAGGAGATACCTTGAACCCTCCAAGCTGATACTCTAATCATTCTGCAGTGTGGGCAATATTATGAGAATTTATTTGTTGAATAATTTCTTTTGTAGACATACAATCTTAATGAAACTTTCAAAACGTAATCATATGGTTAAAATGTGTGTACATTCCAAAGCACAAGTCTCTAGTACTTGAAATGCGTTTTTTACAAATTTGGGGCGAAGGGAGCGTGGTATCCAAAATCTGTAAATTACAAAATCTTTGTGTTCCATAACTCTATATACAACGCAAATTTGAAGTCTCCAGGCTAAAAAGTGTTCAAACTAGGCTGAAAAAACCAAGGCGATTTTTGGATTATTCTCGATAAAAAAGTTATCGGATGAGTCATCGAAAAAATAAAGCAAACTCGTACTGCGTATGGTACACACGAGTATGCATGCCAAATTTCAGCTCTCTAGCTCTTATATCTTCTGAGATCCTTTTGCTCATACGGACAGACGGACAGGGCTATATCGACTCAGCTCGTCGTCCTGATCAAGAATATATATACTTTATGGGGTCTGCGATGATTCCTTCTGCCCGTTACATACTTTTCACAAAACCGTTATACCCTGATTTCCCATTTTCAATGGGTTCAGGGTATAAAAAGAACAAGGAGAGAAAACAGAACAAGAAAATGTTTAATTGAAATGAATTTCAAGTGGGCGGCAGCAGACGACGGGCCCCTCCCCAAGCCACAGAGACTGAAAGTTGCGTTAACAAGCTTGTCCAGTCTACACAGTGTCTCCCACGCAGCAGCAGTTCGGCTCCGAAGTTTCAAAGCCAATGTCAGTTACGCAGTCGGGCACTGTTTACGCATCCCAGCTATGCAGCTGGCAATTATTTCAATTAGTTCCGAACGCAATGCTTGTCGGTGGCCGGCCTCCAGTCCAATCGATGGCTGCTTCAACTGAAGTCCAACTTATCCCAGCTCCCCGCTCCCAGCTCCCAGCTCCCAGCTCCCAGCTCCCAGCTCCCAGCAGCGGAGCCGATGGCTGCTTTGCGCGCGCTCTGCACATTATGCGGCTTACGCTCCTTCCGCCTGGGTCCCTCTGCATTTGCTGATTGGTGGGCACAGCCTGAGGAGTCCTTCTGCTTCATCGAACCTTTTTTTCACGCTTCCTTCTTTTTGTTTAAGCTTTATATTAGAGTGAAGTGCATGAGAATGACAAATATACACAGAAATACGTGCACACATTCAAGTAGAGCTCTTCCTCAGGCAAGGTAGTCTTCATCTATTATTATCATTATTATCAAGTGCCGAGTCCATGCCATTCAAATTTGATATCCAAAGAGAGCAATTGATGAAGTGTAAGGGACCAAGCCCCTTGCTGTATGCGAGACGACTTGAGCAATAAATGAATATACCCTTAATCAGCTGGGCTTTAACAATAAGTGTAAGCAGTCAAGTGTTGAAAAAAGAAGCAAGTGTAAACTTCAAAATCTAAAAGCAAATAAATAACAAATAAGAAAGCTCTAGTCGAGACTGCCCGACTACGAGATCCCCTGAGCCCTTCGCACATGCACACACACACACACACAATTTGGGACATCTAGCTCTAAAAATGTAGCAGGTTTAAGTTAATTACTTATTTTCGATCATATGTTTAGTCGATAACAAAATAACGGGACAAGTTATCGATTTTTGAAGAAAACTTCGATTTGCGCGTGGTATAGACGGACCTAAGAAAAAATTACAAGTCTCCAACTCTTATATATTCTGAGATCGACGCTTTCAAACACACGAACAGACGTGCAGACGGACAGACGGACGGACTTTGTGAGGTCTACTACGCCTCCTTTTTCCTATTACATATTAAAAAATAAAAAATATATACTCGTTTTCAATGGGTTTAGGGTATAAAAATGCAGCCCTATATATCGATAGATCGCAGCTCTGGTCTCCAGCTCCGATATGTCGATTCAGTCGTACAAAATGTAACAGAAATAAAAATTGTAAGCTCTAAATATGTCTAGGTATATTACAATTCGATTCTGATAAGATAATTAATCGATAACATTGCATTGGTAATAGTAATCGATTTATTGAGCAACTACATATTGAGTGCCTCCACCTAGATATCATTCAATGCATTTTCAACGGATTCGGGCTATGCCAATATTCTCCAATTGCGAGAGAACTTTATCGTCGCCCCGCTTGGGCCAGCCCCATGCTTCTCAGTCTCCCCAAGGGAGTAGGCTGCCCTGGAACTGGGGTCTCTGACTCCCTCTGGCCTCATCTGCCAGTGTGCCGCTGAATCTGCATGCAGATTTCAGGTAAGCCTCGTGCCGGCATTTGCGGACAAGCCTAAAAGTAGGCAAGGCCTTTTGCTTCGCCAGTTGCTCGAGGCGGGTGGAAGGTGATTTACGACTCTGTTTTTGTGTTTTAAATATTATAATAGAGTTAAGTGCCGATTGCCGATTGCCGACTGTCGATTGTCGGTTGGCGTTGTAGACGTGTGAGGGGCTTTTTATATTTTTGCTTTTTTCATGCGATAGGAATATACATATATTTACAGGCCGTGCGAGCCTTTAATAAGGTCATTTTGAAATGCGGCAAAGGGCGCGGGAGCAGAATTATGAGTCGCATTACGCAAATGTTGCCAACGCCGCAGCAGCAACAGCAGCAACAATAACAGCTACAATAACAATAACAATAGCAATAACAACATGAACGAGTCGGCGTCGTAAAGTTGTCCTGGCTGCCTGCACACACAGCCTGTCCCATAAAACATGTATGCGCATATGTTGTTGTTGTTGTTGTTGGCTGTGTGTTTTCCTTTACTTTTTTTTGCGTGTGTGTAATGTTTATTGTTGCCAGCTGATTAAGTTATTATTATTATAGTTTATGTTCACGCGGTTGAAGTTGACCGTTGGCAATTTATGGGAAAATCGCGCTTTTCCACTGGATTCCATTTAATGGCATTGCATACGCATTACGGATAATACACTCAAGTGTGTGCTGTCTCTGTGTCTGTATTTGTGTGTGTGTGTGTGTTTATTGATATACATACATCAATGCCAAATAATGCCTGCACATGCCACACACACACACAAACACTCACACACACACACACTCGCACTCACACGCATATAAACAGATTCTATTGCAGCCGGCCAAATGTTATGCTGCAGTTCAAAGTGCATTTCAATGCGATATGCATGTCTTGTGTGAATGATATGCGACCCGCACAAGCATTCACACACACACACACACACACATGCACACACACAATCAGAGACAGGGCAGGCGACGCGCGAGGCGAGGAGGCGCGAGCCCTGAAATTTATGCTGTAAGCGCGGCATGCAAATAATGTTAATTTAAATGCGAGTATCATCGGTAGCAGCAGCTATAAACCAACACCAATGCCACCACCACGAGCACCACTATCAGCACCACTATGGCCAACGAAACAACAACAGTGAACAAACAGAGACAGACTGGGAGGGAGAGAGTGGGAGAGAGTGAAAGTGGGAGTGGGAGAGCGAGCGAGTGAGTGAGTGAAAGAGACAGTGTCACAGGCATAGGCAGGCGACGGCTGATGTTTTGGTATGGCTGTGCGTATACCCTGTAGCCGCGGCATGCAACATCGGGTAGCTTGCTTCCTTCTACTGAAATATGTTCAAGGGCTTGTATAAATATTTATCAAAATACTTTCAGCTGATATACAAATACATATATGTATATAAAGCATAAATATCTAATTTACAATGAGTTAACGAGAGAGAGAGAGAGAGAGAGAGAGAGACATAATATCTAACGATAATTTTACTGTTTTTCTTTCACATTTTCGCATTCTTTTCATTTCATTTCTCATTTCGTGCTCATTTTTTAGAGAGCAAAGGCCGGGATATCACTGCCTTTTATGCTAGGGGCTGAGGTTGAGGTTGGGGCTTGGGGTTTGGGTCTGATGGAGTGGGGCGCGTTTGCTTTAAAGTGCCTGTCGCATGTCGCACAGCAAAATTTAAAGCGCAATTAAATTTTGTGGCATAGAATGCCGCCATAATAAACTGCAGCCAGACCCAGAGGTCTCAGGTGTGCCCCTCTCTCTCTCACACACTCTCTCTCTCTCTTGCTCTCGCTGCATTGCATGGCTCATGTGATAGAGCTCGCCGGGATTAAGCTACGCTACTATAATGATAATGATGTCGATCCTAGCAACGTGGCGATAATGCTCCTGTTAATGCCCATATACGCCCAAGCGGAGCAGCCACGCCCATCGGCACGCCCACGTTTATTTGCCAGCCAAATACGCCGGCAAGCAAATTGATGCCATGTCGTACCTTCCACTTAAGCAGCTTAGTTTCGCATGCATACGGATGAGCTGTGGCACTCCGCTGAGAATATTTCCTTTTATTTGCGCCCTGAATGAGCGAGCAGCATCTAATTAGCTATTTGCTTATTATGCGGGGCAACTGTAACCATAGCCAAACATACAGCACATACACGCACACACACACACACACACATATGCAGAGCCTCAACAACCAATTAATTGTATCCAATTGGAACAACAATTTAATGAAATCCTTAAGCAAAAGCTTTGCCAAAGGAACTTGCATGAAACAAGTTTGCAAAAAGAGCAATAATATCCATTATATACCCCTACATATATAATTTATTATATATCTAAGTTCACATATATATATCAATTCATATCCAGGAAACGTTAACAACTAAATTTGAAAAGTATTAATTATCTGCTCATTCATTAGCAACAACAACTCAATCTCTGCTTATCGCTTTACGAAGATAAGGAAGATTGTTGCAGTGGGGCGCTACCGACTGCATAATACTCTGTAAGCACATAAATTCTGGCCAATCCTTGTATGGAGTCTAGAATGCCTTACATGTAAATAATATGGCAACTATTGGGGATTTATCAATATGCCACGCCCCCAAGGCAACGTCCAAAACATGTAGAGAAGCTCCAACGTCATATATTCTTTTCAACTGTAGTACATAATTAAAATATAAATGAATTTAATTTAAAATATCATATATCTATTAAAAGTTACAAGAATCCTTGCGAACAGAAGATTGTATGAAACCAATATACTCATTTCAATTATGGATGAGTATGAATATAATTTAAGACACTAACGCATACCTATACACACTCACACACACACACGCGTGCATACTGCACTTGCTTAATGAATAGGGCCAGCAATTTTAATTAGGCGCAAATATGTTGTTCCATGCATTTTTGTTGCTGCGCTGTAATTGGAGTCGAGCCCTTATTAATATTACGTATACGCAGCATTGAGCAGCCACATCTATGGGTTAATATGCGTTATGCTACGGCCATCAATATGCATATACAAATATGTGTGCATGTTTGTGTGTGTGTGTGTTGACTTTCGTGCTTGACTTTCTGCAGATAATAAATTTTGCATGCGGTTTTGCTCGGCGAGCAGCTCGGATCGGCCGCTGCTGCAGCTGCAGCTGCAGCTGTTGCTGTTGCTTCTGTTGCTATTGCTGCTGAGCTATAAATTCAATTACCACCTACTAATTAAATTCAATTCATTAAAGAATCATCTGCACTTTTTTCGCATTGGCCATTGTGCGTAAATTGGCCAAACATCAACTCGATTCGCTTTTTACCCCGCTTGACTGATGCGTCTTAAGCTTTTGCTTTTGTGCCAGCTAATGCTCAATCTGTGACCTGACACCCAAAGCCCAACATGACAGCTAAGTATTATAAGTTAAGCACACACACATAGACACACATGCGTTTGTGTGTGTGTGTGTGTGTGAGTGTGTCCTTAGAGCATAGCCAGAGCTAACACACTGCTGTGACCGCAACGGCTGGCGATTGAACAAGCCACAAACTGTCATTTAAAACATTTGCAAAATGCTCAATAGAGCACACAGAGAGGCAGAGGGGGTGGGAGGAGTAGGAGGAGCTGAAGGAGCAGAGGGAGTCTTCTGTTTAGAAATCGATCGACTGTTTAGTATTTTGCTGAAATTGTCAGCAAAGGCGAAAGAAGTCGTAGTCTTGCGTTATTCATATCCACCTGGCCATGCAACCTGAATATGCAAAACGAATTTGATCGCATCAGTGGGCGTGGCTGGCTCTAGAGAGCAGCAACAACAGCAGCAGCAGCTGGCATTCAGATGCAGCTAAGAAATGCAGGACAATGTGAAACAGGCGCCCAAAAAAGTAGGCAACACAAATTGCGCTGAGTGTGTGTGAATGTGTTGGTGTGTGTGTTGGTGTGTTTTGTGCATTTGTTAGTTGTCATGTTCCAACAGGCATTTGTGCCAGCATTGGACGGCCGGCCATATTGGCCTGCTGCTTGTTTTGGCCGATTTGACGGCGCCTGCGGTGCGCTGGCAGTCAAATTAGCAAAAATGGCTAACGTGAGCAGCCGCCAACAAGAACAGTTGGTGGGCCAAGGAACATGACAGACAGCATAAGGTCCCTGGGAAATGGAATGTGGCTAATTACTTTGGAAAGTCAAGTTATTAGCGTGATTACAAAGGCAATATATGCACAACTTGCTAACAACAGCAGCAGCAGCAGCAGCAGCAGCAGGAGCAACTGAAACAGCAGCAGGAGCAGGCAAGCCAAATGCCGCAAACCCAACAACAACATAACAAGAAAAAGGCTTACATGGAAATTACCGGATCAGATTCGTGGCAGCAGAACACGGAATGTAGCTTGGCGGAGCGCCCATGCGGTTGAAGAGAAGCCACAGCAGCAGCAGCAGCAGCAGCAGCAGCTGCAACAGCTGTAATGCAAGAGAGAGAGAGAGAGGGACAAGAGAGAGATAGAGAGAAAGATGTTATAATAATAATAATAATCATAAAACGGCAACAGCAACAAGCGCGGCTAGACTCAAGCGCGAATTGGCTGGGCGCTCAGGATATGAGATACCCTGGGATTCCTGAGTGCAGAGCGGGTAGCCACTGCCGCTGCTCGCTGCAGCAGAATGGCATGCTCAACAATGCCAAACTGACTAGCTCACTGATTGACTGACGGATTAATTAAATGCCAAATAGTTTGATATGCCCAGATATGGAATGCATTCGATTTTGTGTTTGCCGAATGCCTCAGGTGCGAGACTCAATGCCAGATTCAATGATTATTTGATTTGAATTCAATTAAGATATCCCTTTAATTTTCGAGTAGAATATTCACTTACAATGTGAAATTTCATTGCTATATAGACGTTATTGTTTTTGTTTTTAGATAAATGAATTGCATCAAGCATACTTTAGCATTTCCTTATATTGTTCTTATTATTATTTTTATTGAGTGTTGAGCTCATGCAATTCAAACTTAGTATCTTAGCAACGCATTTAGTGGAGTGCCATATACCAAACCTCCTGCTTTATGCGAAACAACTTAATTATTAATACAGCAACAACAATAGAGCATCAATAAAATAATTACAAATGTGTGTCTCAATTGGAGAATAACTTCGATTAAGAGGCTGCCTTTAAGGCAACTTAAGGTAAGCTAAAATTAGATTAAGCTCTAGATTCTATTTAATGGGTTCTTTTTGATGGAAGTATCTCAGATCATACATTATATTAAAATAGAGCTTAGAGGTGATAGCACTATGGTTAAGATTCGATAGACTTATAGCTATATATCGATAGTTTTGAATCGATAGATCTTAGATCAAGACCCAATCCATTGCTAAGGCAGGCTAATAAGAAATCAGGCTAGATCACTCTAAAGGCTCAGTATCAATAGACTTATAAACTACATATCGATAGTTTACCCTACTGAAAGAAATCGATAACGGCATAAACAGAAGAGGAAAAGGGCAAGCGGCATTTTAAGTAAGCTTAAAAGCAAATCTAGGTAAACAATTTTCTTTTTTTCGACAGAGTCATTCAGGCCCCAAATTTCTGCTTATAGAGTGTATAGACATTAAGAGAAAAAAATAAAATAAACCAGCCAGTGCTCAACTTTTAAGATAGTTCCGAGTTCATATTAACTCTAATCTCCAATAAATAAAGTAAAAAAAATCCTACTACAGAGTCTTCTCCTAGCCCAAGGGCGTGCCCTAGCTATTCTTCGAGCTGCACTGCCTGGACGCAGACTGTTTGGCTGCGCATCGAGTCTCTCGAGGTATTCTTTGGCCAGCTCTAGAATGGCGTGCCCTGTGAGCCCTTGTGGCCTCACTCTGGTACCAAGGTTTTTCTGCCTGGGGAATACTCCGCTCTTTTTAGATACTAATGCTGTAACTTGTCTTCAGTATACGAAAGATCTTTTGTACAGGATATGTGTTAGTTTGTCAAGGGTTTTGTGAAGGGCAGGCCATGCCGCAGCTCTGGGCTGTTTGTTTGATGTAATTGCTGCGGCAGCGACTGAGGCTAACTGTTGTTGTTTTTGGCTGCTTGCACTTTCAGTTGGCAAGGCGGCTGTAGGATGTCGGCTGTAGGATGTCGGATGTCGGATGTCGGATGTCGGCGGGATGGCAATTGCTAGTTTAATGCCCGTAATGCGCGTCAGCAGCAACAACAAAAAACCAGCAGCAGCAGGAGTCAGAGCAGGAGCAGGAGCAGGAGCAGGAGCAATGTAATCACCAAGTAGAGCCTAATAACTCCGCCACTTTTGGCCTTGTATCGCGTAGGAGCAAAAGATGCGGTTTTAGCAAGCGCAATTATCCCGGCCAGCCGCCAGCTCGAGTGGAGCTCTGCTCTGGCACTGGCAGGAAGGAAGGAAACTGCCTGACGACAGTAATCTCGCAGTGCAGCGGACAGCGGCCGCAGATAACCGCAAATAGTTGAATTGCATAATAGTTGCAAACATTTTATTTGCATTTGCCTGGCGCCGGACGATGCTGGCGCGTTTATCTGGCCGCCTCCTCCAGCTGCCTCCCTCTCCCTCCCGCCCTCTCAGTTGCTCTCAGTGCCCTCCCAGCCGGCTGTCTGTCTGTCCAGCTGTCTGTCTATCTGTCTGTGTTAATGTTTGTTAATTTTTAACGCCACATTACAGCGAGCCAAGCCCAAAAAATATGCAAATTTCCTCAATGGAGCCAGAGTTAACTTCATTTGCGTTTGCTGTTGCGTTTGCTGTTGTCATTGTTGGACGCGGTCTAGCTGTTGCCCTTGTTGTTGTTGCTGTTGCTTTTGGTGTTGTACATGGCATTTGTAATTGCAGCATTTGATTGCAACAATTTGGCAATTTCGTATTCGATTGCATACTTTGCGGGCTCTGTTTATGTCCTGATTTCGCATTTTTCGCTTAGCTTGACGATGTGCCAAATGAACTACGCCACATGCCCCTTAGCCCCCTCTCCCATGCCTGGCCACACATTAATGGCCATGCAAATTAATTGCCAGCAATTAAGCGCAAATTAAAATGCATAATTGTATAACAAGTTTATGCGCATTGAAACCAAATTTCAATTAAGCCTAAACGCTTCAGCAGATAAACGCTCGAGTCCGCCGCATGATTTCAATATGTGTTCAAGCGACTGCACCTCGATGCGGCCTCTGATAGAGGCATAAATATAAGTATATACAAGTATCATGAACATCAGGGCAATGCAGAGAGGGACCTCTATTATACCATCCAACAAAAGGGAGAGCGAGCCGGGGGACAGAGAAGATCTTAATTCCTGGGTTGACAGAGCTGACTGCCCATTCCCAGAAACTTTTACCGAAAATGTAGATTCACTTTTACTGACTCAACATTTCAAATAAAATAAATTTAACTATAGGTAGAGCTACAAAGCCATCAACTGCTCTTTATACTCTTTCACGAGAGTAAATGGAGTATATTGGTTTTGAGCAATGCCCATCTCGCTATCCGTCCGCTTGTCTCTCAGTCCGAATGCAATTTGTTTCGACGCCATTGACGTTAGGGACTTGAAATTTGGAAGATAAACTCGTGTATGTTCTCGAACTATAAAGTGTAAGCATTTTCCTGATCTGCCCTCTAGGGGCGTGGCAAACTGTAAAATGTATTTTCAGGTAAGCCAGAAATAATATAAGAAGAAAGCTGAATTTCGGAATGTTGGCCATTCTATGGCAAAAAGCAATGGCGGATATCTCAAATCGGGTAAAACTGTATCTTCTGTTCTAAGGCTAGAACGTGAACTAATGCTACGCCCACTAGGGGCAGAGCAATAGAGCAGATAGAGTTGAATTGCCATCTTTTGAAATCTGATAACTATCTCCTATGTGGAATGACATAATAATATCGAACAAAATCTTTCGATATATCCCAAAAACGATGCCAATCAATACTATCGATAGTGCTTGAACAGCTCCAACATTAGGGATGCATCATCTCCAGCCAGATTTGATCCAATTTGATTTGCCAACTACTGTCAGGGATGCCAAACCGACTTCAGCTGGATTGAGACACACATAATTACCCGTGTGGAGGCATCAGTCGAGTTGCAGTCATCTATTTTCTTATTGGAAAATATGCAAATGCTGTGGCAGTGGCAACACTTTAACGCATTGCCTTAAGTAGCACAGGATGTGGCATGGAAGATCCGACAGGCTCAAGTTGATATTAGCTCTACCTTTGCCTCTGCTTTTGCCTTTGGCTTTGGCTTTGGCTTTGCCCATGCCTGCGTATGCAAGCTGGATGCCTAGGCAAGGATGCGCCACGCTTTAGACTCTTCAAACAAATACCCTATTTGCATAATGAATTGGGATATGCCGAGCCAAGCTCGCTAATGGCTGAGAGCCGCACCAACGAGTGCAGGCTGACATGACTCGGCAGAAAACGAATCCAATTGCTACTCTAATTGGGCAAAATAATCTGCGAAGTCAGCCAGTTAGAGTATTTTGGAGCTCGACTCGACTCGACTCGAGGCGGCGTTTGCTTTCTCTTAGTTGGCTTTCTCGTTTGGTTTGGCTGGCAATTGCAATTCGCCTGTTTGCAGTGCCCCGGCGCGCCGTCGGCTATACCAATGCAAGTCTTGGCACAGCTCACAAAGGCGAGTTCCTTAGATTGGCTTTGCCCTGCATCGGCTGCTCGCTTGACTTGGCCCGACATGCCTTTGGCGCACCGCGTAGCCGCATGTTGAGCTAGTGCGTCGCTCCCAACTGGGCTCGGCCAGCCAACAGCCAACAGCCCACGGCCCACGGCCCACGGTACGGAGCTACGGCTAGCAGCTGACGGCCAGCCACAAAATGGCCGTAGTTGGCCCGAACGGAGGAATGCGAATGCTGCCAAAGGAATATTCTTGGCAGCGATTTGGCCACAATTACAACATCTTAATGTGGACAACACACAATCCGACAGAGCGAGAGAGAGAGAGAGAGAGAGAGAGAGAGAGAGAGAAAGAAAGATGGAGGGTAAGAGCGAGAGGGAAATACTGATTGAGATTGGCCTCTGGCTTTCGCTTGATTAGTTACGAATGATTCGGTTGAAATTGTTGGCAGCGTTTCAAAACAGTTTCGACTTCTTTTTGGCAGCATCATCATCAATCGCTGCATTGCGAAAATATTCAAAGTATAATTTCCCTATAAACACACGACATGGCTTTGTGTTGTAGCTGTAGTTGTTGTTGTTGTTGCTCTTGGTCCATTGTATTAAATTTGTGTGCTCGCTGCATGCCCTTGGCGTATTTGCTACCGAAAGCAGCACGCAAACTTTGAAAGTATTCCCTGTTTGAATTTCCTTAACACCTCAAGGCCTGCACAGCATCCAGACAGCGACGCATGCACAAACACAGACAGCCGCACACACACCCACACACCCACACAGAGAAAGAGAGAACGCGAATCGAGTTTGGTGAACTTTTCAAAAAGCGCTTTAGCGTAAAAACGGCTCCGTTGGGCACCGCAGCGAAAGTGTGCGAAAGATGCTTGCAAAGAGCTGCTGGATGGCTGTTTGCCTGTTTGCCTGGCTGGCTGACTGGCTGGCTGGCTGACTGGCTGGCTGACTGCTCGGTTAGCTGTGGGCGCTGAGTAAAGGGGAGCAAAGTTTTTGGTCGGCCAAATTTAAATACGCAAACTTTACCTGGCTGCGACGTGGGGCGGCTTGTAATTTTCTTTTAGTCAACTTTGAACGCGCTCGAAATGATTTGCATGCGTCCCGTGCACCCGGCCCACATGGCGTATGCGTGTTTGTATTAGTTTGCTACAGCCCCAAACGAATCGACTCGAAATAAAATGCAAGGGCTCGCTCGCACAAAAGATACACACGAATCCTAAAACGGAAAGAAAAGCCACACACCTACACGGATTCATATAGACACATACATATACACAAATAAATATATATGAAATATATGTATATATGTATATTTGTGTAAAGTAAGCTGCATTGGAAAACCTCAACAAGCAGCCGCTGGCGGCGGGCAGGCAGGAGTCGAGTGAGGCAGGCGCCCTGCTAAGGATGCGGGCAGATTCAACAGACCTGACCAGGACACGGCAAGGCGGGCAGGCATCAGACAAGGAAAAAAGCAGCATTAACTGAGAGTAACGATACGTGGCAAGCAGCTCCACTTGCAGCTGCAGTTGCCACCGAAGTGACAGTGAAAAACAGTGGAGCAAATGAAAATCTCTGGCGAGGCAGCTAAGCAGCACCCAATGGCCAACAAGTCGGCATAGTGCACCTATACATATATGTATATATGAGGGCTGCTATACATATATCGTTACACATGTACATATGTATTATGCACGTGTTGAACATTGACTGCAAACATTTCTCATTCTGTTGGCTGTCTGCACGCAAGAGTTGTCCAAAAACTAACTCGAGAAACTGGATTCTCAGTCGAGCAGTCCAAAGGTCTGCTAGATCCCTCAGTAGAGCTAGCAGCACGGGATCGGTACAGACTTAGAGTCTAGCAAATATGAAATTTAGACTCTGATACTCTCAAGCTTTTACTCATTTTGTCTTAATATTCGGCATTCTCTATTTTTCATATATATGTATATATATATTCAACCTTTTCTGTTTAGATCAGGTTGTCAAATAGTTAGCAGGACATCATTCTGAAAATATTAAGTAACACACAAAAATTAACTCAGTTGACATAACATATAATTTTTATCATTTTAAAATATGATTGATCTCAAACGAAAATAATTTATTTTTATATTTTATTATTATTATTATTATTATTATTATTATTATTATTATTATTATTAATATTATTATTGTTTTTTATTTGTTTTTATTATTATTTAGTTTGTTGATTATTATTATCATTAATTTGGTATTTATTTTAATTATTGTTATTATTATTTTACTTTTCGTTACTTCATTTTATTTTTATTCTTTTCTTTTTTTTTTTTTTGTGAAAAAGTTTTACTTTAATTAGTACAGTTTAATGTGTTACGACTCTATAGCTGATTTGCTTAATAGTTAATACTAAATATTTAATAGTTAGTGCTTGTGAGATGCTTCATCTTTCTTTTTTGATAAGACTTTTACTTACATACTTACATGTAATGTTCAAAGAAAAAGAAAGAGGAGGAGGAGGAGAAAGCGAGCGATGTTATTTACTTCGAAAATATTATGATTGTTAATATTTAGCTAGTTTTCTGAGAAATACTTTCATGCAAGAGTGCTACAAAGCAGAAAAGATAATACAGAATGATAATAATAATAATAAATACAATTTGACTGAGGGAGATAGAGAACAACTCTTATCGAATACCTTATATATGAGCCAAATTAGCAATTCAAATGAAACATTGTATTGCCTGCTGGCTTGAGCAAAGGAAATTCATTATTAAAATATTCCGTCGCTCCGCCATTTTGCTCAGTCGAGTCTATCTTAACATAATAAAGCACACGGCATATTCTTGGTGCGGGAGTCGAGAATCTAGGAAAATAGAATTTGGCAAATCTATTTACTCTAATTCAATATAGAAACATAATATATTAACCGAAAGATGCTTTGCCAACTCATGGACAGTTTATTATTGTGTCTCGCTCGATATTGGCAGCAGACGAGGACTCAGTCGACACGCGATGCCAAACGAACTCAATAACTCAAAATGAGAAGACAGAGTGAGAGATAGAGAGAGAGAGATAGAGAGGGAGAGAGAGAGTGCATTTCGCTGTCAGTGCTGGCGATGTGGCAAAATGTTTTGTAATTATTTGGCATGGATAATTACGCAGCGCATGCAAATCGCAGCAAATGATGTGGCGTATTCCCAACAATTTTAACAATTCATTTAGTTTGGCGCAGCGAGCAGGAGTAGAAGCAGCAGCAGCAGCAGCAGGAGCAGGAGCAGGAGTATGGAGGAGATGCTTAAAGCGAAAAGTATTCCGCATAATTTTGCGGTTTTCTGTTTGGTTTTTCGGTGCTTATTCACTTTTTTTTTTTTTTTTTTTTTTTTTTTTTGCTGAGCAGCTGCCCGCTTCATCTGCCGCCCATTCATCCAATTACAGCCCCCTAACTTGGCTCACATTTCGATTGTCCGTTGCCCGTTGCCCGCTGCCCGTTGCTATATGCGGTTTAAGCCTCATTTCCTTGCACTTCCGCATTTGGCATGCAGGCATAGAGAGAGGAGAGGAGAGGAAGAGTGAGAAAGAGAGAGAGGAAGGGAGAGGGAGAGGGAGACAGAGACACACGCATGCACACATGGATAGACAATGGCAAATGCTTTTCGGGAGCTTGGCTACTGAAAAATGCAAAACTTTCATTTGCACTCGGTGCTCGTTATGAAAGAGACCAAGGAAATTGCTGACGGGATGAGGCAGAGAGAGACAGAGAGAGAGAGAGAGAGAGAGAGACAGAGAGAGGGATGGAGGGGGGAGAGGTTGCTGGTGTCGACTCTGTGCGGCCTTTAACTCGGTTATCCCCCTGTTAGCAGAGCTATACAATTTATTAGAGTTTCGTTTTGTTTAGTTGCCCTTGCACAATGTTTTGCTGCTCCGCCCGCTCCCCGAATTGCATAAGTAAATAACGCACGTAGCTGCAGTTTTTGTGCAAAACTTCAAGCGGCAAATTAAACAGAAGAGCAGAATAGCAGAACGGCAGAGAAGGCAACAATAACTGAGAGCAAAGCTCAGCTTAAGTGCTCTATAATTGATGGCTATTAGCTGATATCAGCATATGAGCCGGGGCAGAGTTCGCCACTCAGAGGAGGAGGAGGAGCAGGAGGAGGCGGATGAGGTGGAGGAGGTGCCACATCACCACTCTAAAAACTCTATACATATGTAAATCATGGTATGTGTATATAGACATATATACTGATCGCATAAGAGTATTGAAGCTGCGGCTAGTGGCCTGGGATGGAGGCTGTGGGGGCGTGAGGGCGTGCAGCAGCCTGGAAAAACATTTTGTGCCGGCCACAAAACAATTGTGCTACATATATTTAATAAACAAGTTGTTTGTGTCGGTGCGAAATAAACTAATAGAAGCAACAAATACGCAAATGGCAACGACATAAGCGACAGCTGCAAATGAAAATGCAAATGCAAATGGAAATGTGAACGGGAATGGGAATGGGAATGGGAATGGAAATGGCAGCTGAAAACTGAAAACTGAAAGCTGGAAACTCTAAACAGGCAATCGCAAGAAAAGTTTGAGCCCTCTTTTTGCGACTTTCAAGTTTTGAAATTCGATGCATGAATGTCTCTGTCCCTCATTTTGTCTCTCTCTCTCTCACGCACACACACACAGACTCGTTGTGCTGACCACACCCAACTAAACAACAGAAGGAGCACGCCCAGCAAACTTCTTTGCTTTGACTACATGCGATATTTTCATGTTCGAAGCAAACGAAAAAACAAAATGAAAAACAAAAAAGCGAAAAAGCAAAAAAACGAAAAACGAAAAATGAAAAACATAAATGGAAATATGTATATCGACGAGGACATTTTCATTTACAAGGACCAAATCAACTGAAGCTGACTGAGGACATGAAGTCCGACATGCAGAAGGCTCCGCATCTTCACATCTTCGCCGGGTCCGGCATACTTTTAGGCGGAAGCGAGCACTTAATTGATTTGCCAAGTGGAACGGGGCGTGCAAAGGCGCCCAAAACAAAGGACGCCAGCACTGGCAAAAAATGGCAGGCACTAAAAAAGGAAATAATACTTGACAAAAAGAGAAGAGGAAGCAGCACAGCGCCCACACACACAAGAACAAAAAATTGTGCAAATTTTTACAAGAATCAAAACGATAATGCCGAGCGAATTCAATTTTTGTTTTCTTTTGTTTTTTTTTTTTTTCTGTTACGCCCGATGCAAAGTGACCAGAGCAGCAATCGATAAGGAAATATGCGGCCGGCGCGGTTGGAGGAGGGAAGAACAGAGGCAGAAGGAAAATCCACTGGCTCTGCTATGCCGGCCGCGCAGCGTCGCGCCGCAGCTGTGCATCCTGCTGCTATGGCATAATTTTTGGCGCGGCATACGAAATGCAAAAACGATGTCAACGAGTGGAAGGAAGGACGAGGCGACGGACGCTGCGCTCCGATAGCGCATCAATGGAAAGCAATCTGCAAATGTTTTGTTGGCAAAGCATTATTAAACTGGCATTTTCATTTGCAGACTAGCACAGTGAGAAAGAGTGGGAGGGCGAGAGGGGGAGAGATACACACACACACACACACATACAGTCAGAGCTAGCATATTTGGCTGCTGGCAAAACACAACGAAGCAGCTGCAACAACTGGTATGGATCTAAGGCAACGCTCGACTGCTTCAATGTGAGGCAAATCCTGCTTTTCACATTTGTATTTAGAGCAGCAACAAGAGTGAGAGATAGAGTGAGGGAGGTGGTAGGGGGGGGAGAGAGAGAGACAGCTCCAAAGCCATGCCATGCAGAGCGCGCTTTGCACGCTGCGGCCAACAGCCGTTTAGTCGGTTAGGGTTTTCGAGTGGACTGGGGCGGCACTGGGCGGGGCGGGGCGGTGCGGGGCGGGTCGGTGCTTTCCACCTGCCGGCTCACAGGCTCACCGACTTGGCGCGCACACAGGTAAAGCCCTTGCAACAATTTTGTTTCGTTTCGTTTGGCTTGGCTTGGCTTGGCTTGGCCCAACAGCAGCAGCAGCAGCAGCAGCAGAAAAAAAATCGAGTCACACAATTTAAGCCACTGCAGACGACAACAACAGGCAACAGGCAAGAGACAACAACAACAACAACAATAATAATAACAATAACAACAACGGCAACAGACAACAATAACAACAACGACGACAACAAAGGCGAATCCACATCATTATGATTATGCAGCTTTTCATCATTTTGCTTTAGCATTTTCCACAAACACACACACACGTATATATATTTATATACTTGCATGTATTGGTTCGCATACGTGTATCTAAACCTACATTCGAATGACAATGTAAACGTTAAGGAAATTCTACTTTGTAGCTGCCACGTTTTCCACTCGAGCGCATTATTATTATTATTATTATCATTATTATTATTATTATGATCATCATTATTATTTTTATTATTATTTGTATTTTTATTATTTCGCTAGGCTGAGTGTCTTTTGTTTGTTTTTGCATATAGAATCGCTTTCTTTCGCATATGCCTCGCTTCCAGCCAGGCGAGCCTAAGAGGTAGCTCTGCTTATAGAGAATAGATGGGAACTGGGCTGAGCCATGGAGTCTTCTTCTTATCAGAAGGTCGCTCTGCTCACGGGGGAGATATATGCATACATAATTATCATATATGATTATATATATATTATTATTATATTAAATGAAAAAGATTCGACAGTCCAGACTTGCCAAGCTGAGAATGATTAATCTAAATATTTGGATTGAGCTCACTGGAAGTCACATCCATTCCACTAATTAAAGTTAAAGCCCAAAAGCTAGCTTATTGTTTACATTAAAATATAGTGGGAAAAAAAAAACACATAGATTCAAGGAAAAATATATTGAATATATCAGACCAATCAATCTTATCAGGTTTTCTCTTTGCTATCGCGGAGGATTCATCTATGCATACATAATTATAAATATTTCTTATAATTATGTATATTAATGATTATTTTTTATTTTATTTTGAGTTTTAAAATTGATTTTGATTTATAAATATTTGCGCACAATTAATATTATATTTATTTTTATTGTTTTATTTATTTTTTTTTATTTCTACATAATTATATGCATTTATTTTTCATGGATTTACAAACTTATTATTATTTATATATTTTTTAATTTAATTTTTATTTATATGTATTTTTATTTACACATAATTATGTGTATTTATTCTTTATTTTATTTACATTTATTTATTTATTAATTTTCTGCCTAATTTTTATTTAATATTAAACTGAATAACTAAGAATTTGCCGTCCACTCAGTCTGATCAGATTTTCTCTTTACTCTCAATGATAGATATGGATATGTATGCACAATTATAATTCTATTTATTGGCATCAAATTGGTCGTCTACTCAATCCTATCTCATCTAGTCCGCTCTATGTTTTCGTTGGTTGCTTTTATTAATTGACATAGAATATCATTGAAGTTCAACAAAAGTCTAGGGTATGCTCTAGTTGAATATTGCTGCAGTTGTTGCATGCGCTTTGCTGCTCTTTGTTTTCCTGCTGCTGCTGCTGCTGCTGGTGCATGTCGGCATTTTATCTGGCTGGCAGCATCCTTTCGTGCATCTTCAACTCTTCGACTGGTGCGCTGTGCCACCCACCGTCCATTTACTTACTGCTTACCATATATACACACACATGCACACACACATATGCATATATGGCTGTGTTTGTATGCTTTGATGAACGCTATTGATAATCGTGCCTGCATATCGCCCTTGTTGTTGCCGCACTCGCTGTCTTTTTTCAGCGCTTTTATTGTTAGTTCCAGGGCTGCTGGCGCACTGCGACATGTAAATTGTGAGCCAGGGATGAGAGCATAATGCCAGTTGCAGTTACAGCAGCAGCAGCAGGAGTCGAGGCAGCAGCCGAGGCAGTGGTGCAACTAAACACATTATCAAAAGCAGCTTAGACGGGGCCAACTAATGGTTAATGAAGAAAACATTGGCCAGCCTTGGGCGCCAGCTGAATTGAATGCACATTGGCGCAGCGAGTCCTTCAGCACCCACTTTAAGATATCCTTTAAGCACATTTCGATTAAGTCACATAGACTGCTGCAGCAGAGGCTTCCATTGGCCAACGAGTTGCATTCTTCTTGGTTCTGCTGCCGCCGGGCAACATCATTTTCTATTTTGTATTCCCAGGCGCTTGACTCTATCTCTCCCTCTCTCTTTCTTTCTCTCTGTGTGTGTGTCAGTCAGTGGGCAAACGAAGGGCTGGGGGTGTTGGCATAATTCGCTCGATCAAACTGCTAACGGGAGCGGAAATATGCGGCTCGCATTGCTGCTGCAGCTGCTCCTGCTCTGGCTCCTGCTGGACTACAACCGAGAGTTTCGCTTGAATGGCGAGCAAGACTCTGAGCGAGCCCCATGGGGCGGTGCCTGACAGACAGCTAGACAGTCAGTTAGCCAGTGAGTGGGTCCAGCAGGAGATTTAAATTATATATGTAAATACATGTGTGTGTGTACAACACGTACACATATACATATGCCTACATATATTATGCATGTGTACGCATCTCGGTTCGATGAGAGGACACTTAGCGCTCGTCTGGACGCAAGTAATGCAAATGCTGCATTCTCATTTTAATTGGCTCGTCGAGCAGCTGCCCGTTGACAGGCCCCGTTCCCGTTCCCGTTCCCGTTCCCCTTGCCGGCCCCACGTTTACGGACATGTCACTCCCTCTGACATGACACCATTTCAATTAAACCCAAGCAATCAGCATCGAACCAGAGTGCTTCAAAAAATATGCAATCACCACCCATGCCACGCCCATGCGCTAATATGCCGAAGGGTCAACATCAAAGGGAAATCTTAATGGGGGTCACACGGGTCAGTCGGGTAGGCGGGTCAGTCGGGTAGGCGGGTCAGCCGGGTAGGCGGGCCAGGCAGAAAAATAATAGCGCATACAGAGATGGCACCGAGAACTTGGCTAAGAACTTGACTCGATTTCAATGTTCGATTTGAATATGCGAAATGGCAGTGGCTGGCCAGCGACTGGCTTGGCAGTGCTTTAGACTCGGGCAGGACGAGGACACTGTGGCCGCATTGTTGCCAGCTCGTCTGGCTGCCAGCTTGCCCCGGCTGTGGCATCCTCTAAATATTCATTTAAAGCGCGTAGTTGGCCGACGGCTGCGTTAAGAACGTGGAGGTAGAATCGTATTACGTTCAACTCGAATTGATATTTTCAGCAAACGAATTTTTGAATGTTGTCCTTGTTGTTGGCCCCATCATCAGCGGGCTCATTGACAACAACAGCAACAACAACAGCAACAGCAACAACAACAACATCCACAGTTGCCTCTGTCTCATTCAATACCCTGCGGCGGCCGACGCACCTGGAACGTTTCTCGATTGAATTTCGTGGAGCTGCGGAGCTGCAGGAAGGGGGCGCGCGGAAGGAACGCGCGCTACACGTCTCTTGACAGCAGCTGTGTCACATTTTTTCATTGAGGCACTCGCATATAGATGCGGCAGGACTTAAAGAGCCGCTCGAACCCTTTAAAGCTGGATGGAGCCTACTTTTCATTTGCAATCGTGTCAGTCGTTCCACTAGACGTTTTCCTCTGCCCCCCTCGCTCTCTCACTCTCTTTATATATGTATATGTATGTGTGTGTGTATACATGTCTGTCGCTTTGGGTAAATATTGGCTGCGTTCGCAAATATTTGAGCTACGTTCGCCTTCGTGCAACTACTTGGAGCCTCTCCACTTGCCAGCCCCCACAGCATCCAGCACTCGCTGGGCACTCCTTTTGATGTGCGAGGCACTTGGTCTTGCCAGGCGCACTGCTCGCTACAGTCATGACTAAACGTAGCTGGCGCTTTATTATTTTATAAATATTTTACAACAATATTGTAAGTGAATTCTTGATTGATTCGCTGCCTTGCAGATCAGCTGAAAGCCAATCGAATACCAAGCTAAGATTCTATCACAGAGCTCTTACTGCGATGTGGGCGCACCGCCAGGCAAGACCCTTTAACTGGACGTGCATACATGCATATGTATGTGTATATGAGCATATGTAGCCTAGAGACTGTGACCCACATCGAAGACTTGTTTGTTCGCGTGCATGAAAAGCCTGCAAATTGTACAGAAAACGTACACAGCGAAGGAGAGAGAAAGAGAGAGAGAGGGAAAGAGAGAGATAGCGAATGTCTGCAAAGAAAAGGTGCCCAACTACAATTGTATGTATGTGATATCGAACACGGTGAAAAGTCTTTTTGGGTTACGCAGAAAGCAACTCAGTTTAATGTTAACTAACAACGCGCTTAAGAGTTCACATCCTTGATGGACCACTGTTAACGCAACAAACCGCTTTACATAACCTACTACTGCTATCATTTAAGCGTGGCTTTGCATAACATACTCGTCTCTTTAGAGTCAACAGACCACTGTTAACTTAACAGGCCACCTTACATAATCATATTCGACTCTGTAGAGTCAACAGACCACTGTTGGATTAACAGTGGCATAACCTCCTATTGCTTAATCGTGATCGATATTCTATCGATACATGAGTATCGTAGAAAATCCATTGAACTATCGCAGTTCCATAGCTACTATCGGTGCCATCGCTGATTTGAACAGCTTTAATTGAAATGGCTGCTCAACCATTTAATATGTTGTCTAAGTGTGTGTGTGTGTGTGTGTGGGCGTGTGGGCAAGCCAATATACCCGCACTTTGCATGGATATTGCATGTGGTGTTAGGTGGCTTATGAGCAACGTGTGGCACCGAGTGTGAAACTTGCTGGCCACGCAAACATGCAGCCGCTCATATGTGTACGTACATACACACATACATGTGCGTAGCAAGTGCGGGGCCGGCTTGCGGTTAGTTGCTTGGGTCTGGCCAACATGTGTTGCACTTTGCGAAAACGTGTAAGTGTCGAATTCGATTGCAGGCAAAGGCGAAGGCGAAGGCGAATGCGAATGCTGGCGTTTTTGCTTGGCTGTCAAAAGTTTCCTTTGAATTTTAAGATGTTTAGTGCTGAGCAAATAAAAGTTTCGCAAGTGGCACAGCTGCACAGCCAGCACCTGCGGCTGCCACATGATTTACACACGCACACACACACACACACACACTTGGCGACACTTGTTACGTAGCAACAGCAGCAGTGAGCACAACAACAACAACAACAACAACAACAGCAGCAGCAGGAACACAGGTTAGCTACGTGTTAAACGCATTTGTTGCACTTGAAAGTTTTGTACTTCAACCGTCAAACCCCCCCCCCCCCCCCTGCCACCACTGGGTGGGGAAGGGGGTGCACGGGCATGGGCGGCGACAAAGCGGATTGGTTGCTAGCCAAGTGCATGCGGGACCTGAACTTTGGCACTCTGATGCGGTGATTGCAGCTTTTATTGAGTGGAAAGCAGCGCAGACAGACAGAGTCCTCCAGCTCTCCAGGTCTCCAGGCGAGCCCGGCTAAGTGTCAGTTAGGAGCGACAACTTAAGATCCAGCTTGAGCTGAGATAAACAGAAATGTGCTGCCGGCTTTTAGGCGCACGGCACACACAACACGCACTGCGTGCGGCGAGAAAAACATATGAACATAATAAAGTGACGCACAATAACACGAAAATTATCATAAACATGGCTTGGGGACGGCAGCAGCAGCAGCAGCCCCAACAGCAGCAATAATAATAACAACTCAAGTGTTGCGCGCAGGCAACAGCCGCAGTAACAACTACACCAACAACAACAGCAACAACCAAAATAAAATTACAATAATACACAATGTCGCCGACGTCTTTTGCGCCTTTGTCATGCAGCTCGACCGCTGAGCTATGAAAATCACGTAGCCCGAGACTCAGCTTCGCATTCGCAAGACGCACCACAATTCATATATGATTTATAGTAGGCAGACATATGAATATACATACATATATAGGGCTGATATTGATGCTGTGTAATTAGCAGTTCTATTGAAAATATATATATATATATTACATGCCCATCATATAGCAAAACATCAGCCGTATAACCACAACAGCTTCAGCTCTCTCTCTCTCTCTCTCTCTCTCTCTCTCTGCTCCGCTCTTCAATCAATTATTTGGAGATTCACTCGTTAATTATGACATCCGGCTGGAGCTGGAGACACGCTGTCATCGCTTACCAAAATGCGCGGCTTACGGTTGCCCGTCGCATGTGAAACATGCCAAACAGAAAAGAAGAAGAAGAAGAAAGGACAAGAAAATGAAAGACGAGCCATTCACATGCCTTCTGAAGGGGAAGTTGCATGCCTCGCATGCAACCTGGTTGCACATCTATTTATGCCTGTATGCAAAGTATCGCTCTCTCTCTCGCTCTCTCGCGCTGTCTCTCTCTGTGCGGGTATATCAATTTGAGTATATAAACTTGAACGTCTTTTATGCGTGACCGCAAACAAACTGCGAAAGCTGCGCAGCATCCAAGCCAGCAAACAAACATGCAACAGCACAGCACACACAGAATCAATATTTGCTGCCATGAATACGCCCTGGCAGACAAACTGCGTTGCGGTTAACTGTTCACTGTTCACTGTTCACTGTTCACTGTTCACTGCTTATCGCTCGCTCTCGCTCTCGCTCTCGCTCTCGCTCTCGCTGCTCGCTGCTCCCTCTTGGCTGCTCTGGGCCCATGTTCAGCTTCCAGCTTTCAGTTTTCAGTTTTTGGCTTGACAGTGTTCACTCCACTTGCCGCTGTCACTGCTGACGCGATTTAACCGAGCCAGACTGCTGCCGCTGCCGCTGCCCTGACCACTGCTGAAATGCGGCTGGTAAATTGTAAATGGTACATGCCACGCCCATCGCCTACGCGGACTGACGCACTTAAATCAGCATATATTGCAGCAAATTTAAGCTGCCTGCTGCTCGACTGCAGCCGATGCGCGGCAATTATAAAAAAAAAACACACACACACACACACGCACACGTAGCCAAAGAAGAAAATGTCAAGAAGCAACCACAGTGGCATGCACGACGGGCAGATACCCTGCTGCAAAATGTCAGCCACATGCGTACACGCGTGCATGCGTGCATGCAACATTTGCCATCGCTTCATCATCTTTTCAGATTAAGCTTCCGCTCCAACCGTATCATAGCCGCTCTGAATACTTTTATGGTATATATATGTACATTTCATATATATGTATGTATTTTATTTATACACAAAATGCAACCAAATGTAAAAATGCAGACGCTGTCGGCAATTTTCTCACTTTGCTGACTTGTATATATCGCCGGCGCACGAGGCGTATGCGCGACGTATTCTTGCCACATTTTTCACCCATCGATTGGGCGCAGGTCGTCGCTCGTTGCTTTTTAATCGCCTCTATTGTGGACAATTTAAGAATTATGGATTATTATACAAAGCTCTGAGATGGCAGCAAAGTCTCTCCTCACTTTTAAGGCACTTCCATTAAAGGCAAGTGAACAAAATATAACAAATCAAGTTAAGAGAGAGCCTGCGGCAAATTGTCCTAGGATTGATGGATATGGATTATCTCCATGGCACTCTGTGGGGCCTACTTACACCAACAAAATTCAAGTTATGCAAAACAAAGCTGAAATGAAGCTGACTGATGCGTAATCAACTCCTCTTCTCCTACACAAAACTCGAGCCAGGCAGTGCAGACTGACGGCATATCGAAGCAAACACAGTTCGCAATTGCAGAGGAAAACTGCTAAGAATAGATCCTCTGAGGAGCTTCAAAACAATGTAGATTACGAGAAGAAAACACATTAGATACCTCTATAAGCCGGATCATAGAGAAGCTGCCAGTCCATCGATAGTAGTTCCACTTCATGAATTCTTCAAATGTGATGAGACACAGTGCATCAATAATGTCTTCGTACAACAGCGGATTTTTCATTAGTAACGAATAAAATATTTTTAGGTATACATATAGAGAAACTAATTAACCCTGAAGTAAAGTCTAATTTTCCTTTATACTTTAGAGCTTATGGCTAATTGATAGTAAAAAGCCATGATATAGGTTCCAGTAAAGTCTTCATATAGTAAATCAAAATGCTTAAATAGTCGTGAACGGTATATAACTACATATATACAAAATTAATTTTTGGAATATTTCATAGTTTGTGCGGTAGACATAGTATAGCACGCAAGGTTTTATATAAGTTTATCATATTGGCCTTTCATAACGACTAATATGTCGAGATATCGAAGTTTGTGTTGATATTTTTCCCAGAGCACCAAAAGCTAGATCTAGCTGAAAAGCCAACCAAAAGTGGGTGAATGATGATTCATGATTCATGATTTAGACACGCTTTTGCAGATTTTATGTATATATATACGGTATTATATTTAAATTTGCATTTTTAGATTTCTGGATCTTTTTTCCTCAATTTTTTATAATTTTATAATTTCGATTCAAAAATATTTTAATATTACATTGCAACACTCAAATTTAATAGAAAATTAACATTAATAAATCATAAAAGAGGCTGAAAAAAACTTTTACAATTTTCCAAAAATTAAAAAATTCCGGCTGTTTGTCGAATATTTTCCGCAATCCTTAAAAGAGTCTTAACAGAGACAAATCTGACGGGAAACAAGATTAAATGGCTTCATTGGTGTCCAGGGCTGCGACCCATCGATAACTTGCAGGGCTGCAGACACATTAAATTCGAAATATGTGAATTCAATGAACGAAGTCCATCGATCCATGGCAGAAATGAATATCAAACAATAGAGTATATATGAAGCTATTGTTGGTCGTAGTAGCTCTAAGACCCCAACTACTTACAGTTTAAAGCGAGTTGAGCGTCAAATAAAGAGCACCTCGTCAAAAAGGAACGAAAGCTGTAAATTCTTTATAAATAAGTTAAAGCAGAGAATTTCAATATTTGCCCAGATTGAATTTCCTTTTAATAACTAAATTTTCAGCATTCACTCAAATTGAATTCTAATTGAAAGCTGAAGTAATGGAGTAGACCAAATCGTATGACGGCTATATACAGCTCGATGCTGAAGTATATATCTAGTAGATATATGTATGTATATAAATGTGTATTTATTTATATATACAGTGTCCAAGCTGTAAAGGTCTTTAATAATCCGAGTCATAGCTTAGTGGCGATTCGTGAGTGTTTTGTTGTTGTTGTTGTTGTTGTTCTAGCGCCGCTGGGTGGAAAAGTGATTAAACAATTTCATTAATTTGACGTCAATGCCACGCCCGCCAATGGCAGCGCCGCCCACTGGGGGCAGCTCTTCAAAAGCCAGCGGCTACTTCTGCTGTAAGCCCACCTCTGAGTCAAATATTATTAAAATTTACGAGAGCCTTTGCAAATGCCTTTCTTATAAAGTCTTTTCTCATTTTTGTTGTTGCCGCTTCCCTTTTCCTTGCGCTCTCTTGTTTTCTATCATGCCACACGGAAAAGCCAATAGCTGCAGTGGAGTGGATAGGTTGATAGATAAAGGCCGGCAGTGCTAGGAGAAAGGGGGGCCGAAACGGGGCTGGAGTGGGCCAGGAGCAGAGGTTGGGGCTGGGGCTGGGGCTGGGGCTGGAGCTGGAGCTGGGGCTGGGGCGAGTGGCTCTCGAGACGCACCGTTTGCATTAATGGCTCAAACTCGACAAAATAAAAGCCATTTTTGTGCGAAGAGGCAACGCCAGCTGCGATTCAAGTGCACTTTGAACCTGAAAGCATAAGCCTCGCAGCCTCTATCACCTGCCCGCATCCCCCGCCCCTCGTCGCGAGCTCTCTCCACGTCTGCTTTCCAATGCAAGTGCTTGGGCAGGAACAAAAGGAAATTGTTAAATGAAGTGCTTGCTGGGCGGAACAAATGGAGATGGTGTCGTCCCCTGGCCAGGCCAAAGTTGAAGTGCAAGGCCCTGCCGCAAAGGTAGCTAGTGAAAGTTTTTAATTTACTGTCACACACACAGAGAGAGAGAGAGAGAGAGAGAGAGAGAGAGAGAGAGAGAGTGAGACAGACTAATCGGCACTGCAGCAGCGACAAGTTTTGTGATTGCCTACTTTTTGGCACGCCGCTGCTTGCAATCAACGCGCGGCTCGGTCTTGGCTGGGATTTAGGCCACAGAAGCTGTCTGCCCTGTGCCACGCCCCCCACACACACACACACACATCTGCTGCCTTGTGCGACGTTTTCGATTTCGCTTTCGCCTGTGCACGGCGCATCCGTGTGGAAAATTAAATTCAATGACTGTCGGACTGCAGTCGCCGTCCAAGATATCCAATACGAATGGCCCACCTCGAGTTCGCTGAGCCCTGCCCGGGGCATTGTCAGCCCATCGGGCATTTAGGCCTGGCCAGAAGCAACTGTTCCGATCAAGCTGTGCCAATCAAGAGCTCAATCTACTGCAATGATCTATGCCCTATATCACATTACCTAGTAACGGTATTAAAGCGTCGACACATTTATTTTTTACGCTCTCACCTATTAGCATGGTAAACCAGTTACAGTTGCAGTTACAGTTACAGTTGGAGTTGAAGCTGTGCGCTTTCATTCAGTTTTTAGCAAGTGCTGCCTGCCACTTAATTTCCGCCAAAGTTGGTAATTTGCCGTTAGCGGAAAGGGCTGGAGCCAGCTGGCGGCGGGCTGGGCCACGCACAGTGGGCGCAACTAGCTTTTTAGCTGAGCAAAAAAAAAAAAGAATAATGATAATTGAAATGAGTGTCAACATTGTAATTCACTAAGCGAGCAACCTGATTACGTGGCCCAAGTTCATTACCTGAAGATTCAAGGCGTCGCCGCTCCACTGTGCACCCTGGTTCTTAGGCCAACATAAAAAATAAAAAAAAAAAGTATTGTCGCCAGCACAGAGCCGCTCTTTCCATAGACAAGCGTGAAGCTGACGTCGGCCAAATTGAATTGTAATCTGGGTGCACAGACAGACAGAGAGACAGACAGAGAGAGAGAGAGAGAGAGAGAGAGAGAGAGAGAGGGGCAGACGTGTGCTGAGCGGAAACGGAAGTTTGTAAGAATGCAGCATCGCGTAGGCATGCCACAAAAGCGACTCGCACGGCATCAGAACCAATTATTGACGATTTATTCTAGCGCAAACCGAGCCCGCCTCAACTGCCTGAACGGAGCCGATCAGCGATGCGCACAAAATCACTTCCGAAGAGATTTCAATTTTGTGATTACCTAATTGACACTCAAAGTAATGGAAGCTGGCGCCCATCCTCCCTCCCCTCTCTGTGAGTCTGCAGATTAAATTGTCTTAAAGTTGTCCAAGAAGATTCTTGAGCGCAAAGCTACCTAAAAACAGAGTAAAATAAATGCGTATATAGGTGCGTGTTTCAGGTGAGATTTCTAGCATTCATTTCTTGAGAATTTGAGAATTTGGCATTCATAATTTCATTTGGGTGTCTGGCCACGAAAATGAGCTAAGCCAAAGCAGAGTTTTGTGTGTCTAGCTGGAAATGGGAAATGGAAAATGGAAAATGGGAAATGAATGGGACTACAGCTGAGAGTAAAAAGTGAAATATTTATGCAGTATATATTGCATATTAAATATATATATATATTGTATATTATATACAAAAGCGCAGCGGAAATGCTCTTCAAAAGAGATTATGCCAAACCTTTTTTGTTAGTTTGATATGTTTGTTGCTATTTTTATGAATTTTGAAAGAGACAAAAAGCAAAACGAAACAAAGCCACAAAAAAATGCTCATAAAACGCTGTCAGCACATAAAGCTCGGGCAGAGCCACATCAACAAAATTTTCCTCCATAAAACAATGTTTATGACAAGCACTGTACTAGATACACATACATACGTACGTACGCATGTATGTATATGTAAAATTAAATTTAATGCTCTAAAACGTGCATTAAATATGAAGCGATTGAAGGTTCACAAGATGTCACTCAAAGGACGAGCGAAAAGGCCTTCGGCAGGGGAGGGGCAGAGGCGTCTCAGGTTTCTGGCTGCGCTGCGGCATTTTGGCTGAGGCGAAGGTGTTATCGACCCTGTTAAATTGACTGCAAAATGTAAAGGCAACAATTTGTAATAACAATGATGGCAGCAGCAGAGCATGAATAGGCGGCGACTGCGCGACTGCCAGATACCCTGTAGTCAGCGCGAAGTCGAGGAATCAGCATTCCTTAAGCACTTTCTGATGCAGCTCCCATTCAATTCAGCAATTTACCTGGCTGTTGAGTGCAGTCGGCCACCTACGCTAATTGTGCAGGGTATAGCCAGGCTGAATAATAAAAACAATAATGTGTCGCAAATTGTTCGCGAATGAATAAAACAAAACGGATGTGGGCCCATAAAAACTGCGTTTAAAACTCGCCAAAACTCTCGCATCCCACGCACAGCTCACACATATAGAAGCACGCACACAGACACACCGACACACACAGACACACACAGTGACACTCTCGAACGCAGCCAGACACGTACATATAGAGCAGCCGCTGGAAATATGCAGACTGGTTTCTGGCTGCCGGTTGCTGGGCTGGTTGTCAGGCTGCCCAGGATGTATAACATTTTATGGTACAACGGAAAACTCAGCGGCTTCCTTCCGGCACAGTTTCAACTTGTTGTTGGTCAGCAGTGTCCCAGCGGCCTAACGAGGGCCGCTCATTAAGATATCGTTCACTGCAAATGCACTAATCAACATTTGATAGCCAGCCTAATATCCAAAAAAGAAACCAGGCAAGACTCTCAGCTTGGCCTGGCTTGGGTATTTCCATAAATTCAAATGAAATTTCAAGATTATTTTGCTCAAAATATAAGCAGTAGATAGTTGCATCCCTATAAAATGTATACATATATACAGGGTTGTTCATTTTCGACGGAACCATCTTGTTTCTTTTCTTTTCTTGAAGTTGATGATAATAATCGTTTCATGGCGTTTCAATAGATTTGTTATCTACAGTCTCTGTCAAAAGATATAGGGTCCGTCGAATATGGACAGCCATGTATATGTGTTCTAAATCAACATTCTCTCATATCCCATATATATACATGCATTATGATATGAAGAGTAAACCCCATTCAAATTGCCAAGAGTCCAGCTTTATGAAACCAATATACTCTTCTCAGCATAGCGAATGAGTATGTCCGATGAAAATTTCTACCTAACTATTGTAGCTCATACATAAATCAATTGTTTAGCCTATACCTATCCCAAAAGTACATATATTATGCTATATAGCTTAGGAGTATTCCCCAAATCTTGTTCTAGCTCTATGAAGCCAATACACTCTCATCGGCAAGGCGAAGGAATATAACGAGCATAAGACATCTGATGAAAATCTATACCTAATTATCGCAGCGAATACATAAAATCAATTATTTAGCCGAATATTATGCTGGGCCGACGGAGATTTGTGTGACCCACGGGCGGGACTGGGGGCAAAACTTGGGGCCACTTGAGCAGCAATTGATATGGGAGGATAGTTGAGGACAACTGTTGATTGATGTCGTGACAATAATAGCCTCTGACAGGTTTTGGGACAGGCATCTTGACAGATGTGGCTGGGGCCAAGCGGAAAGGCGGGAAGGCGGGAAGGCGGAAAAGCGGGAATGCGAAAAGGTGAACTGGGTTGGCCCTGAAAGCTATTTATATTTCACGTCTGACAGTCCGGGCGAGTGAATGACGGCGGACGAATGCTAATTATACGCGATACAAACAGCGGATTGCAATTAAAGCAATTGCAATTAGTATTTAAGAGGACCGAGACGGCAGGACGAATGCGGCTGCCCAGATTACATTGTTTGTTGTTGCCAATCGACAGTCGACAGTTGGCAGTTGGCAGTTGGTAGTTGGCAGTTGGAATTTTTGGCTCGTTTCGAATTGCGTTTTGGGCCAAATCGCTTGTGAGCCGCATTGATGAAATTGTCTATTTATTCACACGTCGTTTATTTTCACGTCGAAAATGACTGTGGCAGCAGCAAAGGGCTCTGGAAGCGAAATGGTTGCCGTTGCACTCGATGGCGATAACGAAACGAACTGATGTAGCATTGCTGATGCCAATGATGATGATGATGATGATGATGATGATGATGATGACGATGTTGTTGCTGCTGCTGTTGACAGTAGCTTACTGATAGGCCAAAACAATGACAGCCGTAGAGCACTGGGCAATAACAATAACAGAGCGTTTACCATTCAAACGGAATGAGACAATCTAGTAGCCAATTTAGCCGTAATGGCAACAGAATGTCACTTGAGTCTCGCTGCTGCAACATTGCAAACAGCAATAAGAGCGCCATGCCAGAGGCAAGGCAGCCAGAGCGAGATAGACCTAAAAGGAGAGAGCGAGCGGAGGGAGTGGAGGGAGTGGAGTGCACAAGAACGAGAGGTAACAATGAGCTTGACTGGGCAATGCAAACATTTTTTCCAGCTCGTTGCTATTTCATTTTCAGTCATCTCTCTCACTCTCTCTCCCCCCTCCATCTCTCTCTCTCACTCTCTGACTCTGTGTGTGTCCAAGTTTTTTTGTGACATGCCTAAACACTGAAGGCAACAACAACATCAAAATACGAAGCACGTTTGATGTGCGTGTTGACGTAAAGTTTTCGCCTTTTATCATCCCAGTGCCAGGGCTCGACAAAAACCTTTGCTGCCTGGCGGGCGGCCTGTCAACAAATTTCGCCAATGCCCCCACGATTTTGGTCATTAGCAGAAAGCGGAGGAGCGCCGCAGCCAGACCGGGCTGACCTGAGCTGGGCATGGCAAGCCGAAAATTGAGTTTTGATTTTACTTTTATTTCCCATTTCGGTTTTTTATTGAAAAAGAAAAAATTGCAAAAAGAAACTTATGCAAACAAAAATCTGCTCTGGAGGCCACACGCGGCGTAGCTGACATTAAATTAATCAACAAGTTAGACGGCCAAACATGGGAATGCCCAACCGAAAGATACCCTAACTTTATTGACTTGAAATAGCCAGAGACGAATCTCCTTGATGAGTCCACTTTTTACTGAACCCTCATTGCCTAGCCGCATACAAAGTCTTCTATAGTGACGACACGATTAATCCTATGATACACAGTAATCGATAATTTTTCTTCTGAAATTGCGATTGATTGAAACTATAATCGATTATTCCAAAAAATAATCGCCTCGTTCTAGAAGTCTTTGACCCCCTCACATCCTTCAAAGTTATTGTTTCTGAAGTCTAGACTTCATAAATAAATATTTTTGATCATTTAATAAACTTCTGCACATCTGCACGAAACATCTCAAAACCTATAAGCAAAATTATTTTATTATTAATGAATCGATTATTCGTCGATTATTTGTAATTAATAATCGCATAGCTTAAATTAATCGTATCATTCAGTAATCGATTCTTAAAGTCGTACAATCCCCATTGACTCTATAAAGATGATCTCAGAGAAACTTACATCCTCCTCTATTCCCCATTGAGTGTGCTACGTAGCACAACAATATGGCAAAGCTGCTAAGCTAAAAAGCTTGTTGCCACTGCGGTGCCTTCGGACAAATTGAAGGCCCGACCTGAAACTAATTTCAACAACTTCAAGTCTGGCAAAAAAAAAAAAAGTAATTTGTTATGGTAGTTGGTTTTGGCCTCTGCTTTGGGCTCTGCTGCGGCGGCGGTCACGGTGCGTATGAATAATGACAATGGCAGGCTCAAACGGTGCTCAACTATTGCGGACAGCTATTTCCAACTAGCACTCCGTAGCGTCGAGGTCTGCAATCCATTTCGGCAGTAGACGCGCTTTATGGCCCACTGCCCTAGGTGCAATAATTGCTGCCATGAGTGAGTCCTTTGTGTGGCACTTCTTTGCCAGTTTGCATTAGCACGCTATACACTGCCTGCTGTTGGGGCATAGCTCACAGCTCGAAATTATATGAGGCCACTCGAATTTGTAACTATTCTACGTATATCATGGGCATTTAGAACTGTAAAGAGCAGCAGTTGGAGCGAGGGAGAAAGAGAGAGGTTAACTGAGAGAGGGAGATGTAAGAAGTGTTGCACGTATAGCTGGAGCTGGAAGCGTGTATGAGTGAAAGAAGGAGAGAGCGAGAGAGGACAGTGTCACTCACTATATACTCACTCTCTCTCTCTCCCTCTCTATGTGAACTCTCAAATGAAATCTTTTCATAGTGGAACTATCATTAAGTTACAGATCTAGAGGAACTGTATGATATATCATATATGTATCTATAGATCCTCTTAGTTTTCTTACATCACCTTTTCAGATCTCTAAGGCTAACTTAATTCTTAGAGAGTATTCCTGCGCCGGCTTCTGCTGAGAGCGAGTCAGTTGGCAAAGATGGCAGCACTCATATGTGCATATTTCGATCTCTGCCTTTTGCTCTGTTTTTCTTTCTTTTCTCTCTCCTTTTTTTTTTTTTTTTTTGGGCACCTTTTGCCTTTGCCTCGCTTTGGCTGTGCGTTGCTGTGACGAGTGAATGTGTTGATGATGACGTTGAGACAAGCAGACATTGTCACGCTCAACTGTGAGGCTGTTATGCCACACACACGCCCACACACACACACACACACAGACGCAGAGGCAATTGCGCCAAAGGCAATGGCAACTGCCATAAGTGCCGCATGATGTGTCACGCCCCCCGCCCGCCCGCCAGCCTTTTTAATTGGGAGCAGGGGCAACACTTTTAAAGAGCTTCTCTTTTTTGTTTTTGGCATATGAAAAGCAGGGAATTAATCATGATACCTAAGCACTGATTGGGCTGCCTCCAAGTTGAGCTGCTGGCTTGTTAGCCCAAAGAGGATGACAGCCAATTTAATTGGCAGCTGGCAGAAGCCATGCCACCTGCACAGACAAAAGAATGTGGCATTTGTGATTTCATAACAAAGGCAAAGGAATGCCATATCACAATAAAGCACAGCCAGCACAATGCAGAAGCAAACAGACAAGGCCAAGGGGAATGGCTTCCTGTGGCTTGGACTGCGCTGCCGAGTGAGCTGAATAAAAAGCGGACTTGTGAGTGTGTGAGTGTGTGACTGTGTGTATGTGCGCTGCTGCCAATGCCAATGACAATGGCTCAGCTCGCACTGCAACTGCAACATGCTAAAACATTGGTCAACTGCCACGTACTCAGCAGTCAATGGGCAGCTGACCGCACTCCCGACAATAACAGCTAAAAAACCAGTGCAAGGTGCAACCAAAAATGGCTTTTATAGCTGCCAGTTGAGAGCAGTAAATTCAATAGCAACAACAGCAGCAGCAGCAACAGCAGCAGCAGCGGCAACTGCAGCTGCAACAGCAGCCAAAAATGGCGAAACGAGAAATGAAACAATGAAATTTATTGAGCAGCGCAGCTCGTTTTGTCGCATTTCATGCTGCTGGGTCATGTTGCTGCTGCACTCTATTTGAAATGTCAATTTTTCTTTTTTTCTGACTTTGCTCCAGGCAACAACAACTGCAACAACAACAGCAACAACAGCAGCAACGATTGACATTATTGACAAGCGGCTAACGGCAACGCCAACTTTTGTGCTCATCAACGTTAGGCAGCATCGACCCTAAACGCAACTCTCGTACTCCCCTGCCCTTCCCCTGCCCCTGCCCCTGCTCCTGCGGCTCCTGCTACCGCGCTTCCACTGACAGTAAATTTCAAATTGAATTTATAGCTATGGGGCTGGCTGCGTGGCCCAGATGAATCGCTCAACAGCCCAGCGACCCCCTAACGCCTGCCGGCTTTATGTATTTATGTTTATTTCCATTTTATGATATGCACTGGCGCCTTTTTTATGAACCGCACGTGGTTCATTGAACCAGCAGCCACTGCCACTGCCACAGTCACCAGCACCACCAGCACCACCAGAGCCACAGCCAGCTGGCGTTGCCCGCTTTCTGCAGTTGCGGCTCCGCGGCTTTGATTAGCGCTCAACTTGATTACCGGGCTTTAGTTTTTAGTGTCGGTTTGGGCCTAATATTATATTACTTGTGTTGCCCGACACCATCTCTCTCGCTCACTCTCTCTCTCTCTCTTACTCTCTCTTTTCCTAAATATCCGCAAAATATTGAAATTTTTCATTCCTTTTTATTATAGTTTATCATACAAAAGATTTGAATGAATGAATCCATTCATATACGTGAATATTTTGAATAAATGAATCCATTCATATACGTGAATATTTTGAAAACTTGTAGAGCAACTGAGTTTCAATTTTACTGTTTCCACAATTATTATTATTAAGAGCTTCCTCATACCATTTGAATCAATGAAGTAAACCAAATTAAGTTTCAATTGAGAAGAACAAAAACTATAATTTTATGATATTCCATACTCTTGAAAAACTAAAAAACAATAATAATTAAATCAGTACAAAATATAATACAAATAAATAAAATTAGAAAAACAAAATAATATAATAATAAGAAAAAACATCATACCCTGATTTCCCATTTTTAATGGGTTCAGGGTATATTAAATAAGCACTCTCAAATGCATATTACGTATACGCAGCGTGCAACTTTACAAAGTGCAGTCATCTGCGTACAGGGTATATGAGCAGTCGTTGCTTTTCTCAGTTGATTCAGTGCTTGCTGCTTTGCATATTTGAAATAAAGCCTTTGCTGCCCAACTAACGCTCGGCCTTCGTTTTATTCTCTTTGCAGGTAAATATTAACTGAACGAGTGGACGGACGCCAGTGAATGAGCCACGGCCGAATCGCGGCTATTTGAGAGCGGGCCAGGACTTTGACTCCGACTGTGGCTAAGCCTGCGCCTAAATAAGCCATTTGTCAGGCTCACTCGCAGCGCTATCTGCGCCCAGTTGGCCCCATAGACACCGCCCCACCCCCTGCTGTGGGCCGGCTGGCCTGGGCCTGTGTTAATTACACAGGCAGGCGCACAATTTGGCCATCTGCACTTCAGTTCACTAGTCCGCGCGGCAAATGCATTGCCATGTTCATGTCCCTATCACATGCACACACATGCACACACATATGCACACACTCACACACTCTCAGAGGAAGAGAAAAAATCACAGCCTTTAACACGACAAACATTCATTTCAATTGCCCCGAGTGGCTGCCGCTCCCCCCTCCACCTCCCCCTACCCCACATACGCCCTTCGACACATCGGCCGCCTTTGTCGACGAGGCGTGCCTCGCAGCACAAAAATGAAATTGTAAAATATTTCACAACATATTTTTGTTGGCGCAGCGTCTCCACTTTCAGCAATCCGCCCGAACATAAATCCACGCCGCAGCGCTCGTAAAAGCCGCTGCCCCGCCGCCCGCTCACTTGCTCAGCTCTTTAAATGCAGAATTCCCCGCCTCGCCACGCCTCACCTCTCCTCACCTAGCCTAGTCTTTCGCCCGCCGCTTATGCTACACATTTTTTTGCAACGCCCGGTCTTTATTTTTTTGTGGCCATGCACTTTTATGACGCGCCGCTCAACTTTTGACCACTTGGCCGACCGCTACATTTTAATATCCACACCGCGCACAACCGGCGCCCAGCACCAGCGCCAGGCCAGACTCTGCCCCAGCAGCCAGGACGCAATCACGTCCAGGCCGAGCCGAGCCCAGCCGGCCCGAGCCAGCGCCACGCCAGCTGCCGTCTACCGGCTGAGGCATGTGTCGCATTTTTGCGAACGCCTACAAATATGGCCAGATTTCGCACAGTGCATAACTTGTGCCAGGCCAACGAGGCGCATGGTGAATACACAAGTACAGTAAATACAGGGTAACCTAAACGACAGTTTAGAGATAGAGATAGAGATAGAGATAGAGATAGAGATAGAGATAGAGATAGAGATAGAGATAGAGATAGAGATAGAGATAGAGATAGAGATAGAGATAGAGATAGAGAGAGAGATAGAGGATAGAGATAGAGGATAGAGATAGAGATAGAGTAGAGATAGAGATTAGAGATAGAGATAGAGATAGAGATAGAGATAGAGATAGAGATAGAGATATCGCTAGAGATAGAGATAGATATGAGATAGTAGATAGAGATATGAGATAGTAGATATATAAATACGAGATCGAGATATAGTCGAGCTAGATATATAGATAGAGATGCGCTCGCGCTGCGCTCGCTCTCGAGCTCGGCGCCGCGCTCGCGCAATCTCTCATCCGCTTCGTCTGCGCTCCGATTGGCGCTAGAGCTAGAGATAGAGATAGAGATAGAGATCGCGATCGACTCGAGATAGAGATAAGATAGCTTAGAGATCGAGATAGCGCTCGAGATCGAGCTCGAGATAGAGATAGAGCTCGAGATAGAGCTAGAGCTCGAGATAGCGCTAGAGATAGAGATCGAGATAGAGATAGAGATAGAGATAGAGATAGAGATCCGATAGAGATAGAGCTCGCGCTCGCGCTCGCGCTCGAGTAGGCTCGCGTAGCGCTAGAGCTCGCGCTCGCGCTCGCAGATCGGCTCGCGCTAGCGCTCGCGCTCGAGCTGCGTAGCATAGCCGCTCCGCGGCTGCGAATAGAGATAGCGATCGGCTCGCGATAGCGCTAAGATAAAGCTGAGTCGCGCTCGGCTCGCCTCGCGCTCGAGTCGCGCTCGCGCTAGCGCTCGAGATCGGCTGCGCTAGCGATCGCGAATGCGATCGAGTAGCGCTACGCGATAGCGTCGCGATCGCGCTGATCGCTCTAGCGCTAGAGATAGAGCCTAGAGATAGAGATAGAGATAGAGGTAGAGATAGAGATAGATACTCTTACACTCGCCTCGCATAAGTTTCGCAATTTATTTCTAATATTCTATAAAGATTTAGAAACTTGTCGAATATTATGGGAGGCAGGCAGGCGCAAAGCCGGCGTCATAGGCAGGAGGGGGAGTACTGAAATGAATTATCTATGCCGATAATTTCTGTAAAAAACAGGGACAAGAAACTCTCATAAATTGCTTGTTGTTGTAGCTGCCACACTCTATTGAACAATGTACATGCCGCGCGAACAATATGCGCTCCTCTTCACTCTGTTCGGGCCGTGGACTCGTCTGCGTAAAATATGCAAATCGAGAACTATGCGGGCTCAAATTTCCATTGCAGTTGGTCAGGCAAAAAAAAAAAAAAAAAAAAAAAAGAAGGAAAACAGGGCAAAAAGAGAAGTGGTCGCCCGCTTCGTGGCTCAACTTTGTGACCATATTGTTTTGTTGCATGTTGCACGACCAGCAGCCAGACGCCTTGAGCTATGCGACCAAAATGTGGCAGACAGCCAATGTTGCCTGTGGCAACATTTTCCGAGCTCGGTTTTTGCGCTAGACTTGGCTCGATTTCCAGCTGGCCTCGGGCCGCTTGCCTTTGCATACATACGGGCCTAAGTAGTCTATTGTGATTCCGAAATGGGTTGAGCCACATCGTTTTAGCCATAGCTGAAGTAATCTATAGAAGATGAGTTTCGATTCAACTAAGAGCGATTAGAGAAAGCTCTTTAACGCCTTTTGCAAAAAGGATTTGCTATTCATTGGAAATTCAGCAAGTTTTGATGAAAACGGAATTAATGATATTCATATATCGAACCCATTGGAGTGGCTTAAGACAGATCCCATAAAATAGAAATGTGCTTAATAAAAACGACCAAGTGAATCCAGGATTAGGAAGTTTCGACTACTTATCCAATCGTATTATTATTCGTCCGTCATTCTGTCCGCCCGTCCGTCTAGATGACAATATATCTACAGATATCCTACATACTTCTTACTTTTTATACCCTGAACCCATTGAAAATGGGAAATCAGGGTATAATGGTTTTGTGAAAAGTATGTAACAGGCAGAAGGAATCATCGCAGACCCCATAAAGTATATATATTCCTGATCAGCACGACGAGCTGAGTCGATATAGCCCTGTCCGTCTGTCCGTCCGTCCGTCCGTCCGTCCGTCCGTCCGTCCGTCCGTCCGTCCGTCCGTCCGTCCGTATGAGCAAAAGAATCTCAGAAGATATAAGAGCTAGAGAGCTGAAATTTGGCATGCATACTCGTGTATACCATAGGCAGTACAAGTTTGCTTTATTTTTTCGATAACTCGTCCGATAACTTTTTTATCGAGAATAATCGAATAATAGACTTGGTTTTTTCAGCCTAATTTTAACACTTTTAGACCTGGAGACTTCAAATTTGGGTTGTATATAAAATTAATGGATACAAAGATTTTGTAATTTACAGATTTTGGATACCACGCCCCCTTCTCCCCCAATTTGTAAAAAACGCATTTCAAGTACTAGAGTCTTGTGCTTTGGAATGTACACATATTTTAACCATATGATTACGCTCTGAAAGTTTCATTAAGATCGTATGTCTACAAAAGAAATTATTCAACAAATAAATTCTCATAATATTGCCCACATTGCAGCGCAGCCCAAGCGCAGTCGCTGCTAACTGCGCAGTCAGCAGAGCGCGTGCTGATAAGTGCATGTGTATGTATGTGTGCATAAAAAAAGTCCAGACTGATTAGAATATCAGCTTGGAGGGTTCAGGGTATCTCCTAGTCGAGCAGTCTCGACTGGAGCCTTCTTACTTGTTTCTTACTATTACTACCTTATTCATATCTATATAGCTTAATTGAATGGAGTTGCATCGATTGATTATATAATAATTGAGACTAAATTAAAACTATATCTATATCCTCCTATATAATAATTAAGCCTACAAATGGAAACTTCAGCTATATCCTCAGTAAGATCGACTTGGATAGGAACACGTTTAGATATGATGCAGGCATCTTGTAGTCGTCTAGTGCCTGGCTGAAGTTGTCCTTAGACAAATCATTTAGTACCAGCCTGGCCAAGGGTAATGCCCTTAACCCATATGCATGTATACGTGCCATATACACCGATATATATGTACGTAAATCTGAAGAGAGCATTTGGGGAATTGAATAGAATTGAATGAAATTACAATTCGCTTCAATTGCATTTGCAGTTTTGGCTGGCTTGACCCGCGTTCATCATAATTTTAATTTGACAGATTTCATGGGCCATTTGGCCTGTGCCGAAATTAAATTACGGGCAATTGAGCCGGCGCGGCATTGCGGCGAAACGGGTTACACGGGGTCATAGTTGGGTTCGGCTGTCTCGATTGACGTTTATTTGCATTTAATTAATGTGACATTTTAAATGAACTGCAGAGTGGAGACGGCTGACTGCCGACTGCCGACTGCCGAGTGCTCTCTGCCCTCTGATGCATGATGCTTGGGGGCGTGGCTGTCTTGTTTAATTTTGATTTGTGACACATTAACGCCAGCCCCGGCCAGGCAATTGCATTCAATTGCACCTGCCAGCAGCACCTGGAGCTGGATCGCTCGGCTGTCAGTCAAAGGACTTGTGGTTAGCACCACCGAGTGCCCAGCTACACATGGACCCACCCATGTTCCAGCACATGTTTAATAAACTTAAATATATACAGGCATAGACAGGTGTATGTGTGTGTGAGTGTGTGTGTGTGTGTGCCATGGCGAGACAAAGTAAACTTCGCTGCAGAGACACGCGTAATTAAATGCAACAACTGCAACCAGATGAGCGCCCACAAACTGCAATATGCGTTACGCATGTGTGTGTCAGTGTGTGTGTGACTATTTGCAGCAAATCGTTGCAACAGCCACGCAAACGAGCAGCAGCAATGACCTAGGCGAAACGATGCGCCCCGCCCACTGGGCAGCCACACACCTAATGCGCCTTTGTTGCGCATTGTTAGCATGGGGCAGAGCCATCGTTGTCGAGGTCTCCTCCTGCTCCTCCTCCTCCTCCTCCTGCTCAGCCTCGTCATTCGCAGCCCCAGCCCCATCCCCATTCCCATCCCCATCTCCATTCCCATTCGCATCCTCATCATCATCATCAACGCTGTCAACACGTTGACAGGCGGCACAGGTGAGGGCTGCACCTGGTCACAGCCAGCCCGGCAGCCCGGCAGACACATTGACAAAGTTGTTAGTCAAAGCAGCTGGAGGCGTGTAGCCAACAGGCCCAGCACACTTCAAGAAATCGGATGGGGTAGCATTTCCACAATGGATATGTAGCCAAGACATGAATGATTATGCTGAACAGGTCAGCTCGAGTTTCGCTCAGTGTACGCTGTGTGGGCGGAGCAGAGGCGTGGTGGTCGCTGGGCGGCTTTGTAGCAAATGTGTTGCTTCCGTCAATTTGCAACGTTATCTGCATACAGCTAACCAGATAGAGGGGCTGCATTCAAGCAGCAGCAGCTAGCAGGAGGAGCAGCAGCAGCTGGCAGGAGCAGGAGCAGGAGCAGGAGGAGCAGCCAGGTGCTCCACACTGAAACACGCACGTGTGCGCCTTTCGTATCGACGCATTCATGTCGGGGTTTTGTACAACTTCATGTTTAATTTCCATAATTTATTTATGTGTGTGCGCTGCTTGCGAGAGAGACGGAGACGGAGATAGTGGGCGAGCGAGGCAGGTAGATGCGGTGATAGAAGCACACACTCGTTGCCAATTATTGGCATCGCCGTAACATTGATTGGGAGATTTGCTAAAAGCTCATTACCAAAAATTTCCAAAGTCATAGCAAGACAAGCTGCTAAGTGCAGGACAGTCGAACCTGCCTAAAACGAACAGCCAATGAGCATTGATTATTTGCATAATGCATAGAGTACTGCTTCTTTCATACAAAAAACTCAAAATTACATATCGGGATGGCAAACTCATTTTGATTCATGTTAAGATACTAAACATAGTAAAACACTTTAAGTTGTGAAATAATTTAGAATTTGTATATCGTAAGCCCATAGAAAAATGTATTCAACTCTTGATAAAGACGGCGAACTGAGTCGTTCTATCTATCCACATTTCGATACGCAGTACATGCTTATCGTTTTCTTTGTCGATAACTAATCTCATTTTCTTATCGATAAATATCGAATAGTTCCCTTTTTCAAGCAGAGCTTGAATACCGTAATAACCAAAGAGTGTTGGTCTCTCTAATGAATACAGAGACTTTTCCGTTTCAGACTTGGTATACCTCCTCCCCTTCTCATCAAATTTACAACTAAACTGTATTCAATAACTGTATTTTGGTTAAAGAAAGCTTTACTAGCACATCATTGTCAACGAGGTATCTGCTAGTCGAACATTCTTGACTGTAACAATCCCAGCTGATTTCCATATATGTATTTGCAAATATATCAAAAGTTTTCCATGAGACTGACTTAGATTGTCAGCTTGAGATTATTTCAGCTTCCTCCAAATTCCGTCAGATTCCTTTGCACTGCTAGACGAGTCGCAAATAAATTCTCCTGCTCGTCTCTCGTAACAGTTTTACAATTCGACGCACATACGACATTGAGTACGATCCAATTGGCGGTAAAGGTATCCAGCTCTACTTCAGCTTTCAAAGGGAACACTGTAAGCGCGCACACGCACACAGACTCAGGCAGGTATATGTGTGTGTATGTGTGTGCGTGGAAAGTCTAAAGACATAAAGCAGATGTTGCGTGCTGATTGAAATGCGAGAAAGAGATGGAGAGAAACAGACTGAGAGAGAGTTTGATTTGGAACCACCGGAGCTGGGAATTGTGCGTTAATCGCAGCAGCTGATGAGCGGTGTTAGCACTTGTGAGCTAATGAAATAAAATACGCTCAAATACGCTTTAACGGCATCAGTTGCTGCTGCTGCTCGGCTTCAGTTGTGCCCCCTTCCCGGCTGGGGCGTTAATTTGCATGCATAAATATTTCAAAAAGACGCGCGCACAATCTGCCCGGCCTTTGCAGGACTCTCGACTCATCACCTCACTGACAGAGCGAGAGACTGACAGCTCGAGAGAGAGAGAGAGAGGGGGAGATATATAGAGAGAGAGAGAACATGAGTAGTCGCTCGCCTTCGGTCCAAATGCCACAATGTTTTGCAGGTGTTGCTCTGTAAGCTGAAACGCAGTGCTGCCAGCAGGAGGCGGGAAGCGCCGCCAAATGCCAGCAAATAAAATGTAATGAAAGCCTCAGCCAAATGAAATTTTCACACATACACAGACACACACACATACACACACAGAGCGTGTGCTTTTTGTTGTGCAACTTTTCAATTACACGACTATGCAAAAGCTAAAATCACACGCAGAGCATAGCAGAGTGTCGAATGGGGCAGGGGAGCAGGGGCGTGTCGGCCTGCCGAGCGCCATGCAGCCGAATCGCGGCAGACAAGTGCAGCCGTAACAGTAAAAGTAAATGTTAATTGGCTTTTGTATTTGGCGCGCTTCAAATCACAGCGAAGCAAAACATCCTGATTGAGAATCACAGCGAGTCCTTTGACTCAACTAAGCAAACGACGAGCCAGGAGCTCCCTATTGGAGTGCGAGGCAATTGTCAACTGTCTCCAAGCGAATGCAGCTTGCGGATTGCCTCAGGGCTTTGGCTTTTATAATTAATGCAAGTGTGAAGAAGACTGTCTATAAATTAGAGTTTATGCAAGCAGTAAATAAAATTGTGTCCATGGGGAATTTATGCAAGCAGGCAGCCATAGAGTTGAGCTTGAGGCTTACCTCATCAAAATGGTCTGTTCCTGAGTCTCTTCTGTGACAACGAGTAAAATAGAAGCCACTGCTCTCCCCTGAGTATCCCTATATTCCTTATCGACATCAGCTTTAGAGTCGATTATATGAGTCAATCTTTCATTTTTATACCCATTACAAGTAGGAATAGAGGGTGTATTGGATTCGGTTGAAGTGCATGTAACAGGCAGAAGGAGGCGTGGCAGATAATATACAGATGTATACATTCTTGATCAGAACAGCGAGCTGATTTGATCTAGTCCTATCCTGTTGTACGTCTGTCCGTCCGTTTGTCTGTCCACAACTGTGAACGCAGCAATCTCGTAATCCACTGGAGCTAAGGAGCTGAAACTCAAATTGTATATTCGTGTATGCCACGCGCAGCTGGAAACAATTTTCTTTTTCGATAACTCATCTCAGTTTATTTATCGATAAAATGTATCGTTGTTAGTTTTGTTTGTTTTTAAACCGTTATAATGAATATATATCGCCTCTTTCCCTTCTCAAATTCTTCACCATCATCATCACATAATTATATAGAACCCGTTTGAAAGGTGCACTAGAAACACAAAACCTTATTGAACAATTAGGTTTAGACGCCTACTTAGGCTCACACTGCAGCTCAAGCTGAGCACCGACTTCTGTAAGTGTACATAGATTGGAATATCAGCTCTTCACAGTCCTTGTCGATCATTTCCTTCTAGAGCACTCTTATTTGCTTCGTATTTGTATCCTAGTGTTGGGAAGCTAACGAGAAGTTGCCTTTCAGGCGTGCACCTCCCCAGCCCTAAGGGCCTGTAAAAACTGCTGAGATTGGCTGTGCCCAAAAAATACAAACACATGCATATATGCATATATACACATACATACATATATGCATGCAAAAGCTAACCCACCTGCAGTTATTTGCTGGCGGCATGCGACCTGGCTGAAAGCATACTTTTTGAAATTTTCAACGCGTTTCGCGCGGGCGTCAAAAAATGCGCTATTTGCGACACTATTTAATGCAGCAGCAACAATAAAGCAGCAAAGCGAGTGGGCGAGGGGGGTAATAGTGGGGGGTGGTGGGAGGTATTGTAGCACGAATAGCGACAAGAACAATTCCATTTAGCCGTGCCTTTTGCCCATTCTCATGAACAAAATTGAATTCAATTTTTATGGTTTCTTTCTTGTTGTTGTTGTTGCTGTTGCTACTGTTGCTGCTGTTGTTGCTGTTGTTGCTGTTGTTGCTGTTTCGCTTAATGCGTTCAGCGCTGGAAACTGTGCTATTAACTTTTCTGGTTTATGCTGCCTCTTCTCGTTGCACAGCGACAACACCAGCAGCAACAGCAACAGCAACAGCAACAGCAGCAACAACATGAAATGGAACAGCAACAGCAAGAAACTCATTTGGTTCGCACACTTCACACGGATGGAGGAGCGCAGCTCCCTCGGCAGTTGCCTTGCAATTTTTAGGTACGTCGCCGCGTCCGTTGCCTGCAGTCTTTGCCAAGGATCTGGCTGCTCCATTTTTGTGTCCTCCCCACTGCCACTGCCTGCCCCCGGCCCCGCTGTCCGTGCCTCATCTGTGGCAATGTTTGGGCAACCTGTACCCCTTGCTACTTGCTGCTTGTTTGCATTTAAAGTAAAAGTCGCAACATTCATTTTGCTGTTTGTTGTGGAATAGAAAAAGGGTAGCTAGAGGAGGGACAGAGAAAGTGAGAGAGAGGGGGCAGAGGGGACAGAAGGGAGAAGGGCTGGTAGAGCAGCTGGGCAGTAAAATTTAACAGTGCCTCCCACAGTCGCGTCTGTCAATATTATATACAGCGGTTGCGACCTGCCTCTGTTTGTGTGTATTTGTTCATGTGTGTGTGTGTGTGTGTGTGCGTGCAACCCCATTTACAGCACATGCAGCAGTAGCAGTCAAGTCGACTCGCTTGCAACATTCAAGCATAAATATGCATAAAAATGTCGCCTCATTCAAGCTTTTATTGCATTTTATGTTGGGGTCACTGCCTCTGCACACGACGCAGCGCCCTCTATCGTCATCTAGCTCTCAACTGTCTCTCCTCTTGCTCTCTCTGCATGTGTGTGTGTGTGTGTGTTTATTACATTTGCATCACGCTGCAATATATGAACTATATTTTTATTGTTCCTTCAGTGGGCCCCGGCTAATGCTCTATTTAGTTGCACAATTTGTGGGCAACGCATTTCCCGGATAGCATCGGCGCAATATTATGATATTATATTATGATATTACGGCTATGCCATGCATGGCCAATGGAGACACGCATACATACATATACCCACTCAAGGTATTGTCATTTAAAGTGCCACTTGCCACACAAGCAGCGCAGCCAACGCAGCCCTGCCGTGAGGCATCTAAAGTTGGAATCGGACTTGAAGGACGGGCGGGAGGACGGGCGGTCGGCAGAAGCCGAGGGCGAGGTGTTGCATGACAAACGTGGCCACAGACAGGCCGCACATAAGAAAACTAGCTGCTAGACACACTTACGAGTGGCAAATGCAAGCCATATGGCAAAGAGAACGGCAATCGGGGGCGGGCAGGAGGAGGAGGGGCAGACCCAAGCACTGAGCACCTTTGCATGCCAACGAAACATTTTAGCTGCCGGGCTGATAGCCAGCAAAGGGGTAAACTCTCTCTATGTCTGCATGTGTGTGAGTGTGTGTGTGTGTATGTCTGTGTTTGCAGAACTTTGAAGAGCCTCCAAGTGCAGAACAGCTTGAGTCAAGTGCATTAGTTTGCAGTTTATGAACTGCCTCGGGCTGAGGTAATATGCATTATTTTGGCGCTAGCTGTGTGACCAAATCGTAAATACTTGTGACATTATTGATTTTAGCGCAGCGAACGCATTTGCTGAGCTCGGCACGGAACACAGCAATAGAGGTAAATGCTCCACTTATTACTTTAAGCAAAGCCCATCCAGGGGAAACTTCATCAACAGACAAATTGGACAAGGGAAACAATCTTATCTAGATTGAACATGAGCTCCGCTCTGGCTGCAGGAACTGTAAATAGACATTTGGGGTCCTGCATGAATGAGGGGGAACGATTCCCGATTAGGGAGGGAATGCTGCATAGGGTTGCACTCTGATACATTTATTTTGAGTGAAAATGGGAAGACCTGGACCTGGAACACATAACCTAGTATGGAAGGAGAGAAGACAGTAAACAATGCAGTTTCTCTCTCTTTGTCTCTCTCTCTCTCTCTCTCTCTCTCTTTCTGTATGTGTTGTTTCTCCTTTCTTCTCTCACTTTACCTACTACCTCCATCTCTTACTCTACTCTCTTGCCGTCTCTGTCAAGTCCCATCTTCGTCGATAGACTCCAGGGGAAACAATCTTATCTACATAGATTGAATATGAGCTTCGCTCTAGCTGTAGAAACTGTTTGGAGCCCTGCATGAATGATGGAGAACAATTCCCGCTGAAGAAGGGGAGGAGGAAGGAGGGGTGCACTCTGATACATCTATTTTGAGTGAAAATTGGATGACATAAACAAGATGCCAATGGCATACAAGGAGAGAAGATAGTTAACGCTGCAATTTTTCTTCTTTTCTCTCTGTTTGCCCTTCTCCCTCGTTCTTTTCCTCTTCCTCTCTAGCCTAAGCTTCCTCTTTCTCTGAGTTCTCGCTGTCTCTGTCAAGCATTTCCCATCTCAGGCTATCTTTATCGATAGACCCCAAGTGTAAACAATCCTGTCTAGATTGAGTTTGGACTTCGTTCTGCCTGTAGCAACTGTAACAAGACATTTAGGGTTATGGATGAACTTTTGCTTTTTCTTAGGGATTCCCCACTCTCTCTCTCTCTCTCTCTCTCTCTCTCTCTCTCTTTATGTTTACCTTTCCCTATCGTTGTTTCTCTCTTTCTCTCTAACTTTATCGACCACTCTCTTTCTGTGACCTCTCGCTATCTCTTTCCCGCCCCATATCTATCTTTCTTTTTGTCTCATCCCCTCACTCTCTATGTCCTTCCCTCTGCATTTCTTCCTGTTTTCCTCTCTTCTTCAAGAACTCTATGTCCGGCCTTGATCACACTTTCTCGTTGCTTTCCTCTATTTCACTAGCCTTCGCTTGCCCACTCTCTCTCTCTCTCTTCTCTTCTCTGCCCCCTCACTGATTTGTTTAAATGGATGTTGCGAAATGATTTATTGTACATTTTCGACAAAAGCTCATTAACTATTTAACGCGCTTTATTGAATATGCGAATCGATCGATTGGATATCCAGTAAACAGTGAAATCCGCACTCATGGCTAGTTTCTGGCATTGCGGCCAAAAGGCCAACGAAATTTGTTGCACGAGCGGCGAGCGAAGGCCGGAAGCGGGGCAGGAGCGGGTGGGGTGTTTGGACTTTGAATTTGAAATGTTTATTTGGCTGCACATTTTGGCTTTTATGGATTCCGGCTTTTGGCTGCTCAGTGCTCGATGTGCTTCATTGTCATGCATATTTTTGGCAATCATTGGCAAATGGCACTCGAGCTGAGCTTTTTGCTATTGTTAATAACCAGACGAGAAATGTATTTGTTGCCGGTTGGCCATTGGCATTGGCACTGGCATCGGCATCGGCATCGGCATCAGCTTCGAGGACGACTCGGCCGACATGGCGGACTTCCTTGAGCGTTTTGCATATTTCATAAGCCGAAAAGTGTTCGCTTAGAGCAAGACAAAAACAATTGTCGCTGTCGTCTGTGGCAGATCCAATCTTAATCCTTTAGCCCGCCGGCTGCCAGTCGTTGCCATTTTACTTTGCATCACAAAATATTCATAACAATAATTTGGTTTTAATTAAAACTGTCCCGGCTTTTTGTTATTTATTTATTTGGGTCAACGCCACTGACAATTTCACAGTTTGGCCAAAAAGGCAACAACTTGCCAATCCAGCCTTTTGTTCACACACACACACGCACGCACACCAACACACTGACGAGCAAATGTAGGCAAAATACGTGTACATTATTCATTTTACAAGTAAGCAAACAGTTTATTGTATACCTATGTACATATTCATATATATATACATATATATATGTGTGTGTATACTCCTGTATGTAGCAACATACGCAACATGTACACGTATCTATGTGCGTATGTAGGTGACTCTATATATACATACATACATGCAAGCTGTAAGCTCCGTAGGCAAAACTCATAACAATTTAATTAATTTTCCTGGTTGACTGTCAATGTCTCTGACTCTGTCGATATCTCTCCATCTCACTCTTTTTACGTTTTCGTTTTCTCATTCCCTCACTCTTTCATTATATAGCTCTCCATCTCTCTTGTTCTCTGTCGCATTATCTCTCCTACATCTCACACTCTGTATCTTTCTCTTTCATTTCCTCACATTATCATCTCCCTCTATCTATCGCTATGTCTCTTTCTCTCAACCTCTATCTCTCTCTTTCTATCTCTCCCTCTCTCTCAGTCTTTTTCTTTCTCCGATTCTCTCTCTCTCTCTCTCTCTATATATATATATATATATATATATATATATATATATATATATATATCTCGCTCTCTCTCCCTCTCTCTCTCTCTCTCTCTCTCTCTCTCTCTCTTTGCCTCTCACTTTCTTTCTCTCTCATTATCAATCTCCCTATCTCTATCTGCCTTCTCTTTACCAATATCTATATATACATATCTCCAGCTCTCTCATTTACTCAATCGCCCTCTCTCTCATTTCGTTCTCTTTCTTCCTCCCAAACGCATCCATAAAAAAAATCCGATTGCCCTCAAGAACTTATTGATTAAATTGTGGCCAATTACACTTATACAACAAAGCTTTGAAATGTGCCTGGAACTAAGTAAATGGTTCGGAATGCACTCCTGCTCAATTAACAACTACAGTGAGCAGCTGAGACAGCCCAAATAGGCTTCGAGTCCTTTTAGAGATTTCAATTTTTGGCAGGGAATCTCTCTAAATAATTACCAAATATTTCATCTGGTATAACTATCAGAATATTTCACAGCAAATCATATTAGATCCGGCAAAATGGGAGAATAGTTTCATCATCCACTCAAGAGAATCCGATTTATCAACGCTCGTTGATTAGTTGGAGTCTGATTAGAATAGGAAATGGAAAAAGTTCGCATCTGGAATTTTTGTAATACGCGTCACGCTGGGCCGCCTTTGAGCAGCGAGAGCTCGGAGTGCAGATTAATGTCTTACACTTGCGAGTGCTGCGAAGACTGATCGAGGGAGCGCCGCTCAAATTACCGACGCCGTCGAGGCGGAAGTGAAAAATAACACTTTGTGCGCCAAAGTGGCGAATTTAATATTTCCGGTCCACTACCCACGCTCCGAGCTTGGTCACATAGCCGCTGCCCACTCCCACCCCCACTCCCAGTCCGAATTCCAGCGCCAATCTCCCGCCCCCAGGCGGCTGACCACGGACCATCATTGTCGTTGTTGGCGCCTTTGGCGCTGTTACCGTTGCTGCCAGTGCTCCCAGCTGACCTGCTTTCCCGAGAATCGGCTTTGCATGCCATCATACCCTGGCCCCGAGCCGAGGCGAGCATACCTCTACTCTGCAGCAGCATGGCAGCCAGCCATGAGCCGAGCGGCTCTACTGCGACCGACTGCTTTCAATGGAATTTCCACAGACTTCAGCCAGTGTGCAAATTTATATTTTATACCGTAGCTAAAGGCTCTATCGAAACGTCAACTTTCCAGCTCGGAAAGGGCACCTACGCTGCCAACGTTGCGCGGCCATTGGCAGTTTTTGTCGTTGTTGCTTTAGTAATTGTTGGTTACCCTTTCCAGTGGCGTCGCCTAGGTGGCAGCAGCTCGGCGCGTTTTACATTTTGCGGTCGAGTGCATTGAAATTTGGCCGTGTGGCCTGACCCTAAATCACTGGCCAGCGTTGCTCCCTCTCCGCTGTCCGCTGGCTGGCTGGCTGGCTGGCTCGCCGACTCTGCAACAGTTGCCCCGCGGCACTGCAGCCATCGATTATTAACAGCGCAGCACAGCAGAGCAGAGCAGAGCTGAGTGCAGCACAGTGAAATGCCGGGGTGGGGACAAGGACGCGGGCCAGCGCCTGTCCCTGCTAGTCCCGTTGTGCGCCGTGATTTACGCGGCGTGGAGTGTCGCTCAACGACACACGCGGGCCTCCCAGAGGCCGTGCAGAGTTGAGACTTAAAGCCGCGGCCAATGCGTTTCATCAATTGCTGGCAATTAAAACGCAAAACGCAGCAATTTCCAATAATGTGCAGCCGGCGTAGTGCCAAACAATTTATTGCCACGCCCACGCCCACGCCCGCGCCCCGAATTGTTGGCCGGCTAATGCTAATTTCGCGGCGTCTGGCAAACAGCGCCAACAGCAATAAGCCACGCGAAAGCCCACGGCAACAGCTCGACCAGCCGATACCCAATGAGAGCTGAGGCTGAGAGTTGTCCTCTCAATCATACTAGTCCTTAAGGAATGTATCGTTAGCTTAAGGAATTCATCGTTAGCTGTCCAACATCAAAGTGTGTTCGCCTCAGATGCAACTGGAATGGCCCACATACTTCGCACAGCTCTCGAGCATGCCCTTGCTGTGGGTCTTGGCAATCGCAGGGTATAGCGAGGCAAGCGAAAGCGCGTGATTTCATTTTGAATGCGCTTCAAAAATTTGAAATTAATGCGACAAATGCTGCGCGGAGCAGAAGGACACAGTCGCCTGGCTAATTGATTCGATATGGCTCGAGTGCTGCCATTTCGTTTGGCCAGCGGCAAGGGCCAGGCCAGTGGGGAGAGGAGCAGCCCCGTCATAAAATGCCAACTACAAAAGGAGCATCTAAAGACGTTGTCACTCTTGCCCCGTTCTGTTTCCCTGCTTCAGTCTTTTCTCTGCTTTTTTGCTTAGCTGCAGCAAAACTTTGCGGTGTCGCGTTGGCTAATGGCGCTGTCTCCGAGCAGACGTACGCACACATACGCACACAAACACACACACACACACGTACACAGACACACTCAGACACAGCATGCAATGCTCTTGGATAAAGGCAGACGACGCGACCGGAAATGCTTAGCTGGGATTTCTCGCTGCGACAAGCGCAAAGGCAGGCGCTGACAATGTCATTTGTTTCCGGCTACGTGCACTTTGCACGTGCTCGCTGAGCTCGCCGTGCTCCCTCGCTGCCGGCTGCCGGCTGCCGTCTGCTGTCAGGCAACTTTTTGGAGGGCCAGCGCTTGTCACCTGCTGCGGCAAGAGTACAAACCCAACTTCAATTAAACATAATTTGCTGAGTTTATAAGCGCCAGCCACAAACATTTATTGTCTGTCTCTTTACTGTCTATCCACTTGTCTCATCTACCCTCCCTCTCCCTCTCTCTCTCTCTCTCTCTCTCTCTCTCTCTCTCGCTGTCTGTTTGAAATTTTAGCTTTTAGTTGCAGCTGCCCCGCCCATAGACGCCCACAACCGCACGACGCCGCGTCTAATTATGCATCTAATTAGTAACTGTGGATGCTGACGCAATTCTCGCCAAATTAATTTTGCAGCTTGCGCCATAATAAAGCCAGCCCACAAAAGCTGCACAAAGCCAACCGAAACACACACACACACACACACACACACACACACACTCACTCACACGCACACATATGAAATGAAAACTCGTTCCATTCAAAAATTTAACACGCATTTCTTACCATCAAAAACACAAGCCACAAAATAAAAGTTTCCCCCATGGTCAGCCCCTGGGGCAAAGATATTTTATTTATATCTATATTTATATGTATTTACAAACACACAAAAATAGCTGGCTTTATATATGCAATCATCAAAGGCCTGATTTTTAAATTTACTGAAATTCGGGATCATTTGAATTTATATAAATAAATATCATGTTTAATTTCATGAGAGAGTAATTAGTTTTCCGTAATGCCAGTCTGTCCGTCTACCTGTGCGTCTGTTCATCCGTCCGTTTATACATCTGTTTATCCGTCTGTCTGCTCGTCCGTTTATCCATCTGTCAGTGCGTCTTCCTATCCGTCTCTCTATCCGCCCATTCATCCGCCTATTCATCCGTCCGTTTATCCCTTTGTCATCCGTCTGTCTGTCCGTCTGTCCTTTTGTTCATCTCTCGATCCGTCCAATCATTAGTCCATCTAACTGCCCATCCGCCTATCGATCCGTCCATTTGTCCATCCGTCCATCCATTGTACACGTAATTATATTCTTTCAACGTTCCATCGTGCCATCTAATCGTCTGTCCAATCGTCTTTTGTCCGTATGAACGCAATCATTTTCCTTCCATTAAAGCTAGTCTTAAAATTTGGATCATACAACCTTTGGTAGCCTCTGCTTATAAGATTGTAATATTTCCTCGATTCACTTACCTCAATATTTAACTGTTGCAATACTTTAAGTAAGACACTTGACATCATCCATGGGTCAGTCTCCGGCTTATAGGGTTATAAATGTTAGTTAGTCCTCCTCGAATATCTCCAATCGATTCATTCATTTCAATTTCTCCCATCTCTCATGCACTTTCAACTCAGTGATAATGGACTTTAGTATTTAATTTGAGTCGCTGGGCCAACTCCGCTAGCTTAAAAGCATCGAACGACTATATTGTGAATGGCGCAATTAATGATATGTTCTGCTCAACGGGCGCATAAATAAATGCTGGATGGATCGTAACCTTTTATGGGGCAGACGACCCGCACGAAAGTTTCGCTTGAAATTTAGAAACTTTTACTTTGTTACCTTATGGCCGAAAACTTGGAATAGTTGCGCCTTTAACTGCCGGCCCATAAGAGTGTTTAGTTTCAAACTATTTCCATGTTCGGCCACTTGGTGAATCTTTGATGTCCTGGCCAAAAGTTGCCAGCGGCCGCCGTCCTCAGCTCGATAAATGAATGAGTGGAAGGGGGGCTTGGCGGGGGATATGCGGGCGGTATGCGATAGGCGTTAGCCAGGAGGTGGGAGGCGGGAGGCGGAAGGCGGGAGGGCGCTGCCCTGTTACCCTTGCACGCTTCCGTTTTCGCCACGACATTATCAAAATGCACGTTATTAGGTATTATGTTGTTGTGTTTGTTTTTGTTATTAGTATTGCTGTTGTTGCCGGCGTTGGTGCTTCTATTTGTTTTTATTGTTATGGGCAATGTTATGGTTGTTGTTCGTGCTGCTGCAGTATCAACGGTCTTAAAAGCTTACGAAATATTTGTAATTTTGTCACGTTTTAACTTTGGCGACGTCACTTAAAATTACATTTAAAAAAAAAAAAAAAAAAAAAAAAAAAAAAACTCACACAGAGACACACAAAGCAAAACTGAAAACACAAAACAGAAGAAAAAAAAATGAAACGGAAGCAAAAATAAAACAAAGGCTCATCAATTGACCGACCGAAGGATATGCTGCACCTTGGAGGTTACTCGACTCCTGATCTATATTTCATTATGCTCAGCTTGAGCTCAAGGTAAACCAGCAAGGCAGTTATGCCCTCTTGCCTGGCGTACAGGGTATGCGGAGCAACAGAAATAACATTTTGTCAGCCATTTCTAGTTGTAGCTGCTTCTTGTCAGACTGGCAAAAATCAAAAGTAGATGGATGGATGGATGGATGGATGGATGGATGGATGGGAGCTGAGTCGGTTGCTGGCATCCGATTCAGCTCCTGCAACTCGCCTGCCTGGCACTCAATGTGCCTGACTGCCAAGCTGCACACGTGCTGTGCCTTTGCGAGTAGGTTATCAGCAGGACTCCCGCACTCCCCGCACAGCACTTAATGAGAATCATGCCGACCAGCCGATTGACAAACAAAGAGCGCAATGAGTGCGGATCCAAAGACAAATACGAATCCAAGCACAAATGCTCAACATGTGACTGCAAATGCTCATGTGATATGCAAAGCAGCAGCCAGGCAGCCACTGGGCGGGCGCTGATATATTGTAATAATACCAGAAAAGGCTAGCCTAAGGTTGCTTGCCAGAAGATGGCAAATATTTCCTGCATACTTTAAAGGCAAGTCGATACCAAGGCCCACTCATGGCCAACAGGCGCAGTGAGCTGGGGGGAGAGAAGTGCTTCAAGGCCTTGAATGATGGGCTCATACCGCTTGTACGACTTACCAGATATTGCGTATACGACTCGCGCCGTTTGTGCCCCCAGGCCAGCCGATAGCTTTAAAGAAAAAATGGCTGCTCCACCCTAAGTATGTCATGAATAGCTGGCATTCCATACGGAGCTGCCCATTACTGAATATTTAACGCCACAAAATCACGGATTCTGTCAATGGCGGCAAACGGCAAGCGGCAGACAGCAACTGCCAAGTGGCAAGTGGCAGTGGCAAGTCGCAAGTGGCATGCAACGGCGCTGCAGTTAAAGTTTGCACTTTATTGCTCTATCCCTCGGCAAGCCTCGCCTTAGCCCTGGCACTGTTTTGTACATTACCGTCATGAATTTCCATTACTCAGCCACTGCAGCAGGGGGCGGGGCGTGGCGTGGCCACAAATGTGAGATACGAAGCGCCATAACGCGCCGAGTTTCCAGATTCATCAATGAATTTATCAGTTTTTATAGGCAATTTATTATTTATTGATGGCAATGCCGGTCTGCCCGCCTGCCCCTCTGCCCGCCTGCCCCTCTGCCCGCCTGCCCCTCTGCCAGCCTAGCTGCTGGCCTGGCACAGCGTCTGCCAACGTCTGCATAAAGTCTATCCATCTCCAGCCATATATCTAGCATACTTCTCAGTGCCAGGAGACGGGGCGGGGCGGGGCGGGGCGTGGGAGCTTGTGGCAGGCGAGGCAAATGGGCGAGCTACTGGCAACAGATTTCGGACGCTGCGCCGCGCTGCTCTGCACTGCTCTGAGCTGCGCTTGTTTATGGCACTTTTCGATTCGCTTTTTATGAATGATGTACCCAAAAAATACGCATGACATATGTACCCATACAAGCCATATACATAAACGACTCTCTGCGTGCCAGTGCAATGCGGTTGAAGCGTAAAGAAATGAAATAGCGCAAGAAAACGTGCAGAAAAACTACAAAGAGGGAGACAGAGTTGGCCAGAGAAGGAGAGAGAGAGAGAGAGAGAAAGTGCTTTGAGACGACAACGATGAATGTAATCCGAACTTGGACCAGAGTTATGTGAAAATAATGAAGCTACATAATGGTCTACCCTTACCTCACCCCTATCCTCCCCCCCCTCTCTCTCTCTCTCTCTCTTTCTCTCTCAGACGCTCATGCCCTTTCCTCTCGGGCAGCTCTCGTGTGGCGCAAATTGTTGCAGCTGCCGCAGCACATCACGTATACGCCGCTTGGCCCCGCTTGGCTGCAAATGGCAACAGTTTGTGCGGCTGGCATTTAGCTCGATCGAATGGTAATGCCACTGGCCATATTAATTATTTATAATGGCGCATTGATTATTGAAAAGCATCAAATAACTTATGAATATTACAATCTGCGCGCGACCCACTAAATTACCGCATGACAAATGTGACCACTGCGAAAAGTATTAAGTGTAATAAATTACAAGACGCAAATACAACAACAGCAACAACAAAATGTCAGGCCTAATTGATGGCCGCGAAATGCGCACCGACTGCATAATACTCTGCTTAGAAGAAGCCCAATCGAATTATATTTGTTCCAGTTGGGAGTTGACTTTGTGTTGGCGCTGCTCCAATTGGATTTTGATTTCAATTGAAGCGTGAATAAGTCTAGTGTATATCCAATATCATGGGCCCATCTGGCATCTCTACATTTGCATTATGTTGGCGACAATCATCATTTTGTTTGGTTCACTTGGTGATGTCTCTCTAAAATTTATAGGGCTGCCAAATGGACAGCCCGTGGAATATGAACAGCCCTCTGTGCCATCAATCGCATCCCCTTCCAGTTATCCGATATTTTCAAGCTGATTTTACGTTTATATCATTATACAATCACCAGCTTCATATATATATATATATATATATATATATTTATGTATGTATATGCATATGAGCATATTACAAAATGCATAAATTAAAGAAAGAGGAAAAACAAAAAAAGGAGAAGTGCAATATTGGAAATATTTATGCTGCAATAGCCCATTGGGCTATTAATACAACAGCAATGCGGCAGTTGCATCAACATCTACGGGAAACAGGGGAAAAAAGGCAATTTTTAAGTAATAATAAACAATAAATAAAAGCAATTGCATTTGGCGCTCTTAGCAAATAGCCTTTACATAAACATCAACATTTGCAGCGCAATGAAAGGCAAAACAGGAGCAAATCGAGGCAGTCCTGGCCACCCAGCTGCAGCTGCGGGCTGCGGGGCGCATCAATATAAATAAATAAAAATTAATATACAATAGTAAAGTTTGCCATGAACCAAAGACAACAAGCAAACAAACGCACGCAGGCGCGGGGCAAGAGGAGAAACAAGTTGAATAAATAAATATAGTCCCAAAAATGCATTCACTGAGTCGAACTGAGTCCAACTGAGCCGAGCTGAGCTGGGCTGAGCTGGGCTGAGGTGAGCTGGGCTGCATTGTGCAGCTCAAGCAAATTTGCAGGCAGAGTGGGTATACTGCCGCGCTCAATGCTCGCTCACCAGTTGAGCTTCTCTGCTGTAGATCGCAATCGCAGCTAACGAATTGATACTCATTTATCACGTGCTTAGCTCAACATTACACGCAAATTAAATGCGAGTTTCATTACAAATCAGGGGCTAAAAACTTGCGGGGCCAAATCAAAGTCGAGTCGAGTCGCAGCGAGTCGCGTGGAGCCGGCTTATGCAGTCAGGCAGAGCTCTTGGCGAGCCGAGTGCAACAAAAAGTCAGAGTGCAGCAGACAAGCGGGCATAATTGCATGCTGAGAAAGAGAGAGATGGAGAGAGAGAGGGCGAGAGAGAAGCAGGCAGACAGACTGAGAGACAGACGTGGGGGCCACTTCGTTGGGGGACTCATTATTATGCACACAGGCGGCCTATTATTTTTAGCGTCGACTCTCTCTCTCTCTCTGTGTGTGTGTATGTGTGTGTATGTGTATGTGTGGGTGGTAGGGTAGGGTAACGCGTGACCGCTGTTTGACTTTTTTGTTGCTGAATGCAAACATTTTTAAATGTATATTTGATGACTTTTTGCGTTCGATGAGCGCGCCGACAAGGCGAGCGTGAGGGTGGAGGCGTGGCGCGGGGGGCGCTGGGCTTAAAATTCCATAGCATACTTCAAAGGGCCATCGGCACTTATTAATAACAATGCACGGCGCCTGCTGCCGGCTGCCGGCTGCCGGCTGCATGCTGCATGCTGCCTGGTGCATGCCACGCGTTGCACGTACTCAAAAGCGCCTATAATTAATGACAAAAAGCAATTTAAATGCAAATAATACACATGAGTTGCCAATTTACTCGCAGCCGGCGCACGGCGAGGCTGGGCAGGGGACGGCAGGGCAGGGCAGGGCAGGGCACGGCAGAGCCGAACTCTGTGGCACCCACAATGTGTCTGCTGTTGAGTAGGAGCTGCATCTCCGCAGCTTGCAGCGCTGCCAAGTGCTAAACAATTGTGGCCTAATTTGTTTGTCAACGCTGGCAAAATGGCTGGAGCCGGCGGGCAGAAGATGGATTGAGATAAAGCCAAGCAAGAGTAGAGCCAGGACCAAGCGAGAGAGTGAGAGAGGGTAGGAGCGCAGCCAAGGCGAGTCGCGGCTTGATTACGTGCCACTGCATCCAACTGGGAAGTGACTCCATAAACACGTCTAACAGCAACGGCAGTGGCAGCGGCAGCGGCAGCGACTGGGCGAACGTTATGTGACACACGGGAGAAATTAATGCTGCCAAAATGCGCCGGCTGCGCTCATTTCTGCTCTGTCGCTGTGGCACGTTCCCCAAACAGCCGCAGCAACAATAACGCCAGCAACAAGGACTAGCGACGACAGCCAACAGCCAACAGCCAACAGACAGCAGACGGCAGCCAGCAGCCAGCTAAAAAGAAGTTGCTACCGAGATTTAGCCACAAACTTGCCAGCTTTAATGCGAGCCAAACATGCTGGCCCGTCTGCGGCAGGGACCGTTGCGCCTTGAGCTCTGCCCCAGCCCCTGCTCACACCCCTTTTGCTGCCACACTCATGCCCTACTAGCCCAGGCTATTAAGCCTTAGCCATGAGATGTGTAACATGAGAATATATATATATATACATATATACATAGGTATTAGCTAAGAGCAACATTCGTTAATTAGATATGCTGATATTAAACATTAGGAATCTGAAATTATATATAGATATACATTCACATCGCATCTAGATGGGCCACATCTACACTTCTCTCGCCTTGGAGGCACCTGCCAGCGGCAAGGGTATTCACGGTTCGCTGCTCCACAGTTTGGGCTTCCCGCTTGTTTTCTTTTAATTTAAAGCAAGAAAGGCTCGCTGGAGCGTGCCAAAAGCAGACTCCAAGTCAGCATCGATTCCATTCGCAGCAGTAATCGTAATATCAATATGAAAGGGATTTCCAGGCAGTGCGCAATGGCAACGATGATAATGTCTTGGCGTCACCGGCTAAGCACCAGAAATGGTTTTGGTCGAGGCAGTAGACTGACCTTAAGCTACTATCATGCCATGCCCGAAAGTCTATCTGGAATTGTGAAGCCATAACATATATATTACTTGCCTTATCATAATTTACTGAACTTGCACTTGCCTGAGCTATGGTAATTCTATCCTGCAGAAATAAATTCGATTCCGAATCCAAATTTTCCTTTCTCTAAGATAATTTACTGAACTGACATTCTGATAACTATTTTAGCTTCCGTCGTTAGCTTTTACAGGCCTTAGCCGAAATTCTTGAGCTTCTCTCCTCCAAATACCGATTGAGTTACCTAACTGACCTCAAAAGTCTATTTCGATTCGAACAAGGGTGCTCTAGTTGCGACTGATCGACTATGAGATGCCCTGCACCCTTCGAAGAACTGATATTCTAATAATTCTTCTTCTTTGTGTTGCACTTTGGACTATAGATTAGCAGGAATCATTTTTCTTGTAGATGGACTTTCGTAATTAAATTTTCAGAATATGATACTGACATTCATATCCATATATAATAAAATCCGGTTATAACGACTGCGCTTACAGCGTCCGTCCGGTTATTGGCACGAAAAGTCTATATCGTCTTCCGTTTATATCAATGGTCTCTTGAACGCCATTATAGCCGGTCTCTACTGCACTTTCCATTCCACAATTCTCTAATTTTAACTATATATACTGCCACGCCTCCTTCTGCATGTTACATACACTTCAACAGAACCATCATACCCCGATTTCCCATTGTCAGTGGGTTCAGGGTATAAGAACTATAAAAGCCAAAAATTTGCCTGAGCTTAGAATTGATTTTCTTTGATTGGAGCAACTGGACTGAGCTTTTCCCCAGGTTCTTTAGCCTCTGCTCAGCAACTTTAAATAGATGCGATGCCCGAAATTCCTTACCTTAAAATTGATTTTTCCATCTCGACTCCACAGTGTTCGATGCAGTAAAGAGTGTAGCCGAATAGGATATCATGGAATTCCGACTCCCACCTTCCTCCCTCCGCCCTCCTCTTGCCTCCGCACTATTCATCAACATTGTTTGCCATTTTGTTTTTATTATTGTATCGCAAAGCCTTTAAAGTCCGGCTCAGGCGCCTATAGAAAATCTCTCTATAATAACAGTGGGTGTAGCCCGGGTTTATTATGTCCAATGTTTATTTTCGTCCCTTTCTGTAGAAAAGTTACGGCTGCCGCCGCCGCTGCCGCTGCTGCTGCTGCTGCTGCTGCTGTTGCTATTGTTGTTGTTGTTGTTATTGTTGTGCGGTAAAATGCACAATATAAGAGTCTTTGGGCAGGCGAGGTCTGAAGTCTGCATTAAAGCGCTCTTTGGCTTCAGTAGTGGGCACAGGACTGAAATGAAGTGAATTAAATTGCAGACGAATTATAAAGACGATTGTGAATCAATTTCGTTTGAATGTCCATTCGAAACTTTCGATCGCCTAGCTACGCCCCGGGGCAAACGCTGCGCTCTACTTGCGGCAATTGCTCTCTGATTGCCGTTTCCAAGAACTTTGGGGAGCTCAGACCAAAGTCAGATGGCTCAATTGGATTTATGCCGCACAATGACAACCTGCTGCGCTCTAAATACAGTAACTCTAATGTTTTTCGTTCTCTTTGCAGGCGTGCGACTGGGCGAGGGCGCGGGCAGCAGCTCGATAGCCGCCTCGAATGCGCCCTGCCCCCCGGAAATGTTTCGCTGCAACAATGGCAAATGCATAACCTCGCACTGGGTCTGCAATTACCAGAAGGACTGTGACGATGGCGAGGATGAGATGCAGTCGTGTCGTAAGTAGACCCCCCGCACCCCACTCCAATGGCAATTACCGCACTCTCACCGCTCTCTACTTCCTCTCGCCCCATTGCAGCGCCGCCCGAGTGCGAGGCGCCCCAGCTGAACTGCGGCCAATATGTCTTCAATAAGACGTACTGCATCCCCCAGCACTATCGCTGCGACATGATCGAGGACTGCGAGGACAAGTCGGACGAGGCGGAGTGCCGTAAGTAAACCGCATGCATATTTCAACAAATTGCCACACCCCCCCCTCACCGCAGGCTGTGTGTCTTCTCCTTTTCAATGCAAATTTGTTGAGTCTGCAAATATTTGTGAGCATCGCTGGTGAGTGCAGCATCGGCTACACCTAAAACGTGTATTTCCAGCACACGCACCCCTCTTTCCACTCTGCGCTGTCCTCATCACGCTCCTTCACCTTCAGCAGCCCGATTAAATTTACAGTTCATTTCAGTTCAGTTCAGTCGGGCTCAGAGTTTCGTTCGGTTCATGTGTGCGCGCCAACAATTTGCTTAGCAAAATGTTTACATTTTATTATACCAATTTTATTTATGCAAATTTTGCCAAATTCACACACACACGCACACACCCGTACACCTACAGTCAGACCGCATTTTGTTGAAAGTTAGCTCTTGGCAATTGCAGAATCCCCCAAAAGTTGGCAAATTCCAAAGTTAAGTGTGTGTAACCAAGGTGCGCCACGCAAAGCAAAGCCAGGACCATTTGGTCCTACTTATGCAGGGATGGAGCAGCGGGATGTACCGGGGGGCTAGAAGCGAGCAGCTTACACGGTGCCAGCAAATTTTTTATTTTATTTTATTTTATTTTATTTTATTTCCTCTTCTGTTAGATGTTGACTGCTCAAAATCAGCAATTTATGAATTCAATTTCAAGTAAGCTTTTCAATGTAACTCAGACGCAGCTCCTTCCACGCAGCATTTCTCTTAATAGATTCCTGAGAATTACTGCAAAAAGCCGAATTTCCCTCGACTGACTAATCGATTTGCTCACTGACATTCGTTCGTAAAGTAGTCAGGCGCCTCAATTTGTCTCGAGAGCCATTTTGGTGTTTTAAGAGTATTGGAAATGAAATACACAGAAATCTATGAAACTGTAGAGTGTTGGAGTGCCCAACTGAGAAAATACCTGGAATCCCATGATGACCTAGTGAATTAAAATAATCTAGCCTATACACATACAAATGCGCATATACATGTGTATGTTCACATACAGACATATACACATACATAGGTACCTACATTCACTTACATGTAAATACATGTACATACATATACACTAATGTATGTATATATATACGTATACATGCATATATATACGTATACACACATATATATTCACATACGCATACATGTAGCCCTGAATGTCACGATGACAAGCCTGGAAATTGAACTAGAGACTCACTCGCAGCGAGCGCGAGCTTTGAGCTACTTATTATGAGCCGTTTGTAGGAGTAGGAAGAAGAGATTCAGACTAATCGTCGAAGAGTCGTCTGCAGGAAAGTCTAGAAAGAAGACAGTCCATCGCCGGAATAAGATCACGTTCATAGTATGAATAATATGATATTATCATCATTTGATAGTTAAATAGTTTAAATGGAACTCAAATCAAGCTACTAAAATACAATATAATACAAGTTTGTAGATTTATTATTATGAAAATAATTCATAATACATAATAATTATAACATCTCACATACATATATAAACATGCATTCACATATGCATAGTGCGAATAAGCCCGAAATGTTAAGCAACATACAGTGTATCTAAGTAATGCAGTTCTTGCACTCATTACTACTATTCCTATCAAGGGTAAAGCTTCAATTTTTAATACTCAATGGAATTAGCTGAATTTTTCCTTATTAATTTCTTAATTTTAGTACATACTAAATAATCTATTAAAATGAGAGTTATCCAATCGTATGAGGTGTATTTATTTAACTAGAGCTGTAATACCATTTGCTTACAAATGCTCAATGCCATTCAAATGCTCAAATTATGCTAAAATGAAATATAATATAAAATCTATAATAAAAGCGAATTAAGCTCTTCATCAAATCATCCCATCTCTCTCTCTCTATTTTCTCTCATCGAAAAGTTTTCTTCAATGATTCAAAGCCCAATCTTATATTGCCCATCTTCAAGACCCGATAATTCAAAATGGCAAAGGGATAAATTTTTGTTTCGATTTACACAGAAATTCAAATTATCGAGAATTATTGAGAACGAATTTCATTCAAGAGGATAGAATTTTTTCGATTTATCGCGATTTTCGATTTAGCGAGGTACGAATTATCGAGACTCAACTGTAATATACAAGCCATATATATTATACTTTGAATAGCAAATTGATAGAAAAGATTCCACTTCCGCCCGTACATCTTTAATCCAGGTATTACGAAAGGGAATGTAATGTGATTATTATTCGAATTGAATGCAGTCTTCAATTGATTTCAAATTGATTTGACTAATGCAGGCACAGACCGAGATAGTATATGTATTTTACAGTTACCTTAACAGCTCGCCTAATCTACTAGGGATTCATCCCCAGCTCTGCAACAACGCATTGCCCTTTTCCTTTTATAAATCAATCACATTGTTGATATTCGATAGCTGCCGCTCCTCAGACGCAAATACTAATTGAGAACTGCCCAATGGTTGCTGGGCTTGGAATATTTTGAAGATGTTTTGCTTGAGCGGGCTTTGGATTGGCCTTAGCTAGACTCCATGCATCTTCATCTGAAGCTGGCAGGGAGATCCCAACTGCTCGGCCGCCGGGCCAGACCATACGTACGGCACACTTTGATTAAAACTTTTGTCCTAGCACACACAGGCGGGGGCCACAGGGCGAGAGAGTCGGGGAAGCTGGCAGCTGGGTGGACGAGTCGTGGCGTGGGTGTGGGCAAAGGCCAGCTGCATTTATTGCTTGTTATTTAAGATTTATAAATTTAAATATCTTTGAGCGACCAACTCCTAAGTACTCCGTTGCCTTTACAACTTTGCTTAAGCTTTGACTGACGCTAGACAAACGCGCACAACTTTGTCCTCAATGTGCCAGTCCCTCCCTCTTCGCTCTCGCCCTCTCTCTCATCCCTGTCCTTGTCCTCGTCCTCGTCGTCGTCTTTCGAAACAGCTCTCTCATATTGCTCCTTGTTATAGTTGTTGCTGGCTCTTTTAGTGTTGTTGTTATTGTTTTGGCTGATGCAAGATGGCCAATTTGTCGGAAAGCAACGCTTCGCTCGCTCCGCACCCCCCGCCTCGCTATAGGCATTGACTGGCGCAAGATCAAGTTTAAATTTGGTTTTAATTTAATAAGATGCGAGCTAAACACTGGCTCGGCGCGGATATCCTTTACTATTCTGCTCACCAAGGGTATATTCTGCTCTAAAAGTGCATCTAGATAGACAAATAGAAGTACATTGTCTCAGCATACATTGGAGTCGATCGATAGTTATTTATGTCGATTATCCAATAGAGCAAAAAGATGCTCTGGTGCTTCCTAATAAATAAAGAAAAAAAAATAAGATCAATTATCTGAATATGTTTTGTTGTTTTATGTTTTCCATAAGTATACAAATTAGCCCAGATCGTCTCTACCTCTCTTTCCTTTATTATCGCTCACCAATTCATTATCTTCTTTAGCCCATCTCTCTTACCCGTAAATAAATAAATCATCATCTTTCTTTTCCTCTTTCAGTCTTATCCTCTTTTTCACTTGATCTTCCTCTCTTGTTATCTCCCTCGTTCTCCTTCTTTCTCTATGAATTTGTTGCCTTCTGTCTCTCCCTATCAATCCTTTTCACAATTATACTATTTTTCCCCCTTTCAGACAGCTCATTTATTTATCTCCCTCTCTCCCCCCCTCTCTCTCATTCTCTCTCTCTCTCTCTCTCTATCTGTCTCTTTACTGTTTCCATCATTCATTATCCTTTCATTTATCTCTCTATCTCTCTCACTCTCTCCCTTTCTCTGAGTCTCTCTATTATTCATCCCTCTCTCTTAGATAGTATTTTTCACTATGTTCCTCATTCTTTTTGTCTCTCTCTATTGCAGTCTCTCACTCTCACTCTATGTCACTCTCACTCTCCTCGCTCTTTTTCTCGTGCTCTTTTGTCTCTTTCTCTCTCTTCCTATCTCTATCTTTGTTGCTCTCTCTCGTCCTCTCTCTATCCATATATTTCTCTCCTGCCATTTCTCACTCCCTCAATTTAGTCTGTCTCTCTCTCTCTCTCTCTCTCTGTCTCTCTCTCTCCCTCTCTCTTTCAATCATTATTTCTCATGCCATTCATAGAGACATACAGGGTATTTGCTTACCGATCATTTAACAGTTCGCCACAGACATTCTCTGCGTCTGTCTCTTACAATAATTTATCGCGCTTAAATGGCGACAAAATGTTCGCTCTTATTGCGTTCTCAACTTATTTATTTTGCGTACGTGTCAACGCGTCGTCTCTGAATGCCTTCCCCGTCTGCTAGTTGTCTGTCCTCGATTTCCATGCTGGTGTCAGGGGCTGATTTGTGTGTGTCTCTCTATGTGTTTGCGTGTGAATGTGCGTGTCTCTGCGTCTGTCTGTGTGTGTCTTGATATGTGTTTGCTTTGCGGGTGTTTGTCTGCGTCTCCATCACCCTTGGCATCGTCTTCATCTTCGTCTTCGCCCTCGCCGTTGCCATCGCCATCTTCGTTTCCATTTGCGAGCACCTTTGTTTATTTAATTTATGGCATATAAATATTAGAGCGAGCTTATTTCAACTATTTAATTACTTCAGGTGTGCGTTAAGTTGTTTGCTTTGCCCTGGAAATTAAACGTGAGCTTTTCCCACCGCTGCTTTGCATGCATCAGAGCCACCGCAACCTGAGGCTCTGAGGCTTTGAGGCTCCGGCAACTAATAGTTTTACAGCAGCTCTAAGCAGAGCATTAAAGGCAACAACAACAACAGCAAGAATAAAACAGAAAAGAAGAGAGAAATCCTTTCGACGAGGTCACCCGGCCAGGAAGCAGCACCATTGAGTGTTTAATTAAATGTCCTTATGCAGACGTAGCCGCTGTAGCCTGGCGTGGCTCGGTGGTGCGGCATAGATGGCTTGGCTGCTGTAAGTAGAGTAACTCGAGTTACGCGAGTGCTTTGCAGCTTTGCTGCTTTGGTGCTGCCACTGCTGTGTCTGTGGATAGCTCGAAAACAGCAGTGGCTTCCATCCATGCCAACACCTGGCCTGGCCCTTAAGCCACCTGAGCGGAGGTGCGCTTCACAAAAGGAGAGACAGGCAAACTGCTTTTAATTGCAAACTGGGTTTGGCATCCAAATGCGCACAAGATGGTGAAGCGGCGGGGAGGAGGAGTAGGAGTGGGTGGAGTTGGTGGATACGACAACTAATGGGGCAGCTGCCCCACAAAATGAAAGAAGCGTAAAAAGTGCGTAAAAGCGGGCGCCCAGCAGTTACGCCCCGCCTCCACGCCCCCTTAAAAGGTGAACAACGAAAATGATCAACTCGACTTGTTGTCCGTTAGCCAGAAGTGGGTACACTTGGCATTCCATCCACTACACTTTCACTAAACGTCTCCCTCTTGCTCTTCCTCCCCCTCTTGCTGCCCATTGCAAGCAAAGCTGTCGTAAACTGTCGTTGAACCCGGCGAAAGTTGGCAACAACTGACGTTTATTTGACTGCAGCTGTCAGGCCAGTTAGACGTGCAGAAAAGCTCCGAGCCATCTAGTCCAGCGGAGATGGACCTTAGACGAGTGGCTTGTCGGTTGGCTGGCTGGCTGGCTGGTTGGCTGGCTGTCTGGGTGGCTGCTTGGGTGGTGGGGCTGCAACTTGTCGCGCGTAATTACACAAGCCAATTCAACACACACACACACACACACACACACACACACACACACACACACACACACACGCACACAGGGGCACTAATACACGCATGCGAATCATAGCTTTTACACTGCGCGATTCGTTTGCTGCCTGCGATAGATGTTAATGCACACATCCAGAACAGACCCCCCCTCCACCCTACCTCCTCTTCGACCACGCCCCCCACTTACCAATTAGAAAGTGTTGCACGACATAGCGGGCCTCATGTCGTGATGTGAGGCGGGCAGGCCAATGGCAAGCAAAAGCCAGTGGCCACAGGGCACTTCAAGCTTCTCCACATTCCAGCCCCTGAACCCTGCCCCTACCAGCGTTCCCGCCCCGCTGGCCATCGCTCCTCACAGTGTTTATAAAGTGCCAACAACAGCGCCGCCCTCGCAGCCAGTTAAAGTTTTGTGCTCAACTTTCTGCGCACTGCACAAAATGTGAAAAATGAAGCAGCAGTCGAGCGGCGCCCCAAAACCCAGTGGCATGCAGCAGCGAGCAGTTAACGGCCTGGCAGCCCACAGCCCACAACCCGCAGCCCACAGCCAACAGCCCACAGCCCACAGTTCACAGTTCACAGTCGACAGTCCGCAGCCCACAGCGCAACATTCAGCATTCAGCATTCAACATTTTTATGACCTTGCACAAAAGTTGCAGTCAAGCGTCCAGCCGTCCAGCCGTCCAACCGCCCAGCCCTCCAGCCAGCCACCCACTCGTTTGTCATTATGATTTGTTTTTAATGTAATGCAACAGCAGCGAAAGCGAATTTGCAACAAATTGTGCGCGTTAATCTTGTCAATGGCCAAGTGCGAGCCAGCCAGCTGCAACTGCAACTTTAACTTTTGGCCCAGCTGCAACTGCAACTGCAGCAGCAGCAGGAGTAGGGGTAGCAGCCCTTGTTGCTGTGCAAGCGCCTTGCCACTTTGAATGTTGCAAGCCAGCAGAGCCCAGGCAGCTTAGCGCTAAAGTGCGTGGCACATTCTTCATGCCTTCGCTACGAGAGTATTCCAAATTTATCACGAATCCTGCGACACTGAGCCATGTACACAGACAGACATGAGAGTGTCAGGCCGGGCCTGGCCACCTGCATCTGTCTGTGCGGCTTAGTGTTATTCCCCAGAGCGCAGTCTGGTGGCGACACGCGCAATAATGCTCGTAATGATAATGAAATTGATGATTATGATTGTTACAATTCCGATTGTGGCACATGAATAATAATTGTTTGGGGGTACGAGAGGCCGCTAAGACTACATCTTCATTCGAATCATAATAATAGCAGTCATAATAATATAAATGATTGCAAAGATAACACTGATAATAATACTGCAAATGATATTTATAATAATACATATTAATAATAATAATAATAATAATAATAATAATAATAATAATAATAATAATAATAATACAATAACAATAATACAATAACAATGATAATAATAATATTAAGGATATTAGTGAAAATACTATTTAAAATACTAAATACATTAAAATACTAATTATAATCATCGCTGTTTATATGTCACCTACGCCCCACACTAAGAGTCCGGTAATCTTGCTCCAGCTCAATTAGTTGCTCCAACAAAAGTTTCAGCCTCATTAACGCCCATTTTAATTTCATTCAGTAACAATATTGAGTTGCATCAGTCATCGCCGCCTGCAGGGCGGAAGGGTATGCGATGATCTTCAAATTTGTAACAAAGCCAGCTGCTGTATCTTGTTTATGATTACTCACCACTCCACAGATGCTTGAGCTCATTCCGGGCAGCGGGTCTGCGTCGCAGTTTGTCTCAGCTTTAGCCTCTATAAAGTTGGACTAGGCGTTCGCATTGTCAATAAGGTGAAGAGGGGGCGGGGGCGGATGGCTGCAGATGGGCATGCCATTGGTAGGGGTGAACAGGGTGAACAGTAACGACTACAGGAATCGTGGCTACCTGCACGCACACACACACACACAAACACCCATACGCACACACATTTTATTGTTGTGCTACAAAAGTTTGTGCTGCCGGGGAATATTTATACAACTTGGCTTGTTTAACTTGCACTAATTAAGTTTGCTCTGCTACACTTGGCTACCCCAGTACGCCGTTAATGTGAAGCAGCAGCAGCAGCAGCAGCAGCGGCTACAACAACAACGACAACTCAGTGTAACAACAGGAATAACAGAAGCAATAGCAGTCAAGACGGACTCTTTTATGACTGCCGGATGGCGGTAGGTGGAAAAAAAACCTTTGGAAACTTTATTATGCCTACATCGAAAGTAACTCGAAAGTGGCATAGATCATCATGTACCGCGCACTATCTCTCTCTATCTCTCCATCTCCATCTCTGTCTCTATCGCTGTTGTTGTCTGGGATGGCAAGACGTTTAATTCGGGCGGCACATGGCGCATTATCTGAGCATTCCCATTTAAGCCAGAGCCCGAATCAAGCGGCTATAATTTTGCCACAACTTTCGCTGAGCTGAGCTGAGCTATGGCCACCTCTTTCTTGTAGCCAGCTTGATGGACTATGCCCCCGGCCGTGCCCCGCTGGCCCGCTGGTCCGCCCGGCTGGGCCCAGAGCGCTGGAACCAACTACTCGATAATTTATAGCACTTTGCCTGCCAACTCACAGCTCAAGTGCGCAGCCCGAGTACAGTGAGCACTCGCTGCAAATTATTTCTAAAGATGCAGCGAATCTTAAATTATCAACTTGAAGAACGACGCCTAGTTGCTGTCAACTCAAGTTGGGCCCATGGGAAGGCGCATAGAAAAACGAGATTAATCGATATCTGCGCCCGGATATTGAATTGTGTCTAAGACAAAGGCATTTGTGTCTCACGGCGAACCACTGTGCGGCAGGAGTCTGTGCGAGCTAGAAGCGGGCGGGCCGACTCTGACTTAGACAGAAGTAGACCGGTCGACGAGACGGAAGCAAGGGGGGATAGTAACGCCCAGCGTATCTACAGCTGTGTGCATTACGTATACGCCATGCGTGCCCAACCGTTGTCCATGTATTTGTGTGTGTGTATGTGTGTGGATACATGCCACTGACAGGGGTCGGTCGGTCGGTCGGTCGGCCACTCTGGCTCCATGTTGCCAACCAACGAACGGACGGCAGACAACGCCACATCGCTCGATGTCTGGCATCAAAATTTAATGTCTTTGGCAGCAATAGTTGAGCGCATGTATTTTGCAGGCATTTTTAAGCTCCCAGGCGCCTGTGGTGTGCGGAATCCACTCCCTGGCGGTCTTCACACACTCCTCCACAGCTGTGTGTGTGTGTGTGTGAGTGTTGTTTGAACAATAGCAATGAATGGAGGCATCAGGCCATGCGCGTCCATTCTGCAAAACTTGCCCCAGGGCAGGGGCCGGAGAAGGGGCAGGAGAAGGGGCAGGAGAACGGGCAGGGGCTCGAGCACCAGCACGGGCACGGGCACGGGTCTTAGCTCCGTCCGGCCGCCTGCTGTGCAGCCATTTTCTTGGATCTGAGCTAAATTATTGCCCAATAGCCGCCCGAAGGCAGCGGAACAAGCTGGTCACACGCTTAATTGGCAGGCTCGTCTTTGAAGTGGACAACTGCCAACTGCCGTTTGTCGAGCGTGTTGACATAATGTAAATTTGATTAATTTGCCGTTTGCTGCCTCACACACACCCACACACGCACACACACACAGCTAAGCAGGCTGCCTACGCAAACGGAATCCCATTACCCGCAAAGCAGACTTCACACTGTGTACGGGTCCAATAACAACAATCAACGTCAATATCACACCTCTGGGCCAGTCGCATATGTGTGCGTGTGCGTGTGTGTGTGTGTGCGTGTCTACATGTCAGATGAAGGCTAGTTGCTCTATAATTAAGTGTAGTGACAGGGACACATCCCAATCACCTCAACTGGCTACCACCCAACCACCCAGCCCCCCAGCCCCCCAACCATACAGCCAATTAATTTATGTGTCTGCTTGAAACTAACTGCAAGACAAGGACAACAAAAATCAGCCTCAGCTGTAGCAGGCACTGAAATACAATGGAAGAAATTTACATTTCAAACTTTACATTCGAACTCAAAGTTCAAGGCTTTTAAGTTCCATAACTATGTGTTCCGGAAAATATGTATTCGGTTTTGCTGTTGTCGGAAAGTTTTGAAAGGCTCTAGTAATAAAACACCAGTTAATTCACTCCCATACAATTCATATGATATTTGAAAATGCGAGATCCGGGCAAAATGTTAAAAGTATGTAATAGGCAGAAGAAGGCGTGGCAGATGCCATACAGTAAATATCTTCTTAGTCAGGGTGACGAGCTGAGTCAACGTTGCCCTGTCCGTCCGTCTATCATGTTTAAGCGCGTCGATCTCAGAAATATGATATAGTAATATAATTCCGTATTATTAATATACATAGATTCCTGTATATCTTATGGAATTACGATTATAATTCACCATTATATCTGTAAAAGTTAAAATTTTCATTTTTTCCTAATTTTGAAAGTGTTGGAGATCATCCAGTACATGTATGTACATACATACATTTGAATATATATTTTATATATTTTAATAAAAAAAATAAATAAAAAAAAAAAAAAAAAAAAAAAAAAAAACAAGGGAAATATTAAATAAGATTATTCACAATATTTTCACATTTCATTTAGTATTTAGTTTTTTATCAAATACACAAAAATCCAAAATATTTGTATAAATATTTTTTGTCAACGTAAGCCTCAATTGAGCCCATAGTTCGAGTAAATACCCAATGAAAAGGGATTAGCAGATCCCGAAATTGTGCTACAATTCGATTAGATTTGTTAAGAGCATCGAGTGTTTTTGTTGTTCTTTTGAACAGTATTTAAAGCAAAAGCCCGGCTTTGTTGCAGCCAGTATTTGCCCTGATTCTATGGCAGTCGAATTCGTTTCATTCCCCCTCGTTTCGTTTCGTTTCGTTTCGTTTCTCACAGCCTATCGCAAGTGCCTGCATACGGACGTGTTTTGCAATGCGCCTGTTGGATCAGCTCCGGCGGAGGGCAGCCGCTTGACCGGACCATGTGTGCCCAAGGAGAAGCGCTGCAACGGCTACTTGGACTGTCGAACCGGACGCGACGAGGAGGGCTGCAGCGGCGTCCCCTGTCGCCTGGATCAGTTTCGGTGCGCCAACGGGCAGAAGTGCATTGACGCGGCGCTGAAGTGCAACCATCGCAACGACTGCGACGACAACTCGGACGAGCAGGGCTGCAGTGAGTATACAAGGCGGGCGGAGAGTGCCTAGCATTCGTCGGTTGGTCACAACTGCCACCTTCACAATTGCCTCCTTTGCAGACTTCCCCCCTTGCCACCATGCGCAATTCCGCTGCACGAACGCGCTGTGCATCCCGTACAACTTCCACTGCGACGGCTACAACGACTGCGCCGACGAAAGCGACGAGGCGAACTGCACGGCCATCGCCTGTCCCGACAACAAGTTCCTGTGCCCACGCGGCGGCCTCAATGGTGCACCCAAGTGTATACTCAAATCGCAGCTGTGCGACGGCAAGCGCGACTGCGAGGATGGCAGCGATGAGGAAACGGCATGCTGTAAGTATTCCCATTGACCCCATACCCACTAACCCCACATGGACTTACCCTACACCCATTTACCCCACACCCACTTACCCCACGCCCTTTAACCCACACCCTTTAAAGCCACACTCACAAACCCTACGTTTTGTAACCCCATGCCCACTTACCCCACATCTGTTTACCCACCTTTTTACCCAAAACCGACTTACCCCACACCCACTTACCCTACACCCACTTACCCCACATCCTTAAACCCACACCGACTTACCCCACATCCACTTATCCCGTTATTGACAAAAATAATATCCTTGCAGCCATCGACTCCTGCCCAGCGCTCAGCTGCGAGTTCAAGTGCGGCCCCTCGCTGACCGGCGGCGTCTGCTACTGCCGACAGGGCCAGAGCCTGGCGCCTGACAACCGCACCTGCATCGACTTGGACGAGTGCGCCGAGTGGGGCCACTGCGACCAGCTGTGCACGAACACGCCCGGCAGCTACACCTGCCAGTGCGCCCAGGGCTACATGCTCATCAATTCGTCCAAGTGCATTGCCCCGGATGCGAACAACCTGCAACTGATCTTCGCCCACGATCGCGCCATCATGCGCATGAACGCGCACGACAGCGAGCCCAAGGTGGTGGCCAATGCCACCGCCGCCGCGGGCGTCGCCTTCCACTATGCCCGCAACACACTCTACTGGTCGGACATCAAGACGCGCAAAGTGCAGTCGCTGCCACTGGATGCGCTGAACAGCGCAGTGGCGCCTCTGGACCAAACGCTGCCCGGCACCTGGGCGCCCGTGGCCCTGGCCGTGGACTGGGTGGGCGACAAGATTTACGTGGCCGACCTGGTGGGCCAGAAGATCGACGTCTTTGAGCTGAGCGGCCACTGGCATGCCGTGGTGCTCGGCTCCAACCTCACCAGCCCCGCCGACCTGGCGCTGGACCCCACCGCTGGCCTCATGTTTGTCGCCGACGGCGGCCAGGTGCTGCGCGCCCATATGGACGGCACGCACGCCCGCTCCATCGTCTCGGAGGCGGCCTACAAGGCGAGCGGCGTCACCGTCGACATCATTGGCAAGCGCGTCTTCTGGTGCGACTCCCTGCTGGACTACATCGAGTCGGTCGACTACGAGGGCGCCCAGCGCGTCATGGTGCTGCGCGGCCAGAACGTGCCCAGCCCCTCGCGGCTGGCGCTGTTCGAGAACCGCATCTACTGGACGGACGCCACCAAGAAGGGCATCATGTCCGTCGACAAGTTCGAGGGGCCCAGCTCCATCCAGGTGACCTACAAGGCCAAGGACATACACGAGCCGAAGGGCATTATTGCCGTGCACGCGCTCAGCCAGCCGCACGTCTCGAATCCCTGCGGCAACAACAACGGCGGCTGCAACCACATGTGCATCGTCACGGCCGTGAAGGGCGCTCCGACGGGCCTGGGCTTCCGCTGCGCCTGCCACACGGGCTATCAGCTGCAGACGGATCTGAAGAACTGCAAGCTCGTCCGCGAGTTCCTCATGTACTCGCAGCAGCGCTTCATCAAGGGCAAGGTCCTGGAGCCCGTCATCGAGGGCTTCAGCGATGCCATCCTGCCGGTGGTCTCCCGCCGCGCCCGCTTCGTTGGGCTCGACTTTGATGCGCGCGACGAGTTCATTTACTACTCGGACGTGCTGCAGGACGTCATCTATCGCGTGCACCGCAATGGCACGGGTCGAGAGATCGTGCTGGCCTCGCAGAATGAAGGCGTCGAGGGCCTGGCAGTGGACTGGGCGTCCAAGAACCTCTACTACATCGACTCGCGCAAGGGCACCCTCAATGTGCTCTCCACGCGAAACGTTACCCACCGACGCACGCTGCTGAAGAACCTGAAGCGCCCTCGCGCCATTGTCGTCCACCCGAATCGCGGCTACATATTCTTCTCGGAGTGGGATCGGCCCGCCAACATCACGCGCGCGAATACTGACGGCAGCGGTCTATTGGTGTTCCGCAACGTGACCCTGGGCTGGCCCAACGGTCTGTCCATTGACTTCAAGGAGGACCGTGTGTATTGGTGCGACGCTCTGCTGGACCATGTGCAGCACGCCAATCTGGACGGCACCGACATCAAAACCGTCAACTCACGCCTGGTGCGCCATCCCTTCTCCATTGTGATTCACAACGACTGGATGTACATCACGGACTGGCGCCTGGACGCAATCATTCGACTGCACAAGCTCACCGGCGAGCAGGAGGAGATGATGGTGCGCGAGCCGCAAACCAACCGACTCTACGGCGTCAAGGTTTACAGCCGCGAGGTGCAGCAAATCTCCGAGACCCAGCCCTGTCATCTGAACAACGGCGGCTGCCAGAAGATATGCTTTGCCATTCCCATATCACAGAACGATTCTACGGCCGTGCCAGGTCGTCTGCAGTCGCGCTGCTCCTGCCCATACGGCGAGCGCCTGGCTGAGGATCAAGTCAACTGCATTCCCGATCCCAGCGCCGAGCCCCCGGTCCAGCCCTGCCCCAATCTGTGGGACTTTACCTGCAACAATCAACGCTGCATACCCAAGTCCTGGCTCTGCGATGGCGACGACGACTGCTTGGATAACAGCGACGAGGAACAAAACTGCACAAGTAAGTAGCTATTGGGGTAATGCCTCCTCTAAGAGGACATTTCTGATTAAAAGTGAGAAGGGAACTAATTCTAATTGGTTAGCAAATGCATAGCCAGTCCTCATCTTCTAAGTTCATAATACTATAATAATTACTATATTAGTCGAACTAAAGTTCTGCAACTTGGTTTGTCTTAGACACTAGTGTATTCCTCTGAAATTAAAATAGAACTGAGCTCCTGCATCATTATAACGAAATTGCTCATCATGATAGCGACCGTATTTCAAATGTGATCGACATATGCGCACAAGGTCAACTTTCTCCTCATTATAATTGTTATAGTGTGGTTGATTAGTATCATATGTCGTGCTTCAAATTAAGTTAACTAGAAATGTCTCTTGCATTAAAAGTGTGTGTAGAGTTCTTTATTAGTATCACAAGTCGGGGGTAGCAATAGTTAATGCTTTGGGTTTGTGCAAGCAGCTAGGCTGATAGGGCACAGTGCTTCAATAAAGTGGACTAAATGAATTCTTTCTACTTTTGAACAGAACCCACCTGTGGCTCGAATGAGTTCCAGTGCAAGTCAGGGCGCTGCATTCCGCTGAACTTCCGCTGCGATCAGGAGAACGACTGTGGCGACAATTCGGATGAGCTGGACTGCGGCAACGTGACCTGCGCCACATCGCAGTTCGCCTGCGCGAACGGACGCTGCATACCCAGCATGTGGAAGTGCGACAGCGAGAACGATTGCGGCGACAGCAGTGACGAGGGCGACTTTTGTGCGGAGAAGACCTGCGCCTACTTCCAGTTCACCTGCCCGCGAACGGGGCACTGCATACCGCAGAGCTGGGTGTGTGACGGCGACGACGACTGCTTTGACAAGCAGGACGAAAAGGACTGCCCGCCGATAAGCTGCCTGGCCAACCAGTTCAAGTGCGCGGACCTGCGCCAGTGCGTGGAGGAGTCGTACAAGTGCGACGGCATACCCGACTGCAACGATGGCAGCGACGAGCTGGGCTGCCCCTCGATGGGGCCCAACCAGTGCAACGTGGAGAAGCAGTTCCGCTGCAAGTCGAGCGGCGCCTGCATACCCATTGCGTGGCACTGCGACGGCACCTACGACTGCCCGGACAACTCGGACGAGGAGGACTGCGGGCAGATAACGTGCGCCCAGAACTTCTTCAAGTGCAACAACACCAACTGCGTGTTCAAGGCGTATATCTGCGATGGCAAGGACGACTGCGGCGACAACTCGGACGAGGGCACAGAGCACGCCTGCGTGCCGCCGCCCTTCAAGTGCCCCCACGGCCAGTGGCAGTGTCCGGGAGTGACGGAGCGCTGCGTGAACATCACGTCCGTGTGCGATGATACGCCCGACTGTCCCAACGGGGCCGATGAGGGCGAGGGCTGTGACCTGGCCGAATGCGAGCATCAGTCGGGCCAGTGCTCGACACTGTGCCAGAAGACGCCCAACGGAGCGCTCTGCGTGTGCCCGCCCGGCTCAGAGATCGGCCCAGACGGATTCACCTGCGTGGACACCAACGAGTGCGATCCACCCGGACTCTGCTCTCAGCAGTGCACGAATACGAAGGGCTCGTACTTCTGCTCCTGTACCCAGGGCTACGTGCTAGGACCCAACAAGCACACTTGCAAGGCAGTGAATCACACAGCTGCTTTCCTGATCATTTCCAACCGCCACTCCATATTGGTTGCCGACCTGAAGGAGCAGGGCTTGGAGCGCGTGCCCATTATCGTTGAGAATGTAGTGGCCACCGCCTCGAACATGCACACCGGCACCATTTTCTGGAGCGACATGAAGCTGAAGAAGATATCGCGACTTGATCACGGCATGGAGCCACAGGAGATCATCACCACCGGCTTGGACTTAGTTGAGGGCTTGGCCTACGACTGGATTGCCCAGAATCTCTACTGGCTGGACAGCAAGCTGAACACCATCGAGGTTTCCGCAGAGAATGGCTCCAACCGCTTGGTGCTCGTCCGGGAGAGCATCACCCAGCCACGTGGCATGTGCATTGACCCCAGTCCCGATGCGCGTTTCATATTCTGGACCGACTGGGGCGAGAACCCGCGTGTCGAACGCATCGGCATGGACGGCACAATGCGCAAGACAATTATAAATACGAAGATCTACTGGCCCAACGGCCTGACCCTGGACATTGCAACGAAGCGCGTCTACTTTGCCGACTCCAAGCTGGACTTCATTGACTTCTGCTACTACAATGGCACGGGCCGGCAACAGGTGCTGGCCAGCAGCCACTACCTGCTACATCCCCACTCGCTCTCCTTGT